>NC_138525.1:4139260-5348260 GCF_000230855.2 Cajanus cajan | reverse complement strand
GCAGTGAATGCAATGTTGTGACTTTTGGAATGAAAGCTGTAAATAAATATTGTTTTGTGAGTGGAAAAGGTAAGGAATGGTATTGTGGTAATGTGAGGTTGTGGGGGTTTGATTTCACCAAAGAAACACTAATGTATCCTTAATCTCTTGTTACATTCATTATTTAGTCAATCCTAAATTTACTCAGACCTAATTCCTTAGAGAAAGAGTCTAGGTGCAAAATATTGAATATCAATCCCTTGAGTACTCAATACCTCCACCTGCATTACCGGTTAGGGTTTTAAGACTACTAATGGGTCAAGCCCTATCCCTAGGTACAATTCCCACTAGGCATATGTTCAGAACTAATTTCAAGGATATTTCCCAATACTCAATGAAACCTTAAATCATGCAAAGGGTGATCAAGCCAAAGCAAGCATTAAGCATGGAATCATACACAACAAGGAATGAAACAAAACATATATATCATTAACACAAAGGGATTACAATAGAGTTTGTTGGTTACATCAAAACCCCAATACAATGGATAGAACCTCTCAAAACAAAGAGGGGAAAACTAAAATAGAGATGGAAGAGGAAAGGAAGAACCGAAGGAAAGACCCACACACGAACGGCTTCAAGCTCCGAGAATCCCTTCTACAGCTCCCAAAACGCGCCCAATGTGTGAATGAGGGAGAAAACCCTCGAAATTTTCCTTTTATGCAGCCTGAGGAAACAAATTAGGGTTATTGCGCCCGGCGCGTTACACTTCGCGCCCGGCGCGGGCTTCCCCTGATGCTCAATGTGCTCTCGGCCTTGAATTGTGCCCGGCGCAATTATAAATTGCGCCCGGCGTGGTTGCCTGCTCTGCTCCTTAATTCTTTTTCCACTCCTTTGGCCTTGTTATCCTCAATTCTCTACTTGAATACCTGCATATACAAAATAAACCAAAATGAGAACAATTATATTGCAATGATACAAAGAATGGAAGAATTTGATCATTAAATCTTGTATAAGTCTCATCCAAAAAGAGGTAAAATTGAGACTTAACACTTCCAACGTAGCGAAGAGATTAGTCACTGCTATCGGCGGTGGATATTCCAGGGACGAATAAAAAAATAATAATTAATGAGTACTCTTTTTCTTTTACAACTCAATTAATGAGTAATTAGGAGCTATTAAAATGTAAGAATGTTATAAATATCCCTTTTATCCTTGTCAAAAGAATTAATTTAAAAGAAAATGATAGTGATTTGTATAAGACAGTTTATGATTTTTATAAAATATTAAATTTTATTTTTCATATTTTTGTTCTTTTAAAAATTCGAGTATATCTATTTTTTCTTAAATAATGAAAAAATTTGGAAAATATTTTTTTTCTCTTTCACTTCTTAAAGTCTCCAATTATCATTTGTCAATTTTATTTGTATTGATATATAAATTTTGAAAAAGGTAAAATTGATACATCATGATTTTGTTTTATAGAATTTGTGTCACCTAGCTCGATCAGATCGAACTCGACCAGGCTAAGTTGGCCTCCTCTTGGCTCATCACCATAAAGTAAAGTCCTAGATAATTAACTTCTAATGGTTAATAGAATATCTTGGCACGAATATCTCCACACAATTACTAGAATACATCTTCAAAATATCAATACATTATCTTTATGTATTTTATCTCTCGCGTCCTTACAAGTTCACATGTGATGTTCGAGTGAACGAGCTCTCGTGTCTTTTTGTGTTCACACATGATAACCACCGAGCAAATGAACTCTCATGTCCTTACAAGTTCGCATGCGATATTCAAACGAAAGAGCTCTCACGTCTTTCCAAATTCACACGCAATGATCGAGTATATGAGCTCTCGTGTCCTTACAAGTTCACATGTGATATCCAAGCAAACAAGCTCTCACATCTTTTCGCGTTCTTAGGTGATGTCCGAGCAAACGAGCTTTTGCGTCTTTACAAGTACACATGTGATGACCAAGAAAACGAGCTATTGCATCCTTACAAGTTCACACGTGATATTCAAGTGAATGATCTCTTATGTCTTTTCGAGTTCACACGTGATGACTGAGCAAATGAGCTCATGTGTCCTTATAAGTTCATACTCAATGTCCAAATGAACGAGCCCTCGCGTCTTTCCAAGTTCTTACGCGATGTTTGAGTGAACAAACTATTGCATTCTTACAAGTTCACACATGATTCTCAAGCGAATAAACTATCAAATTCTCATGTGATTTTTGAGTGAACAAACTCTTACACATACTTATGTGATATCCGAGCAAACAACCTCTTGCGTTCTTACGAATTCTTATAAGACCAAGCACAATTTTTAAGCAAACATAGAACAAAAAGCACAAATATAGTAATGAGAACTAAATCAACAAATCATAACTAATCAAGCATCATACACGGTCAACACCAACGTTTTTTCTCATACAAAACAAAATACAACGAAAGCCCCATCAACCATCAATATCCCTAGGACCTTTGCTCACAACACCAATGCTTTTCTCACTAGAAATTGAAGCCCGAGCGGCAGATGCCAATCCACCCCACAAGCTTGTTATCGATAACATTCAAGTCCACACTCAACTTACTATAAGAAAAATTTGGCATGTGAAATGCCACTTAATAGATGACCTTCTAAAAATTGGAAAACATCTTCTCGAATGTAGCATTCTCTAATTTTGCCACACAAGCCTAACAATCCATAGTTTAGGCTAACAGTAACGACCGCTCGAATGTCAAATGTTGAACCTCCTCAACATACTTATCATACTCCCACAAAGTTTCATTCTTTTCCACAATAAGCTTTGCCAAACAGGTTACTACCACATCTCCCTCTTCCTCAAAACTCGTCTTTCACAATTTAAGCGCTCCTTCTCAATTTCTAATCACACACAAGTCACATCCAGAGCCACCCTCTTTGTCTGGCTACTATCTAACTCGACATGCATAATATTAACCTCTGCCCTTAAGGCCTTAATCTCCTTGGGACTCAATCCTCCATCTTGCAACGATGCATTGTCAGCCTTAACTTTAGAATTATCACTCTTTGACATCGTATGCAAGAAACCTACATCAAACAACCAATTAGAATCACTACAAACTATACCTTACACAAACTCCCACAAAAATGCAACGACAAATAAATATACCTCACTATTTCAGAGTGCAAGAGGCTACCAGTGAAACAAAGAATGAACAAGAATGGGAACTGTAACATTGTAAAAAAAAAAAAAAAAAGAGGCTGATTCAGTAGCCCAGAACGGGCCGTTCCCAAACTGGAACGGGCCGTTCCACACTACTGAATTGAACTACATATTGTAGTTGAGAACGGGCCGTTCCGGCAAGGAGAACGGGCCGTTCTAGGAAGGAGAACGGGCCGTTCCGGAGGGAGAATGGGCCGTTCCGGAGGGAGAACGGGCTGTTCCTGAGGGAGAACGTGCCGTTCCGGATGAGTCCCGGAACGGGCCGTTCTGTTTTCAGAACGGGCCGTTCTGGGCGTGGATTTTGTGCATGATCTGGGAGTTCAGAACGGGCCGTTCCGGTATCGGTACGGGCCGTTCTGGCCACTCCAGATTGCCTATAAATAGGGGTGAAGGGGGGGCCGTGAGGAGTTCTGGTTCTAGAGAGAAGTTTTAGAGAGAAGGTCTCTGGGTCAGTGAGCTCCTTTCTCTCCCAAATTTCTCTGTTTAACTCCTTTTCTCCTCTAGATCAATAACTCCTTCTGTCTTTTCTTGAATTTCAGATTAGAAAGCTTGTTTTGGGAGGACTGAAGTTTCGAGTTGAGCCTCGAGGGGAAATTATACTTTTGATTCAGTCTTTGGCTATCTGAGCCAATCTTCAGGTAAGGGAAGCTAGAATGTTTGTTATTTAGGATGTATGTGAGTTTACAAACTCAATGGGAATAGGCTGGACGCAGGTTGAGTATGCCAGGTGTGGAAGAGCTTAGAGCTCTTGGGTTGGTGTTAGGCTAGGCGCGAGCTGACTACGCCAAGCGTAATTATATTTATAAATAATTATTTTAAATTGATGCTTATGCATGTTTAAAGTTGAAATGTTAGATTATATATAGGTGGTATATGATGTATGGTGCGGTGTGATTCATATGTATGCTTTGTGATGATACGTATGAATGTTCGAATATGATATGACATGTGTATATGTTCATGAGTATGTTTATTGATCATAATGGTGGGTAGACCATTTATGATGTATGATGCATTATTGCATGTGATGTCTTATGACATGTGTATGATTGTTGATCATGATGGTGGGCAGACCATTATGATGTATGATGCATGATTGCATGTGATGCCTATGGTATGAGTCTAGCCTAGGACTTGAGGAGAGGAAAATTATTTTCGAACTAGAAGAGCTCACATAGAGTCTCTTGAGAGTGGTGCTTGGATAGGCCACTGATATATGAGAGTGGTGCTCTGGGAGGCCACTGGATTTGGGAGAGTGGTGCTCAGATAGGCCACTAGGTTGGGTGAGTCTCCTCTAAGTCCTTAGCTAGTGTTGGAGCGGGGTATGAGGTCGAGGGTTATTCCCTTAACCAAGTACTCGGGAAGGTGCGTGGATCCTTGCGGATAGTCGGTGGGCGAACTCCACTATTGACTTGGTTAATGCATGCCAAGGTCGTGGTAAGCCCGTACCCAGCTGTGCTATACCTGACGGTGGATCTGGACTTCCAAGTGTGTAAGTGACATCATCCGAGTAAACCCGAGGGAGGATTATATCCTGTTTAGCTGTGACCGAGCGGGCGCTTTGGGCGTGAAAACGGTTGGGGTGGTTTCGGTAGGATGGAATGTCACTTATACAGCTCTATTGTTATGGAGATCTCCTAGGTGTATGCGTGACGACGCATTAGATGATTGATATGTATGCATATCTGTCATGAGTTGCATTCATTGCATGATTATTAATATGATGAAGTGTGGTGTTTGACTTCATGTTTGGTGAATGAATGATTGATTGAGATGAAAGGTTCCTTAGGGACAGGATTTGGGATGCATGTGTAGTATAGAATTTTTATTCTTACTTGTATTATTGATCTTTGAATTCTAGCTTACCCTTCTGTTTTCCATGTGGTGGAACTGCGATGATCATACTTGGTATGGGAGCAGGTCAGGGATAGCTTGGGAGTAGAGATGATCGTTGTGAGACGAGGAGCTGAGTCTCGTGTTTTGAGTTACCATTCTGGGTAACATTTTTTTTGTCAGTGCTTGACCGGCACTAAGGAATATTTTGGGATGACTGTACATATATGGTGCTATATTTTATATACAGAAACTTAATTATTTCGATCTTTATATTTATGCCTGTATGTATGTGTTATCCAGTTTAATATTCTCTTAGTTAACTAGTTGTAGTGCGATTCCACTAAGTGTAGAGACCGGGGCGGGTCGTTACAGGAACTCCCACCCTATTTAATAAAGGAACCGTCACTGGTCAAAAGACCCAAAATCCAAAGCCAACACATTTATTAACCATTAAATACAAGCAAAAAATTGTCAACAACCACGCATTGAATGCAACACACAATCAAGACAAAGCAACAACAAAAGAACTCGGGGGGCTTATGTACCATTATGAACCGCCCATCTTAAATAAACAACTTCACTTATAACTCCCTTGTCCTAAAGAACTCGAAGCTTAAGGGGCTTATGTGCTGCCTAGCTTGACTAGGTTGAGTTGACTCCCTCTTGCTTGCCCACACTAGGTCTTTAACTCATCACATTAAGTAAAACCCTAGATAGTTAACTTTAAATGATTAGTAAGATATCTTGGTATGAATATCCTTACACAATCACTATAATATATATCTAAGATATCAATACAACATGATCTCCATGTATCATATCTCCCAAGATCGGGATTACATAATTGAGAACGATATCTAGGCTAATCAACAAGAATATTTCATAACATCATGCAACATATTATTTCTAAACATAAAGATAATGTGCATGGAGTACTAGATATCATTTTACCATAAGCTAATTTTTAACCCAAATTTCCATCTAAGTTGAGTGTTAGAGTACGTCCTTGCATGTAATCCCACCGTTAAGGATATTATAGCAACAAAAACATTATCCTATCGTCAAAACACTTATCAGGATTTTAGTAAAAATAAAATCAACTAAAATAACTACTTATATAAATATATATAATTATGTTATAATTACCTTCTAACAAAGATTAAAAGAATCAATATTTCTTTAACATTTAGTATTATTACATTAAGTTTAAATAATAATATTATTAATGAGAAATATTCATATCAATCTATATTAAAGAAGAAAAAAAAGTCAGCATCCCAACACGTTTTAAAAAAGTAATCTGTTTATGACAAAATTCTTCAAAGATCTGGAAAAAAATAAAATAAAAAAAATATTAAAATCATGTCCTAGCATCGTTATCAACATTTATATATTTTTGCCGTCTTCCGTGACCACACCTTTTTTAAGTGGCTGAAAGGCCGCTTTCCCACTTTGATGCTTTGCACTAACAATGAAGCAAACATAAAAACCGTGAGAATGCTTCCCTCCAACACATACATATACATGTTACAACTTACAACACATATATATATATATATATATATACATGTTACGTGTTTTACTTCCTTTCTATCTAATATTATATTAATGCTATTCTATGTCTGTTTTGGCTGAGACACTTACTTGCTAATCTATGATTATATACAAATAACAAGCTTCACCCTATCTCCACGTTCTTCCAAACAAGTCTCAGCAGCTTTCTTCTTTCGAAATATATATACTATAACTCCACTTTCCCTAGTTGAATACTTACGTGGCTGTCAAGCTTCTGTGTCTTAAAGATAACATGTACTATATATGAATTATCGTGACTCATCGTTCATTTTTTAGAATCAAATTAATGATATTTTCTTTTTCATGATGCGATGTTACGTCGTACTCGTACATGCATATATTGCTTAATATATTCCATCTTATTATGTTTGTGGTTCTAGTTTCTTCTTTAACTCCCGAGTAACGATATTTATTTTAGCAAATTAATATTACGAATAAAAGTGCATGCTATTTAAGATTTAGTTAATTAATCCTATTTACAACAACAAATAAAAGTTCTCGGAATTAACAGTTGGACGCATAATCTTCTTTATCTTTTCCGTGTAAAGTTAATTAATTCAATAAAATAATAATAATTTAAAGAGGCTGTATTTAAATTTAGACAACGAACTACAGAAAAGAAAGTAAATAATTTATAGATTGCGTTAAAGATTTTTAAATTAAGTTTTTTGTTCAACTGCTAAGAATTGTTAATAATAAGTATTAAATGTAATAAAATAAGCCACATCAATTTTTTTACCAATAGAGATATATTACGAAAATGATAGAACACATATATTAAGTGGGGTTGCCCCATGTGGAACGTACAGTTAGTTTTCTTAATACACTTCATCACGTTTAGTAATATATATCTAGCAATATTGTTAGACTTGTTTTATAGATAATATGATAAATGTTCCAATAATAGACGTGTGATGTGACATATTTGATATATTATCGTTTCATATATATTAAATATGATATGCTATTTTGCACAAAAATATTTTTAGTAGGTTTTTTTTAATGAAAAAAATTATATTTTTTTAACTTCTTATCATAATTGTTTATGAATTGAATATTAATATTTTAAAATAAATTATTAAAAAATAATTTTTTTCTACAATATAAATTATTTATTATAAATCTAGGATATATATATATATATAATACAAATTTTAAATATAATTTGTATATTTAAACATAATATTTATGTATATATATAATTTATTATAAATTTTAATAATATATAATAAACATTTGTGATAAATACTAATTAAAACGTAAGAAACGGATTTAATAAAAGAATATGAAATGAGTTGGATCTATACCACACCCGGGATGTACATGTATCATCTAAAATATTTGAACCTGTTTGACTCAACCACTCTATACTTACATGTTACATACATTTTGCTTGTCTTTATATATCTGAAATGAAACTTTATTGTTCTCCAATAATTCTGGAAAATATTGAAGGTGGTGGAGAAAGAAGATTGAAGGAAAATGAAGATCAATTTAATGATAGTGTACAGAAAGAAAGAAAAGATGTATGAACATTCCCTAAAAGCATACATACGTGTAACAGTTAGTGTTTCTTAGTTTATTATTTAAAATCAATTTTAACGTAAAATCGTTTACTTAAACACAATTTTTAATAATACTTAACTGCTTAAAATTAAAATTATTACAATTAATTTGACCAATTTTTTTAGATAATTATTTATCAGTATAGAGTCATTCTTATTTTTTCTTTTACGATCCTTTCTTTGGCCTCACAACATTTATGGTGTAATTGTTATTTAGTTGGATTCTTTGCTGACCGTTGTTTTGTATTAGAAAGTAACGTGTCAACCACCTAAAAGTTTTTATTTAAATTTTATCCTTACAAAAATCTTAATGCCTTAGAAAATAGAATTGAATATATATATATATATCTTCATTTGGTTGCATCGACATCGTTGGCCTGTACATTGTTTCTAGTGAGTGTGTTGACTAGCATAGTCGTCCCGTAGCATCATCGAGGCATTAACATTCTTGTGCATTCAACATCACTAAGACACTATCATTGGTGGTCCAAAACCCAACTAGCCAATTTGTAACTCATATGAGGCCAAAACACTAGGAAAATAATACACACAGCCAATAGGCAATCAATATTTTTGCTAATTTTTTTTATTATGAAATATGATATTTTTGTCGACCATTTCACACAGTGCCATGAATAACCTCAACCTTCATATAAAATATAATAATAATATTATTATTACTCTGATTAGATTCTTCTGGTAAACATATTACATATTACATATGCATTAGGTGCTTTGTTACACTTCTCCCAAAGCAAACATGATGGTAATCATAGTAAAAATATTTAGACAGTAGCAATTGGATCAAGGTTTGATGCTTTGAAGGCTTCAAATCTTGGCTCCTTTGCCTGGAACTTCAACTTAGCATAGAGCTTCATGTAGTCTTCGAACACAAATTTTGGGTAGACTTGATTTTTCTCCTCTGCCTCTTTCTCCAACAATTCTGGAGCAGGGTAGATGACAGCATCACTGCCAGGGTTGTAGAATGAGGCTATGGACATTCTGGTCCCATCAGTTTGTGCTATCACACGGTGCTCCACACTCTTGTACTTACCATTGGTGATAACCTGTTTTTAAACAAAGAAGGGTTTGATATGAGTAATGTTGTTGCCTCTAACTTGTTTGTAGAAATGTCTACTAGGCATATATATTAATAGTTGGAAATAAAATTACCTCAAGCTGGTCTCCAATGTTAACAACAATGGAGTGGCGCATGGGGGGCACATCAACCCACTGGTCATCTTTGAGAAGCTGTAGGCCACTGACCTTGTCATCCTGGAAAAGAAGGATAATCCCGCCGGCGTCGGTGTGGGGACGAAGACCCTTCACCAGCTCAGGGTTGGGACATGGAGGGTAGTTGGCAACCTTGGTGCCAAAAGTTGGTCCTCTTGATCCATAGAAGGCCTTCTTGAGGTACCCTTTCTCTAGGCCAAGATTCTCACACAACAAGTCCAACAACTGCTCAGCTAGTTTCTCAATCCTCAAAGCAAAATCCTTCATCACCTTCCTGCACCATTACCTCAAGTAAGTCAGAATCTTGGGGAAGGGATATATATATATATACAGCTGCAGTTTCAATTATGAAATGCACATGTATTTTATCTTTTGGTTTTTGAACTCGTCGTTTGGTGATGTGTAGATACTCATACTCTAGAAGAAATAATTTATGGATATATGGAGCAGTGTTCAATCTTTGGGACTTGTACTAACTTGTATTAGTAAAATATTATATGCCATGCAATGTATATTGTCATATATGTTTGTTTTATGTAACCTGTACTCATCAATGAGATCAGGGATCTCTGAGATGTTTGATTCAGGGAGGTGACGCAAGTGGAAGGTGCTCTCCCAGTCCATGTCCTTGACCTCAGTTTGGACAGCCTCTAAACCTTTGCTTGCCATTAATTCCTTGAACCTCTCTTCCATACATTTCCTGTAGTGCTCTTTGGTCATCCTCTCCACGGTGTCCATTAGGTCATGGGGTATGCCGTGATTCACAAGCTATAGAATTTCGAAAGCAAGCAGTAAGAAGAGTCATTAATAAGTACCAAGAAAATCACAAGAAGTAACAAGGACATGTATTTGGAGTGCAATGTAGAAATGAATGAGATAAAAGAAGCTTTTGTTGGGTTCTTAAGGTACCTCAAAGAATCCCCAGTTTTCACAAGCATCCTTTATTTTCTCCATGGTGTGTTTTCTCTCCTCACCATTGAGCTTCTCCAAGTTGATCACAGGGAAGTTAGTCATCTTTTGAACTCAAAATTCTCTTTCTATCTGCCTCTTCTCTATTGCTTTATACAGATTAGAGTTTGGTAGGGTGCTATTTATAGACCTTCACGAGCAAGGCCAACCACAAAAAAAAGGAAAAGAAATATCGCTTAATAATAGGAAAATTATGTTGTAATTTGCTTTGTAGTTTACCGTTGTTTTTATCTAATGCATGCTTTAGCCTTTAGAACAATACAAATCGCATAGCAAACGTGTCTTTTGGTTCCGTAGTTGAATTGTCTTGCCACTTTGGTATAGGTTGGACCCACTTGGTGGCTGATTGACTTGAAAATTTAACCAAGACTATACAAATTGACCTATCAAATCTCATATTTTGCTTGACCTTTATTAGTTTATTTTTGGGTCATATGTAGGAGATTTCTAGGAAGGAGATTAGCTAGTGTAATTCCCAAATTGTAGAACCCATAACCCACGTTTTGGAATAAGTTTCGAAGATGATTTGTTGTTCTTCTGCACTTAAATTATTTGCACGTTTCCTTGTACGGAATTGTTTGAGCTCCAAGGGTGTGTATGCAAACACTCTTAGAAATTTCTAAATTAAAGGAAGCTAGCTCACGAAAAATAAAATGTTTTGTTTACTCAATCAAGCAAATTCATTTTTCATGTCACGTGCAAAAAAGAACACAAAAGTTGTGGTTCTTTGTAAGAGCTTCAATTCCGTGTCAACATGTCCTACCCATAATTTTAGTCATTTGTGTAACATAACATCTTATTTCATTTTGTATAGGAATCTTAAGGTAACTTCATTTAGTTCCTCCTACAGTTGCATCAGAAGTGAAAATGGATGAGGAGTATATAGCTAGCATTTTAGTTGAGGAAGTGACGAGGAGATTCTTTTAACTATGAATTTTGTTGAATTATTCAAATATGTGTAATACGTGCGGAATGTTGTTGCTTAAGAGAGCTTGAGTCTAGAATTAGAATTCGGATAATATTTTTAGGACATTTAATTCGTAATTGCTTGAAGCTGAGGCTCGTACTTGAAATAAAATGAATAACTAATTAGAACCATTAATGATTCTGGGCCAAACGCCAAACAACTTTATTGATGTAAATCTCATGAGTATCGGGAACCTTACATTGATTTTTTTTTTTTGGATGAGTATCAAGTAATTTTATATGCATGGAATTTTTCTTCTTTTTCATTAAGGGAAAATAAACACTTCATCTTTCTATGTATATTTTCCAAAGTAACGTTTGGTATACCACAACTTTTAATGAATGGTTTTGGAGAATATTTTTAAATGTTACTTGATAATAATTTTTATTGTAATAAATAAGTAAATAAAGGTAACATGGCATTTTTGTCACATTAGAATTTTATATTTATCTTAAAAAAATTAGTTTCTCACCTTCCTTGAAAATAGTTTCATGAAAAACCTATGTAAAAGTTATTCTCAAAAAATAATATTTTAAAAATACTATTTTTAAAATAATAAGTCAAATACGAAAAATTAACATTTTTATTTATAAAAAAGTAAAATCTTTTCATATACCAAATATCCGAAAGAGAAAAGATAAGTAATTTATTGTAATTACTGAAATATTTGGTTTTAAAAAAAAGTAAAAAACAAAAGAAAGGGAATAAATTATATAATTTTTATTTAATAAAACAAAATAGTGAGAGAGAGGATTTGTATGAATTGAGGATAAAAGTAAAATAAAAATGAAAAAAAAAAGTTATTAGAATATTTTTCTCTTTTATATATATATATATATATATATTTGTATCGATTCAATTACCCTTTTAATTTGAATTGCGTGTATTTCAGTTTGTCATTATTTTTTTCTATAATCAGTAAGTCCTTCTATTTTAAAAGTAAAATAAAATTGGTCTCGTAATTTCTTTTACTATACTTAAAAGTCCCAACTTTCCATCCCAAAAAATAGGGTTTATATATGAAATAATTTTAAAATTTTAGAAGTGAAAATTTAATAAAATTAAAATTAAGATTTGAAAAATAAAATTCTAAAATTCTTTGGGTGAAAATTTATATCTTAGTTGGTGGATTTTGTAACTTTCGTCACTATATTAAATAACATAACTACGAAAGTTAAAAATAACTAACTTAAGATTATATACTCACAAATATTAGAATATATATTATATTGTATACATATAAGACAAAAATAACTATATAAATATGTGCAATATATATACAGTAATCCTATAAATGTAAATATACAATTAAATTGTCAATCAAGTAACTACAACTAATTATACAAATCTACCACCAATAGGTAGTCATCAAAATGACATCTAGCTCCTGTATCATTGAGTGGCTTCCACTACGACACTCCAAACCTATCTCTGCCTTACTTTCATACCACATATGATCATTGCAATCTAAATTACATGAAAACACATAATGGTAAGATAAAGTAAAAGGAACAATGTATATTTAACATAAAAATCAACAACGCTAATTACATCATCACATCAACATCTCTTCTACAACACTAATAACATAAGCATCACAATATATAACACATATCAACATAACTTAGTTTATAACAACATAATATCAACTTAGTATCATAACATTCTCAACACAGTTTAATCTTCACAATAACACAATATTTTTCAATATAATAATTATATGTGTCGTCACGCATTTTAGCGAGGAGATCTCCTACATCATAGGATGAGCAATTTAAGTGCCTTGATCCTACAAAGTCGACAACACAGACTGATCTTTTTGAGTTTGTTAAATTAATAAAAAATTAGATATAAATTCACAACATAACAACTCAATTTTTTAGATGTTACCACTTAAACAACATAGTTTAGTATTATTGTTAAGGTAGAACAGTTGGATATATGCCTACCACGATATTAGTTAGCTTAACTAAGCCTTTTATAGGATTAGCTCACTGACTCCCTTCTAAATACTATGCCCTTCCGATACTCGGTTAGGAATTAAGTTTTTGACTTCATACTTTACTCAATTGGTCACTTTTAATCAGTATAGTTCAACATGACCCCTGTATTTTGGTCGCTTCAGACACATGTGTCTCGATCTTACACACACACATAGTATCAACAAAGTCCTAGAGGAAAATCAACATAGTTATCCACAACAAGGTCAACTTTCTAAGAAGGGTTTTCAATAAATTGGATTTTTAGAGCACCACAACACAATTTCCACACGATGGAATATGCAACTTTTGAAAATCTGTCCTCTAGTCCTAAGTGTTTAGCACACCTCAACAACACAACAAATTTTGACATGTTCAACATAATAACGAAATCAATATATAACTCTCCATCTCTCAACTCAATCATCACTACTCATATTCAACTTCTTATTCATCATACATCTCAATATCACATCAACATCATGTGTATAAAAACCCCAACACAACTACACAACCTACTATTTTTCTTAACTTTCAACTAACAACTCAATCAACAATATGCAACAATTCGTCAAATCAAACAACACATACACTTCATCTATGTAGCTTATTCATCATTTATTCATTTAATAACTAATTCATCAAGTATTCAACACTTCATCAACTACATCATCATGATTTTCTTAAGCAACCAGCGCTCAGCGCTATACACTTGACAATCAATGCCATCCAAGTAAGGAACTCTCTACCTTACCCACACCCGACGTTACACAACCCATGCTAGGGGTAGCTAAGATAAAGGTCCTTAAGACCTCATGCCTGACATGGTAAACTACCACGCCTAGCCTCATATTAGTAGAGAGTCTCTTTCTGACTCATGCCTAGAGTCGCCAAATTAGTGACCGACAAAATTTAGGCAGAGAGCTTTAGTCTTGGCCACGTTAGGCACTAGTCAAATTTGAGTTTAATGTCACCAAGTCAAAGATCTCCCAAAGTTCTCGTGCATAGTTCCATTCAAACCACGCTCAATGTCATGCCAACCCGAGACAAGTCTTTCTTCTCAAGACAAAGAGTCTCATGTTAAAACAATACCTAGCGTCATAAAAGTGCGCCCGACGTGACATCAAAATTCTACATATAAAGAACCCAATTTTGAGCCAAAACCTAAAATTCAACACAAGCAACAAGAAATAATGTCTCTACTCAACACAAACGATATGCAATAACAATATAAAGCAAATCATCATATTCTTCTTCATGATCTCAACCCCTAACCTTCACACGTCACTTCACCATTTCAATCAACTCAGCCATAGTAGTTTGAAATCCGAACAATGTTTAGCACCAAAATCACCCAACAACTCTAATATACAACAAGGAAAACATGAATCTAGTTTTCCTTACCTCGAATAGCTAGGAATCAAGGGAGAAGAAAGAAACAAAACCTCACACAAGATCATTGACTTGATTCAAGGTTTCCACTACTTGAATCACAACATAATGAATCATAATCAATTAATGAGAAGAAGAATCTCATTGAAAGGGAAGATTCAGAGGAGAAAGAAGCTACAAACCATAACTTATCTCACTAGAATCTTCTCTTTAAACTTTAAAGGGAAAAGAGTTTCTGAGACTTTGTTCAAAACATAAACCTTATATATTATTGCTTTCGGGGTTAAACTAGATCTCTAACTAAAAAAATTCCCTCCCTAATACCACTGAAACTCCTAAGGGATTCTCAGGCCCTAGAGTTTCTCAAAACTGATTAACAACTCAATTTAACAACATAAAATAGTTATGAATAGTTATAGCACTATTACAATTTACAGTGTTACAAAATTTGTAAAGCTGGATGGAAGTTTAAAATAATTTAATTGTTTTTATTTATTAAAATTTTGAATAAAAGATGAAAATTCCAAAGCATCTAGTAAACAAAAATTAATGGAGGGACCAATATGATTCAATTTAGAAATAAAGGACTTAATTAAAGAAAAGAAAAATTAAATGAATAAAATAGTATATTTATATATGAAAGGTAGTGTAGAAATAAACTAGCGACAATTTTTTTTTTTTTTGCTCAAGTGTGTTTATATTCCTATAATTTATTCAATGGATAACTTTAGTATTTCTAATTTCAATTATTCAAAACAATATTTGAAAATTGAAAAAATGTTTAATATGGAATTTAATTATTTAAACTTCTCATCTCATGCTTTGCTAGCAAGTACAAGATCACTACAACATATTTGATTTCATGTTTAGATACTTCAAAATCAACTTTCACATATTCGAATGCTCCAAATAACTAAATAATTATATTCATGAATTAAAAAAAACGTGAATTATGTTGAATGCAACATTTTTTCGAACACACACTAATGAATCTTTTAAATATATATAAAAAAATATTATACTAGTATTAACTTAACCATCTGAGAAACAAAAAATACTCTCATATTTACTACTAGTATATAAATGATATAATATTGTAAACTAAAAAATAACGACTTAAATTTTTATATACTGTTTATTTTAATTATAACTAAACCACTCTGTATTAATATTTATTTTTATTTGGTGTCAATTTTTTTTAAATTGTGCTGTGTTTTAATTTATTTTCTTTTGACACGTTAGTAACTGAATAAAATATATTATTAATGTATTTTTTTCTTTACAATTTTGAAATATAATTAATTTTTCACTATGGTTATGACCCTTCTAGATTTGGATGTTAATGACATTTTATACTTTTTACATTGATGAATATAATGTTATAAGTTTTTATACTTTGAATAAGTTAAAAATTGTTTCAAAATCATGTAAAATTAAAAATGATTATTATTTTTAAATAACCAAATTGTTTCAAATATAAAAAGATAAATGATCAAAATAAATATTTTAATAATAAATAAAAGACCAAAATGAATATGAAAAATAAGATAAAAATCAAAAGTATAATTTAGTAAAAAAAAATAACACTAATAAGAAAGAAACAAAATTTCACATCAAGTTAAAATTAAAATTGTCTTTGTATGTTAGTTTACACTAGTGCATGTTTACTGTCTTATAATTCATACTAAGTATTGCTATGCGATATAAATTTTCTAAAATAAGAATCGTCATTTTTTGAATTTTTTTAAAAAAAATTACTAACGAAAATTTAAAACATAAAATTTAACTGACTTATGATTTATATGCTGTTAATTTATTTCATTCAACAAACGTGACACTCGTTGCCTTTGTTGTTTAGTTTAATTAGCCAGAGGCTATATTTTGAAAGTTTTTGCACTCATTAATTTGAATGGAAACAAAAAATAGGTTTACAACTGGTTAGTGTACATATTTGGGTTGTGAAACACATGAAACAAAATATTCACACCAATAACTTCTGCTTTTGTTTCTTTTGGTCCTGATGCATGAATGGCTACTATTTTTCCACTAATTTTCTTGATCATGAAAATCTGTGCCTTTTGCTTTTGTCTCGTCTTATATATATTTACGTAGGACACACTGTTTTTTTTTTTTCTTTCGGGATGGATGTAGTAATCTAATTTCGTCACAAAAATATTAAAATCTGAAAGTAAAAATAATAATAATAAGAGAGTTAAAAGAAAGAAAATTAAAAATTAAAATATAATTAAAATAGATAAAACAACAAGTGAAATATATGTACATTATTGTCTAAGTAAACAACTTTAAAAAAGAGAAAAAAATTTGAAATTTTTATGTTCTTTGCAACATTATGTCTTTTGTTATAGTTATTAATTTGTTTAAGAATAGATCTAGAGAATAGATCTATAATTATTATCTCTAGTATGAAAATCAAAATCTATCTCTATATTAATGAAAATCAATTGCATAGTAACATATTTGTTATTAAAAAAAAATTCAAGTCTTACATTACTTTTTTCTCAACCAAAAGATCTCACATTTCATACAATAATGTCATGCATTTTTTTCTTCACTTATATAAAGAGGAAACTTCATGTCTTCAAACACAATTCTTTTTTCAGTAATTGGATATCTAAAAGTTAGGACCAGTAAAAATAATAATTAAATAAATAAATTTATCAACATGAAAAAGAGAGATTAAATAAATGTGTCATTTTTTAACTTTTCAAAATTTTGAAAATACAAGTTGTGACAGTTTGATATACTCGACTTTTTTTTTGGATTAATTTCTATAATTCTTCTATAATTTGTTTTTAAATATTATAATGAATTGACTTTGATGTACATCATTGTCAATTTTATATTAGAACGTATGAGTTGTGACAGTTAATAAATTTTTAAATTTAATAAAATGTAAGATTTAATTAAAAAATTCAATACACAAATATTTTCTATTAAAGAACTACGTGACTCCGATTCTCCATTATACATAGAAATATGTAATAACAGAAAATCATTCCTATCGAACAAAAAAAATCAAATATTTTTTTTAATTCTAGTTTTCATTAAAAAAAATTATATACACTTCTTAAATAAAATATATTTAATTTTTAGTTTGATTAATTTGAGATGAGAAAAATATTTTAAAAATTCTAAATAATTTATTTATTTAATTAAAAATACTATCTCCATGACGAATATTATAAAATGCTAATACATTTTTTAATATGTAATCTACTTTTGAATCCAAAATATATTTTTAGAGACAATTTTTTTTTATTGATAACAACTTCTTATGTTTTAACTTGTTTTTATGGTTCTGTGATCAACTTATTGCTACAATCGATAATTTATAAGTATTTTTATGTAGGCGTAAGAAAAACTAAACATTTGTTTGGTGCGAATCCACTAAAATCTCAATTGTATCATAAAGTTCTTACCATTTCAACAACTCTGATACAAAATTCTTCCTTCAATTGCATTATGTATTTCTGACCGAATTATTATGTATTTAAAATTAAAAACTCAAAGTTTAATTGACAAAATGAACAATGGGAGAAAAAAAATGCTTACGGTAAAAAGCTAGTCCAACTAAGGACAAACATGTGTATGTTATGATCTAATTTGTAATAATTACTATCACAAAAAGTTAATCATTGTCATGATGAAAGATATGTAAAACCTATAAGTTTATTCAAAGAATCAAATTTAACAGCGCGTGAGATTTGAAAAAAAGAAAGAATCGCTTTGTAGTATAATAATCTCGAATGGCTGGGGAGACCAAGTCATAAAAAAGTGACTTTTTATTGATTATTTAACCATTTAACAAACAAATGAAAAACTATACAATAAAATAACAGTCAATTAATATTAATAATTATATTATAAAAATGTACTAATTTCATTTTGACAACAAGAAAAATAATAAATGGAAAAGGTAAAAAATACTAATTATATTTTTTTCGAAAATTAAACTTTTGGGTATTGATCTCAATATTAACTCTTATGTTGTCCACAAATAACATAAGAATCAAAAGATAGAATAAAGCATAATATAAAATCAAAAGAAGAGGCCGGTTGATTTTATATTTCCTGTACAAAAAGGCTTGGAGAATCAATTTTAAGGGGATGTTATTTAATTAATCCTACGATTACAGTTTTTTTTTCTCTCTCCATGACTCCATCAATCCTACTATTGTATTATAAAATCCGATCAATTAAGTTTGCAAACAACTAAACTTGGGTCACTATATTCTCCAAGCCTTAAAATGATCACATTTTAAAATAATTTTTATAAATAAAATTCAATATTAGAGAATAATGAAACAAAATTAAGATAAAATACTCATACTAATGACAAACAAAAGAGAGAAAAAAAGGTGAAAATAGACAAAAAAAACAAGTTTATAAAATAATATTTCTTTTTTATTTCTTCAACTACAATACTACAAAAAGAAGAAAGGCTATTGCTTTAATTTAGCGTGCCTTATGAGAAAGCAGTGAGATACATAGATACCACTTGAAACACGACGATATATAAAGGCTTCGATATATGATAGTTAAGCATAAACTAAATCTTGTGCTATAACAATTAGAACTAGGGTTAAATTAATCGGTACGTCTTTAAAATATTTGAATTTTTAATTAGATTATTGATTTTTGTAAGATATTTATAATTAGATCTCTAAATATACAATTTAATAAAAATATCAGCAGCATTATCTTTAATACTTAATTTCTAACATTTTTTTAATATTTTTTTTATTGAAATTTGTTGAAAATCATAATTTTTCCGAGTTTTACATGTCATTCAATGACTTTCTCTTATGATTTATTTGTAAAAACTCATCAAAATTTATAATTTTGAAAAAATAGTATAGAGAATATTAACAAGTGTTAAGAGAGAATATCATTAATATTTTTCTTAATCTTAGCTACTTTGTAAATAAATTTTATTGTTCTTCTATTATGTTTTCACCTTATTATTCATTTTTTTTATATATCATTTATCATATTTATTATTTTTCTTTCTTTTTCTATATATTTTTTTTCTCCATCAACGCATTTTAAGTTGTAAATTAGTCATTTTTTTTAATGATACACTCCATTTCTCTCTTTTCCACCTACATATACGCCATTTATTTATTCTTTATCTTATCATAACTTTTGGAAATTCCTGACAAAATTCCAAAGACACCATTAGTTAACTATTAGTCTAATCCATCTCAATGTTGCAGAACATATCATGTTTATCCGCTTTTCCCTAAACTTGTTCAGTTACAGTGAAAAGGCGAAATAAAAAAATAAAGGTGATGACAGCTACGAATGAACCGATCGGAAAAAGGAAGAAGATAACGAAAATTGTACTTTTGGCCGACATGATATATAGCTAGCGAATTGAAACAAGTAAGGTTTTGTTCTTCTTTGGTGAGGGTGGAAAGAAAGAGAAAAATAGCGTTGGGATAAAAATGATATAGAAGAAGGTTGAATATTTATATATATAGTTTTGAGTTTTGATATGGATGGAAAAGAGGTAGGTAGCATGGAGAGTAAGTAAAATTATTCTTCCCGTGAGAGGTAGAAAAGTGAGATATAGGAGGTGAAGTTGAAGCATGGGTAAGTATATAAGATGCATGGGAGTGCATGAGTTATAGTATGAAGCCTGGAAACATGGAGGAGAAGATAGGATCAGAGGAAAAAGTAACGGAGTATCTGGCGGAGTACACATTGGAGGGAAAATGGGAGAAGGTGAAGGAAATGTACTACACAAGGCCAGAAGCTCACAGCGCAATAATCAACGAGGGCGTGGGCACTGCGCTCCACGTGGCAGTGGATTTGGACGAGGAGGGAGTGGTTCAAGAGCTGGTGAATGCGATCATCACGGTGCAGCTGCAGCAACACAGCGTGAGGATCAAGGCTCTGGAAGTGGGGAACGATCGCGGGGACACTCCTCTGCACGTTGCGGCGTCGAGGGGGTTCGCCAAGATATGCAATTGGATCATAGGAATGAACAATGAGAGGGTGTATTTGGCCAGTCGGAAAAACAAACACGGGGAGACCCCTCTCTTTCTTGCTGCTATCAACTGGAAGAAGCAGGCCTTTGCCTATCTCTCTCACGTTTCCACCCACACCGCACCCTTGCAAGATCTCGTCCGAGACAATGGCGATACCATTCTCCACTGTGCTATCAGGAGAGAATATTTCGGTATATATATATATATATATATTCATTTCCTGCTACTGCTACTGCTATTGATGCTACCTACATTTTCATTCATATCAAGTAACATATATTTTGCAGATTTGGCTGTCATCATAGTGCATTATTATGACTTCCTGAGTACTCATAAGAATAAAGAAGGATTCACTCCTCTCAAAGTGCTTGCCACTCGGCCCTCGGCTTTCAAAAGTGCTAGCAAGCTTTCATGGTGGAAGCGAATACTGTATCACTGTAAGTAATAATATGTAGTATATATACATAGTGTATAGATGTATCAATAGCTATAGGCAGGTAAAAACTAATTGTATCGATCTATCAAACCTCAAAGGTATACTTGTAGAACCACTGGATGCTGAAAAACAGATGAAGGCGAATTTGGCCAAGATGGAGAAGCAACCAAAATCGGATAAAGTGAATTATCCAAAGAACTATGCCACATTATGTGACTTCTTTACTGGATCGTCAAGTGTTGCTGCTCTATTTGGTACGTCAACGCCTGCTCATGCTATCCCCCCAGTCTTCTTTTTTTTATCACTTTATTCTTTTCTTTATTAATACTTAATATGCATGCATATTGCTTCTGCAAAAGGGACAACAATTCAACTTGACCGAAAGACCCTTTTTTCATACGCCAAACCTCCTTTTCATCCTCGGTATAAATTTCTTTTAACTAATTCAATACATCAACATAAAACCATTAATTTAGCTATACTAATAACAACAATTTAAATAATTCAGGATGACAAAAATAATCAACTCATATAAGATTTTTCAATTTATGATAATTTTTAGTTCGAAGATTAATTTTTGTGTAAACAAATATAATGAGACAAGATTTTACATCTTAAATTAGTTAAAAATAATTCAAAATTATACCTTAAAATAAAAAATAATTATTGTTTTAAATAGACAAAATTAACTCAAATTTAAAAGTTAATGGAGAAAAACAAATCTTTAATAAGATAAAAGATCAAAATAATTATTCACAATACAAAGATGTATTTTAAAATTTTTTTTTTTCATTTTTATCTTTACTATCTTACTAGAATCCTTTATATTTTGTATTAATAGAAAATCAAAATTGAATATTTCATAAATATAAGTGCTCCACAAATTATACTAGTGGTTGTAAGTTCTATCTTAAGACATGGAGGTTGACATAATACTCTTAGATTCAATTTTTGTTTGTATTAAAATAATGTTTAATTAGTAAAAATAGTGTCATCTGAATGTAAATTAATTCTTAATTGTTAATTTTGGAATACTACTGTAATCATATTCCTGAACCAAAAAAATTACTTACTCAAATTCAAATAAAAATATATCTAATCACCGGAATAAATCTAATGAGAGAGAGTTGAGATAGAGTCGCAAAAACTTATACTCGATTCACGTTGTCATGATTATAATATTCCCTTCTAATCAAACGAATAAAAGTATGTCATTTGATTCCTTTAAACTCATGCATTTCTCTTACTAGACACATAAGACTGTGCATAGACAAAGGTAGATGAGTTTGTGATAACTGATAAGGGCATGTAGTATGAAAAGATTAGTGATCTTGTTAGAAAAAAAAAGTGATGTAAAAAATATTTTAAAAAGTAAAAGTATACTTTTTTAAAAAATAAAAATTGGGTTGCCATCCTAGTTTCGCTATGCCTGCCCTTAGATCTCGTGGCTTGTAATTATATTATGATTGTTGTAGATTTTGAATTGTTGGGAGAATGTTGGAGAGGACAACAATTAGAGTAATGGATATTATTTTGAACTTGTAGTGTTTTTTTTTTTTTTTTCATGTTTTTTTAGGGACTAGTTTCTCAAAACTCAATCTATTTCTTTCACATCTTTGTTTTGGTCAGGCAAACTGCCCGTGGAAAAGAATCAGGTTGACACAGAAAACCCACCAATGAATAAACAGAGTAGATTTGCATTTGGAACTCGTCAGGTTGGATTTTTGCCACCAAATTATGAAACATTTCAACAATTTGTGAGGACTGCATATGTACATACTCTTGGCCTTTCAGGAGTGGGTATGTATTCTCCATGTCTCTTTATCTATTGCTAGCTACTTGAGAAATGTTGGTCTTTGACAAAATGGTTTAGTTAACACGATTGCTCCGATTTCATTGCACCTGCTTTATAAGAATTAAAGGAAGTAAAGAAAACAAAGAAGAGGCATCAATGGAGTGGTCAACTCTTGAGGGCACTAATGAAAAGACCTTATGCAGCATTCACCGGAAGTGGAGGTGTACCAACCGATATGGAAGTTGAAGCAGATATGTATAATGTTTATAGTCAATGGAAACAAGGTATGTAAATATGACGCAAAATGTATCTTCGTATTTATGTCAAAATTTTGTGATTTGTCTCGCTCTTTTATAATGTATAAAAACTTCGATATGCTTCTACCTATTTAATTTTTATGAAAAGAGAAGAGACACAACTTCAATAGTCATATTTCTCCTTTCTATATAACCTCAATTTTGTTTGTTATGTGTGCATGTTCAATGTATATGAAGAAGAGGAACATTCACCTCTTTCCTTGTTTGACAGGTGAAACCAGTGAATTGGGGTGGTTGGAAGAAGAAAGAGAACCAGAGGCGGATGATAATACACGAACCTTTACCCGAAGTGACACAATTAAGAATGAAACTGATCAAAATGGCAAGGAGACACCATTTTTAGTTGCTGCAAGAAATGGCATAGTTGAAATGGTGAATGAAATTTTACATCGAATTCCAAGTGTCATCCATAACACCAACTCAAAGAAAGAAAACGTGTTGCTTGTGGCAGTGGTGAGCAGACAACCTCTTGTTGTTGAGTGTTTGAGAATGAAAATGCAGTCAAAACCAGAAGTGTGGAATAACTTAATTCTAGCAGTAGATGAGGATGAGAACACCATGTTGCACTTAGCAGCATATGCTCCAGGTGGGGATAAGCCTTGGCAGATAGCTGGTTCTGCCTTGCAAATGATGTGGGATATTAAGTGGTTTCAGGTATCAATCCACAAACACATGTAATTAATTATCTTATTGTTTAACATAAAGTGTTGTTACATTTATACTAATGTTGATGCTATTATTTTACCTTGGAACAGTATATTAAAAGCCTTGTGCCACAACATTTTTTGTTTAGAAGCGACAAAGAGGCCAAAACCGCAGGGGAAATCTTCGAGGAAACACATAAAGAACTTATAAAGGAAAGTGGTGATTGGCTTAAGGATACATCTGAATCATGTTCTGTGGTGGCTGCACTAGTTGCTGGTGTTTCCTTTGCTACAGCTAGTAGTGTCCCTGGTGGAACTAACGAAGAAGGTAGGCCTAACTTAGAGGGCAAGCCTGCATTCGATGTATTTGCTATTGCTTCTCTTGTTGGACTTTGCTTCTCTGTCACTGGACTCATAATGTTCCTTACCATACTCACATCTCGAAAGCAAGCCAAAGATTTTCGCAGAGATTTGCCACTCAAACTTCTTCTTGGCTTGAGTTCTCTTTTCGTATCCATTGGTGCAATGTTTGTGTCTTTTTGCACTGGCCATTTTTTTCTGCTTAGTCACAGATACAAGATGGTCCTGTACCCCATTTATGCAGCCACTTGTTTTCCTGTGACTTTCTATGCTGTGGCACAATTTCCACTATACTTCGATCTTCTCACGGCCATTATAACTAAGGTGCCACGGGCAAGTGATAAAGGAGACAGGTTATAGAAGCATCTATCATATCATTGATTCAGTGTGGTATTGTATTCATGTAAATGTCATGCAAACCCTTTTTGGTTTGTCGATTTTCCTTTGTGTTAGGATTGTGTTTGAGTAGAAAGGTGTGAGCATGTTCTCGGGGTAAATATCAAAACAGCTAATGTGGTGTTCATTTATACACGTAATAATCATGTGCCGTGAGCTATTAAGATAAGAGATTATGAACTGTAGCCTCATTGTGTTGGCTAAAGTTTGCGATTAAGAAATTAAGTTTTTGGACTTTCTTGGTGTAATGTCTCGAATAATCTTGATTTCAACTTTAAAATTAATATTGTGCTGCCTACTTAATTTTTGTGTCGCGTTCACAATTCACATATCAAATTATGGCTGGGTTGGTCTGCAACAACAAGATTTTCTTGTTTAAGCAAGAATTTGTAAAATTGTATTCCATTTGTTAGACCATTAATTGCTACAAACAGTCTTTGGTCATCAGCAGCAACCAATTTGGAACCTCAGTTTTTATTTTCCAAAATAAGGAAATAAACAAAAAATACTAGAAATCAGCAAGACCCAACAAATATATGAGAGTAGAGGTGGAAAAACCATACTTATTATTAGTATGATTTCATTATTTATTAAAATGAAAGTAATCAAATCGTGAGTTCTAATATGAAATTGAATAATTAGAAAACAAATATTTGTTCCAAATGAATAAAATTACTGTAGGGTCCGCTAGTCCACCCGTTCCTCCACCATAGTATGATATTGTCCGCTTTGGGCCCAAGCCCGCACGGTTTTTGTTTTTGGGCTCCTTCCCAAAAGGCCTCATACTATGTGGAATGGTGGACACTTATAAACTAGCCAATGTTCCTTCATTTTACCGATGTGGGACTTGGGATGAATCCCAACAAACCTCCCCTTAGACCAAGGACCACATGTCTCGTGATCTCCTCCCCTCAAGCGATAATCCGTCACCATCTTGTACCGCCGTTAACTCTACGGGACACGCCGCCTGAACACCACAATATCAGGAAGACTTTCGACACAAGGCACCAAGTTCGAATCTCCATCGCGAGGCACAACACTGAGGGTCTTCCCGCATCAAACCCAGACGAACCGTTGGCTCTGATACCACTTGTAGGGCCCGCTAGTCCACCCGTTCCTCCACCATAGTATGATATTGTCCGCTTTGGGCCCAAGCCCGCACGGTTTTTGTTTTTGGGCTCCTTCCCAAAAGGCCTCATACTATGTGGAATGGTGGACACTTATAAACTAGCCAATGTTCCTTCATTTTACCGATGTGGGACTTGGGATGAATCCCAACAATTACTTGGGGGTAGGGGCAGTATACGATATAGGTATAGCTCCAGTTAAGGGGTGATGGAGTTGGGAACTTGGAAGAAATCTAAAATGAGTTCACTGTCTTCATGGCTTCAAATCTTGGCTCCTTTGGCTGGAACTTTAGTTTAGCATAGAGCCTCATGTAATCCTCAAACACAAATTTTGGGTATACTTGGTCATTCTCCTTTGCCTCTCTCTCCAACAATGCTGGTGCAGGGTAGATAACAGCATCACTAGCAGGGTTGTAGAATGAGGCTACGGACATTCTGGTCCCATCAGTTCGAGCAATCACACGATGCTCCACACTCTTGTATTTCCCATTGGTGATTACCTATAAGAATGTTGGATGAGAATTTTTATAACAACAAAAGAATAATTTAGTGAAAGAAAAACATACATACCTCAATTTGGTCACCAAGGTTAACAACAATGGAATGGCGCATTGGAGGTACATCGACCCATTGGTCATCTTTGAGAAGCTGAAGGCCACTGACCTTATCATCTTGCAAGAGAAGGATAATCCCACCTGCATCAGTATGAGCCCGAAGACCCTTGTTGAGAATTCCGTTGAAGTACTTTTATTTATAATTATAGATTAGGTTACTTCCCTCAACGGACTCAAACACGGCAAGTGTACCGGCCGTACAAGTAGTAAAAATATCGTATCCACAGGGATTAGAAGGTAAACTAAGCATTCATTGGCTACTTGTGACTTGAGAACAATCCCAATAAATATGAATGTGAATTTAAGAACAAAACTACTGGAATTGTTAAAACACAAATAAATGGATTAGAAATGAAATGGGGTGAGAAATGGCAAAATGGACACTTGAAGTTGTGGGGGTTTGATTTCACCAAAGAAACACTAGTGAATCCTATGTCTCTTGTTACATTCATTGTTCAGTCAACCATAAATTTACTCAGACCTAATTCCTTAGAGAAAGAGCCTAGGTGCAAAATATTGAATATCAATCCCTTGAGTACTCAATACCTCCACCCGCATTACCGGTTAGGGTTTTAAGACTACTAGTGGGTCAAGCCCTATCCCTAGGTACAATTCCCACTAGGCATATGTTCAAAACTAGTTTCAAGGATATTTCCCAATACTCAATGAAACCTTAAATCATGCAAAGGGTGATCAAGCCAAAGCAAGCATTAAGCATAGAATCATACACAACAAGGAATGAAACAAAACATATATATGATTAAACACAAAGGGATTACAATAGAGTTTGTTGGTTACATCAAAACCCCAATACAATGGATAGAACCTCTCAAAACAAAGAGGGGAAAACTAAAATAGAGATGGAAAAGGAAAGGAAGAACCGAAGGAATGATCCACCGTGGGAGGTTTCCGAAGCCTGAGAATCCCTCCTGCAGAGCTCCTGGAGGCGCCCCTGGGCGAATGGGGGAAAAGAACCCCGAAAATGGCTTTAAATACGAGCCTGGGAGATCAGATTAGGGTTCCGCGCCCGGCACACAATTCTTCGCGCCCGGCGCAAGTTCTTCCAGAGAAGTCAAGCACTCTCTGTCTCAGCACAAGCCCGGCGCAATTCCTTTTGCGCCCGGCTTAATGAGCCCGGCTTAATTCCTTTGCGCCCGGCTTAATGCGCCCGGCTTAATTCCTTTTGCGCCCGGCTTAATTCCTGGCAGAGATGAAATACTCTGTTTTTGTTACGCCCAGCGCAGATTATATTGAGCCCGGCGCAGAGCCTCTTCTCTGCTCCTTAGCTTCTTAGGTTTTCCACTCCTTTAACCCTTTTTTCCTCAATTCTCTACTTGAATACCTGCATATACAAAAGAAACCAAAATGAGAACAATTAAAATGCAATGATACAAAGAATGGAAGAATTTGATCATTAAATCTTGTATAAGTCTCATCCAAAAAGAGGTAAAATTGAGACTTAACAACTCCCCCAAACTTAGAACCTTGCTTGTCCTCAAGCAAAAGGTAATTAATCAAGCAGATAACAAGCAATGCATGTGTGTCAAATTCCTTATTCTTGGTTCACTTACAATTTCATTTCACAAGCATGAACCTTAAACGAATTTTCAGCCACAATTATTGCAATGGAACATGACAATGTGCAAACAAAAGTTTCAAAAGAGATCAAAGAACTGAGAAAAGCTAATGACTATCTATGAATGCATCCTCACTAGGAAAGTGTTTCTCTCATATGCACACTAGTGTATAGGGGTGAGTGTTTCTCTCATATCTACTACTCACGCCACAGGATTCAACTTTGCTCTTCGTTTCCAAATGAAACCAATGGTAATACACATGCAGGCACTTATCACAAGGGCTTTATTAGGGCAATTTAAGGTAATTAGGTCAAGCATAGCGGTTTCATGGTTTTTCAAGGAATAAGGGTGCTATAGCTTAAGAGAGTACTTGAAATTTCTTCAATAATTTCTTTCTCCATACCCCAATGTATCATTTTAGCACAGGCCCTCGACCAATTCCAGCCATTAGCCTTTATATGATGCATCTGTACACTTTTGCATCTTATTTCATTTTTTTTTTTTCCGACCACATACTTCTTCTTTCTCAAATTTCTTCATTCTTCAACTCCCCCAAACTTATTTGATGTCATCAATATACTCTCTTAACCAAAACAAAGGTTTATGGTTAATTTTTCAAAGTTGGGATAAGTGGAAGGTTGAGTGTTTAAGCTTAGGAAGATATGGGTCAAAAGAAAAATAAATATGGCTTTTTGGCTTAGATGGTTATCAAAATATAGAAATGCCTTGATCATGTAATTGCACTACACTAGCAAACCACCCGGGAAACTCAAGCAAAGTCTATCATGCAACATAAGTGTAGTTTCTCTCATCAGTATTTAGGCTCAGACCTCACTCGGTTGGCATCCACAGATTATCACACTCAACTCAGTCTATGATCAACATTGAAACCCGTATGCAACTAATCATGAACTAAAGCTCAAATATGACTTGAAAATGTCTAAAGTACACACACCATAAACATCAAGCAAACCTCAATCCAAAATTGATCACATACAAAACAAGTATTCAACAAGATTAAAACCATGCTCTAGCAGGATATTCAAAAAGATGTACCAACCAGAGTAATCCAAAAACAATTAAAATACTGAAAATAACAACAGAAAAATAAATTGCAAACAGAGGTGAACTAAGGTGAGCTTCATCTATTTCCATCAAATTTGGTCATCTTCCTCAGTAAGTGCTCAACCGCATCTGCATCAGCAGCTCCACTCCCCCACATTTAGAAGCCTGGTCCCCAGGCCAACCAGTATATGCCTGCAAGTCCTAGTAACCAGAAGTTGTGAAAGAGTATAATCATGAAGAACATGGTGAGCATAGTATACAATGATGACCATACAATTATATCAAAAATGAAGAACAACCTTAGACCAAAATTAACCACAAAGAAACATGCTTGAAAACAGAGAAATATAGGTTCAGGAGAGTGCTCGCGCCGGGCGCATCACAAACTCGCGCCAGGCGCCATATCAGTAAAAGGCCAACGAGGTTCAAATTCTGATACCGCGCCGGGCGCAGCACAAACTCGTGCCGGGCGTGGTACTCTGAAATGGTTACATTTTGCCTAAATTTGCTTTGAAGGGAGCCTTGTAACCAACCAGAACCAGAATTACCTCATATCTCACACTCCAAACAAAGTATAGCCTATATTTACTCATTTCAAACATGATTCACACACTTAACAAATAACACAAATAATACATAACACAAACAACATATAACACAAAACATATTTACATATAAACAAGCAAGTCACAAATAGCTATAAATACTCAATTTGCCATTCTAATCCCCGGCAACGGCGCCAAAAACTTGTTGAGAATTCCGTTGAAGTACTTTTATTTATAATTATAGATTAGGTTACTTCCCTCAACGGACTCAAACACGGCAAGTGTACCGGCCGTACAAGTAGTAAAAATATCGTATCCACAGGGATTAGAAGGTAAACTAAGCATTCATTGGCTACTTGTGACTTGAGAACAATCCCAATAAATATGAATGTGAATTTAAGAACAAAACTACTGGAATTGTTAAAACACAAATAAATGGATTAGAAATGAAATGGGGTGAGAAATGGCAAAATGGACACTTGAAGTTGTGGGGGTTTGATTTCACCAAAGAAACACTAGTGAATCCTATGTCTCTTGTTACATTCATTGTTCAGTCAACCATAAATTTACTCAGACCTAATTCCTTAGAGAAAGAGCCTAGGTGCAAAATATTGAATATCAATCCCTTGAGTACTCAATACCTCCACCCGCATTACCGGTTAGGGTTTTAAGACTACTAATGGGTCAAGCCCTATCCCTAGGTACAATTCCCACTAGGCATATGTTCAAAACTAGTTTCAAGGATATTTCCCAATACTCAATGAAACCTTAAATCATGCAAAGGGTGATCAAGCCAAAGCAAGCATTAAGCATAGAATCATACACAACAAGGAATGAAACAAAACATATATATGATTAAACACAAAGGGATTACAATAGAGTTTGTTGGTTACATCAAAACCCCAATACAATGGATAGAACCTCTCAAAACAAAGAGGGGAAAACTAAAATAGAGATGGAAAAGGAAAGGAAGAACCGAAGGAATGATCCACCGTGGGAGGTTTCCGAAGCCTGAGAATCCCTCCTGCAGAGCTCCTGGAGGCGCCCCTGGGCGAATGGGGGAAAAGAACCCCGAAAATGGCTTTAAATACGAGCCTGGGAGATCAGATTAGGGTTCCGCGCCCGGCACACAATTCTTCGCGCCCGGCGCAAGTTCTTCCAGAGAAGTCAAGCACTCTCTGTCTCAGCACAAGCCCGGCGCAATTCCTTTTGCGCCCGGCTTAATGAGCCCGGCTTAATTCCTTTGCGCCCGGCTTAATGCGCCCTGCTTAATTCCTTTTGCGCCCGGCTTAATTCCTGGCAGAGATGAAATACTCTGTTTTTGTTACGCCCAGCGCAGATTATATTGAGCCCGGCGCAGAGCCTCTTCTCTGCTCCTTAGCTTCTTAGGTTTTCCACTCCTTTAACCCTTTTTTCCTCAATTCTCTACTTGAATACCTGCATATACAAAAGAAACCAAAATGAGAACAATTAAAATGCAATGATACAAAGAATGGAAGAATTTGATCATTAAATCTTGTATAAGTCTCATCCAAAAAGAGGTAAAATTGAGACTTAACAACCCTTCACCAACTCTGGCTTTGGACACGGAGGGTAGTTTGCCACCTTTGTACCAAAATTTGGACCCCTTGATCCATAAAACGCCTTCTTCAAGTACCCTTTCTCTAATCCAATATTTTCACATTGTTGGGATTCATCCCAAGTCCCACATCGGTAAAATGAAGGAACATTGGCTAGTTTATAAGTGTCCACCATTCCACATAGTATGAGGCCTTTTGGGAAGGAGTCCAAAAATAAAACCGTGCGGGCTTGGGCCCAAAGCGGACAATATCATACTATGGTGGAGGAACGGGTAGACTAGCGGGCCCTACAAGTGGTATCAGAGCCAACGGTTCGTTTGGGTTTGATGCGGGAAGACCCTCAGTGTTGTGCCTCGCGATGGAGATTCGAACTTGGTGCCTTGTGTCGAAAGTCTTCCTGATATTGTGGTGTTCAGGCGGCGTGTCCTGTAGAGTTAACGGCGGTACAAGATGGTCACATGGTGACGGATTATCGCTTGAGGGGAGGAGATCACGAGACATGTGGTCCTTGGTCTGAGGGGAGGTTTGTTGGGATTCATCCCAAGTCCCACATCGGTAAAATGAAGGAACATTGGCTACTTTATAAGTGTCCACCATTCCACATAGTATGAGGCCTTTTGGGAAGGAGTCCAAAAACAAAACCGTGCGGGCTTGGGCCCAAAGCGGACAATATCATACTATGGTGGAGGAACGGGTGGACTAGCGGGCCCTACAAGTGGTATCAGAGCCAACGGTTCGTCTGGGTTTGATGCGGGAAGACCCTCAGTGTTGTGCCTCGCGATGGAGATTCGAACTTGGTGCCTTGTGTCGAAAGTCTTCCTGATATTGTGGTGTTCAGGCGGCGTGTCCCGTAGAGTTAACGGCGGTACAAGATGGTCACATGGTGACGGATTATCGCTTGAGGGGAGGAGATCACGAGACATGTGGTCCTTGGTCTGAGGGGAGGTTTGTTGGGATTCATCCCAAGTCCCACATCGGTAAAATGAAGGAACATTGGCTATTTTATAAGTGTCCACCATTCCACATAGTATGAGGCCTTTTGGGAAGGAGTCCAAAAACAAAACCGTGCAGGCTTGGGCCCAAAGCGGACAATATCATACTATGGTGGAGGAACGGGTGGACTAGCGGGCCCTACACACATAACAGGTCTAACAACTCTTCTGCAAGTTTCTCCAATTTCTGTGCAAATTCTCTCATTGCCTCCCTGCATCATTAACCCATCTAATTCAGACCATGTCATGTGTAGACATCAGACAATGGTATGTATCACATTATCAAATTTGTCACTCAATGCATACAATTAGATGCAGCTTTGCTTTGTTAATTACTTCTGCTGTTCTAAATCTTCATACATGCAATTAATAATATAATAATATATATGTCATGTATATGCAATTTTTAGAAAGTGGGTTTTTGGCCTCTGTAAAACTTATTAGGTAAGAACTGTTCTCCGTTCATTTACACCTCACTTATATATATACAATTATGACCATTTTACTGGTACATGTGAGATGATCTCCGACATTTGTCTCATAGTTGAGTTTATCTTACCGGTACTCTTGGCTGAGATCTGGGATTTGAGAGATGTTGGAGGTTGGGAGATGGCGCAAGAAGAAGGTACTCTCCCAATCCATGTCCTTTTGTTCAGCTTGGAAATCCTCTAACCCCTTACTTGCCACTGCCTCCTTGAACCTCTTCTCCATGCATTTCCTATAATGCTCTTTTGTTAACCTTTCCAACGTATCCAAAAGTTCATGGGGTATTCCATGATTCACCAACTACAATTTGGAAAGCAACATAATTAATTTAGTTAAAATAAACAACATGGAGAAGATTTTGAGTTGTAAACTTGCAAATACATAAACATATATCTGATAGAGTATGACAAAACTTAGTGAGTTAGTTTGTGGGTCAAAAAATCCCCAGTTCCGGCAAGCCTCTTCAATCTGCTCCAATGTGGCTTTCCTCTCTTCACCGTTGAGATTCTCCAAGTTGATCACGGGAAAGTTCTCCATCTCTCGCACTTTTTCTTTCTTTTGTTATGCAAATTGGAATGCTATGTGTGTGCCATTTATAGGAATGCATAGAGTTCAGTGAAGACAACGAGAAAAAAAAATTTTCCTCCTGAATCATGAAATGCATGCCACGTGATCATTTTGCTTTGTTGAATTTTCTACTTTGATTTCGTCTTCGGTGCATTTTCCCTTGAATTGTTCATAGTGTTTGAGCATCTGATTTCTTTGACAGTACCACAAAGCAAATAAAGTTCAAAAATCTTAACAACATTTATGCCATGATTATTAATTATTAATGAAATAGTGTAAAGTGCTTATTCGATATTTACCAAATGCTTATGTAACAATATATTTTTCATGGTATTATTATATTTGGTACCTACGAAATTTACCTCCATTTAACAATTTTTAGTAACTGGATGCCATTAATTAAAAATTATCACTGGACAATTATTTGTTTTGAAAATAATTATTTATACAAATGTTAAAAAAGGAATCAAGATTATATGATTATGTAAACTAGTTGTCTTTTTCTTTTGCTTTGGGCACTTGACCAAAGAAAGATAAATGATGGGATGGAGATTGCTGTTTTACGTGAAGCAAGTTTTTGAGAGCCGTGCGAAGGGAAGACATTGATTTTAGTCAGAATGTCATACTCATTGCGGTCTCTTGAGTCTTCAAATTTATCACACTTTCTTCTTAGCACAAAAAAATTGAATTAAGTCTCTTAAGTCCAACATGAAACTCGAATATTGTCTTTTAACTATGCGGAACAGGGGCCTGCGACTGAGACTGGTAAACATATTTTGGACGTTATTTTTGACTCGTGTGAAAATAAAGCAATCGACGATCAAATAATTTGACTACATAAGACGTTAGGAAAACAAAGTGAAAGAAGAAGAATATGCGGACCAAGAGAAATTATTATTTTATTTTAACATGTGTAGAACTGTTAGATAATAAGAATAAAATAAGATTAATGTGAGAGTTGAATAAGTAAAGACTAGATGTGAACTTAGTTTAAATTGTTCTGTTTACACCTTAAGGTTGATTTTATTTAATGACAAATTATGGTTATGAAAGGAATGGGTGTAAAAATGATAAACAAGAGTATTTTTATATAAAGGAGAGTTGTAGTTATTAAAAGATAAATGTGTTTTTAAGAGAAGTGAAAATTAAAAAATATATTTTTTTTTATTAATTATTGGTGAGATTGATGCACTTTATATTTTTAGGTTTAAATATGTTTTTAGTCCCTCAAATTTAAGACAAATTTGTTTTTGGTCCCTCAAATTTAAAATTATTTTTTTTAGTTCCTATAATTTTCAAAAATCTTGTTTTAGTCCCTTAGGTCACCAATAACATATTTGAAAGTGATTAATTAAGACATTTATGTAATACAACCGGATTTAATGTGATATTTTCATTAATAGGGACACGAATAGGTAGATTTTATACAATAATGTTTGATAAATTTCTTAATAAAATTTGAATATAAGGACTAAAATAATATTTTTTGAAATTACAAGGACTAAAAAAAAATTTTTAAATTTGAGGGACCAAAAACAAATTTACCCTAAATTTAAGGGACTAAAAACATATTTAAGCCATAATTTTATACTTGGTTAAAGTTATTTAAAAATTATTAAGGTTTGTTGAGTCAACTTGTATTATGTTTAGTTTGTAAATCTTAAGGTTTTAGATCTATAACAATAATTAATTTTTAATCTTATTTTTTACTATTTAAGAATTTAAAGATAAAACACTTCAAAAAATTATGTATACCAAAATAGAAAGTTACTTTTTTATATATAGATATAGATTATAGATATATTATTATATATTTTATAAATTAATTACTAATGTTTAATTTAAACATGTTAATATTATATATATAATATTATATATATACATCCATATTTTAGCATATATAAACATGTTTATTATATATAATTAAAATTTATAATAAATCATATAATAATACTATGTTTGAATACTTAAAAATTATTTAAATAAATATTTTAATATATATATAAATTATATTTTATATTTATGATAAATAATTTATTATAAAAAATATTTTTTAGTGATAATTTATTTTAAAATGTTAAAATTTAATTTATAATTAATTATTATAAATAAAAGTTAAATTAAATAAAAAGTTAAAAAAATATCTACAAACCTTCTTATTAAAGGAAAATTCTTAAAAAAAATTCTTCGCATGTTCTTTAATTAAAATACTAGCATGAGCATACCAAAAGCAATTGAACCCTTTCAATATTTAATTAAATAGATATATCGAATTTCTTCGCTTAGGTATTATAACCTTGTTTTCATCCACTGTGATGATCACAATCTTATTCTCCTCCACCTATGACGCTCGCAACAACTTGCTCTTCATGTTCTTTGCAATGCTTCAATATTTATAGGAGAGGGCTCATTCTAATTATAATTAATTATGATAATTAAAATTAATTAATTTTAAAATATTTAATTATTAAAATTAATTAAAACTATAATAATGATGTTATTATATCTCATTAAAATTAATATTAGTTAAATTTTAAAAAAATAATTATTATAAATTAATTAATTTTTTGAAATATTTTAAAATATATAATATTTTGAACTCAAATTTCTGATTAAGAATCAAAATTCTCTCCCCTTACCTTACGTAAAGCATGAGAGAGTAAAGAATGAATAGGTTAAGTGTTTTACATGAATCTTTAAGAGGATCCTCGAAGACCTTCATGAATATGGGTTGTTTTAACACTTTGTTGATGTGAGATGGAGATCGATTTGAGGAAAAAAAAAGTTTTTTTATGAAGAAGGAAAACAATGGTGTGGTTGATGGTGTGTCATGTCTCCTCTTCGTGTTTTCTTTTTTTAAAAAATAATTACTCTATTTTTTTTACCCGTAAAAACAATAGTTATTCTTTTTTGATTTTATCTCCAACTAATTACTTGTTACATTCCTTTCCAAAAGTTTCTAATGAAAATCAGTGTAACTTGGTTTCTTTTTATTTATTTTTATTTTTATTATTACTACTATAGTTTGTACAATCAGAAATTTTTTATAATCTTTTGGAATTCATTTAATATTTTTATTTGTGCTTTATAAGTTAAAGCAATTAAATAAATATTTAAAGAGTTTTAAAAATTATTAATTTTTTGTTAAATATAAAATCATATTCTAAGCATAATTTTATATTTAAATTATAATTTTAATATTCTTATACATTTAAATTATTTTTAACTTGTGTTTCTTTGTGCAAAATAACTTATATTTTGTGTCTTAATAAAACTATTTCAATTTTTCATTTTTAGATAATATTTAAAAATTTAATTTAAATAAAATTTCTAAAAATTCTAAATTTTACTATCTAAATTTTATCACAAATTAAATTCAAGTAATAAATAATATATGTATATAAATTAGAGGGTGTCATAGTATATGTTCTTTGAAATGATAAGTAGTCCGAGTGATTTGGAAGGAAGATCTTAAGATTAAAATAATAATGAAGATCTGAGTTCAAATCCTCCCTATATATATATATATATATATATATATATATATATATATTTATTTATTTATTTATTTCTTGAAAAACTTGAATTGAGATAAATTTATTTATGAAAAGTTTTGAATTTATATTTAAAATATTTAATGATTAGCGGACGCATATGATTAAAATATTTTGTATTGTGGTGATTAAACGTGGAAATCGTTTGCATGACAGAAATAGTGATAAGTGATAAGGAATAGTTCTTAAATTGCAGGAGTGAGAAGCTTAAATAGAACAAAAGGATAGCAAAGCCTGCTTTTACACTTTTTCATCTGTTACGAAATAGATAAATAACACTGCGCACGTAAAGAACTAAAGAATCACATACACTCCTATATATAGATACATATATGTGTTGTGCCCAAAGAGTGGGTATCCTCCAAAGTCCCACATTGGAGAGTCTTGAAGGGAGGAATGTTGTGCCCAAAGTGTGTGGGTATCCTCCAAAGTCCCACATTGGTAGTTTTGAAGGGAGGAATGTTGTGCCCAAAGTGTGAGGGTATCCTCCAAAGTCCCACATCGGATAGTTTGTGTTGTGCCAAAGTGTGTGGGTATCTTTCAAAGTCCCACATTGGGTAGTTTGAAGAAGGGTAGTGGTAGATTACTACTATAAATAAAGGGTGAGGGTTTGTGTTTAATCACCACAACAACATAGGTTCCAATGGGTGTATTGGGGACTTGGGTAGTTGTGTGCAAGTGTAAGGTTTCCAAGTTTTTCCAGAAAACTTGTGTGAGAGGTTTTGCAATTTTGTCCTTGTAAAAATTGTTAGTAAAAATTTGATTGTGGATGTAGGCAAGAAGTGCTGAACCACGTTAATTCTTGAGTTTGTTTTCTTTAATTTGTTTCTCTTGTTGTGTGTGCTTCCGCTGTTGCAGTTTTTAGTGTACCGAGGAGGTCATATGGAGGTGGGTTTCCAAGTTTAGCCAGAAAACTTGTGGGAAGGGGTTTTCAAGTTTTACCCATAAAACTTGTGAAGAGAAAGAGGGTTTCCAAGTTTCGCCGGAAAACTTGTGGGAAGGGGTTTTCAAGTTTTACCCATAAAACTTATGAAGAGAAAGTGGGTTTCCAAGTTTCGCCAGAAAAACATGTGAAGGAGGGTTTCCAAGCTTTGCCAGAAAACTTGTGAATGATGATGGGTTAATGTGAGACTTTGGATGAAGGGAGGAATGTTGTGCCCAAAGAGTGGGTATCCTCCAAAGTCCCACATTGGAGAGTCTTGAAGGGAGGAATGTTGTGCCCAAAGTGTGTGGGTATCCTCCAAAGTCCCACATTGGGTAGTTTTGAAGGGAGGAATGTTGTGCCCAAAGTGTGAGGGTATCCTCCAAAGTCCCACATCGGATAGTTTGTGTTGTGCCAAAGTGTGTGGGTATCTTTCAAAGTCCCACATTGGGTAGTTTGAAGAAGGGTAGTGGTAGATTACTACTATAAATAAAGGGTGAGGGTTTGTGTTTAATCACCACAACAACATAGGTTCCAATGGGTGTATTGGGGACTTGGGTAGTTGTGTGCAAGTGTAAGGTTTCCAAGTTTTTCCAGAAAACTTGTGTGAGAGGTTTTGCAATTTTGTCCTTGTAAAAATTGTTAGTAAAAATTTGTTTGTGGATGTAGGCAAGAAGTGCTGAACCACGTTAATTCTTGAGTTTGTTTTCTTTAATTTGTTTCTCTTGTTGTGTGTGCTTCCGCTGTTGCAGTTTTTATTTTCCCTCTGGGAATTCATTTAATATTTTTATTTGTGCTTTATAAGTTAAAGCAATTAAATAAATATTTAAAGAGTTTTAAAAATTATTAATTTTTTGTTAAATATAAAATCATATTCTAAGCATAATTTTATATTTAAATTATAATTTTAATATTCTTATACATTTAAATTATTTTTAACTTGTGTTTCTTTGTGCAAAATAACTTATATTTTGTGTCTTAATAAAACTATTTCAATTTTTCATTTTTAGATAATATTTAAAAATTTAATTTAAATAAAATTTCTAAAAATTCTAAATTTTACTATCTAAATTTTATCACAAATTAAATTCAAGTAATAAATAATATATGTATATAAATTAGAGGGTGTCATAGTATATGTTCTTTGAAATGATAAGTAGTCCGAGTGATTTGGAAGGAAGATCATAAGATTAAAATAATAATGAAGATCTGAGTTCAAATCCTCCCTATATATATATATATATATATATATATATATATATATATATATATTTATTTATTTATTTCTTGAAAAACTTGAATTGAGATAAATTTATTTATGAAAAGTTTTGAATTTATATTTAAAATATTTAATGATTAGCGGACGCATATGATTAAAATATTTTGTATTATGGTGATTAAACGTGGAAATCGTTTGCATGACAGAAATAGTGATAAGTGATAAGGAATAGTTCTTAAATTGCAGGAGTGAGAAGCTTAAATAGAACAAAAGGATAGCAAAGCCTGCTTTTACACTTTTTCATCTGTTACGAAATAGATAAATAACACTGCGCACGTAAAGAACTAAAGAATCACATACACTCCTATATATAGATACATATATGGATGTCTCATGAAACATCCAACATCAACCGTCTGCTTCAGCCTTCAGGTCAGTTCAATGCTTTTTATTTCTTTTCAATCTACATTTCTCCAACTAATATACCATTATTTTTATTCTATATATCTACTATTCAAATAAAAATACACAAGTTAACATTTACATTTAATATATTATCAATGCAGTCTTTGATTGAGCATGAGCATTGTAAACCCATATGAATGAATGTTGTAAATCTCTCAATACTAATACTATGTTGATAAACGAACTCAAATCTTGAGTAACCTAGCATGTGATGAAACTTTCACATCCATTAAAGAAGTCTGAGGCTGGCTACACAATTTTTTACAAAAAATGTGACGAGTTTCTAATATAATACACAATATTCAAAATACTTTATTGATATTGATTATTTCCATCTATTAAAAATGTACTTCTTTTTCTTTTTATCTCTTTCTCCTTCTAGGTGTCAAATAAATTTGTGATATTAATAAATCAATTTCTAATATAAAAATGATTTTCATAATAAAATCGGATAACAAAATGTTATACTTTATTTGATTTTGGAGGTAAATTAATTTTGAGATGTTTTAACAAAAATAAGAGATAGATATAATTATCCAATAGAAATTATTTCCAACGGAGATATATACTTACACAAATTGTTTGATTATTTTATGCTTAGAACATAATTTTGCACATGCATGAGGTGTTTAGAAGAAAGTAAAGTAATTGATATAATTTTTTAGATGTATAAGTAATTGATATAATTGATGACATATGTAAAAAGAAGAGAGATAAAGACAAATTAAAAGTGTTAATGAGGTGTTTTCTTTATTTGAGTGTACAAATAAACATCACTTTTTTCAATTTTTGAATTGTGCAAAAACCTTTTAAGCTAGTAGTGGTTACAATGTTGCACAAGAATGATTAATTTTTAATTCAATAAACTAAAACATACTCATAATAGAATACAAAATGTGCTTAAATATTTGTTTGAGTCATTTTGATGCATTACTTTTTTTTTTCTTCTATATTTTATCATAACTCTACATGAATCTCATCTTACATTAAAATATTTTTATTTGTTGTTATATATATGTTATAAAACCTGAACTTTTTTTTGGATCAAATAATAAAATTTAGAATATGCATGATTATTCTAGAAAAAAGATATATGGGTGGATCATCAAGTAAAGAGCTTTCAACTGAAAATGAAGAGGAGGAAGAAGAGGAAGAACTTAAATGGTTCGGCATTACTCCAAAGCAAGCGTTGGATATGGAGTGAGCTATTTTGATGCATTATTATTTTTTTTTTATATTTACATTTTAAGCAACTCTTATTTTAAATATCATAACTCTACATGAATCTCACCTTACATTAAAATATTTTTATTCGTTGTTATATATAAAACCTAAACTTTTTTTTTGGATCAAATAATAAAATTTAGAATATGATTATTCTAGAAAAAAGATGGGTGCCGAAGATGAAGAAGAGGACACTACTAGAAAAATATTATTTTCCTGCAAATTTTCTTAAAAAAAATATTTCTAGAAATTTTTTGCGAATTTTTCTGTAAAAAAATATTCGCAGAAATTTTTTGCGAAATTTCCTGCAAAAAATATTCGCAGAAATTTTTTGCAAAAAATAATTGACAGATATTTCTTACAAATTTTGCTACATTTTTAATAATCATAGAAATTTTTTTCATGGTAAAAATTTGCAAAAAATATTGTAAAAATTTATTTTGTTTCTTGCAGATTTTCTTGCAAAAATAAATTCGCAAGTAATATTTACTAAATGGTAGAAAAAATTTGCAGGTAACTTTTCCTGCGGATTTTCTTGCAAATTTTAATCCGCAAGAAAAATAAAAAATATTTAAATTTATAAGTTTAATATTTTAAAAAAACTTCAAGTCCCATATTGATTGAAAATAAAACAATTAAAGAGTATATAAGTTGGGACAACACTTACCTTACAAGTTGATTTGTATGGTTGAGTGTTAAGCTTATAATCTACAATCTTAGAATTTAAAAGATTATGTATCACATGTTGGAGGCATAGAAATTGGAAACAAATATTTCTATGAATTCATTATGAGCATTTAAAAGCTAAAGAATTATTGATAGAATTTATAGTAATTTCTTTAATTTTTTTTGTAAGAAATATTCCTGTAGAATTTCTTGCGAAAAAATTCGCAAGAAATTTTCCTATGAATTTTTTTTGCAGGAAACTTTCCTGCAAATTTTTTTTTGTAAGAAATTTTGTAGGAAAATTTCCTGCGAATTTTAAAATTCAAAAAAATATATTATCCACGAAGGTATTACTTGCAGATAAAATTTTATAAAAACATTTATAGAAACAACGTTTCTTGCGAATTTTTATAAAAAATTTACAAGAAAAAATGCATGTAATAAAATAAATTTTAATAGTGAGAAGAGTACGAATTTAAATGGTTGGGCATCGATGCAAGGCAAGCATTGGATGTGAAGTGAGCCAGTTTGATGCATTATTTATTTTCTTTCTATATTTTACAATTCAAGTAGCTCTTCTTTTAAATATCACAACTTTATATCAATCTCACATTTTTTCTTTAGATGCATCTTTTTTGTTGCTATACATAAGTTACAGAGTCTTGACTTTTTTGACCAAATAATAAAATTTTTGAATCATGATTATTCTAGAAAAACGATTAGTAGATGAACACAAAGCTTCGACTAAGGAAGAGGAAGAAATTAAACTTCTTATCATTATGTAAAAGAAGTATTATTGAATTATTGAGTGAAGTAAATAGATCTCTATTTTATATATATATATATATAGAGAAAAAGAAAGAAAAAAAAAATGGACATGCTTTAATACACAAAAGAGAAAAATAAATATAAAATAAATGTTACATAGTGAGTGAAATAATTAAAGAAAATATAATAGTAAAGATAATAAAAAAAAAGAAATTACATAATCAATTTTAAAATATGATAAACATTTTATGTCTTTACATATTTATTTAAAAATAAAAATAACAAAAAATTACTTAAAAAATAATACAAATTTTAATTATATATAATAAATATGGATGTGCATTACTCATACTAAAATAAAGCGACAATAAATAATATTCAATTAGTGATAAGATTAATTATTTTATAAACACAACACATTTTTATTATTTAAATTTATTTTTTACTCTATAATATTAGTAATAATAGTCCGTGTGAGTAGATTTTTACTTACATTTTTATTAAAGATTCAGATTGATTAATATATTAATATATTAATATTTTAGACTTTATAATGTGTAACCATGTTTATTATATATAATATAATCAAAATTTATAATAAATAATATATAAAATATTATATTTAAGATAAATATATAAAAATATTTTTAAACACATAAATTATATTTTAGATTTATTATAAATAATTTTTATTATAAAAATAATTTTTATTTATTGATAATATATTTTAAAATATTAATATTTAATAAATAAATAGTTATGATAAATAAAAATTAAAATAAAAAAAAAACAAGTTATAAAAATGCCAACAAATCCTCTCGTTAAAAAAAATCTTTAAAAAAATTCTCAAATAAAATAAAGACTCGTATTTAATATATAAGAGTTGATGTATTAATTTAAATTATTTTAAAATTAATAAATTCTATTTTTTTTACAGAAATCGATAAATTCTTTTAACTCCTCGTTAAATTCAATTTCTCAATTAATTGCGTATGGCCTCTACCAATTTTTTTTTAATGTATGAAAATTAATATATAATGCATAAATAAATTAATCATATATTGTTACAATTATATAATGGATAAGTTAATTGAAGAAATATATGATTAAAAAGTTATACAATATTATAATTATATTTTATCTATAAATACTAAGAGTTTAATTTTTAATGTAATTTCTGTATAATTTTTTGTATTGTCAAATATTTAAATTTTTTCCTAAATATAAATTTGAAAATAATTATTATAAAAATCAACAATTATATTATACATTGTAATATGCAACTAGATGATAATATACAATTATTTTTATGATAATATACAATTCTATTATGCACAGTAATAATTATTTTTATCTTTCCAAATGCTTTATTAATTAATACTTATAACTTCCATCTATTTATCCTATAACATCATCTATGTAAATATAATCTATTATACGCGTATTTCGTTTTATTTTATCTCTTCCTCCTTCCATGTGTCAAATAATTTTGTAACGTTCATGGATCATTTTCTAATATAAAAATGTTTCTTATAATAATATCGGACAACAAAAGGTTACACTTTCTTTGATTTTGTGGGTAAAGTTTGAGATGTGTAAAAAAAAGTAGATAAAAATATTATATAATGCAAAACATTTCATACGCAGATATATACTTGCTCAAGTATTTTTTGATCCCGGCCTGTATGAAAAAAATCTTTCGGATACATGTCACATGGAAAAATAAAAATGCTCAAGTAGTTGCTTATTGAGTCAATTTTATGCATTACTTTTTTTTTTCTTCTACAGGTTACAATTTAATTTCACAATTCTATATGAATCTCGTCTTACATGACTATTTTATTTTGCTATATGTGTTGTAAAGTCTGAACTTTTTTATGACCAAACCTGAATTAAAATTTTAGGGCTGAATTAAAGGAAGGCTTAAAGCCAGAGGACACAATTATTGGTGAGATCCGTGTGTCATCACATGACAAAAAGGATAATATTGATTTGCTTGCAGAAATGGATCACATGGCGAAGGGAGGTGTATTGAGTAATTCACAAGATTCACATTTCTCCGATTTAACGCAAGCTAGAACCCCTGTATTGAGAAACACCATGCTACATGTGGCGGCTCGTATTGGCAACAATGAAGTTGTGGATTTGGTCGTTAAAAAAGCCCCTGAGCTTTTGTTCTTGAGTAACAAAAACGAAGACACTGCCCTACATGTTGCTGCAAGGGCTGGTCGTACCTTAACCATTCAAAAGCTTTTGGAAGCTTATTCTGATTTTCAAAGACCCGAGATAGCTGACCAGTGGTTACAATTTAAAAAAAGAAATAATGCACAAGGTTTAAAAGATTTGATCAGGTTGGAGAATAATCAAGGGAACACTATGTTACACGAGGCCATGATGTGTAGCAAGTGCAAAGGGCCCAACATTTTCCAAGTTCTTGAGTCATACAGAGGAGAATCAGTGTCCGAGTCTTGTTATGAGTTTGCGTTAACTAAAACAAACAAGGCAAATCAATCAGTGTTGTATTTGGCAGTTGAGACAGGTCATAAGGATACCGTTATCCAAATCTTGAATAAGTGCCACAAGGATGTGATGCCACAAGGAATATCACCCTTTATGGCGATAATCATGAAACGTGATAAAGGTAATTGATTGCATCTTTAGTTTATTAATTCATTAATCATAGTATAAATAAGAATCCAAAGATATAATTGGTAATTAATATTATGTACGTGACAGATATGCTTGAGACCATACTGACCAAAAAGCAAGAATGGATACATTTGCCGGACGAAAATGAAAGGGTTGCTCTTCATTACGCTGTATTTACAGGTTTCCTTGACGGTGTTGTTTATTTAATTAAGCAGTGTAAGTCATGCACGAATCGAAAGGACAAGCATGAATTCTTACCCCTTCATCTAGCAGCACATGGAGGAAACGTGCAAGTACTTGAGGAGTTGTTAAAATACTGTTCAGATCCCACTGAGATGCTCGACAAAAATGGCCGTAACATTCTTCATATTGCAGCAAAAAGTGGAAAGTATGAGGTGGTGCAATACATCCTTAAAACTCGAGCTAATATAGGGATGATAAATCAAAAGGATGTGGAAGGAAATACACCTTTGCATTTGGCCTCCAAATGGTGGCATCCCAGAATTGTCTATGATCTCACATGGAATGAGAGAGTGAATCTTCGTGCCGTTAACCAACACAAGCAAACAGCTCTCGACATAGTAAATGAAGGTTATCAAGTTTATCAATCGCAGGAAAAAAAAAATCCATCCATTCGACAGGCAAGTATATATATATACATTGTAAATGCACTTCAGGGAATTCATTTTCACTTCTAATCTTGTTAAGTTAATCAACCCAACACCCTCTCTTATTCAACAATAATGAGATAACATGCCTACATATTATTTTTGTTGTTTTTTGTAGTCATACATAACACAATGTTAGCACAAGAAAAGAGTAGCCCGTCTTCCTTAGCTATGACCTTCACTCACCTATATACTGTATCTTAATTCAACTAATTATGAGCATTTTTATAACATTAGGAGAATTTTAAAAACTTTTCTAATAACATAAATAATGCAAAAATTAAGGTATAAATAAATGATTTGAATGAGATACTGCATACTCTTCTCTTACATAATACACTATTGTAATCAAGTTATTAATTCAAATGGTATTATTCAATTTCTTAAATAAATTTTCAAATTTGAATTTTTTATTTTAAAAAAAATATAATTGGAGGAGACATCACTAAAAGTGATTAGTTAAATTTTTTAATAAAATCAGTATGTAATAATAACATGGATATAAAAAAACATTTCACTATTAATTGGTTTCTTTTTTTTCTTCTTTTTTATATATTGATTGTCTGGATTATATAACACAAAGATATATATATATACCATACGCAGCGACTCACATATATTGCATTGAAATCTGCTGGTGCCAAGAGAAATTCTAGGAAAGAACTCCCTGGAAGTGACTCCGATACAAAAGTTGAAAATGGTAAATATGTAAGTAAATCCGAGACAAAGGGTAAAGATGGAGTTTCTGAGGCAAAAATAATAGTAAATTGTGGTTCGGAGACGGATCCGTATAAAGACAGAGTGGAGACACTGCAAGTGGTTTCAACACTAATAGTTACGGCTTCAGTGGCAGCATGTTTAGCAGTGCCTGGTGAAGCTGATGGTGCAGCTCATAACATAAATCATACCATGTTCCACTTTTTTATTTTCAGCATCACAATATCTTTGTTTAGTTCCATTAGTGCTACCGTCATCCTGGTTTGGACACGACTAGGAGTACTTGATGTTAGGTCCAGAGTAGGCTTAATAGTTACTCACAGCTAAAATAAGAGATGAGTAAAAAAGAGACAAGGGAGAAAATAACCACAGTAAAAATATTATTTACTGAAAGGGAGGAAATTACAACACTTCTCTCTCTATAACTTACTCCTTTCTATTAGGAGACTACTACTACCGAGAACAGATCTCAAGGTGTATAAGAGAGGAAGAGAGAAGAGAAGAAGATTTGGGATGAAAATTATGGTTTTCAGCTTCCCTATTTATAGGAAAGTCCCAATGGCATTTTCGTAATTTCTCCTAAACTTTTAATATTATTTTATTATTATGTGGGACCCGCTTCTAATATAAAATTAGAAAACCACCGAAAGGTGGTGGCAGCTGTACGCAGCTGTACCTAACATTTCTCCCACTTGAAGATTATGATTAAGTTAATCATATCTTCACACCATTTCTTCTTTATTGATACTTCATGTTGCTTATGTTTCCAATAGGCCAAATAAGGATCGACACCATGTAAACTTGTCAGTGTTGACAGGCTTTGTCATTACGTCTGCTATGTTGTCTTTTGTATGGATCTTCTGCATATCCACTTTTCCTTCTTCTACTACTTCACGAACAAAGTGATATTGAATTCCTATGTGCTTTGTCCTGGAATGAAAGGCTGGATTCCTTGCAATGTGCAAGGCACTCTGACTGTCACAATACACAGTAATTTTCTCCTGCTTGTGCCCGAGTTCTTCCAGTAACCTTTGAATCCAAATTGCTTCCTTGCATGCTTGCGTAGCTGCCATGTATTCAGCTTCTGTAGTAGATAGAGCTACAACAGTCTGTAACTTAGACAACCAGCTCACTGCTCCTCCAGCAAGTGTAAACACATAACCAGTAGTAGATTTTCGTTTATCCAGATCTCCTGCAAAATCTGAATCAACATAGCCTCTGACAACAAACTCCGATCCTTCAAAACATAATGCAACATCTGAGGTTCCTTTGATATATCTAAGGATCCTCTTTACAATACTCCAATGCTCTCTACCAGGATCTGCCATAAACCTACTGACCGCTCCCACTGCTTGTGCAATGTCTGGTCTCGTACAAATCATGGCATACATAAGGCTTCCCACCGCTGATGCATATGGCACTCGAGACATTTCCATCCTCTCTGCTTCATTGCTAGGACTCATACTTGAGGATAATTTGTAATTGACAGGAAGTGGGGTAGAAATTGGCTTACAGTCTTGCATGTTGAAGCGCCGCAAGACTTTCAGTAAATAATTCCTCTGAGAAAGCCAAATCTTCCTATCCTTTTTATCTCGGTGAATTTGCATCCCTAAAATCTTGTTTGCTGGTCCCAAGTCCTTCATATCAAACTCCCTAGCCAATTGTGCCTTTAATTCTTGGATCTGATCTTTGTTGGGGCCTACCACCAACATGTCATCCACATACAACAGCAAGATGATGAAATCATTGTCATCAAACCTATTGTAGTACGTACAATGGTCTGAACTCAGTCTGTTGTAACCAAGGCTAATAATGAAGGAATCAAATCTCTTATACCAACACCTTGGCGCCTGCTTTAAACCGTACAGAGATTTGGTCAACCTACAAACCAAGTTTTTCTTTTCCTTGTTCTTTAAAGCCTTCTGGTTGGAGCATATATATTTCTTCTTGGAGTTCCCCATGAAGAAACGCAGTCTTTACATCAAGTTGATCAAGATGTAAATTAAATGCAGCACACATAGCCAGAACAACTCTGATTGTGGTTAATCGAACAACTGGCGAGAATATCTCGTTAAAATCAATGCCCTCTTTCTGAGCATATCCCTTAACCACCAATCTTGCACGATATCTCTCCACTTGATCATTGCCATCACGTTTGATCTTATAGACCCATTTGCAACCAATGGCTTTTCGACCTTTTGGAAGATCAACAAGTTCCCATGTTTTATTTCTATGTAAGGCCTCTATTTCTTCATGCATTGCTGCCATCCACTGAGAAACATCAGAACTCCTCAACGCCTCTTGAAAGGTTGATGGTTCTCCTTCTTCAGTTAAGAGACAGTACGCATCATGACTTGCCATAACATAGTCTAAATGCCAAGATGGTTTCTTCGTCTGACGTGTTGTTCGTCGAACATCTCCATCATTATCCTCATTTGGTTCTTGTTCATCGTGCTCTTGTTCTGCTTCAGAGGTGTCATCTTCTTTAGATTTTCCTCCTATCTCCACTATACTGGTGTCTTTGATAGTGCTGTCATTTTCCTGCTCCTTTTGCAGTTCAGTTTCTGCAAACACTACATCCCTGCTAACAACAACCTTGCGGGCAGTGGGATCCCACAAGCGATACCCCTTAACATTGTCAGCATAACCCAAGAATATACATTTCCTGGATTTTGGGTCCAGCTTTGTTCTTTCTTGGGAGTTGTACATCACGTACACAGGACATCCAAACACATGTAATGAAGAATAATTAGATGGTTTTCCACTCCACATCTCCATTGGTGTCTTTAAACCAATTGCTGTTGATGGTGAGCGATTGATCAAATAACAAGCAGTTCTTACTGCTTCTGCCCAGAAAGACTTGGCTAATCCTGCAGTTCTCAACATAGCTCTTGTCCTTTCTAGGAGAGTTCGATTCATCCGCTCTGCTACCCCATTCTGCTGAGGTGTATGAGCAACTGTAAATTGCCTCTTGATACCCTCTTGCTTGCAGAATGCCAGAAAATCACCATCTATATATTCTCCTCCATTATCTGTCCTCAAGCACTTAATCCTTTTTCCAGTATCAAGTTCCACCTGTGCTTTAAATTCCTTGAATACTGGGAACACATCTGACTTCTTCTTGATTGGGTACACCCACAATCTCCGGGAATAATCATCAATAAATGATACAAAATATTTTGCTCCTCCCATGGAAATTTCTGGTGATTCCCAAACATCAGAATGGATCAAGTCAAGTATGTGTTTGCTCCTTGTAGTTACTTTGGCAAATTGTAATCTATGTTGCTTGCTTGTCACACAGTGCTCACAAAATGGTAAGGTTACCATTTTAAGCCCTGACAAGAGATTACGTTCCGCAAGAATTTTCAGGCCTCGCTCTGACATATGTCCTAGTCTACGATGCCACATCATCGTTGCCTCTTCTTGACTTATTGCTGCAACTGATGCATCTGCTTCTTGCAACGTTTCTCCCAAAAGCAAGTATAGATTTGATGTGATCTTCTCAGCTTTCATCACCACCAAATTGCCTTTAACTACCTTCAAGATTCCACCTTCAACGTGGATCTTGCACTTGAGATCATCTAGTTGCCCAATGGACAATAGATTCTTTTTCAAGCCCTTCACATGTCGTACCCCTTGAATTGTACGAACAGTACCATCATACATTTTTAATTTGATAGTACCAACTCCAGCAATTTCCAAAGCATGATCATTTCCCATAAATACGGATCCTCCTGAGATTGATTCATAAGTGCAAAACCAATCTCTATTTGGAGTCATGTGCCAGGTTGCACCTGAATCCAATATCCAACATTCATGGAGTTGTTTTTCGCCTCTGGAACTTATTGCTTCACTGTACAAGATTTCTCCATCTTCTTGGGTACTAGCAACACAACCTTGAGAGGTTGACGCTTCAGAATTCTTCCCTCCTCCACTCTTCTTGTGCCAACAATCTTTCTTCATGTGCCCTCTCATGCCACAATTATAGCATTTGAGGTTCTTCCTTCCTCGAGATTTTGATCTACCATGATTTTGACTCCCACTGGAGCCACGTTCCATTGATCTTCCTCTCATCATCGTCAAAGCTTCTGCTTGCTTTGAACTTTCCAGTCTGTCTTCCTTATTCTTTCGCCTGGACTCTTCTTCAAGAATAGCTCCGGCAACATCCTCAAAGGATAGACGACCAACAACATTATTGTTTGTTATGTTGATGATGAGTTGATCATATGAATCTGGTAAACTCTGAAGTAGAAGCTCCGCACGTTCATTTTCCACTATGTTGAAATCAGCTGTTGAAAGCTGAGCAAATAGCGTATTCAGATTGTTGATGTGGTCCGTCACTGCTGTGGACTCACTCATTCGAAGAGTGTAGAGTTTCCTCTTTAAGAATATTCTGGTGTGAAGTGACTTGACCTCGTATAATTTTACGAGCGTGTCCCAAATCTCCTTTGCAGTTGTCTTCTCTGCTATGCTCGACAAAACTGAATCAGCCATTGCTAAGTGCAAATTGGCAACAGCATTGTCATCCATTTCTCTCCACTTTTCATCAGTAATATCTGATGGCCTGCCTTCAATTGCTTTAAGACAGTTGTCTTTTCTCAAAATTGCTCTTATCTTCAATTTCCACAGGGAAAAATTGTTCCCGTTGAACTTCTCTATCTCAAACTTTGCTGCCATAATTTCTTCTATTAAACCGACTTAAGTAACTTCCACTAGAATAGTACCGCCTACTGGAACAATGATAAAATCCAGTAACAAGAATAATTCTTTTCTGATGTGACTGATCAGACAATACTGCAGCCACAGAGCATACTAAGAATTTTCTCCGATACTATACCAATGTACACCACAGCGGAATAATAAACAACCTAGTGGCTCTGATACCACTGTTAGGTCCAGAGTAGGCTTAATAGTTACTCACAGCTAAAATAAGAGATGAGTAAAAAAGAGACAAGGGAGAAAATAACCACAGTAAAAATATTATTTACTGAAAGGGAGGAAATTACAACACTTCTCTCTCTATAACTTACTCCTTTCTATTAGGAGACTACTACTACCGAGAACAGATCTCAAGGTGTATAAGAGAGGAAGAGAGAAGAGAAGAAGATTTGGGATGAAAATTATGGTTTTCAGCTTCCCTATTTATAGGAAAGTCCCAATGGCATTTTCGTAATTTCTCCTAAACTTTTAATATTATTTTATTATTATGTGGGACCCGCTTCTAATATAAAATTAGAAAACCACCGAAAGGTGGTGGCAGCTGTACGCAGCTGTACCTAACACTTGAATTGTTGGAATATGCTCTTGATTGGGTATTGCCACTTCTTGGAGTGTCTCTCATCTCACTCTCTCTGGCTTTCATGTCTGGTCTCTACACTGTTATTAGCAAAAAAGGTTGGTTGGCAACCACATTTCTGGTTATCACTCTGATTTTTGTTGTGGCTGTATCTTTCTTATACATCCTCTTTTTCCTCCCCTCAAAGTCAACCATGAAGCCCCTGCGATACCTTTCCTTTTACCCCTTTCTTTTCCTAGCATGGATGGCTGAATCTGGAACCAATCATGAAACCCACAACATGTAGGACAATATTGCTGCTGCTGTGAACTGTGATCGGATATGAATCATACAACTATGTCCACTTTTAGTTCTTTCAATGTTTCTCTTTTCATGCCGCCAATAAATGTTATCGAATAAAAGTTGTTTTACTTCACTTTTATATACCATGAAGGCTGAACCACAAATACTCTTCCTTTTTTAATGTAACGTATTTTATCTACTATTTATATGATTTTATTATTTTAAAAGAACCAATTAAATATTTTATTGTTGTTGGTTTTGTCAGAAAAATGATTTTTTATTTTTTAGAAGTCGATTTTTGTAAGAGACTTAGTTTTCCCTGATATAGATTCGTCTAATTAAGAATGAGCTCTTATTTCATAATTCAGTTAAATAACAATGCTTTGAAATTCAAATATGTATTCAACTAGGTTAATGTATTGAATTAATGAGTTATTATTGATTGAATCAGTGGGTTAACGATTGAATCAAATATATTAATATATAATAAAACTATAATTTTAAATGAAAGACATTACAAAAACTATTTAAGTCATATTTGTACTAATTGTTTTTTATTTTTCAAATGTTTTCGAAGTTTTAAAATTTATTAATATTTTAATAAATTAATCTAATTAATTAACATAATCCAATTAAAGTTGGGTTGAGTTAAGATGTTGGACAGAAAAACAAAAATCTAATTCAACTTAAACTAATTATGTTTTATTAGATTGGATTATAGATTAAGTCAAATTTAATCTAATTCAACTCATTTACACGTCTACAAAGTAGTAATAGGTGAAAAAAAATTATTAGTATGTTTCAAAATACAAATATTTAATCTCTTATATTATGTTTGTAAGTTTACTCAATTAATAAATGTTAATGTGTATGATGATAATATCGAGTCAATATCCGATATATTAATGAAAATCTTAATAATTTGTATAATAAGAAAATATAAATTACAATTAAGGTGTATTTCACCAAAATTAATATCAATATGATATTATGTTACACAAAATACTATTTATTAAGACAAGTTATTATTAATACATAATTAATAAAAATTGCATTCTTTTAAAAAGATATTTAGAATAATTCAAAGTATAATCTAAATAAATCCTTAAAATATATATGAATCTAATTTTTAAAAATCTAAATTTGAAGTTAAATTGTGCATAAATTAAAGCTATTATATTGAAGTTATACTTTGTATAGTAAACACTTGTTGAAGAAAAACATTTAGAATTAAGGAAAATGATTCATGAGAGAAGATGAAAGAATTATGAAATTGATTTTAGCATATTTATATCGATGGCTATTTTAAAATGATGTAAATAATTTAACAAAAAAATCATCTATATATATATACAAATTAAATTGAATAATTTAATTTATTTTTTAATAATTAAAAAGTGTATCTCCCACTAACACAACCTATTTTAGGAATAAAATAGTACTTATAGTTATGATTTCATGCAAAATTAAAAATCAAACATTATTCTTTAGTTGTTGAATCATTATTTATACTTGTAACTTTTGATTAAACAATGTAAATTAATATAAGTTTAAAACAATAATAATGATTATGTTGAATATATCCTAATCAGTGTAGGTGAAAATATAAGTATAAATGAAACGTATTCTTATATTTTTTTATTATTTTTCCAATTTCCTGACTAAAGTGGATAATAGATTAAAATAAATATTAAAATATTATTACATATTTTTTAATAGGTCTGTCTAACAGAAAATTTACATAAGAGAAACCAATTACGATTTCAAAGATTACAAGGTTAAATTTTAAAGAGTTAACAAATGTTATAAAAAAAATGTTACTTGAAAGAATAATTAAAAGCTAATTAAATTACTCACGGTAACAAATAGCTATGTTTATTTTTTAATAAAATAACAATATTTCCAATATGTGTAAAAAAACCAATATTTCTAAGTTTAATTGCTAAATTTTCCCCATATTTTATCGGTTAATAAAATATATTCTTGCAAATGAGCTGTTGTAATAGGAAGAAGTTTGAAAAAAAAAAATTTAATATATTTTCATGATAGTTGTAACATCTTAAAATTTGAATATGATATTTTATTCTTAAAATAGTAGTCAATTTTTTTTTAAGAACAAATAGAAAATAAGTTTGATATTTTATAATTTTAATACATTAAAATTTTATTATCAAAATTTTCAGAAATTAAAATGAAAATAATCAATATTTAATTATATTCAACAAATTATGTTATTTTAATACTCTAATTATAAATTATATATATATATAATAAACATTTTAATTATATTCAACAAATTATGTTATTTTTTTTATTTTTCCCGGAATTTATAATGGTTTTCAAAAAAAAAAATCCAATGCAATAAATGCACGGATAAGGCATATCAATTCAAGAATCTTCTCTGAAGGCAAAATTGAATTCAGATCTATCTATAAGCAACCAAATTGTGCAACGAAGGTGAAACTTGGTTAATTACAATTAAATTACCATTTCATTCTAACTAAAGTAATCATTACGGTAAACACTATAAAATGGTTCAATGGTTTAACTAGTTGTGCTTAAGGATTACTGGGTCCTGAGTTCAACTCCTACCAGGGCCTTATATTCTTTTTGAGGAAAAAAATATATATATCTTTTCCATAGTCGCGTATATGGGCCAGCAAAGAAACGTGGGTCAATGGCCATGTCCACGTCAGTATGTATATACATATGGGCAGCAAAGAATCTTCCCTGATAAGTAGAGCTGTCAAAACGGGTAACCCGGTCCGGCCCGGCCCGGCCCACCACGGGTTGAGCCTTTGGTGGGCCAACCCAACCCAGCTCGTTTATTGGTGAGCTGGAAAAAATTGAGCCCGGCCCGGCCCACCACCGGTTGGTGGGCTAAACGGGTTGGCTCACCTAATTTGAAAAAATCACCTAATTTAAAAAAATGTAATCAAATTTAATGCCTAATCCTGCAAAAATAGTATGCACATAAGCTTTTCTAGAGAAAAGTAAATAAATTCCTACACTAATTACATAATTTGAAGAAAAAATACATAAAATTGAGAACCTATGATGGTCTATGAAGTTTTATTTGGCCCAACCCAATAGCAGATTTTTTTTTTTTTTATGGGCTGGTGGGTCAGCCCGGCTCACCACGGGTTGAACCCGGGTGAGCCGGGTTGTTAGTGGGTCGGGTTTAAAATTGGCCCACACTGAAATTTGCAAAAAAAATTTAGCCCAACCCGGCTCGAACCCGTGGTGGGCCGGGTTGGCTCACCGGGCTGAGCCCATTTTGACAGCTCTACTGATAAGGGATAACTTATCTACAAAGCAGTAATAATCAAGAACTGTGCAATCACTTACAGAACCAAAAACACGCCTATAAATAGTGCCCTCAACAGCTCAACAGAAACGGAAAAACAAATTAGAGTGGAACAGCCAGGGAGAAAGAGAGATAAAGAGAAAGGTGAAAGAAAGAAGATAAAGAAAGATAAAAACAACTTTAAGGTAAGGGGGAGGAGAACTTTGTTTCTTTAAAATTTTATTTACTACTATATTATTTATTTATGTTATTTTCTTGATACATTTATCTAGGGAGGTGCCCCTAACCTCATTTATTTTCTTAACCCGTGTTTATTTTTATCTATAATAATTGTTAATGTGTTTATATTTTATATTGTTTAATTATTTTATAATGATTGTTATATTTATTTATATTATTGGTATTCTTAATATACTCTTTTCACGTAAATATAATTATTATAAATATATTTATAATCTACTATGATATAATTGTGATATCTTGAACTTGTCTTGTTGTTATTTTTCATGGACTTATGAAAATAAATATTGTTCTATGGCCATAGAAGATAAAATTTAAATTATTTGTAGCTGGAGGTTTAACCTTGGGAATTTAAATGAGTAAGCATTAATGGAAAAAATATTCTTGTTGATATTTGATTGATATTACAATAATGCTCATTTATCCTGACTAGTCACTACTAAAATGATTCAAATTTTATTATTTAATTTTTTATATAAATAATCTTGTTTCTTATTTAATTAATTATATTTATTTAATAAGTGTTCTCACTCCTTATTTCTTGTTTTGAAAAATTTAATATATCATAAAATAGATAGATCTCCCAACAATCCCAGGTCCTTTTACAGTAGTGATCACTACCGTCTTCCCCGGGGGCAATTGGGGAATAGATGCTATTTCCAACTCTGTCACGTTCCAAGGCATCGGACTGTCTTCGTTCTTTTTCTTTCCCGATCAAGAAAATCTTACCATCATAGATAGACCTATTCTAGTGACTTTATTTTTACCACCTGCAAATCATATAAATCCTATTGTGAACTTATTTCCACCACTAATGTAAATACTATCGTAGTAGCAGTGTAAAATAACAAAAAAAAATATATATATATATATATATATATATATATATATAATAGGTAATGTGTGTACTCCCAATAATAGTAGAATAATAATGTATAATATATGAGTAGTTTATAATTATGTACATATTTATTGTAAATATTTTAAGATCTTTGAAAGTTAGTTATGTGTATGTAAGTTTGAAAATTTCTCTTATTACTCATTTGTGTTCTCAATCTATATATATATATATATATATATATATATATATATATATATATAAAACTATCTATAAACACTAAGATTAATATGTATATTTTAGACGTTACAATTAAGTGGTATCAGAGCAACGTTCCATGTGTAACTTGGGGAAATGTGCTAACCATGTTTCTAGTATAATAAACTAATCTATAAATTTCAGATGGCAGGAAGGAGAAATACAGAACTGACTGAGGCTGTGCAAGCTATTAGGGACATGGTTGCCGCCTTGTTAAGGAATCAATGACCGGAAGGAATGGGGGAGTCACAGGGACTGGTAGAATTTAGAAGCAATAAACCTTCCCAATTTGACGGAGGATATAATCCTGAAAAGGCTGAATTATGGATTAAAGAAATAGAAAAAATATTTTGAGCTATGAACTGTCCTGATAACCAAAAAGTGAACTATGCAATATTTATGTTAGTAGGAGAAGCAGAATATTGGTGGGATAGTACTAGAAGACTATTAGAAGGAGGAGGAATAACTATTACATGGGAAGTATTTATAGCTAAATTTTTTGAAAAATATTTTCCTAATGATGTTAGGAGGGCTAAAGAAATAGAATATATGCAGTTAAAATAAGGAAACATGACAGTGGGAGAATATGCTTCTAAGTTTGAGGAATTGGGGAAATACTCTGCTTTCTTTTATCACCTTGATGAGAGAATGAAGTGCATTAAATTTGAAGATGGACTTAGACCAGAATTAAGAAAGGCAGTAGGAATATTAGAAATCTCTGATTTTCCCACATTAATACACAAGTGTCGCTTTCTGGAAGGTTTTGATCATAATAAGGATAATAGACCAAAATCCTTTGGCCCTCAATTTAATAAAAAAAGGAATAATGAAGGAAAACCTTATGATCGACCACAATGGAAATCCCAATCTTCTCAATTTGCAGGAAATTCCAGAGGACCCATGAATAATCAAGCTAAGTGTCTTAAGTGTGGACAGGGTCATTATACTAAGGACTGTCATCTCAAAGGACCTGTTTGTTTCAAGTGTGGAAAGCCTGGTCATGTGTTTTCTGAGTGTGGACAACCAAAGGCGCACGCGAATACTTCTGGACCCAAACCAAGACTTCCTACAATTGGAAGAGTTTATACCATGACCGGAACTGAAGCTGCTCAAAACAACGATCTAATACAAGGTAAATGTTTCATTAAAGGCAAAACTTTAAACGTACTGTATGATTCAGGCGCAACTCATTCTTTTACCTCTAAAGATTGTGTTCAACACCTCCAATTACCAATATCTTCTTTAGAGTCTAATCTAATTGTTTCAACCCCTATAAACAAATCTGTAATTGCCAATAAAGTTTGTTCAGACTGTCCTATTTTTATTGGTGATAAAAAATTTCTTGTAAATTTGATCTGCTTACCTTTATCACAATTAGATGTGATTTTAGGTATAGACTGGTTATCTTCCAACCATGTCTTTCTCAATTGTGCAGAAAGGTTTGTAATGTTTTCTGATTCTATGGACCTATTAATTTCATTGTCCAAACCAATAAACAAGTTTTCTTGGGGTAAAGTTCAAGGATATTTAATCTTATCCTCTATGGAAGCTAAAGAGGAAGTCAACTTGAAAAACATAGCTGCTGTTCAAAACTTTCCTGAAGTTTTTCCTAATGAAATTCCTGGTTTGCCACCTGACAGAGAGATTGAATTTTCGATTGATTTAGTGCCTGTAACTGGACCAATTTCAATGGCACCTTATAGGATGTCACCTTCTGAATTGGCAGAGTTGAAAAAAAAAATAGAAGAGTTACTTGAAAAACAATTCATACGCCCTAGTGTATCACCTTGGGGGGCTCCTGTTTTATTAGTTAAAAAGAAAGATGGAAGCTTTAGGCTGTGTGTGGACTATCGGCAATTAAATGAGTTTACCATAAAGAATAAATACCCTCTTCCTAGGATAGATGATTTGATGGATCAATTGAGAGGAGCCACTGTATTTTCTAAGATAGATTTAAGATCAGGATACCATCAAATCAAAGTGAAAGTAGAAGACATACAGAAAACTGTATTTAGAACAAGGTATGGTCATTATGAATATCAAGTGATGCCTTTTGGAGTAACCAATGCTCCTGCAGTGTTCATGGATTATATGAATAGGATTTTTTGTCCATATTTAGACCATTTTGTGGTGGTCTTTATAGACGATATCCTCATATATTCTCGAACTCATGAAGAACATGAAAAACACCTTCAAACTGTTCTCCAAATCCTGAAAGATAAACAACTGTATGCCAAACTTTCTAAATGTGAATTTTGGTTAGAGGAGGTTAAGTTTTTAGGTCATGTGATCTCCAAGGACGGAGTGTCTGTGGATCCGTCTAAAGTAGAATCAGTTCTACTATGGGAACTTCCAAAGACGGTAACAGAAATTCGTAGTTTTTTGGGTTTGGCAGGATATTACAGGAGATTCATTGAGGGATTTTCTAAAATAGATATGCCTTTAACTCAACTCACCAAGAAAGGACAACCCTTTGAGTGGACAGAAAAATGTGAAAATAGTTTTCAAGAGCTTAAGAAAGGATTAACCACTACACCAGTTTTAACCTTACCCAATCCTAATGGACAATTTGTCATATTTTGTGATGCCTCGAAGATGGGTTTAGGGTGTGTTCTTATGCAAGATAGAAGGGTAGTAGCATATGCTTCTAGACAGTTGAGAGCTCATGAAAAGAATTACCCAACCCATGATCTAGAACTTGCTGCCATTGTTTTTGCACTCAAAATATGGAGACATTATGTGTATGGTGGTAAATTTGATGTTTTTAGTGATCATAAAAGTTTAAAATATTTGTTTGATCAAAAGGAACTGAATATGAGACAAAGAAGGTGGATGAAATTTTTGAAAGATTATGATTTTGAATTACATTACCACCCAAGGAAAGCCAATGTTGTGGCTGATGCACTGAGTAGAAAATCGTTACATATCTCTTCACTAATGATTCATGAGATGGAATTGATAGAAAAATTTAGAGACATGAGTTTATCAACTACAATAAGTCAGAATAGAATACAATTGTATGCAGTTCGAATTGCTAGTGACTTACATGGACAAATTGGTGAGGCTCAGGTAGTTGATAAATCCATTCAAAAGAAAAAGAGGTTGTTGGGTAAAAAAGATGGTGAAAAGTTTAGTATAGATCAAAGAGGAGTTTTAAGATTTAATGATAGGATATGTGTGCCTAATGATTCTGAAATTAAGAAAATAATTTTAGGTGAGGCACATAAGAGCAAGTTGAGTATACACCCTAGGGCAACAAAGATGTATCAAGATCTCAAAAGAATGTTTTGGTGGCCCAAAATGAAAAAGGAAATAGCACAATATGTGGCTACATGTTTGATTTGTCAGAAAGCCAAGATAGAACACCAAAAGCCAGCAGGGATGTTACAACCCTTAGATATACATGAATGGAAATGGGACAGTATAGCAATGGATTTTGTAGTTGGTTTACCACGAACAATTCATAAGTTTGATTCCATATGGGTTATTGTGGATAGATTAACAAAATCTGCTTATTTCTTAACCATCAACATTAGGTATTCCCTAGAAAAATTGACTGAACTATATATAAGAGAGATTGTACAGTTGCATGGTGTACCATCTAGTATAATATCTGATAGGGATCCTAGATTTACTTCTAAATTTTGGGGAAGTTTACATCAAGCATTAGGAACCAAGCTTCGCCTTAGCTCTGCATATCATCCTCAAACAGATGGATAATCAGAAAGGACCATTCAATCCTTAGAAGATTTATTGAGAGTTTGTCTACTAGAGGATTTTGGTAGTTGGGATCAATATCTGCCTCTGATTGAATTCACGTATAACAATATTTTTCATTTTAGCATAGGTATGGCACCCTATGAAGCTCTATATGGGAGAAGGTGTAGAACTCCTTTGTGTTGGTTTGAGATAGGAGAAAATTTAATCTTGGGCCCTGAATTGGTACAACAAACCACGGAAAAAATCAAAATGATTCAGGAAAAATTGAGAATGACTCAAAGTAGACAAAAAAGTTATGCTGATAAAAGAAGATGACCTCTCGAATTTCAGGAAGGTGATCATGTATTTTTGAAAGTTACACCAACAACTAGAATTGGTAGGGTAATGAAATCAAAGAAACTCACACCTCGATTTATTGGTCCTTATCAAATCCTCAGAAAAATAGGTCCTGTTGCTTACCAAATTTCTCTACCTCCTTTTCTTTCTAATCTTCACAATGTTTTTCATGTGTCTCAATTAAGAAAATATATTTATGATCCATCTCATGTAATAATGCCTGAAACAGTACAGTTAAAAGATAACCTTACATTTGAAACAATGCCTGTACAGATCACAGACAGGAGGATCAAGCAGTTGAGAGGCAAACAGATTTCACTAGTAAATGTCATTTGGAATGATATTACTGGAGACGCTACTTGAGAACTGGAAGAAAAAATTAGGAAAAATTATCTTTTTCTATTTTAAGCAATAAAAATTTCAATGACGAAATTTCTGTAAGTAGGGGAGAATTGTAACATCTTAAAATTTGAATATGATATTTTATTCTTAAAATAGTAGTCAATTTTTTTTTAAGAACAAATAGAAAATAAGTTTGATATTTTATAATTTTAATACATTAAAATTTTATTATCAAAATTTTCAGAAATTAAAATGAAAATAATCAATATTTAATTATATTCAACAAATTATGTTATTTTAATATTCTAATTATAAATTATATATATATATATTTAATAAACATTTGGATTATATATATATAAAAACATAAATTCATATGTATATTACAAAATTTTTATTTTTCCCGAAATTTATAATGGTTTTCAAAAAAAAAAATCCAATGCAATAAATGCACGGATAAGGCATATCAATTCAAGAATCTTCTCTAAAGGAAAAATTGAATTCAGATCTATCTATAAGCAACCAAATTGTGCAACGAAGGTGAAACTTGGTTAATTACAATTAAATTACCATTTCATTCTAACTAAAGTAATCATTACAGTAAACACTATAAAATGGTTTAGTGGTTTAACTCCTTGTGCTTAAGGATTTCGTGTACTGGGTCCTGGGTTCAACTCCGGCCTTATATTCTTTTTGAGGAAAAAATATATATATATCTTTTCTATAGTACACTGAGTCGCGTATATGGGCCAGCAAAGAAACGTGGGTCAATGGCCACGTCCACGTCAGTATGTATCTACACATAGGCAACAAGATAAAATTATGCAATCACTTACGGAACCAAAAACACGCCTATAAATAGCGCCCTCAACAGCTCAACAGAAACGGAAAAACAAATTAGAGTGGAACAGTCATATGGAGAAAGAGAGATAAAGAGAAAGGTGAAAGAAAGAAGAGAAAGAAAGATAAAAACAACTTTAAGGTAAGGGGAGGAGAACTTTGTTTCTTTATTTTTATCTATAATAATTGTTAATGTGTTTATATTTTATATTGTTGAATTATTTTATAATGATTGTTATATTTATTTATATTATTGGTATTCTTAATATACTCTTTTCACGTAAATATAATTATTATAAATATATTTATAATCTACTATGATATAATTGTGATATCTTGGACTTGTCTTGTTATTTTTCATGGACTTATGAAAATAAATATTGTTCTATGGTCATAGAAGATAAAATTTGAATTATTTGTAGCTGGAGGTTTAACCTTGGAGATTTAAATGAGTAAGCATTAATGAAAAAAATATTCTGTTGATATTTGATTGATATTACAATAATGCTCATTTATCCTGACTAGTCACTACTAAAATGATTCAAATTTTATTATTTAATTTTTTTATATAAATAATCTTGTTCCTTATTTAATTAATTATATTTATTTAATAAGTGTTCTCACTCCTTATTTCTTGTTTTGAAAAATTTAATATATCATAAAATAGATAGATCTCCCAACAATTCCAGGTCCTTTTACAGTAGTGATCATTGCCGCCTTTCCCGGGGGCAATTGGGGAATAGATGCTATTTCCAACTCTGTCACGTTCCAAGGCATCAGTCTGTCTTCGTTCTTTTTCTTTCCCGATCAAGAAAATCCTACCATCATAGATGGACCTATTCTAGTGACTTTCTTTTTACCACCAGCAAATCATATAAATCTTATTGTGAACTTATTTCCACCACCAATATAAATACTATCGTAGTAACAATGTAAAATAACAATATATATATATATATATATATATATATATATATATATATATATGTAATAGGTAATGTGTGTACTCCCAATAATAGTAGAATAATAATATATAATATATGAGTAGTTTATAATTATGTACATATTTATCGTAAATATTTTAAGATCTTTGAAAGTTAGTTATGTGTATGTAAGTCTGAAAATTTCTCTTATTACTCATTTGTGTTCTCAATCTATATATATATATATATATATATATATATAACTATCTATAAACACTAAGATTAATATGTATATTTTAGACGTTACAATAGTAACTTATTTTTTTCTCTAAAATTTAGATTTTTTTAAAAATTCCTACTGCTACATGACTTGTTTCATAATTATTTTTATGAATAATTATTATAATTTCAAAATAAAAAATGAAAAGTTATTAGTAAAAAAAATGTAGTTTTAAGAAGTTGTAGAAGAAAAAATATGGAAGAAAATAATTTATTTAAGTTAAAATTTAAAAGTGCTTATAATAAAGGATATGTTATTTATATAATGATGAGAGAGATTATTATAATTAAATTAATAATTAATACGTTGAAATTGTGTATTTTGGTGCAGGAGTGGGTGTTGGAGTTGGGGTTCCCCTTTTGATTGTAGCGGCCAACTTGGGTGGAGTCCTCTCTCTCTCTCTCTCTCGATCTCACCGTGGCGTCTTCTTCTCAGGTTCTCTCTCTCAATCACCTCTTCGCTTCCTATGACTCTGGATCTCATGCCTTTCTTTTACTCCGATCCATTTTTCACACTTACCTGCGTTTCATTGACATAATTATTATTATTATTTTTTGGATCATGGAGATTCTTCATAAATCTAACCCCAGAAATGAATAATAGCTGTCCAGCTTGTTTGGGTGTAATTGGTTTGCTCCTCGCTTTTCGTTACAAAATGAAATTGGGAGTGAAATCAAATTGAGACATAGCTGCTGTGTAAACGAAGGTGGATTTGTGAGTATCATATACGGGTTTCATAGGTGAATGGAAAATTGGTCAAACGGAAATATTGTAAAATTGGGGGAAATGTTTTCTATCTCGTCTCTCAAGTTCAGCTTCTTGCTGTACAAGTAATACACTGTCAGACTTTTCAGAAATCACCAACTGCCTTGCTCTTTCCAACGAAAGCATGCTGAGGGTCAGATTCTTTTTTCTTTTCAAGCAAGAAAGTGGTAGTGACCGGGAATCCTAATATTAATGGTGTATGTGTATATTATGGAATAGGGATAATTAACACTAGTAATCTTTCACAGATTACGTTTTTATTGGATAATTTTCTCACTAATTCTATATTTGGATTAAAAATTTCTATCATGTAAATCATACATAAAAAGCTGCAAATACCTTTTAAGATTAAGGTAGTAAATACTTCTCACATTAAGAATCCCTATTTTTTCAGAACATGATATGCAAGACTTGAATGATATTAAGTTGCAATTCAACATTTTGGCATTATAAAATAACAATTTGCAAAATTTGGGGCCAGGGATCGGGTACTCGTGTTGCTTTGGAGGTTTTGAGAGTAGTAAAACGAGGACTTTTTTTGCGGGTGCACAGTGTGTTGTTATTTGGTTCTTAAGGCTGAGAGGAGTGCCAGAATTTTCAAAGATAATTCTTTGATACTACCTCAACTTTGGGATAAAGTATTCTTCTTAGCTGCTTTATGGTGTTCAGCTAGTGGATATTCTCTAGTGGTTCCATTATATGCATGCAGACCCGTGAGCTTTGCTTTGTTAATTACCTTCTTGGGGGGTTGTTATAGGCCTGTTTGCTTTTGTTCTCTTTTAAGATGATATCTTATCCTCTGTTCTTGTACATGTTCCTCTTCTCTTCAGTAAATTTTATTTTTCCATGAAAGATGGGATACCTAGTGCCCTAGACATAGGTCAAGTGGTTGGTAATTGGGTCATAATAATGAAATATAATAATACAAACAGGATTGTTGATTTATAGGAGATTTGAGAGAGTTATGAATGTAATTTTCATCCCCTTTTCTAAGCAAGTTATATGTTGACAAACTCACTTTTATCTGATCATAGAACATGTTACTGTATATAACTATATATCCTGTTTTATACATTTTTATATAAATTATTTTGGACAAATTGTTTTAGCTGTTTGTCACTGTTCTTTTGTTTATGGGCAATACATTGTTTCTGCAGGTTCCCTAAGTCAACTTTCAGTTTTTGATTGTTGAGGATGGTGCTGGTTTTGGCCCTGGGGGATTTGCACATACCCCACAGGGCACCAGATCTTCCTGCAAAGTTTAAATCCATGCTTGTCCCTGGCAAGATCCAGCACATAATTTGTACTGGAAATTTATGTATCAAGGTATGTCCATCTCATTGAAATAATTATTTCTGATTAAGTTTTGACTGTTGCCATGCCGCATTGGAATAAAATCAGTTGTCTCTACTTTATAGTTTTCAATTTCTATATTATGAAGGAACAGGGGACAGATATGAAGGTCTGAATTTTTTTATCTTTCTCTTTATCTTTTGACAAATGAAATGTTTTTCTCTTCAAATCTTGTAGTTGTAAGATTTGAGTTTATTCAGAAAGGTTATCTCTCATCAGTGTGTATTAGAACAATTAGCTGTAGGGCACATCAAATTTTATTTTGTCATTGTGTCTGTATTGTGTCCTGTGTCTTTGTCATTGTACATGTTTCTTAGGTAGAAAATCGATGACTATTGAACAATTAGTAAAATTGGGTAATCCTTGGTGCCTGTATGGAAGGTTTGTCATGGTTCCTGTGGCCAGTGGTGAAGCCATGCTGGAGTCTGGTGGGATGCTCCTTAATTCTTGTGCAACATGCATTATTTACCATTTCCAAAGGGCAAGTCAAAAGACTGTTCTATGTCTCCCCCCACCCAGTTTTCTTGTTGATATTAAGAAACTTTTTTTATTTTTCTGTAACCAAAAACATTTTTGTATGCATATAAAACCAGATACCAAGTCCATTAAGATCAGTGAAACTGTGTTATTGATGACAACTGAAGGGGGATCAAATAATGATTTATGTTGCTTTAATATTCTTCCATTGGTGGCATGGATACTGCCACATTCCTGTAGCACAATTTCTGTTCATGCATTATTTACCCCTTTTTATTGCATCAATAATCTATCTGCATCTACTAAAAGTAATTCTGTACATTTGTTATGGTTCTATTTTTTTACATGTTGTATATTTTATTCTCTTTAACTTGCATGATATGCAATTAGATATGTATTTAATGGTTGAATGTATAACCAAATTTTACTTCATTTATCATTTATGTTCAGGAAATTCATGACTACTTAAAGACTCTTTGTCCAGACTTGCATATAACTCGTGGTGAGTATGATGAAGAGACCAAATATCCGGAGACCAAAACACTAACCATTGGCCAATTTAAGCTGGGACTGTGCCATGGTCATCAGGTCAGATTTTGATTCTTTGATATTAGTTGCCCTGCTTTTTCTTAAATGGACCTAAGAAAACTGGAAACATGGATGGATCGTAAGGAAATTACTTTTGATATATTAGTAGAAAAATGAATGGCTAAGATCAATGACTAGGTACTTATTTGGGATTAATTAGAAGGTTTTTAAATTTCAGTTACAACCCACAAAAAAGTTTCACACACCATCAAAATCTGTCACACGAAGTTAATTACCTTACAACATGCCACCAAAGGCCATATCCCTGACCCCTTCTAGTTCTAGATATTAACAGTTTAGGATTTTCTTGGCAGTTATTGGGTGCTGCACTTCGGGTTTTCTAATCAAAGGTCTATGATTTTAGGCAACAATAAAAAGTTTGTGGGTTGAATTGAATTAGCAAGTCATTCCTGTACATTACCTTGCTACAGCTAACAGCTTTAATCCGAGCTGAATGTTTTATTTCATTTTGCTACTTCAGGTTGCGCTTGTATAGGTTTTTTAATTCTCTTTCTCATCTTGCTTGATGGTGTTTAACCGCTGCAATTTTCATCTGTTTTATTTTATTGTTCCAGCTGCAACTTTTTCCATTCAACCATATTCCTCCAATGATTGGATTTTTATGGATCAGTTATTGGTTGTGCTATATTATGCGTTGATATGTGATAATGATTGTGAAGGTTATTCCATGGGGAGACCTAGACTCACTGGCAATGCTACAGAGGCAGCTTGATGTAGACATCCTTGTCACAGGTCACACCCATCAATTTACAGCTTACAAACACGAGGGGGGTGTGGTTATAAATCCAGGTTCTGCAACAGGTGCCTACAGCAGCATCACCTATGACGTGAACCCAAGTTTTGTCCTCATGGACATCGATGGTCTGCGTGTTGTGGTTTATGTATATGAACTCATTGATGGAGAGGTTAAGGTTGACAAGATTGATTTTAAGAAAACAACCACAAGCCACTCTGCTCATTAAACACTAGGGTTTTGGTCCTGGTATCTTGTCTTTCTCTTATTTGGTTGTTTAGTTTTTTTCCTCAAACTTTGTCGAGGGTGTACTGTTTTTAGTTTTATTTTGCTTTGTACACTTGTATTTGGCCATATCATAGGATTCTTAGATTTGGTTAATATGTGATCTGAGCCAAACTTAATGACTGATTGATCAGCAACGGCTGTGGATTCCATTTACCAGTGATTGCTTGATTGGCGATGATATGCAGCAAAGAGAAAATTATAACGTTAAATGGTAATATGGAAGGAATTAATTTGGTAATTAAGTTACTAAACTTTAGAGAGAGAAGGAAAATTTTAACATTACAAGAAAAATTGATAATAATCTATAATTTTGAAGTTAGAAAAAAGTATTAAACAATGGTTAAGGTATATATCTCGTAAAGAAACAGTTCTGAAATACATGAAGACTTTTCAAAGTATCAAATAATTAACGAAATATTAAATAGTTATTAAGTTTTGTAAGAATTTGTTGCCTTAATTTATTTAATAAGAATTCTTAATTTATCAATTGAATTGTTAATTTAACATAGATAATAAATTATTTAATAAAGAAATTTTATCAAAAATTATTTTGAGTAAGTGAATATACATATATATATATATATATATATAAGGAGGGTTCAAACGATACTGATGTAATTTTTATTAAGTGTTACACTGTTCAATATAAATGTGAATTTTGTAAATCCAACCGTTAGATTGAAAATTCATATCACTTTATATGTGTATATCAAATTTTGTTAAAATCGAATAACAACTTGAGGGCAATCAAAGTATTCATATTTGACTATATTTTGAAATAAATATATTACGTCAATTTTGTTTTATAAGAATGAAGTATCAAATTATTTTAGATTAATATAAAATTTTGTATATATGATCTAAGAGTAAAGAACTTTCAATCTAACGGTTGGATTTACAAAATTCATATTTAATATAAAGTTATTAAGCAGTGTAACACTTAGTAAAAGTTACAACGGTATCGTTTAAACCCTCCTATATATGTGTGTGTGTGTATGAATAAGAAGGAATCCGTTTACTTTAGAAGTAATTATTTAGATTTATTTTGTTTAATAACTTATGTTTTATACTAAATTTTAATTATCTAACTATTAAATTATATTTGCTTCAAAAAAAACTATTAAATTATTTGTAAATTTTTTAAAAAATTTAATAATCATTTAATACTTTGTTTCATTAATTTAAATTGTCAGATAATTATAAAATTATTTTATATATTAATTTAAATTAATGAAATGAAATAGGAAAACTGAATTTGTTTCTCAATTCTTTTAGGAATTTTAATGTGGACCTTATTTAAAATTTAAAAAATCCATTTTTAAGCACGTGCTATAATAAGTTTTTCAAGAAATACTTATAAGTAAGAAAATGAGAAAAAATGTTGAAATAAACTTTTTTATAAAGTAAAATTAGCATATACATGAATTAGAAATAAAAAGTTTAAATAAATTAATTTGAGAGAACATTCTATAAAAATGACTTATGTAATAAGTTAATTTTAATTTATAAAAAATTTGTCTAATTTTTTTTTATTATTCTCTTTTCAAATTGCTTATGTAGAAAAACAAAAAAATTGCCTTTTACTAACAACGGTAACCTCTTGTCTCTTCACTTCTCTCCCACCCCTGAATTATCTACACCGAACACACAGTAAACAACCAAATGTGAGATAGATGTTTCTTCCACCTTTTTTTCCCTTTCCTTTTTCAATCCTTATACTTTCGTTTGAGAAATTCTTGCCATATTTTCTAATAATCTATTTATTATTGATTGATAAATAGATTATTTTTAATAATTTTCAGTCATTTATAAAAAGAAAAATGCTAGAAAGAGTGTAACTAATATTTTTCTTTTTCATTTATAGGATCAAAATTTCAGTGTTTATAAATTTAAAGTTTTACAAATACTAGTAATTGATATCATCATTTATTAATGAAGTGATATAGTTTTACAAATCATTTATTGCTAGTACGATATTTCTAGAAGTATATTACGTTGTTATTAACTAATAACAAAAAAATTAAAAGATAAATTTATGTACTTATTTAATATTCTTTAATTTGATAGATTAATTTGCACTAACCAACCATTCTTAGAGATCAAGATATCTATTTCCTTGTACATAACTGTAGTTTGGTTTGGTTGGGTTTGGTTTGCAGTGTAAAGCCGAAAATGTGGATGAATCCTCAGGTTTGGCACAAAGTTGCAGCGATTTCAGGTACAATCCCTTAGTCGCAGTTGTCTTCACTCTTTCATCTTAATTCATACACTTGTCTTGAAACTTGAACAGGAGTGGCAGCACTTGGATTGGGAACCTATGGTGCCCACGTCTTCAAGCCCCAAAACCCTGCTTACAAAGATGTACCCTTCTCCAGCTTAATTTTTAATGCCTTCTCTTCTCACTTCATAATTCATATCATAAATTAACCTTCTTTTATTATTTAAGGTTTGGCACACAGCATCGCTTTACCATTTGGTTCACACCGCTGCCTTAGTCGCCGCCCCAATTACAAAGAACCCCAATGTTGTAAGTTCCCATTCCCCTTTTTGCTCCTCTTATTGTTATATGCTCACTCAAGTCATTTTCTTTTTTTCCCAGTTTGGAGGCCTTCTAACAACTGGGATCTTGGCTTTCTCTGGGACGTAAGTGCTATCTCTAACTATTTGTCATGCTTATTTTGGAACTAATTCCAAAGTTTTATTTATTTATTTTTGAGCGAGGGCGGATTGAAAAATTAAAAAATGTGGGCATATATAATATCAATTGCAACATTTATGATGAAGATGAAGAGTTTATTTCATTATCTTGGTGGCATAAATAAAAGCTAATTAGGTATCATGGATATTGGCTGAAGTATTAGTTCAAGGAATCCTCCATTGGAAAAAAATTATGCATCTTGGGGTTGGTTAAGATACCAAATGACTTGTTTCCATAGGTCAACATGGGAAGGGTACTGCTGCATAATTTTGTCCTCGAAACTGAAGGGAGAACTAAGTTATTCATGTTAATGATGGAATCAGATATAACTGCTCTTTACTGAATCAAGACCTTGGTCCAAACTCTGAAAATTAAATTGCCAATTTCAGAGTTAGGGATGCTAATCAAGCGATGGTTAACCTCAGGGCTAAATATTATGACAGGAACTTAGGAACCTATAAACCTCAACAAAGTTATGTTGGTGATGGTTGTATGTTCTTAGATTCTTAAGGCATGTCAATTTAGTGGGAAAAGAAAAATGCAAAACTAGCAATCTGGGTTTTTGACTGCCCATACTGAAGAATGGAATTGGTAATGCTGTTTGCAAAACAGGTCTAGGAGATTTCAATGCTCCGCTCCCTATTTGTGATTGGTGAGTCTCAGTCAAGAAATACACAGATCAGTGTGAGAATTATTTGTGGATTGAAGTTTGGAAAAATATTAGCATAATTATCTGTAATCTGACTTTCAATATCCTCTTGGGAGGTAATCCAATTCCCATTGTTTGAAGCATTTAATTTCATGCTTTGTATTCAATAGTTGTGTAGCTTGTGTTCTTATTTGATAAACAGATTGGATGGTTTTTAACTTGTTCATTCTTGAGCAGAAGAATAATTTATGCTTTGAATTTTTGTAGGAGACCAAAAACATGATACTGAGGTTTTTCATGGTGTGTCAAATTTTGAAGTATCTGGTGTCAGATGGTTCAATGTGGTCTTTGTTATTTGCAGCTGTTGCATATAATACAACCTTTGTCCAATAAACTAAACTAGCCTGTAACAATATTGTGTAGCTGCATGCTCTGGTTTTTGCTAGGAAATATTGGTCAAAATTAGTATGATCATTAAGCTGTATTCATCTTTATGATATTGAAGGAAATGTTGAATTTTTAGGTGTTATACTGTCGCGTTGCTTGAAGACAGAAAATATTCAACCTTGGCTCCGTTTGGCGGCTTTGCATTTATAGCAGCTTGGGCTAGCTTGTTTTTCTGATGGCTTCGACTCTACTTTTGTTTGTGCTTTTACAACATCTATTCTAAGTTTGTTACTTAACAATTATACTATAATAATTGAATCAACAATCACTCGGCCCAGCTACTTTATATTTGTGAATCTAGCTATGTATTTCAGACTTGTAACAAATGTAGCAGATTATGTTTTATCCAATGATGTTCCAAGCAGATTGAAAGTTTTCTGTTGGTTGTTGAAGCTTAGTTTATATTTATTTGGTTTTACGTTGGATTCTCCACATCATGTTGAAATACCAATTAATGTGTTTTTAAGCAAGTTTTCACATATTTGATTTCCAGATAAAGAATTCGTTTTGAATCTATAATCCAAATATACACAGTATGTAAAGTTCTCTCCTTCTCCTGTCCCAAAAAGAAAATTAATAAAGTAATAAACTAGAAAAGACTTGTATAGATTTACCTAATACTAATTGCTCATAAGACCGGAAAATGAATTTAGCATTTCAGTTGTGACTTCGGCTCCTTACGGGTGCTAGGATTTACATATGGGTAAACAATTTAAGCGCTTATTGAATAAATGTTTATCATGCAAACCCTTACTTAGAAGTTATTTTTGTAATCATCATATAACAAATAACAAATGCAATTAAATTGTATTCACTTTTTATATAACTTGTAAGTTATTTTCATAAATTAGTTTAAAGAAATTATTGAGATAAATTGGAAATAACTTATGGATAAATTGATATGTTGCAACTTATGTTACAAGTTTCTTCAAATACTTACACAAGTGTTTATGTTATAAGTTTAAATAAGATATAAGTCCACTCTTCTTTTTAGGTTGCATAAAAGTTTAGATTATGGTAGTGCATGAATAAATACTTCTAATCTTACTATTGTTCTAGTGGGAAAGCTACTAATATGTTTGTTTCAAAATCTATATTTTACCAAGGATTCTTGTATTTTATAAAATTGTAATGCGGTTTCTGGATTTTTAAGATGGATTTTTTTTTTAAAAAGTTACAAAATTTATTATAATTTTATTTGAAATTTATTTTTCAAATATTAATTTGTAATATTTTAGGAGCTTATGGTATATTTAAGTATATTTTTAATATAATTTTGAAATTGTGATTTCAAATAAGGAAACTTATTATAAGGATTTTTTTTTTTTGTTGTATTATGGATATTCCCTATCCCAACAGACTAGAGGTTGATTCTACTCTTCATACTGTGATCGTAGCTAGTTCAAAAGTTTTTACGTGATAGAAATTGAACATGAATTTTTCGTTATATAGATTGTCACATGTGAGTATAGGATTTCTGATCATATATAGATACCTTCATTAAGAAATAATAGGAGAATCTTATATAAAGAAATATCATTACTTATGAATATCAGCAAGAGATTATAGTAGTGTGTTGTTATTGTCGCTAGGAAAAGAAAGCACACAATGGAAAGGAAAATGAACTTGGTGAGTTGGGTGCTGTTTGGCGTGCGACGGATAATCTTTACAGGTGCGGATATGTGTGTATCGTTTGTCACGTTTTGAGAATCTTGAATGGTTATAGTCAATTTAGTGAAATTTTTAGGATAAATATATTGATTAATGAATTAGGCTAAAAAAAATTAAAATCTTACATGTATTACAGTTAACATTGTGTTTGGTAAAATCAAGTTATAAATTATTTGAACTCTTGCTTGCCTGGTTTGTTTTGCTTCTTCCATACAAGAGAAATAATTTTGATAAATGTAATATGTCATGATCCTTAAACTTAACGGAATCATTTACTAGTAACAAAAAATACTATTCTTACTTAAGGTTCACATAGTTATAGATTCTGAAAAATATTGTAATAAATTATACACACATACACACACATATATATACACACAAAATGGAGTTTTGTGAAAGAGACTAAAAATATGAACAAGTACATATGTATATATAATAATCCAAAACTATATTATATGACCCAAGGTGCTAGTCAAGTAGCAACAACAAAATAAATAGAAGTAGCCAAGGGTTACAATACCAACAACATGGTTCACCAAAGCTCTCGCCCACCTCCAGCTAACCTTGCTTTGCCTCCATGTAAATATGACCATTGCAATCCAATCACCATGAAACATGTAAGGATTAGCTAGATTTCAAAAGAATCAACATAAAACAAGTATAGATGAAATACACTATACTACAAACGCCAAAATGCAAACCACCTAACATGCATCCCATGGTTCACATCATAAACACTCAATATGACATCAACAAAGTTTGAAAGGCAAACAACTCTAGCAATTTAAACTTACATTGCAACCATGTTATTTAACAACATAATCACCAAAACATATGAACAACAAACACATCACACCATATCATATGAATACACCTTAACTAATGAGTCATTATACTTTCACTTATGAAGATCTCATACACCAAGATGAACAGTCAAAGTGGCCTGACTCTATTGAACCAATTCGATCATTTTCATGCCTTACACGTTTGCTAGATTGACAGCTAAATTGGGATATCAATCCTATCTTTTGGTTTTTCAAATGTCGTCAGTTAACACTACAAAAAAAAACACTCATTACCGATGAACTTTTTTCCACAGATAAATATCCGTATGAAAAATGACATTACTGACAGTTTTTTTTATTTATGAATGTGTCCGTCTGAAACATAAACAATTCTGACGAATATTACCCATGGATTTTAATTAAATCAAACTACAAGAACACTAAGACTCTACACCATCACTTATTCTTAGCTTCAACATCCTTGAATCACTAACTCAATTGATCAATGATGATCCTATACACCCCAAAAGTCTAGAAAGTAGAAGATGAGGAAGTCAGAACTTCAAAGTTTCTCTCTCTAATTTATCTTTATAGGTTTATTGATAAACGAGTTTATGAGACTCAAATTTCAAAAAAAATTTATATATATTTCTTCTCTCAAGGTCAAACTAAACCTCTACCTAAAAAAATCCTTTAAAATACCTAAAAATTCTTCAAGAGTTCTTTAACTTCCAAAATCTCTCAACCACACCTTAAAACATCATACATAATTATTTTCAAAAAAACAATAATTATAAAAAAAATTTACAGTGTTACAATAAATAATAAATAATTTCTTCCATACTATAATACATAATATTTTACTATATGCTTTTATTTATTGAGTAGTTTGGATAAAATTAAGTATTCACACTGATTATTTAACAACGAATAAATAATACATGTACTAAAAATATTTTTTTTATATATTTTTATTTAATTATAAATTGTTATGTATGATAAATTTATATATGTTTAAAATAATTATTTTAAAAGTCACATAACAATAAAAAAAAAAATTTAAAGTCATCAATAAAGTTATCCATTACAACTTCTAGATGTTATTCTTGCTTTTGATGATTCTGTTAATTTAAATATCACCATTCATAGTGTGCATATATTCTTTACCAAAAAACGAAGTACGAATATATTTCCTGTACCCAACAAAATAAACAACGTGAATACTTGAATATATTCTTTGTGAAAACACGTTAGACTTATATACTTAAAGAAACTATATTAAAATTGACTTCAAGCACGCAAAGATGGAATATTAAATTTTTTGTTTATAATAAAAAAAAGTGGAGAGAACGAAAGTGAATTTTTAACCTTTTCTTCTAAATAAATAATAATAATTTTACTTGTAGTTGCACCATGCATTTTTTTTCTCATGCACCATGCATGTTAGATTTAATGTTATATCCTAATACATGTGGATTGCACGAGATAATTCAAATATGAAAAAAAATATATTTTAAAAGTGTAAAAATATGTTAAAAATATTTTTTAATGAAAGTATTGTTTATTAAATATAGTCAATTGTAAGTAACTGAGATAATGTTTTACTGAGATTATGATTGAAAAGTAAAAAAAAAATCAAATATTATAATTTATTTAAATAATTTATCAGAGACATTTTTTGTAGACTAAATTTTAATTTGGTTTTAATATTTTTTATTTTCTACTGTAATAAGAAATTAAGAATCACATCTCTTTCAATAATATAACTCTTAAAACATATAATTAATTATGCATGGCAAAATAATGGTAATATCATTAGTTATTTTTATTGATATTGTTTAAGCTTAATATCGATCATTTTAATAATTCTTTATGTAATGACTCGTCATGATATTTATATTTAACAGATTCACATAATTACATAATCTAAATATATATGTTAATATATATATATATATATATATATATTTATTGTAGAAAAAAGATAAATACTAGAAAGAGGTTCAATAATGTGTATAAAAAAACTCGCATGTTTTTTATAGTGAAATAATAATACTAGTCACATGAAGTGCGGCGAGCAGTCAAATGAAACACTAGATATTTTTATATTAGTTTGTCTCAACCACCAAAATTATATCTAATTCTTAATTAAACTAGATTGAGTTCTACTATTTTTAAACAAAGATACAAATATTCTTTCAATAAGTCACTTCTAGCTCAACTCAAAGTTTTCTTTGACTTGTCTCTTCAAGTAACTACTCAAGTATTCTTTTAACAATAAGCCTTTTCAAGCTTAACAACCAAGTTTTCTTTTCAAGCATCTTCAAACTCAAAACAAAGATTCTTTTTTAAACAAGTCTCTCCAAGCTCAAAACAAGTATTCTTTTTCAAACAAGCCTCTCTAAGCTCAATCTTATAACAATGATTATGAAGGTTACACAAATATTGTGTTCATCTCAGATAGGTGTTATACAACCAATCTAGAACAATAAGCTTTTACAATAAAGAATAAAGTTTATACACAAGTGTAATTTTCAAAGAGTATATGTTCTCAGATAGGTGTTATACAACCAATCTAGAACAATAAGCTTTTACAATAAAGAATAAAGTTTATACACAAGTGTAATTTTCAAAGAGTATATGTTTTTGTACAAGTGTATCTATATATATGTTCTCTCTTCTTTCTTGAGCTTTGAATATTCTAATATAGTAGCTTGAAAAAGATGATCGTTACAACACTTTGAATTCAGCTCACAAGTTTGTTTCATCTATCTTCATCATCTTTCGTTGTAATGATAGGTAACCATTTGACTCATTGATTGCGAGCATGAAATACATTTCACCAAATGGTACTTCTTATTCGATTAAGGAGGCTACTTAGCAAACTTTCCATACCAAATAGCGCTTGTAGAAGCAATGTCACTATAAAGTAGCTATAACAGTGACCTTATCTACTTTTATCTGTGATTCCAGGGATCTTAGTTCTAATGGAAAGCATGATTCTTCTCTTTAATAGATTTATGAGTTCCAACATGGCTTTCTAGTTTTGATTTGTTATGAAATGAAGCATGTAATACAAACTTTATTGTTAGTCTTAATAAATAATAAGCATTTAATGTATTTGAGACAAACTATATGCTTCATTTGATTTACATTGTCTTATAGACAATTTGCATCTTACACTTTGTCTGATAGGTATTTTTGAAGATATTTTTGAAGACATTTTCTCTTATAAAAACGTTTTGTTTGTTAGCATTAAAACTCTAAACTCAAAGGATCCAAGATTATCTTTTGAATTAACATACATATATACATACATACATATATACATACATACATATATATATACACACACAATAAAAGTTTATCAACAAGTGTATATACATATATATATATATATATATACATACACAGTAATCTTGGCTATAGTATAACAAGTAAGTCCTAGTTGTTGGTCAAGGGAGACTACTAACAATCAACTACACTTGAGTAGCTCTAAAGAACTGCCATCACCCAATATGGCCTAAAAAAACCAACAATCACTAGTGCAAAAATTGGATTTAAAATCGAAGTTTTCAGATCGGTTATAAGGTAACCGATCTTAAAAGTGATGCGGTGGCAATTTCGTAAATAACATGAACACTTTTAAGATCGGTTAAAATTTAACCGATCTTAAAAATACTTTTAAGATCGGTTATAAAAGAACCGATCTTAAAAGTGGTACTTTTAAGATCGGTTACAAAAGAACCGATCTTAAAAGCACTTTTAAGATCGGTTATGAGAGAACCGATCTTAAAAGTGGCACTTTTAAGATCGGTTATAAAAGAACCGATCTTAAAAGTACTTTTAAGATCGGTTCTTTTATAATGTGGTATACAAAATCGGTTCTTAATTAACCGATTTTAAAATTATCGTCAGAAATCTTTTATATTTCCCTTCATTCTCATTTTCTTTAATCTTTCTCATTTTCTAAAATCTCCAGGTAAATTTCATTTTCATTTTCGTCTGCTTATGTTCTTTTTGTGTCTCATTCTTTTCTCGTTTCAATTTTCGTTGCAGGTGCAGTTTGGGAAAATTTTGAAGCTGGAACGGCCCGTACTCCTTGGAGAACGGGCCGTACTCCAAGGAGAACGGGCGTTCTCCAAGTGATTTTTTTTGGCCTTTTAATCCGACTGGAACGGCCCGTTCCAGTTTTGGAACGGCCCGTTCCAGTTTAATTTTTTTTCACAACCAGACTTTTAAGATCGGTTATAAAATAACCGATCTTAAAAGTTGACTTTTAAAATCGGTTGCTTAATCGATTTTAAAAGTCTAACTTTTAAAATCGACTCTTTCAAAATCGGTTACAGAACCGATTTTAAAAGTAAAAAATAACCGATTTTAAAAGTCTTTTTTCCACTAGTGAATAACCTATCCATGCTCTTCTCCCATATCAAGTATGACCATTGCACTTCAATCACATGAAAAACATACAAGGGTAAACTAGTAATCAAAGAATCAACATGACCAACAACTCAACTTAATTCAACACAATATCAACACCTAACATTTTCAACACGACCACAACTCATCACAAGTCAACATTGCATATGGATAACATAACTTAATCAATATATCATATATACAACAAAACAACTATATGTTTCGTCACACATTTTAATTAGAAGATCTCCTAAAACATAGGTAAACAGTTTAAGTGGTTTGATGATCCTATCGAACCAACAACTTAATCTTTTCAATCTAGCTAGATTAACAACTAAATGGGATACCAATCCCTAATAACATGGTTTCTTGGATGTCACCACTTAAACTAGGAAGTCTAGTATCCTTGCTATAGTAGAATAACTTAGGTGTGAGCCTACCATGACATTGGATAACTTAACTAAGTCACTTATGGGATTATCCCTCTGATTATCCTCTAAATACTACGCCCTTCTAGTACTTAGTTAGGGATTCTAACCTCCAACCTTTTACCTTACTCTAATTTAGTCGTTTTATATACACATATATCTTGACTTTGTCTACATACAGGTCAACAATGATCGCTTGTAGTCGGTATGCCTCGACATGACCCACATACTACATCAACTAAGGTTTAATTCATATATATTTCAACTTAATGCCTCGACAGATTTTTTTTGACACCCCTTTTGCTGATAAATATTCTTTTTTACCGATAGATTATGTCTGTTGGAAATTTACGTTTTTCTTATAGTGATTTTCCTTACTAATTAAACATGTTTAATTCATATATATTTCAACTTTAATTTTTTTAAAAAAAATAGTTTTATATTAACAGACATTCCTTTAAAAATCATTGACATTGAAAAAGTGTTATATATATATAATATATATATATATATATATATATATATAACTAAATTAAATACTCATTAATTTAAGAATTTGTCGTCTTTAAAAATATTATAATATTAGTGTCTTAAGTTATTCTATATATTACGAATAGTCATGAATCATGATGTAATATATATAATTGTAAACATAAATAAGTAAGACAATACACATAAAGGAAAACGCTCACATTATCATAATTAATATTATTAACTTTTATTTTGTATTATATTGAATAAATAAAATAATTAATATTGTATAAAGAAAAAATATGGCTATTCATATATTTATAAACTCATAATTAAGTTTAATAAATATATAATATTAATATATTAAATTTAAATCATATTTAGTACTATTATTAAATTTTATTGAATAAATACAATAATTAATATTATCTGAGAAATATATATGTTTATTAATATACATTATAAATCAAAACATTGAATACTATATTAATATTTATTTTCAAATTTATTTTATTTCTATATATATGTTATATGTTAAATCATAAGTAAATAATTACATTTCTTCTTATTCTTATTATATGAAATTTTTAATTAAGTTACACAAATTAATATAAGTAGTCATGTTAATTGATTTTATTGGATTTATAAAATAAAATCATAGTTTACCATATAAAAGCTTATGCATCAATACTAATAAAATTAATAAATAAATAACAATTGGTGAGTTTAAGAGGAGAAAGAGAAATTTATTTACAACAAATTTTCTTCTCGAATATCCAACAACAACAAAAACACACATTCTAATAATCTTTAATAAGAACAAAACTTGAAAATAAAATAATATTTTATAGAAATTGTAGTGCTTTACAAAAAGGATCATTGTGTCTGATTGTTTAAACTAAAAAAATACAAGTATTTCTTAACGAGCGTCTTTTTTTTTTTTTTAAATAATTCTATAAAAAGTAGATAGAAATTACTTTTTTTTTACTGATAGAAATTACTTCTTAAAAAAAAAAAAACAAAATCTACTTATTTAAAAAAATGTTTAGACAATCAAATTATTTCGTTTTAAACTGTGTCTTAATAAATAAGAGAATAATACTGTATTGTTACTTTTTATATACCTATATTTTTATTTTGTCACGTCTGTACATCAAAGTATGAAATTGTATCCATCATTTAATACTGTTTTTTGATGGGTCCAGCCATAGAAAAATATTGTGGTAGGTGTGATAAGTGTGGTAGGTGTGGTAGGTGTGGCTTAATAATGACCAAGTATCAAATCAATGGTTGTGGTGTTTTCTAGCCACATATATCCAATGGCCATGATGCATTCTTGAAGCCTATATATAGGAGGCTTGAGAGGAGGCTTGATCATCCAAGAGTGAAGCATTTCCACTCATAGTTTGAAGAAATAGAGAGAGAGCCTTAGAGAGAGTTTCTCTAAGAGAGAAAAATAGTGAGCCAATTTGTGAGTGTCATCCACAAATTGAGGATACAATATTATTGTATTTTGTATTCCCATTATTTTTATAGTGGAAGATTAAGTGGCCTACTGGTCCCGTGATTTTTCTTGAGAAAAGTTTTCCACGCTAAAATTTCTGGTGTGATAATTTTACGTTTCCGCTCAGTGCCCATTTTGAGTTAACAGAGAAGGGAAATTATGATGCCATTTCCCAACAGTGGTATCAGAGCTCTCAGAGCTCTTGAAGACTAAGGTGTCATTCTCATAAGAAAATTCTTAGTATGCTCTGTGGTTGCAGTTTTATCTGATCTTCCACATCAGAAAAGATTATTCTTGTGGTTGGACACTATTCAGCCTGTATAATTCAAGATGGAGAGTACCACCACTCATGATTGAGATATGTTCAAGCTAACTGCTGATAATTTCTCATATTGGAAGCCGATGATGGAAGACCATTTATATTGCAAGGATTTGTATGAGCCAATCACCCAGCAAAGTAAGCCAGAGGGGAAAACTGATAAAGACTGGGAGATCCTGAATCGGAAAGCTGTAGCTGTGATCAGAAAGTATATTGATCGAAGTTTGTTCGAGCATGTATCAACTTATACCAATGCGTATGAGTTGTGGACAAAACTTGAATCTTTAATTCAAAAGAAGACACCTAGGAACAAAGCCCACCTTTATAGACGACTTGCAAAGTTGGAGTACATGGACGGTCAAAACATGATCGAACATCTGAATACCTTCAAAGGTCTTGTGAATCAACTGAAGAAAGCAGAAATAAACATAGATGATGAGGTGCAAACTCTTATGCTCTTCAGTTCTCTACCTGAAAGCTGGGACACTTTAATTATCACTCTCAGCAATTCTGCTCCAGAAGGAAAGCTCAGTCTAGATTCTGTTACAGACAGTTTGCTAAATGAAGAATCAAGACGAAGAGAAAGAGGCTTAAACAGTCAGTTTGAAACCAATGTCATTGACAATAGAGGGAGGAGCAAGAATCGTGAAAAAGGAGGACGTGGAAAATCACAAGGTAGATCCAAATCTCGTACAAGAATATGTTGCTATTATTGTGGGAAACCAGGCCATAGGAAGTCTGAGTGCAGATTCTTGAAGAGAGACCAACAGGCTGGAACAGTTCATCCTGACCAAATCGACCCAAGAAAGAAGAAGGAAGATGGAACTACTACTGCAGTAACCTCAGATGATGTATTTCTTGTCGGAGAAGAAAATTATCTGAATATTGCATTTGATGAATGCATTTGGATAATTGACTCAGGAGCATCTTTTCACGTCACACCTCATGAAGAATTCTTCTCATCATATCAAAAAGGAGATTATGGTATGGTGAAGATGGGAAATCATGTCACAAGTAAAATTGTTGGCATTGGTGAAATAGCTCTAATGACTGAAAATGGAAACAAGCTTATGCTGAAGGAGGTAAGACATGTTCCAGACATGCGATTGAACCTTATCTCAGTAAGTAAGTTAGACGAAGCTGGGATGATAAATCAATTTAGTGCCGACAGATGGAAACTTAGTCGAGGAAGCATGATTGTTGCTCGTGGTGTAACGCCTAATTCTAATACCCAAATTATACAATATAAAATTATAATATTTTATAATATTTTATAATTATATCATTAACAATATCTATATATTTATTTAATAAAAATAAAAGTAAAGAAAAGAATATCTTGTGAATTTAATACATAACATATCGTTCTAAAATATTTAGAATAACGTATTATTTTACTCATTATTCCTTTTCCTTACTCTTTTAATACAATATATACATTCATAACGGAAAGAAAATTACAATTAAAGTAATATGATTGACAAGTAAAGTTATAACAGATCCATCAAATAGCCTCCGTATTCCAATTTCCTTCCATGTAGGACAGCAGTAATAATAACAGCAAAATGATCTGGAATCTCAAGTTGATCCATCTATTTATAATATATTTAATTAAAAAAAAACAAAGAAAAGAAAGGAGTAAGAACAATATCCAATAAATACAATAATTCGAACGAATAAACATAATTATTTATAAATAAAATTTTAACATATATATATATAAATATATATTTATACAGATTAAATATTAGATTTTCTTGATACAATAAAATTTGAATTATACTTGTAGTGACTAGTCAGGATAAATGAGCATCATTATAACACCAACCAAAAGATATTCCACCTCCATTTCTTACTCATTTAAATCCCCAAGGTTAAACCTCCAGCTACAAATAATTCAAACTTTATCATCTATGGCCATAGAGTATTAATTATCTTTAAAATGAGTAAAAGACATTTTAACAAATTATATTAATCATAAAAAATTACTCAAAATAGATTTAAGAATTTATCATTATTTAAGCTTTAATTAAATAACACAAATTTAAATAAAATATATTAAGAGCACTAATTAATTAAATGACAATGACAATTATTATAAAATAATTAAACAATATAAAATGTGAATATATTAATAATTATTATAGATAAGAATAATCATAGAATAAGTAATAGTAATTAAAGGTTAAACAAATATATGAGGTTAGAAACACCCCACTAAATAATAACGTAAATAAATAAACATAATAATTAAAAGTTAAGTAGTTAGATGAGGTTAGGAACACCTCACTGAATAAATATAACAATAACATAGTAATTAAAAGTTAAGTAGTTAGATGAGGTTAGGAACACCTCACTGAATAAATATAATAATAACATAAATAAACATTGTAATTAAAAGTTAAGTAGTTAAATGAGGTTAAGAACACCTCACTGAATAAATATATAAATATAGTGAAGTTAGAAACACCTCACTGAATAAATATATAAATATAGTGAAGTTAGAAACACCTCACTGAATAAATATATAAATATAGTGAGGTTAGGAACACCTCACTGAATAAATATATAAATATAGTGAAGTTAGAAACACCTCACTGAATAAATATATAAATATAGTGAGGTTAGGAATACCTCACTGAATAAATATATAAATATAGTGAAGTTAGAAACACCTCACTGAATAAATATATAAATATAGTGAGGTTAGGAACACCTCACTGAATAAATATATAAATATAGTGAGGTTAGGGGCACCCCACTAAATAAATATAATCAAATAAATGCATAAATAATTACACATAATAGTATATAAAATTTTAAAAAGATAAGGTTCTCCTCCCCCTTACCTAAATAAACAAGAGCTACAACTTGAGCAGAACTTCCTCTTTTGGATTCCCTCTCTTTCCCTCTTTCTTTCTCTCTCCTTCTCTCTATTTTCTCTTCCTTCTCACTAATTTTTTTTTTTTTCCGTAAACTTGTGTTTTCATTACATGTGAAGCCTATTTATAATGATTGAAAAATACTATTCATAATAATATTATATTAGGATTACTATTTATAAAATAATATTATATTCAAATTAAGAAATTTGGAGGAATTCATTGAATTCCGCAGCCCCCTTCCGTAGCTTTGTAGCAGCCATTTACTATTTATTAAAATAATATTATATTTACTATTCATAATATTATAAAATATTATTATTATTTTTTTTTTTTTTTACATTTTTTTTTAACTTTTAATAATCCCATAAATATTTAAAATACATAAAAATAATCCTTAATACTGCATAAATTTTGGGATATTACAATTCTCCCCTACTTACAGAAATTTCGTCCTCGAAATTTTTATTGCTTAAAATAGATAAGGATAATTTTTTCTAACTTCTTCTTCGAGTTCCCAAGTAGCATCTCTAGTGTCTTTATTCCAAATGACTTTTACCAATGCAATCTGTTTGCCTCTTAACTGCTTGATCCTCCTGTCTACGATCTGTACAGGCATTGTTTCAAATGTAAGGTTATCCTTTAATTGTACTGTATCAGGCATTATTATATGAGAAGGGTCAGAAATATATTTTCTTAACTGAGACACATGGAAAACATTATGGAGATTAGAAAGAAAAGGTGGTAGAGAAATTTGGTAAGCAACATGACCTATTTTTCTAAGGATTTGATAAGGACCAATAAATCGAGGAGTGAGTTTCTTTGATTTCATTACCCTACCAATACCAGCTGTTGGTGTAACTTTCAAAAATACATGATCACCTTCCTGGAATTCAAGAGGTCGTCTTCTTTTATCAGCATAACTTTTTTGTCTGCTTTGAGTCATTCTCAATTTTTCTTGAATCATTTTGATTTTTTCCGTGGTTTGTTGCACCAATTCAGGACCCAAGATTAAATTCTCTCCTGTCTCAAACCAACACAAAGGAGTTCTACACCTTCTTCCATATAAAGCTTCATAGGGTGCCATACCTATGCTAGAATGGAAACTGTTGTTATAAGTGAATTCAATCAGAGGCAAGTATTTGTCCCAACTACCAGAATTCTCTAGCACACAAGCTCTCAATAAATCTTCTAGGGATTGTATGGTTCTTTCTGATTGTCCATCTGTTTGAGGATGATATGCAGAGCTAAGACGAAGCTTAGTTCCTAATGCTTGATGTAAACTTCCCCAAAATCTAGAAGTGAATCTAGGATCCCTATCAGATATTATGCTAGATGGTACCCCATGCAACCTTACAATCTCTCTTATATACAGTTCAGTCAATTTTTCTAGAGAATACCTAATGTTGATGGGTAAGAAATGAGCAGATTTTGTTAGTCTATCCACAATAACCCATATGGAATCAAACTTATGAATTGTTCGTGGTAAACCAACTACAAAATCCATTGCTATACTGTCCCATTTCCATTCAGGTATATCTAAGGGTTGTAACATTCCTGCTGGCTTTTGGTGTTCTATCTTAGCTTTTTGACAAATCAAACATGTAGCCACATATTGTGCTATTTCCTTTTTCATTTTGGGCCACCAAAACATTCTTTTGAGATCTTGATACATCTTTGTTGCCCCAGGGTGTATGCTCAACTTGCTCTTATGTGCCTCACTTAAAATTATTTTCTTAATTTCTGAATCATTTGGTACACATATCCTATTATTAAATCTCAAAACTCCTCTTTGATCTAAATCGAACTTTTCACCATCCTTTTGACCTATCAACCTCTTTTTCTTCTGAATGAATTTATCAACTACCTGAGCCTCACCAATTTGTTCATGTAAGTCACTAGTAATTTGAACCGCATGCAATTGTATTTTATCTTGACTTACCGTAGTTGATAAACTCATGTCTCTAAATTTTTCTATCAAATTCATCTCTTGAATCATTAATGAGGAGACATGTAAGGATTTTCTACTCAGTGCATCAGCCACAACATTGGCTTTCCCTGGATGGTAATGTAATTCAAAATCATAATCTTTCAAAAATTCCATCCACCTTCTTTGTCTCATATTCAGTTCCTTTTGATCAAACAAATATTTCAAACTCTTATGATCACTAAAAACATCAAACTTACCACCATACACATAATGTCTCCATATTTTGAGTGCAAAAACAATGGCAGCTAGTTCTAGATCATGGGTTGGGTAATTCTTTTCATGAGCTCTTAACTGTCTAGAAGCATATGCTACTACCCTTCTATCTTGCATAAGAACACACCCTAATCCCATTTTTGAGGCATCACAAAATATGACAAATTGTCCATTAGGATTGGGTAAGGCTAAGACTGGTGCAGTAGTTAATCTTTTCTTAAGCTCCTGAAAACTATTCTCACATTTTTCTGTCCACTCAAAGGGTTGTCCTTTCTTGGTGAGTTGAGTTAAAGGCATAGCTATTTTAGAAAATCCCTCAATGAATCTCCTGTAATATCCTGCCAAACCCAAAAAAACTACGGATTTCTGTTACCGTCTTTGGAGGTTCCCATAGTAGAACTGCTTCTACCTTAGATGGATCCACAGACACTCCATCTTTGGAAATCACATGTCCTAAAAACTTAACCTCCTCTAACCAAAATTCACACTTAGAAAGTTTGGCATACAGTTGTTTATCTTTCAGGATTTGGAGAACAGTTTGAAGGTGTTCTTCATGTTCTTCATGAGTTCGAGAATATATGAGGATATCATCTATAAAGACCACCACAAAATGGTCTAAATACGGACGAAAAATCCTATTCATATAATCCATGAACACTGCAGGTGCATTGGTTACTCCAAAAGGCATTACTTGATATTCATAATGACCATACCTTGTTCTAAATGCAGTTTTCTGTATGTCTTCTGCTTTCACTTTGATTTGATGGTATCCTGATCTTAGATCTATCTTAGAAAATACAGTGGCTCCTCTTAATTGATCCATCAAATCATCTATCCTAGGAAGAGGGTATTTATTCTTTATGGTAAACTTATTTAATTGCCGATAGTCCACACACAGTCTAAAGCTTCCATCTTTCTTTTTGACTAACAAAACAGGAGCCCCCCAAGGTGATACACTAGGGCGTATGAATTGTTTTTCAAGTAACTCCTCTAATTGTTTCTTCAACTCAGCTAATTCAGAAGGTGACATCCTATAAGGTGCCATTGAAATTGGTCCAGTTCCAGGTATTAAATCAATCGAAAATTCAATCTCTCTGTCAGGTGGCAAACCAGGAATATCATTAGGAAAGACTTCAGGAAAATTTTGAACGACAGCTATGTCTTTCAAGTTGACTTCCTCTTTAGTTTCCATAGAGGATAAGATTAAATATCCTTGAACTTTACCCCAAGGAAACTTGTTTATTGGTTTAGATAATGAAATCGATAGGTCCTTAGGATCAGAAAATATTATAGACTTTTCTGCACAATTAAGAAGAACGTGGTTGGAAGATAACCAGTTCATACCTAAAATCACATCTAATTGTGATAAAGGTAAGCAGATCAAATTTACAAGAAATTTTTTATCGCCAATAAAAATAGGACAGTCTGAACAAACCTTATTGGCAATTACAGATTTGTTTGTAGGGGTTGAAACAATCAAATTATTCTCTAAAGAATAAATTGGTAATTGGAGGTATTGAACACAATTATTGGAGATAAAAGAATGAGTTGCGCCTGAATCATACAGTACATTTAAAGTTTTGCCTTTAATGAAACATTTACCTTGTATTAGATCGTTGTTTTGAGCAGCTTCAGTTCCGGTCATGGTGTAAACTCTTCCAGTTGTAGAAGGTCTTGGTTTGGATCCGGAAGTATTCACGTGCGTCTTTGGTTGTCCACACTCAGAAAATACATGACCAGGCTTTCCACACTTAAAACAAACAGGTCCTTTGAGATGACAATCTTTAGTATAATGACCCTGTCCACACTTAAAACACTTGGCTTGATTATTAATGGACCTACTGGAATTTCCTGCAAATTGAGAGGATTGGGGTTTCCATTGTGGTCGAACATAAGGTTTTCTTTCATTATCCCTTTTCTTACTAAATTGAGGGCCAAAAGATTTTGGTCTATTATCCTTATTATGATCAAAACCTTCCAAAAATCGACACTTGTGTATTAATGTGGGAAAATCAGAGATTTCCAATATCCCTACTGCCTTTCTTAATTCTGATCTAAGTCCATCCTCGAATTTAATACACTTCATCCTCTCATCAGGGTGATAAAAGAAAGTAGAGTATTTTCCCAATTCCTCAAACTTAGAAGCATATTCTCCCACTGTCATATTCCCTTGTTTTAACTGCATAAATTCTATTTCTTTAGCCCTCCTAACATCATTAGGAAAATATTTTTCAAAAAATTTGGTTTTAAATACTTCCCATGTAATGATTATTCCCCCTCCTTCTAATAATCTCCTGGTACTATCCCACCAATATTCTGCTTCTCCTACTAACATAAATACTGCATAATTTACTTTTTGGTTGTCAGGACAGTTCATAGCTCGAAATATTTTTTCTATTTCTTTAATCCATAATTCAGCTTTTTCAGGATTGTATCCTCCATCAAATTGGGAAGGGTTATTGCTTCTGAATTCTACAAGTCCTTGTGACTCTCCTGTTCTTCCTGGTGGTTGATTCCTTAACAAGGCGGCAGCCATGTCCCTAATAGCTTGTACAGCCTCTGTTAGTTCGGTATTCCTTCTTCCTGCCATCTGTAATTTTATAGATCAGTTTATAATAGAAACATGGTTAGCACATTTCCCCAAGTTACACATGGAACGTTGCTTTGATACCATTAAATGTAACGCCTAATTCTAATACCCAAATTATACAATATAAAATTATAATATTTTATAATATTTTATAATTATATCATTAACAATATCTATATATTTATTTAATAAAAATAAAAGTAAAGAAAAGAATATCTTGTGAATTTAATACATAACATATCGTTCTAAAATATTTAGAATAACGTATTATTTTACTCATTATTCCTTTTCCTTACTCTTTTAATACAATATATACATTCATAACGGAAAGAAAATTACAATTAAAGTAATATGATTGACAAGTAAAGTTATAACAGATCCATCAAATAGCCTCCGTATTCCAATTTCCTTCCATGTAGGACAGCAGTAATAATAACAGCAAAATGATCTGGAATCTCAAGTTGATCCATCTATTTATAATATATTTAATTAAAAAAAAACAAAGAAAAGAAAGGAGTAAGAACAATATCCAATAAATACAATAATTCGAACGAATAAACATAATTATTTATAAATAAAATTTTAACATATATATATATAAATATATATTTATACAGATTAAATATTAGATTTTCTTGATACAATAAAATTTGAATTATACTTGTAGTGACTAGTCAGGATAAATGAGCATCATTATAACACCAACCAAAAGATATTCCACCTCCATTTCTTACTCATTTAAATCCCCAAGGTTAAACCTCCAGCTACAAATAATTCAAACTTTATCATCTATGGCCATAGAGTATTAATTATCTTTAAAATGAGTAAAAGACATTTTAACAAATTATATTAATCATAAAAAATTACTCAAAATAGATTTAAGAATTTATCATTATTTAAGCTTTAATTAAATAACACAAATTTAAATAAAATATATTAAGAGCACTAATTAATTAAATGACAATGACAATTATTATAAAATAATTAAACAATATAAAATGTGAATATATTAATAATTATTATAGATAAGAATAATCATAGAATAAGTAATAGTAATTAAAGGTTAAACAAATATATGAGGTTAGAAACACCCCACTAAATAATAACGTAAATAAATAAACATAATAATTAAAAGTTAAGTAGTTAGATGAGGTTAGGAACACCTCACTGAATAAATATAACAATAACATAGTAATTAAAAGTTAAGTAGTTAGATGAGGTTAGGAACACCTCACTGAATAAATATAATAATAACATAAATAAACATTGTAATTAAAAGTTAAGTAGTTAAATGAGGTTAAGAACACCTCACTGAATAAATATATAAATATAGTGAAGTTAGAAACACCTCACTGAATAAATATATAAATATAGTGAAGTTAGAAACACCTCACTGAATAAATATATAAATATAGTGAGGTTAGGAACACCTCACTGAATAAATATATAAATATAGTGAAGTTAGAAACACCTCACTGAATAAATATATAAATATAGTGAGGTTAGGAATACCTCACTGAATAAATATATAAATATAGTGAAGTTAGAAACACCTCACTGAATAAATATATAAATATAGTGAGGTTAGGAACACCTCACTGAATAAATATATAAATATAGTGAGGTTAGGGGCACCCCACTAAATAAATATAATCAAATAAATGCATAAATAATTACACATAATAGTATATAAAATTTTAAAAAGATAAGGTTCTCCTCCCCCTTACCTAAATAAACAAGAGCTACAACTTGAGCAGAACTTCCTCTTTTGGATTCCCTCTCTTTCCCTCTTTCTTTCTCTCTCCTTCTCTCTATTTTCTCTTCCTTCTCACTAATTTTTTTTTTTTTTTTCCGTAAACTTGTGTTTTCATTACATGTGAAGCCTATTTATAATGATTGAAAAATACTATTCATAATAATATTATATTAGGATTACTATTTATAAAATAATATTATATTCAAATTAAGAAATTTGGAGGAATTCATTGAATTCCGCAGCCCCCTTCCGTAGCTTTGTAGCAGCCATTTACTATTTATTAAAATAATATTATATTTACTATTCATAATATTATAAAATATTATTATTATTTTTTTTTTTTTTACATTTTTTTTTAACTTTTAATAATCCCATAAATATTTAAAATACATAAAAATAATCCTTAATACTGCATAAATTTTGGGATATTACACGTGGCAAGAAGGAAGGCTCCTTGTACACTATGCAGGGAAAGATATGTAAGGGAGATATGAATGTTGCTCAAGATGCATCCAAAGAATTATGGCACAGACGGTTAGGCCATATGAGTGAGAAGGGCTTGGAGATTCTCGCAAAAGATCATCTTCCAAATATTAAAGGGCAGCCACTTGAATCCTGTGAAGACTGCCTAGCAGGCAAACAACATAGAGTATCTTTTAGAAGACCAGATGATGCAAGAAGAAGAAAGCATATACTGGATCTTGTTCACTCAGATGTCTGCTCTACATCTGAAAGATCCATTGGCGGTGCTCAATATTTTGTTACCTTCATTGATGATCACTCCAGAAAAGTGTGGGTGTATCCATTAAAGACAAAAGATCAAGTTCTTCAAGCTTTCAAGGAGTTTCATGCTTTAGTTGAACGTGCAACTGGAAGAAAGTTGAAATGTATAAGAACAGATAATGGTGGAGAGTACTTAGGTCCATTCGAGTATTATTGTAAGACTCATGGGATCAGACATGAGAAAGTACCTCCCAAGACTCCTCAGATGAATGGAGTAGCTGAAAGGATGAACAGAACGATTGCAGAGAAAGTCAGAAGTATGCTTTCTCATGCTAAAATTCCCAAGTCATTCTGGGGAGAGGTAGTATTAACTGCAGCTGATTTGATTAATTTGTCACCTTCAAGACCGTTAAATGGAGAGATACCAGAAGAAGTATGGTCCGGAAAGAAAGCCTACTATGGTCACCTGAAAGTTTTTGGATGCAGGGCTTTTGTCCATATTCCTAAGGATGAAAGAGCAAAGTTAGATGCTAAGGTGAAGGAGTGTATATACCTTCGTTCACCAAAAGATGAACTTGGCTTTAGATTGTGGGATCCTGCAAACAAGAAGATTGTTCGAAGCAGAGATGTGATATTCTTTGAGGATCAAACGATCCAAGATATCAAGAAACCTGAGAAGCCAAAGCAAAAGAAGGTTCAAGATTCAAGCCCCATAGTGATAAACAATTCAGGGGGAGAGATTTCTCAAAGAATTGATGAACCTAATCAGACAGAACAGCCTGAGTCAGAACAAAGTCAGACAATGCAAGAAGAACAAATGGAGACTAATCAGGAAGAACAAGAACCTGAAGTTAGAAGATCAATGAGAGTCAGACAACCGTCAAAAAGGTATTTCTCAGATGATTATGTTAATCTTACTGATGAGGGAGAACCTCAAAGCTTTATAGAAGCCATTGAGATGAATGATAAAGAAAAATGGTTGCAAGCAATGGAAGAAGAATTGCAGTCCCTGAAGGAGAATGAAACTTATGAATTAGTGGAGTTGCCACAAGGAAGAAAAGCATTGAAAAACAAGTGGGTGTTCAAGCTCAAGACTGAAGAGAACAACACAAAACCCCGATACAAAGCAAGGATTGTTGTTAAGGGGTGCAACCAGAAAAAGGGAATAGATTTTGAAGAAATCTTCTCACCAGTAGTGAAGATGACATCCATTAGAGCAATTCTCGGCCTAGCTGCGAAGCTAGACTTGGAGATAGAACAACTCGATGTCAAAACTGCATTCTTACATGGAGACTTAGAGGAAGAAATCTATATGGAGCAACCTGAAGGCTTTGCAGAACCAGGCAAAGAACATCTTGTGTGTCGCCTGAAGAAGAGCCTCTATGGTCTGAAGCAAGCTCCAAGGCAATGGTACAAGAAGTTTGATCTTTTTATGGCCCAACATAATTTCAAAAAGACCTCCGCAGACCAGTGTGTGTTTGTGAAGAATTATGAGAATGGTGAGTCCATCATACTATTGTTGTATGTTGATGATATGCTAATTGTTGGAAAGGATAAAACAAAAATAGCTGCTCTCAAGAAGGCATTAAGCAAGTCCTTTGCCATGAAAGATCTGGGCTCAGTGAAGAAAATTCTTGGAATGAAGATAATTAGAGATCGTTCCAAAAGAATGTTGTGGATGTCACAAGAAGACTATATCAAGAAAGTTCTTGAAAGGTTTAATATGCATAACGCCAAATCTGTGCATGTTCCATTACCTGGTCATCTCAAATTGAGTAAGAAGCAATGCCCAGTGAATGAAGAAAAAGAAGAAATGAGCAAGGTTCCCTATTCCTCTGCAGTAGGTAACCTTATGTATGCAATGGTCTGTACAAGACCAGATATTGCTTATGCTGTAGGAGTTGTGAGCAGATTTCTATCAAATCCAGGAAAGGAGCATTGGAATGCTGTGAAATGGATATTACGATATCTGAAAGGAACTGCCAAAAGTTGTTTGTGTTTTGGCAATGGAAATTTAATGCTCACTGGATATTCAGATGTAGATATGGCTGGAGATGTAGATTCAAGAAAGTCTACATCAGGATACTTGATTACTTTTGCAGGGGGAGCTATTTCTTGGCAATCACGACTACAAAAGTGCATTGCCTTAAGCACCACAGAAGCAGAGTTTATTGCAATCACTGAAGGTTGTAAGGAGATCCTGTGGATGAAGAAATTCCTACAAGAATTAGGACAAGATCAAGAAAGCTATGTTCTCTACTGCGACAGTCAGAGCGCCATACACCTCAGCAAAAACTCGACATTTCATTCAAGGTCGAAACACATCGACGTAAGGTATCACTGGATCCGTGATGTGTTAGAAAGTAAAATGCTCAAGATTGAGAAAATACACACCAAAGACAACGGGGCTGATATGATGACAAAATCTCTACCAAAAGAGAAGATAGAAGTCTGTAAAGAAGTTGCAGGCTTAGCATCAACCCTAAACTAATCCAAGGATAATCCCTTTTTTATGACTGGAGGGGGAGAATTGATGGGTCCAGCCATAGAAAAATATTGTGGTAGGTGTGATAAGTGTGGTAGGTGTGGTAGGTGTGGCTTAATAATGACCAAGTATCAAATCAATGGTTGTGGTGTTTTCTAGCCACATATATCCAATGGCCATGATGCATTCTTGAAGCCTATATATAGGAGGCTTGAGAGGAGGCTTGATCATCCAAGAGTGAAGCATTTCCACTCATAGTTTGAAGAAATAGAGAGAGAGCCTTAGAGAGAGTTTCTCTAAGAGAGAAAAATAGTGAGCCAATTTGTGAGTGTCATCCACAAATTGAGGATACAATATTATTGTATTTTGTATTCCCATTATTTTTATAGTGGAAGATTAAGTGGCCTACTGGTCCCGTGATTTTTCTTGAGAAAAGTTTTCCACGCTAAAATTTCTGGTGTGATAATTTTACGTTTCCGCTCAGTGCCCATTTTGAGTTAACAGAGAAGGGAAATTATGATGCCATTTCCCAACATTTTTCATATATATATATATATATTACTAACTAATAACATTCAATTTTGCTTATAAAAAAAATAATAATAACATTCAATTTTATGATGACAGGATATTTGTTTTATAATTATTGAGGAATCCAGTATTTTTAGATAGTAGGCACAATACTCATTTATATATTTGTAATATTAAAAAATTTTCATATAATTTTTAAAAGTATAATTATATATCATAATCATTTTTTTACAAGTTTTTATATCTACGATTACAAGTAAAGATAAAAATAAATTAGTTTATACTAAATTTGGTTATAATTTAATAGATTTGAATATAAATTTTGTTAAAAATATATATCATAAGTATGACTTATTTATCTATCATAGAACTATGATTCTAAAGACCTACCTTATAATAATTTAATACTATTAAAATTATAAAATAAATGTGTTAAATTTCATAAAAAATTAAGTTTAGTTTATTTATGGTATAAACATGTTTTTAATATCTAATATATATTTTTAGATGATAATTTATTTTAAAATATATTTTATAATAACAATTTTAAATGGAACATAAATTTTCTGATTTTTCTTATTTTAATTTTTTTAATCAACATATATAATAAATAGAAAAAAACAAAAGGTAAACATGCATGTAAATTTTATTTTATCAAAAATTGATTTTTTTTAATATATTACATTATATATATGAGTATTAATATATATATATATATATATATATATTATAATTAAATTTTTTAAGAAAATTGATTTATTATTAAGTAGTATTCTTTATCACATAAAAGAAATAATCTCCTTCAAAAGTTTGACAGACATCAAATAAATGAATCTCTTCTCCGAATCTATATTTTATACATATAATAATTTAAACATATATATTTATTTTATTAAAATATAATTTTTATTTTTTAAAATATATTACTTTTTTAAATGAAAAAATATGTATGTGTGAAATAGTAGCGGGGACAATGCCCCCACTACTCACAACGTGGATCTGTGTCAATGTTTATAATACTAATAAATTTTAATAGGTGACTGAATTTTTTAATTATGTTAACAGAAATTTGATTGATTGACTATGTTTATATATATATGGACAAAATTAAATTTATTAAAAGAGGTTAATTTAATGATATCTATGTCTTAAAATAAATCGTTTGGAATACATTAAAGAAAAAAGGCATTCTTCTATATTATTATCATTATTGGACAGGAAAAAAAGACGGGAGGTAAAGAGGATAACAAAATTTTAGATAAGATTTGAGCCAACATCAAAGCTGACCAGTGAATAAATCTCCAACAGGAGGAATTAACGCATCTTTTCATCCGTAACGAACATTTAAAGTAAAAATGTAACAACTTTATAAAGTATTGAGAAAACAAGTTTTATTACTTAAAAGGAAAGCTTAAAAAAATTAATTATTATCATTTAATTTTATTAAATTTTTTTATTAGTATGAAACGTAAAGAAATAAGGTAGAGATAGAGATAAGGTATAATGAATAAGGTGTTCATAGCATTTGCTAGAACAAAAGGTTTGAGAGAGTTGGTGGACACACATCCAAAATCAAAACTAATTACTCTATCGATTTAAGGTGTGTTGAAAGGAAAAATCTCAAAAAAATTGCATGAAGGAATGTATAAGTAACAATGCTAGCATGTGAATGATATCCATTAAACATGAGTCATAGATTTCACTTGATTCAAAATTGGGAAAGCTTCCAAAGATGTATGCAGGAAGGACATAATCTAGTTATGATAGTATATCAGGATGACAAATTGTTGTTGCTAAAAATAATTTTATTAATTTGATTTAAAACATACTTTTCAGATTTAAATATAAGTAGAATTAATTAATGTGTGTAATTATTGTCAAAAAATAAAATTAGTTTTATAGGACAATATTTAATTTTGTTAACTTCAATTAACAATACATTTATTTTCTATTAAAAATAAACAAATAAAAAAGAGTCGTTAGAAATAAAATTTTAATTAAATGAAAAGTATTTCTAAAGATAATAACATTAAATAGAATAAATTAATTAAAATTTACTTGTATTCTGATTCATCATTGGTAAGATTTATTATTATTATTATTTACAATCTTCACGAAGGAAAAGATCAACGATGCTCCATCTGGATTTGGCCATATTTTAGTTTTGTCATGTAAATATTGAGTTTTTGTTATATCATGATTTAGTTATGTTAAAACTTATATGCACACATGTTTTCTTATGTCTAGATAATTTTTATCATATAAAAAAACTTATCCAATCTTATTTTTTGTATGCTTATATTACGATTTTTTAACTGGTTATTTCGGCGGCAAGGTACAGCTGCGTCAAGTGAGCCCTAAACCATTTTCTTCTAAAATTCCTTGCATCTCCTTTGGTCTGCAAATAATCTATGAACATACAAAAATATTTGATTTATATATATAATTAAACACTTTCCGTTTGTTCACATAACAGATTAGAGTGAGTTTATTTATTTGACCCAATTTTTGATAGTTATTCATTTAAACTTCAACTCGACGCTAGTCATAATCTAATAATATTCGAGGGTACGTATAATCTAATAATATTCGAGGGTAAAATCGGAATAATATAGTTGATAATATGTATCAATTTCAATATTATATATAATTAGATATAATAGAGTAAGAGTAAAATTAAGATATATTTATAATGTGTATTTAAATAAATAATATCAATATGCATATAATAGAATTTATTAAGTTAAAAATTATTATTATTATCTAATTATTAAAATCATCATAAATTTCAAAAGAATGTAAAAAATAAAATAATTTTACATAATTAAAAATATAATCTAAATTTATTCTCAAAACACATAGAATTTAATTTAGCTTTGAATGGGTGAGTGTGAGATCACATTGGTGACGCGAAAAACAACGTTGAGGGTGACGTGACGTGACGATGGTACTATTCTTATATTCGAGAATTGGACCCCTACGGTTCATAATTGAACTGCACCGGATGCAATTGTACACGTCCAAATGCCAACTACATTTTTAAAGCAGTTTTCATGATTTATTTATTTTATTTTAATCAAAATGAAATTATTTCTGCAATTAAGATATATGTAGTTAAAAATTGAAAATACTAGGATTAACCTAGTAATCGAAAACAGATGCATAAAAAAATATGCTTAATTAATCTTCATTATTTTCGTTATACTTTTTTATTGATAAAAATTATAATTAAAAATTTATATGAAGACCTAAATTTATATATTTTTTTCATTTAAGTTATTACATAGTACCTTTTAATTTTTTTTCAAAATGAGTTTTTTAAACTTTTCATTAATTAATTTCAGCTATATATAGTTTTGGTGTTTTTCACTTTTAGATTTTAACAGTTTTTTTTTTTTAATTTTACAATTATTATTTTAATAATTTTATTAAGGAGGGTGTACATTAATTGTTATAAATCTTATTGTTTTTTTTTTGAATTAATCTTCATATTGTATGAAGTATCTACCACAAAAAAAATTATTAATCTTCTATAGAGATTATAAACATTTTGTATTCTCTTTCTAATATAATTTATTATATATCTAAAGTTAAGATTTAAATTTTGAACAACTTGGTTAATGAATACAATCCAAGTTGTTGTGGCTTGTGCCAACCATTATTAGTAAATATCTTAATATTAAGTTTGATTCATATAAATAAAATAAAGAAATAAAATTTTAAAGGACAGTATTTTATATAAATTAGGAACAATAATTTATTTATTGTTATTTAATAAATATAATATATTCATATAATAATTATTTTCATGTATTTTTTGGTTCTATTCTTCTTTAATGTTTCACATATAATATTTAAATTTATCTTTAATTTTATTATGGTGGAAAAAAATCTAAACTAGTAAATTAATAAATAAAAAAATTTGAAGGCCAAAACCACAAAAATTAACCATTTCTTCCATCTAAATATATTTGTATCTAAAATCAATATTTTTCCCATTTATTCTCTTCATCTTTTGATATATTTTAAAAATTATATATTACATTAATTTTGATTTAAATAAATGAGATATCAACTAATTTTGGATTAATATAAGATTTTATAAATATGATATATATGAAATAATCTTTCAATCAAACGATAATAAGTTTTAAAATAATATTATTCAACTAAAAGTTATTAAATAATATAATAGTTGATAAAAAAATTATATCGATATAATTTTATTTTTCCATCTATATTATGATAAGTGAGAGATTGAAATAATATCTAAAGTGTCCTAAATTTGAACCATATTAATGTTATTGTAATTCATACGAATAAAAAATATTATTAATATTAGTATATTGAAATAAAATATATCAATATATTATATTCACATATTATGTAAAAAAAAAAGTCAATTTAAGAAAAACATATTATTAATTATTAACTATTTAAGCTTATAAGTTTTAAAATATTAAATGAAATTAAGTGAAATTAACTAAACCTAAATCATAGATGTATCATAATTTAAGTTGAATTTTCATTGTTAATCATTTTCAGCAAATAAGTGTTCGAAAATGATTGTTCATTATATAGCAATAGCAGCGGTATTTGAATCAGTTGTCTCTCAATTTTTATTTATAGACATGATACAAATTAACGATATCTCAAAGGTGATGAGGTGGATTAATGGAGTTGGATATTTGTTGTCTCTCACTTGAAATGTACGTAGGTTATAGAGTATTTAATCTCATGCAATTAAGCTAATGCATGTATAATTAATCTTCTTCCACATGACATCGACATGAGCAGGCAGCAGTATATATATAGAACTCTTCTTCTCCTCTCTATCCATTGCATTCTAACTCATCGATCCAAAATGCACCCACTAGTCCTAGTCCTAGTCCTAGTCCTACTGCTATGCTCTTTTCCTCTTTCAACCCTTGCTCACTCACTGCCACTCTTTGACCACAACGCCGCCGTACCCGAAACCCTTGAACTTGACCTAACTGCAAATAAAGCTAAAACTGCCTACCTCGTCAGTTTCAATGTCAAAACTTCAGGTCAAGAAACTGTACGATTGAATGCCACTCTAGACACGGGAAGCGATCTTACATGGTTCTTTGGCTTGGATTGCCAGGATAATAAATGTTCCTGTAACCGTGAAGAATGCATCAAAGAGCCTGACACCAAACCTGAAGGAGCGTGTGAAGAGTGTCGTAAGCTCCACGAAGAAGAAAAACCTCATTGTCTAGAAACAGAAAACACGTGCTGGTAACTGTTGAGTTTTTTTTTTTTTTTTCTTTTTTCTCTATTTGTTTGAGAAGAATAGAAGATATAATTTTTCCAAGAGGGCATAAGATATCCAGTTGTATATATACCGGTATTCACAAATATTTTTACATTAATATGATATTTTTTTATTTTGAGATTAAAGTCTACTTAGAGTTGCATTACCTAAAAAGGCTTCATCTTAACGTGTATATTTTATATCTTTTATTTATAATCTTGTTTTAATAAAGTGTGATTTTGATTGTATGCTAACAGGTACCATATGAAGTATGATGACAACTCCAGGACTGGAGGAAAGTTAACTAAAGGCGAATTATGGTCCAACTCGAAAGTGATTGCGCCTGTTTGGTTTGGACTTTCCAATATCAGCGAAGGTCGTAAAAAAGAAAGCGCAGGAGTTGTTGGACTTGGACGTGGGGAAATATCCTTGATTTCCCAATTGGGTATTCCCTCAAAATTCTCATACTGTCTTTCTAATAGTATCTCCGCAACTACTAAATTATTGCTGGGGAAAGACGTCAAGATAGACCCCACTTACTACACCCCATTAGTAGAAGAAGAAGACTGTTATGGACGTTACTGTATCTGTACGGGTAAGGGCGTTTGGCCACCACCCGGTCGGCTGCCAAAAGGCAAAACCAAGTGACCGAGTGGCGTTCGGCCACCTGGATCGGCCCATCATCTCTCATGGTCCTTAATCCATGATTAGGAGTTAATTAGTTGATTAAGGTGTATTACCTAATACGGTAAATACGTTGCAGGGCCCATGGGGTCCAAAGCCCATAAATGTCAATATAAATAGCTCAAGTCAAAAGGTAACGTCACTGTTCATTAATTACCCTCGATATTGGTGCTTGTCCTGACTTGAGCGTTGGAGTGCCTTTTGCAGGTACCAACCCTTCACTCGCGTTGAATCGGACCACTCGTTCGGCCTTCAGAGTACGAGAAGATTTGGTGTATCCTCCAGGCAGGTACATTTGGTGCCCACCGTGGGGCCGAACGAAAGTGGTTGAAAGTTTGCTAAGAACGATGCCGATAACTAGGAGAACGAACACGCAAGACCGCCCTACTGAAGAACATGTGGAGATGGTGGATGAAACAGATCTCACCGAAACAGTACGACTACTCAAGCAAGAAATGGAATTGATGAAACAACAAAGAGAAAAAGATGCAAGGGAGCTTTCAGCCTTGAGGGCTGAAAATGAAGCGCTGAGAAGTCAGGATACTTCTTGGAAGCCTACCCATGCCACCAACACACAAACTCAGGGATCATACCAATCTCATGCGGTCCATACATCGGTCCCCCACGCTTCAGCAGTAGCCCCTGAGAGATTCCCTTCGGCTTTACCTACTGTAGTTCGTCCTGCAGATGTAACCACTATCGGATCACACCGACATCCGTTTACTCCCTCCATTATGCAACTCCCCCTGATGGACAACTGGAAGGCTTTACCTATTGACAAGTATGATGGTACCACCGATCCTGATGAACATTTAGATGTTTTTCTGACACAGGTAACTCTGAGTACGACCGATGACGCTGCATTGTGTCGGATTTTTCCTACGTCCCTCAAAGGCAGAGCTCTCAGCTGGTTCACTCGTCTCCCACCTAACTCAATCGATTCCTTTAATACATTATCATCCCAGTTCATTATCCAATTTGCGACAAGTCGCCCTCACAGTCTAACATCTTTATCTTTGGTTAGTCTTAGGCAGGATAAAAAAGAGTCTCTTCGGGCGTTTATGGATCGGTTTAACAAGGCTACTTTGGAGATCAGAGATCTCAACCCAGCCGTGGCGCTGCATCATCTCACAACGGCTTTAAAACCAGGCCCATTCGTCAACAGCATTTGTAAAAAGCCTCCTTCGGACATGAATGAATTACGTAGGAGGGCAGATAAGTACATGCAGATGGAGGAGTTGGCAGAATTTAGAAATCAGGCCCGCGCCGAGCAGTCCACTAAATCCGAGAAACCAGTTGAACCATCATACAGGGGGCGAGGCAAAGAAATATCCCTTCGGGAGAGGCCTATTCGTGGACCGAAGTATACTCAGTATACTCCCCTTAGTGCCAATCGCGCGGCGGTCCTCGAACAGGCCTTGGCATCTGAAGTGTTAACGATCCCGAAGAGAGCATCTACTCCGCCAAGAGCAGATACTAGCAAATCTTGTCGGTATCATAGGAATCGGGGACATTCAACTGATGAATGCGCGGCCCTCAAAGACAAGATCGAAGACCTGATTAAGCAAGGGAAACTGCACAATTTTGTGGACCGGTCTGGTTCGTCTCAAAATCGTTCATACCAACCCAGGTATCAGGATCGGCACAGGCAAGACCGTTCTGATAAAACCTCTGATAGAGGTCGGCGCGAGAGAAGCAGGTCACGTGAAAGAAAAGATGATTCGGCACCCTCGCATCGAAGGATTATCAATACCATTGCTGGTGGCTTTGCAGGTGGAGGCACAACTTCTTCGGCCCAAAAGAGACATCTCCGAGCTATCCGGTCGGTCAACGCTGTTCACCGACAGTCGTCTCGGCGATTACCAACGATAACCTTCACAGATGCAGACTTCAAGGGTATTGACCCAGAACAAGATGATCCGATGGTCATTAGTGTTGAGATTCACAACTGCATTGTCAAAAAAACACTGGTTGATCAGGGCAGTTCGGCGGACATACTATATTGGAGCACATTCCAACAGTTGGGTATCTCGGAAAAAGAGTTGCTTCCTTATGACGATCCGTTGGTTGGCTTTGCAGGAGAGAGAGTCAGCACCAAGGGATACATAAAACTTTTTACAAGGTTTTGTTTTGACGAAAAGGAGAGCAGAGAGATCCAAGTAAAGTACATTGTCGTTGAAGCTAATACCTCGTATAATATCCTACTTGGTAGACCATCCCTAAATGCATTAGGAGCTATTGTTTCAACGCCACATTTGGCAATGAAGTTCCCGTCAGATAGGGGAAATATCATTACAATTCACGCCGATCAAAAGGCTGCTAGGGAATGTTATTACGCTAGTTTGCGTGTTGAGCCGAGGGAGGAAAGAAAATCCAAATCCAACAAAATTCATGCTGTGAACGTTTCGGCACTAGTAGAAGAGGCTGTGTTGGATCTTGATCCAAGAATGAATAATGAAGAAAGGGTGGAACCAATTGAGTCTAAAGTGCCGTTCCAGATAGGCTCACGTCCCGAGCAGGTCACGTACATCGGTGCCGAAATCTCTGAAGATGACCACTCGGCCTTATGTCAGGTTATAGAGAAGAACAGAGATCTCTTCGCATGGACACCCTCCGATATGCCAGGAGTGGATCCAAAAGTCATGTGTCATAAGCTTTCAGTCTGTGCCGAAGCAAAACCAATCGCGCAGCGCAAGAGAAAAATGGGGACCGAAAGAAAGCTGGCAGTTGAAACAGAGGTTGCCAAATTGCTTGATGCCGGATTCATTCGAGAGGTTCATTACACCACTTGGTTGGCGAATGTGGTCATGGTAAAAAAGTCAAATGGAAAGTGGAGAATGTGCACAGATTATACAAGTCTCAACAAGGCATGCCCTAAGGATGCCTATCCACTTCCAAACATAGATCGATTAGTCGATGGAGCCTCGGGACACGAAATGTTGACATTCCTGGATGCTTATTCGGGATACAATCAAATTCCCATGCATGCTCGGGATGAGGAAAAGACGGCGTTCATTACCGATTCGGCTAATTACTGCTATCGGGTAATGCCGTTTGGTTTGAAAAACGCTGGAGCAACGTACCAAAGGTTAATGAATAAAGTTTTTCAACATCAGATAGGCAAGAACATGGAGGTATATGTGGATGATATGGTGGTAAAATCCAGAAATGTTGATCAGCATGCAATGGATCTTTCTGAAATATTCAAACAGTTGCGCAAGTATGATATGAGGCTTAATCCGGAGAAGTGTGTGTTTGGAGTATCAGGAGGAAAATTCCTTGGCTTCATGCTTTCGGTTAGGGGGATCGAAGCTAATCCCGATAAGTGTATGGCAATCGTCAAAATGATCAGCCCTAAGAATCTTAAGCAAGTTCAGCAGTTAGCAGGTCGGCTTACAGCGTTGTCAAGATTCCTCCCGTGTTTGGCTGAAATAACCAAACCTATGGTAAAATTACTGAGAAAAGCGAACAAGTTTGAATGGTCTGCCGAATGTGAGAAGTCTTTTCAGACTTTAAAAGAACGTCTTGGTTCTCCACCTATCCTTTCTAAGCCCGATCCGGCAATACCAATCCTGGTCTACTTGTGTGTCTCGAATGACACAATAAGTACGGTTTTAATTCAAGAAAAAGAGGGACAACAGCCCATTTATTTCATCAGTCGTATGTTACAGGAAGCCGAAACAAGGTACCAGCTTTTAGAAAAAGTTGCACTCGGGCTTGTTCACACTGCTCGGCGCCTTCGGCAATATTTTCAGAGTCATCAGATTATTGTTCGAACTGATTGCCCGATAGCCAAAGTGTTACGCAAACCCGAGTTAGCAGGAAGGATGATGGCTTGGTCAATTGAGTTATCGGAGTTTGATATTTGTTTTCAACCTAGGGGACCTATCCGGTCCCAATGCTTGGTGGACTTCGTTGATGAATTGCAACCGAAAGGATATTTTGTTAATACTGTATGGACGATACACGTGGATGGTTCCTCAAACAATCAAGGGAGTGGGGCAGGTATAATTTTGGAGGGACCAACAGGATTAATCATAGAACAGTCCTTACGGTTTGCGTTCAAAGCTTCAAATAATCAGGCCGAGTATGAAGCGTTATTGGCTGGCTTAAGACTCGCGCAAGAAATTGGTGTCAACCGGCTGGAGTGCTGGACCGATTCAAAGGTCGTAGCCGAACAAGTGAATGATAATTTTCAGGTAAAAGATGCAAACTTGTTGAAATATTATCATTTATTCCAAAAAATGCGCGATACGTTTGAAGAAGTTCAAGTAAAACACACACCAAGGGAACACAATACGAGAGCGGACCAATTGGCTCGGTTGGCAAGCAACACCAGAAAGCCTGGACAACTACGAACCACACTTCACTTGGACCTCGAATCGCCAAGTGTGGTAGCCGCCGAATGTTTGGCAGTGGAGCGATCCGTTCGTACGTGGATCACTGAGATAATGGATTATCTTGAGCAGGGCACACTACCATCGGACCCAACAGCGGCTAAAAAGCTCCGAACGCAGGCCGCTAGATATGTTATTCTTGGAGGAGATTTGTATAGGAGAGGATTCTCGACTCCATTATTGAAATGTGTTGATGAGGCACAAGCTAGCTACATTTTGAGAGAAATGCATGAAGGGATATGTGGTTTTCATTCGGGGGGACGGACTTTAGCAACGAAAGTGCTACGAGCCGGATACTACTGGCCTACTCTCAAGGACGACTGTGTAAATTTTGTGAAGCATTGTGTGTCATGTCAGCGACATGGTAACCTTATCCACGCTTCGGCCGAAGAACTGCACGGCATAAGTTCGCCGTGGCCATTTGCGATGTGGGGTATGGACATTCTAGGCCCCTTCCCGATAGCCAAAGGACAGTGCAAGTTTCTACTGGTAGCTGTGGATTACTTCACAAAATGGGTTGAAGCCGAGCCGCTTGCAAGTATCACAGCTGCCAATGTCCAAAAATTTTTATGGAAGAACATCATTACTCGCTTCGGCATTCCATATGCACTTGTTACCGATAATGGGCTGCAGTTCACCGATCAGAAACTCAATCGGTTCATACAAGATCTCGGTATCAAGCACAGATTTACCTCTGTTGAGCATCCACAAGCCAATGGGCAAGCCGAAGCAGCAAACAAAGTCATACTTGGCGAACTGAAGAGACGGTTGGGAGACGCTAAAGGAGCTTGGGCGGAGGAATTGTTGGAAGTTCTATGGGCTTACCGGTGCACGCCCCAATCCACGACTAAAGAAACACCATTTCGGCTGACATATGGCACCGAAGCTATGATACCTGTGGAGGTTGGAGAACCTTCTTTTCGAAGAATGCATTTTGATGAAAATACCAATGATATGTCTCTCCAAGCTGAAGTGGATATGGCGGACGAGGTTCGTCTCAAAGCAGAAATCACGGCTGAGGCTTGCAAGCAAAGGATGACTCGCAGATTTAATTCCAATCTTATCAGAAGAAGTTTTAAAGAAGGTGATCTAGTATGGAGAGCACAAGGATCGGCGAGGCGTAATCCGAGAGAAGGAAAGTTGGCTGCTAATTGGGATGGCCCATTTCGGATTCGGCATAGCTTGGAGAACGGTGCATATAAATTGGAAGAGCTTTCAGGCAAGGTCATTTCGCGAACTTGGAATGCATCCCATCTGAAGACATATTATAGTTAATGTTTGTTGTAAATCAGACCTTGTATACATAGATGGTGTACTCTTTTCCTTATTCGGTCTTTTCTCCCCTTGTAAAAAAGTGAAAAGGGGTTTTGGCCGATAAGGTTTTTAACGAGGCACCTGTTAATAAAAATCTATGCAGTTCTTCCATTCTTACAGCTCAATTTTCGATTCTGTTACTTAATCAACGCAACAGGCTTCCCTCCCGAGTTGTTCAACTCGGCCAAGGATGTGCCTCAAAAAATCTCGCAACAGGCTTCCCTCCCGAGTTGTTCAACTCGGCCAAGGATGTGCCTCAAAGTCTCGCAACAGGCTTCCCTCCCGAGTTGTTCAACTCGGCCAAGGATGTGCCTCAAAGTCTCGCAACAGGCTTCCCTCCCGAGTTGTTCAACTCGGCCAAGGATGTGCCTCAAAGTCTCGCAACAGGCTTCCCTCCCGAGTTGTTCAACTCGGCCAAGGATGTGCCTCAAAGTCTCGCAACAGGCTTCCCTCCCGAGTTGTTCAACTCGGCCAAGGATGTGCCTCAAAGTCTCGCAACAGGCTTCCCTCCCGAGTTGTTCAACTCGGCCAAGGATGTGCCTCAAAGTCTCGCAACAGGCTTCCCTCCCGAGTTGTTCAACTCGGCCAAGGATGTGCCTTAACAAATATGCTTCCATCACAGATATACAAGCCGAAGCAATTCATTCGGTTTTATTAATAAAAGTTCTACAAGCCGAGGCGTGTTCCTTCGGTTTTACATAAAACAGAAGTACAAGCCGAGCAAATTCGTTCGGTTTTATTCATAAATGTTCTAGAAACCGAGGCTTGTTCGTTCGGTTTTACATAAAACAGAAGTACAAGCCGAGGCAATTCATTCGGTTTTATTCATAAATGTTCTAGAAACCGAAGCTTGTTCGTTCGGTTTTACATAAAACAGAAGTACAAGCCGAGCCAATTCGTTCGGTTTTATTCATAAATGTTCTAGAAACCGAGGCTTGATCGTTCGGTTTTACATAAAACAGAAGTACAAGCCGAGCAAATTCGTTCGGTTTTATTCATAAATGTTCTAGAAACCGAGGCTTGTTCGTTCGGTTTTACATAAAACAGAAGTACAAGCCGAGGCAATTCATTCGGTTTTATTCATAAATGTTCTAGAAACCGAGGCTTGTTCGTTCGGTTTTTCATAACACAAGTACAAGCCGAGGCAACCCATTCGGTGTTATTCAAGATCTACAAACCGGTACGTGTTCTTTCGATCTTACATAAAACGTGCAAGCACTAGCCGAAGGAAGTTGATTCGGTTTTACCCAAAAGAAAGCTACCAACCGAAGCAGGTCCTTTCGGATTTGTCAAAGTTGATTTAGTTTTACCCAAAAGACAGCTACCAATTCGGGTTTATTTCCTATCTTTGGTTTTATTTAACTGAAAGGTGAAACTGGCTTGTTCAGCTTTTATTCAGGCGTTCAAATGGTTACCCATTCGGTCCTAGATATATACATACAAGTGGTTAATCCATTCGGCTCTTTATCAGGATTCAAGAATGATGATTTTTATTTAACTAATCATTAATGGACAGCAAGTCAAAACAGATTGCTTAAGAAAAACGATATCATTCAGATAAGAAAGCTCTATCGGCCTCCAAACTACAACAAAAAGGCATTTTGATTACAAGTATAATTAACTACTCTTCCGGCGTCCGGACGGATTCATCTCCCATAACGGTATCGGGGTTTCCCTCAGTATCGTTGGTAGGATCATGGTGTCCCTCATCCAGTGTGTTTTCCTCGGAGGTCTCCACATCATCTTCAGCTTGGGGGGCAGGATCATCATCCAGTTCAGCTCCTTCAGGCAGATCGGCATAAGATATCAAGGACCCTTGATAGAAATCCTTAGTCATATCAAATTCAAAGCCCTCTTCAAATTGACCGAAATGCTTAGCCTGACGAATGGCCTGCTTGAACCCAGCCTCATGTTGAGCAACGATCTTTTCTTGAGCTTGCTTTTTGAGGGTGTCATAGGCAGTCTCAGCCTCCTCCAGTCGGCGACGCCCTTCATTGGTTATTTTTTGAAGTTCCAGACGAAGGGTATCATTATCACGCCGAACAGCATCCAACTCGGCAGCGAGATCCCTATTCTTGGCAGTCACCTCTTCATTGACTGAAATTGCATCGGCTGCAGTCTTTTCAGCATCCTCTAAATTTTGTTTCAAAGACTGAACCTCGCCAAGAGGTTCCATAGCAAGGTGATGGGCCAGAGCCAAAGAGCGTGCTTGCACCTCACAAAAAAGTCTCCACTTTGTTTTCCCATCCAAGGATGATAAAAATTCTTGCCCGAATGGAGAGACAAGATCAGACCGAATCACTGACTCGGAGGGAGTATCCTCGCTTAGAAACGCACGAGACATCAGTGGAGGAGGCACCACAATGACGGTTCGGTTTGGAGAGGACTCAGGCAATGACTTCGCCTTTTTGGACACTTCTGGTTGATCGTCAGAACTTTTTCTCTTTACGCGCTCTCGGTTGGTCTCTTTTTCCTTTTTCTTCTTCTTGCGTTCGGGATGAGGAGGCAACCGGTCGTCCGTATTGGGTCGGGGAGAGGAAGCAACAGTTGAAGTACCTATTTCCCCGGATCGCCGAGCTTGCTTCACCCTTGCGGCAAGCAAGCTACGAATGTCTAAGTCAGCAGCACCACTTTTGACCATGATTCCTGCACGATGAGTTAAGTAAACATCAATAGGATTTAAATTGTTAGAAAAAAATAGGACGAATAGCATACCTATCAGGTCGGTCCACCAACGGGGCGATACAATTAAATTGATTAATGACCTAGTCGGCAATCGCCGAGGGAGGCGCATTAACAATTTCAAATCTGTTCGTTCTTCAGCTGTCAGCATCTTCTTCGGTACCACGTCATAGGGCCGAGGGGTACGAGTCCAGTATAACGGAAATAAACTTTGCCCATTACCGTCAAAGAAGAAACGTTGCCCATTCGGTCGTATGGTCACTCGGAAAAATCCAGTTTTGAAATTCTTATACGATGAAGTGAAACTATTTAATAAAAGCCGATCCCCTATTCGGCTTAGGGAATGCCACTTTGCTAAAATCGTTGGCCGAGACGAGTAGAAATACAGAAAGAGAAGAGGGGAAGGCTTAATATGAAGACATTTACATAAGTGCTTGAAGCCCTGCAGTTGTGCCCAGCTGTTCGGGTGCAATTGAGTAGGAGCTACATTCAACACTCGTAGCACTCCCATCGTGAACTCGTCAAACGGCAACGTAACCTTGAGATCTCGGAGGAGACAATCATACATATAGAATGATGGCATTTTGCCATCACTTTGATCAAGACAAACTAAATCAGGATTAACAAAAGCATTGTTTCGGCATGACCGAATCCCAATCGGGTAGGGATTCTCTTTAGTATCAAAATTTAAACAGTTGGTGTAATCAAGGAGATTTGTGATCATTTTGGTGTCTTGATAGCGCGAATAATATGAAGTCACTTCCCCGTTTACCCATTCATATCCAGGCACATCAGATGGACCATATCGTTGACGGTTAGACGCTCGTGTTCTTTTCTCTTGAACCTCTTCACCGCCACTAGTAGAAGCTTCGTCGGTTGCGGCACTGCTTTCACCTGACCTTTCGGCATGCATGGGAGATTGAGATAACCTAGGACTTGATATACTGGACGAGAACCCCTCGGAAGACGAGGACCGAGAGCTGCTAGCCGAAGAACTAGAAGAAGTATCAACCATGGTTACAAGAACTTACCAATTTTTCTAAACGAAGGATAACCGGATCGGCTTCTGAGGTCTCGGAATAACTCAACTCGGATTATGATAAAGTGTATGAATGGCCCTACCGTTTAACCTATTTATAGGAATGAAAAAAGGCGCGAAAATTTAAAGTATCGAAAAGTTGTAACCGTTAGATCTTCCATATCTAACGGTTATTTAATACATGACCCTTCACCTTACCCTAACCGCCATCTTCAGTTTACCCTTAAAGAAAGTCACGTCTCTCTTCAAGGCTGGGGGGCAGTGTACGGGTAAGGGCGTTTGGCCACCACCCGGTCGGCTGCCAAAAGGCAAAACCAAGTGACCGAGTGGCGTTCGGCCACCTGGATCGGCCCATCATCTCTCATGGTCCTTAATCCATGATTAGGAGTTAATTAGTTGATTAAGGTGTATTACCTAATACGGTAAATACGTTGCAGGGCCCATGGGGTCCAAAGCCCATAAATGTCAATATAAATAGCTCAAGTCAAAAGGTAACGTCACTGTTCATTAATTACCCTCGATATTGGTGCTTGTCCTGACTTGAGCGTTGGAGTGCCTTTTGCAGGTACCAACCCTTCACTCGCGTTGAATCGGACCACTCGTTCGGCCTTCAGAGTACGAGAAGATTTGGTGTATCCTCCAGGCAGGTACAGTATCCATCTTGAATCTATACTTTTAAATAACCAACGGGTAAAGCAGGACGGAATTATCTTAATGAGAATTGATTCAGGCTCCACTTTTACGCATTTAAACAAAACATTTTTCCCCGAATTTATAGAAGGAGTAGAGAAAATTACAGGGGAGAAAGGTATACCATTCAAGGGGGGGAACAAGTATAAGCACTGTTACGAGGACGGGGAACGGTTGCGTGAAGTCAAGTTTAAATTCAAGGGTGATCATCATGATCAGTGTAGCCTTAATTTGAAGCGGGTGAATTTTTTTGTTAAAAAAAAGATAACGATAAGACATATTTTTGCTTGACGGTGAAACAACACGACACACTAAATATCCTAGGAAATAAGGCGCAGATTGATTTTGAGGTAGCAATTAGTGAACCCTCTGAAGCTAAGGTGTCTTTTGTTGAAAAGACATGCAGCAGCGAGCAAAACGTTAACGAGGAAGAAGAAGAAGAGGAGGAGGAGGAAGAAGAAGAAGAAGGATCACTGAGCTTCCAAGAATAAGGGCATGCATATGAGTATTCATTATTGTGAATGCCGTGGATCATGTACTACTATTAAATAAGTTGCCTTGGCGGCAGCATCTCTTGTGTGTTTGTTTTTCGTCATCGTGTGCGTGATTTCTGTTCGACCTGCATGTTGTATCTTCCAATGCTTTACTAATTAATGGTCATCACTAAAGTTTGCAGCTAATTAACCATCACTAAATATTTTAATAGCTTCTTGGTACTGTAGTGCCTCATATTTCAAATATTTGGAACTCATTGGTTCAAGTATTAAGCATCAAACTCCATGTGTTTTTGAGACAACAGTTTGCTTTTTTATTAATATGCTTTTCTTCTTTCCTAAAAGTAAATTATAAAAACTTAATTATTAATTAATAAATAACGCTTATACATCCAAAATGGTTATACATGATTATTAATTCTCAGGTGATCCTTATTAAATGAGAATAACCAGTTTTAAAAAAAAATTATTATTTCAACCATACAAGAAGTAAAAGAATATTGTTGGATTTGAAGATATAATCAACCCGAAATCACAAAAGTTTGATAACTTTGATTAGTCAATGCTTTTATGCCAAAATCTGTTTTCACCTATTATATACTCAATAGCCAATTAATAAGCCTTTGATGTCAAAAGTCAGCAAATAAAAAAAAGAAACAAGAACAAATAAAATGGAGGAAGAACAGAAAATCAACACATAAACTGGACTTTTGGATCATCACTGTTCGCAAAATTGAGCACGTCTTGCTTCCTCACATGTTTCTACGTTGTGCAACCTTTTCTTCTCTGCGACACCCAGAGAGCTTGATGACTAAATTAGTAAATTTTAATGAAAAAAATTGTTTTATCGTCGTTAATTTTGGAGTCACTATATTTTAGTGGCAATTTATTTTTTTTCAAAATTATATATGCATGGTTTTTTACTAATTTTAATTTTCTATCTATATTATGAAAGGTGATAGTGATACTGATATATATATTTTGAAAATGGCCCGTTTGCATATGCTCAAAAGATGAAGAGAATATAATTCTTTTTAATCATTTAAATAACATTTGTTTTTTTACCAATGGCTCATGCTGAGAAGGTTCAATTCATTCGCGTATAATTCTAATATGATTTTGGACAATTAAAATTGGTCTTGTGTCTTGATACGAAAAATTCAATCAAAAATCGTTCGACATTGACCCAAATCATAACAGATATATGTAGCCCAATATCACTTTATCCATTTTCAGATATCGTTTCATCCAACCTTATCTCAAAGCTCTAAAATCGTGGTTTTGATACCGCCAAGATGGAAATGCCTTGATTGATGCTCATGTATGTGTATATCAAAAAAAAAAAAAATGTTGATGGTAAATGTAATAAAAATCATGATGCTTGTTAATCAATGTTCAAAAGAGTTTTTAAATTAATGAAATAGTTATTTTTAATATTTTATTTTAGAAAACGATAAGAAAAAAGTATCTTCAAATTAAAATACAATTACACAATAACATCTTTACTCTTGGAATTATTTTTAGTACATAATTTCCTCTTACAATTCTACGAGATTTCCTTTTTTATATAACATGATTGCTTATAGAGGTTAATTTGACTAAATTTGTCTATTTGAGATAATGTTAATTTATTTTTTCTTTTTCCATTTTAGTAGGTTAATCTGCCAAATCCACAGTTATTTTAAATATAACTATTAAAACAAAATAGAACACACCATATTTGTCACTATTATCATTGTACAATACTACAATTGATCACATAAACATTAATGACTTCAGATCATGTTCTTGGTAAAAATGGTAATTATCTCATAAGTCAATCATCATTTATCATTCTCATTCTTATATTACTTTACTACTTTATGTGTCGATTCCATTCAATTAGGATATGACAAGTTTTCGTATATATAAATAATATCTTAACTTATTATGACTCTAACCAAGAATACTTAATTTAATTGAGCATATGAATACAAGTACGAATGATATTCGATTTATTGAATTAGGTACAGAGATGAGATAAGTATATACATACTTGTCTCGTATCTATTTTAAGTTTTTAGAAACTTAATTTTTTTTATATAAATTTACTTGACATTTATGTAATTATTATTCTATTTTAAATTTATTTCAAATGAAACTTATTTAATGTAATTTTATAATTACTTCTTTATGTTGAAATTTTATATATATATATATATATATTAAAAAAATATTTAATTAATTTTATGATGGATAGAAAACGGGTACAGATAAATTCAATACTCAACAAAAATGAAAATAAGATACAAATTTCATATTTATCAAATATGATAATAATGAAAATAAGTATATATTACAAAAATGAAAACAAAAATAAAGACATTAAAACTTGTATTCACCTCATCCTGATTGCATCCTACATCCAACAACATCATTATTAGATTCTACCACCTTATGATACTTTTTTCCTTTAACTTGTTTTGACATCAAGGCTTCTTATTACTATGCATTCCATTATTTCTTCCCAAATTTTCTTTCTATATATTTCTTATTATATTATATATTAGTTTCTGTTTCTATATTTTATTTCTTATTTTTATCTCTCTTCACATTCATCTCAAAATGTGATGGGCATTTTCAATTGTTCATTTGATACCTAATAATAATTTGACTTGCTTTTATATGCATAGACATACAGGGACAAAGTTTTATTTTGTTTTATTAAGGAGGACTAAGCCGAAATTACAAAGGGATACTACGGGTTGAGGTCAACCCACTAACATCTTTCAAAAGAAATAAATTGTTGTCAGCATAAGACAAATTCAAAGTATGTAATCCAATATCCTAGAAAGGAGCTCTTATATGCCAAAAAGTCAGCAAGCCCATTAGCTTCACGAAAAGCATGTAGAACTGAGACATACCAATCCTGAATTATACCCACCATTGAGTGGAGCGGATGATTATTAGTCACCCCATGGTTAATAAATCTAACAGTCAAGAGGAAATCATTCTCAATTACAACCTTCTGGATTCCAGCAGTTGTAAAGCAGAAAAGATTTCTCATACACATTAAGCTGACTCCAAATTCCGAACAAAACCAATTAACCAACACACAAGCAGCATTAACGCCCATATATCTTTAACTGAAGCATCAGTGTTGAATTTAATAATATCAACCTCTGGAGGATGCCAACTGATTTCTTTTGTGTAAATTTTTGTCCTCCATACATCATCAATTTGCACCTTCCAAATATCACCAGCGATTGAGGGCACTGAGCCAAAGGATATTAAGAGCCACAAAAAAAATAATATTCCATGGAATATCATGCACAGTCATACTATTTTCATGCAAGTTACTCTCTATCCAACTACATATATAATTAATCGGGTATTTAAGAAACATAGTGGAGGGTGGGAGTATAACAAATGTCTCAAATTCAAGTATAACAATCTCTTATATAATATTTATAAGTTTTGGCTCATTACAATTTTTTTAAAGTTTTTAATCGATATAAAAGAAAGACTTATTATAATTCCGTCTAATTGTTAATGTAATTGTTATTAACATTTTAAATAATAATTAAGGATTATAAAAAGAAAAAATATTAAAAATAAATTATTTCAAATATTTTATAAAAAGATATTATCTCCATATTGAAAATAAATTGTAGACTACACTTTTTTCAACAAAAGTTACATTATCAATGTACGAATGAGTAAGTTATGTCTCATCATCATGTTGTATTAATTGTTTACCACACTACTAGAAAAATTAAAATTAGAGACGAAACGAATCTGTCATGAAATTTTATAAAATTCGTCACAAAATAAATTAGTGATGGATTTTGTGATAGAACTAATTTCGTCACAAAAATTGGAGTCACAAAATATTTAGTAAGGAATAATTTCAATCCATCACAATCAATGACGGAATTAAGGCATCACAAATAATATATTTTTTTGTCATTAATTTCTAATAATAAATGTTCATAAATTAATAAAATTTTGTCGCAATTTGTGACGACCTCTAAGTTCGTCACAATTTGTGAGGGACTTGTTTACATCACTAATAAATAATTTGTTGAATTTTTTTTGTTTAATTTTAATAAATTTATTAATATAACAACCCTTATATTTAACCTCTCAAGAGTTCTATTTCACTTTTTAACGTGCACTACTAGAAATATGCCATTTACTTAATGATTTTCATGCAAAAAAATATTTGTAGGAAATTATTGCAAAAATTCTTACAAATATAAATCTCCAATAAATTATTACAAATATTTTTGTAATTTTAAATTCGCAGAAAATTCTTGCAAATTTTACTACAAAAATATTAATTATATGAATTTTTTGTTGTAAATAAAAATTTTTAAAAAAATTTGCAAGAATTTTTTTATTTTCCTACAAATTTTGTTTTAAATATAAATTCACAAGTAATTTGTTTTTTTGGTGAGTAGTATTTCCTGCCAATTTTCTTATTTATGATTATTTTTATTAATTTAAAAACTGAAAATATTTTTTGAATCCTCCAGCAGAGCACCTCCAGCGGCAAGTTCTTAGAGCGTTGCTTACTGACAAGCAACGATGCTTAGAAGAAATCCCCGTTGGAGTGATCTCACGTGGCAACCCAGTTGCTTAAAAAAATTTCTTTGTTGCTTCTCCAAGCAACGGTGCTTAGCACTGAGGAGAGGCATTTGATTGGTTGAATCGGATCTACGTGGAACCTCCAAACAGCCAGTCCCGACAGCCCCCGCGCCAGAACCCCCTCCCCCCCGCGAACCCCTTCCCCGCGTGCAGCTCTTGACCGGACCCCCTCTCCCTGCGCGCAGCTCTGACCAGACTCTCTCCCCCTGCGCGCGCTGCTCCGACCGGAACCCCCTCTGGCGCGCAGATCCGTCTGACCAGACCCCCCGGCACGTGCGGCTCCGCGCGACCAAACCCCCCAAGACGTGGCAGTGGAGAGAAGAAGAAGAAGAGAGAAGAGGAGAGAAGAAGAGAGAAGAGAGAAGAAGAAGAAAACAAAAAAAAATAAAATGATGAAAGAGCCGTTGGTGAGAAGAAGAAAACGTAAATAAGAATAATAATAATAATAAATTTATTATTTTAAATTAAAAAATTATTACATATTTAGAATATTATTTTTTAAAATTAAATAAAATTTTACTTCATATGTAATAATTAAAAAAATTAATTTAAATGTACATTAATTTTATTGAAATTTAACATGGTAAAAATTTTATGCGGCTTGTATATGATAAAAAAAAACCATAACATGCTGATAATATTTTTTACATGTTTATTTTTATATTAAAAGCACACGATTATTGATTCATATTTTTAAAAAATAAAAACATTTCATGTTTTTTAATAAATTGAAAAGTGTTGAAAAAATAATTTAAATTTCAAATAAATCGAATAAGTAAAAATTTAAAAAATTATTTTAGAAATTTGTAATATTTTAGATATTATTTTTTTTTATAAATTTTTATCAATTTATTTTGTAATTCTTTTTATTATGTAATTTTTTTATTGTTGTAATTTTTTTATTATGTAATTTCTTTTGTTTTTTATTCATATTTATATATTATCTATAATAATTAATTTTTTAAAAATTTATCATAAAGTATAATGTGAGTTGTCAAAAAGTGTAGTATGAGTTGTAAAAAAGTAGGAGTGCTTATAAGCAATTGTCATTGGAGCAAAAATTGTAAAAATATAGTATGAGTTGCTTATGAGTGACGTAGCACAATGAGACCCATTTAAAGTGGTTGGGAGCCACTGTAGATGCTCTAAGCGTAAACACACATTTTCTCAAGTAAGTCACCGTAACACTTCTCTCAACTTTTCTTCATCACCTCCATCGTCCCACGTCCACAACATTTCTCTCCTTTTCTCGTTCAGCATAACATCTGTTAAGGTTTTTGATTTCTCATATCTCAGACTCAGATGGAGTTAATTGGGAAGCCCTCGACGCTCTCCTAATCGATTTCGCTAAATCCGAAAACCTAATCGAAGACTCCTCAGCCCCTTCAACCTCCTCCTCCTCCTACCACTCCCGCCTCCTCATCCGCCAGATCAGACACTCCCTCGAGACCGCCGCCATTGACGCCGCCCTCCACCTCCTCCGCCTCCACGTCTCCTCCATCCTCTCCGACCACAAAATTCTCTTCCGCTTGCACAAACAGGTTCTCATTCCTTTTCTTCTCTACTCGCATCGCAAATTCTGACCAACCCTATACCTAACTTCATTTTTTTTCCTTTTTGCAGAAATTTATTGAGCTTCTTCGGAAGGGGACTGCGGAGGATCGAGACTCTGCTATCGAGTGTCTCAGGACGGCTCTCGCTCCTTGCGCGCTCGACGCTTATCCGGTATTGAATTCGTCAAATTGAATTCACTCTATTTTTCTTTTTTTTTCTTCCTTTTTTGGTGTTGTTTGGTTCTGACGGTTGGCTTTGTATTTAAGGAAGCATATGAGGAATTCAAGCATGTTCTTCTCGCGTTTATTTATGACAAGGATGATAAGACTTCTCCCGTGGCGAATGAGGTTGGGGGCTTCAGAATCAAAGCCATATCAATGGAAAGCAAACATAAGTTTTGACTGCGCTATTTATTTATTTATTTTGATTCTCTAGGATATCTTCTAACCGAAAAGTTTATTCAAATATTTAGTTAATATATCTGTATGCTTAAAATTTGAAATAAAAATCATTGGTTAAAATTTGAATTAAAGATCATTGGTTAAACTGAAAAATAAAATAAAATCGAATCTGATTAAAGAATTTGCTATTTATCAAACATGTTGAATTTTGTTGGTGTTTTGTTCTAAAATTAAAGTAGAGTAATGTCTCATCCATTAATAAATAAATTTTAATCATTGGATTACAGCTAGTTATATATATATATATATATATATATATATATATATATATATATATATATATATATATATATCCCATTTATATATCATACTACTGTTGGTGAGGATCCTAGGGTGTTATTTTCGTGGGTGCTCTTTTGTTGGGATTGTAGAGGGCATGGAATTAAAAGTTTGAATAAGTTTGTATACATGATTCAATTCTCTCTTTCATTGAAACCACATGAACTGAAATCAGTGGGGTATTCACAGCTCCATTCACTGTCACCGTCTAAATTAAAGTTGTTGTTCGAGGAGGATCGTATATCCCATTCAAGTGTTGCTGAAAAAGAATAAATCAATGCATAAATAAGTTAATGGTTTTTATTTGCTGGAATATTCATTTTATAATCCAATGCTGATGATGCCATTACATCCAGGCTTGATTCTATTATATATATATATATATATGGTTGTTAGTGTGTGTTAAACTTATTCAAACTTTTGTGTAAGTAAATTACTCGGTTCACAGCTTCTCCAAAGGCTGAAAGTTGAATTATTAGGAATACAATGAGTTAAAACGAACCATGTATAAAGAAGAGAATTTACGAAAAATTTGGAGGAGTGATGAGGAGGGTGATATTTGAAAAAGGTGTATTACCTCTGTTAAGATAATTCTATAAGATATAGTTTAGATATACTAGTTTATCTTCTCTTAATTTCTAGTTTAGTTTCCTTAGTCAGTTTTATCTAAATCCCTAAACTTTAGGGATTGATTATGTTTTATGCCTATTTATTTTATTGTACCCATTCAGATTCAATAATAAGAAATTATTCATATTCAAGTTGGTACCAGAGCATTCTGGTCCAGGAACCCTAATCCAGCCGCCAACATCTAGGGTTTCTAGGGTTTTCGAGTTTTGTCCGCGGTTGCCGGAGTTGACACTGTCTGCACACTTAGAGGTCTCCAATCAGCCTCTCTGTCGCGAGCCACCGTCGCGAGCCGTCTCACGCGCTCTCACGCGCAGTTCTTGTTGAGGAAGCTCGTCGGCGAGTGGGCTTCACGCGCCGCCCTCCCAGCCTCTGTTTGCGACGCGGTTCACTCCGTTGGAGTTGCCGACCCTCCCTCTTCTTGTTTTGACCCTTTTCAGGTTGTGGGACACACTCTAGGTGTTCGTTTGGTTGCGGCCTCGGAGTTTCGTGGTTGTTTGGTTGTTGTCTCGGAGTTTCGTGGCTGTTTGGTTGCTGTCTCGGGGTTCTGTGGTGGTTTGGTTGCTACCTTGGAGTTTCGTGGTTGATTGGTTGCTACCTCGGAGTTTTGTGGTTGATTGTTTACTATTTTTCTTCTTTTTCTCTTCATGGCAGAGATTCCCAAGGAGAATCCAAAAATTGAATCTTCCAAAAGGGGGCTGGTCTCCTTTGCCTTTTCTGGATCACCTACTATTACATCTGAAAAGCTTAATGGTAAAAATTATTTGGATTGGTCCACTGCGGTTGAAATGTGGTTTTTAGGTCAGGGTCTCTATGATCATCTTACTAAAAGGGCGTCCGAAGTTGATAAAGAGGTGAGAGATGAATGGCAACAGACAGATTATCAACGTGTATCTCTATTGTGGCAGTCCATTGAGCCTAAATTAATGGTGCATTTTCGTCTGTACAAGACATGCTACGATATTTGGAAGAAGGCTCGAAATGTCTATGCCAATGATATCCAAAGAATATACGAGTCTGTTCATGGTCTGGCAACTCTTCGTATGGTTGATAATGATTTGTCGACGTATTTGAATCGTGCTCAATCCACTATTGATGAGCTCAAGCTAATGTTGGTTAGTGATGATCCTCAAAAAATATTAAACAAACTTGATAATATGTTTATGGTGTGTATCCTTCAAGGACTCCACAAAGATTACGGATCTGTTCGAGATCAAATCTTGACAAATCCTGTCATTCCTACAGTAGAAGAAATCATAGATCGACTGATTCGGGTCCCTTCACCAGAGGCAGATCCTCACACAAAATCTGAGTCTCCTATTTTTATCTCTAGTACAGATGACCGTGGAAGTCGAGGGCGTGGTCGAGGTAAAGGGGGTAGAGGAAACCTCCATTGTACCTATTGTCAGAGAGATGGACATATACGAGACAAGTGTTATTCCTTGCATGGCTTTCCGAGCAAGACAACTAATGTGGCTCAATCTCCAACTTCAGCTACAGAGCTCAAGATTGAACCGGAGGGCAATCATCCAATCGCATTATCTACCGATGATTACCAAGAGTATCTTCAATTTAAGGCAACTAAACAGGCCTCTTCTGTCAAATGCAGAAACGTGTAGGCCAAAAACCGTGTCCTCCTCCTGGAGAATTCTCATATAAATAGTATTTAATTACAAGCTGGCAAGCTGATTCTCAGCCCAAAATATTAGCTAACTGACATATACATTTATCCTAATTAAGAAGAGAATAACAGTTACATCTACAGTTGTGATATCCTATTTATGGAGAGAATAACAATTACCAAATGTACAATTAAATAGCTGTTTTAATGACCAGATATTCTGTCATTAATTCCATTGACATCCCCCCTCAAATTGATGTTGGTAAGTCTACAAGCATCAATTTGCCAACTAGGAAATTGTGACGTTGTCGGGTCAAGGATTTAGTGAAAATGTCAGCAACTTGAACAGATGTTGAGACATGAGGTAGAGTAATAGTTCTGCGGTCATAGGCTTCTCGGATTGAATGACAATCAACCTCGATGTGCTTTGTACGTTCATGGTAAACTGGATTTGCTGCAATTTGAATGGCACTTGTGTTGTCTGCATGTAGCGGAGTGGATTGTTGTGGAGGGAATCCAAGCTCTGTCAGAAGACCGCGCAACCAAATTATTTCTGAGCATGCAGCAGACATGGAGCGATACTCAGCTTCAGTGGATGATTTTGAGACTGAATCTTGCTTCTTGCATTTCCATGAAATTGGAGCATTACCCAAAAACATACACCAACCAGTGGTAGATTTCCTTGTATCTGGACATCCAGCCCAATCAGCATCACTATAAGCTTGTAGTTGAGGAGAGGAACCTGCCGGGAAGAATAAACCTCGGTTGGAGGTGCCAAGGAGGTATCGAACGATTCGGTGCACTGCTGAAAGGTGGAAATGTCTAGGAGATTGCATGAACTTACTAACAGTGTGGAAAGCAAATGAAATATCCGGGCGAGTGATGGTTACATATATCAGACTACCAACAAGCTTGCGATATAAAGTGGGGTCATCAAGAAGATCACCTTCTTCGCGTCTTAATTTGACATTAACTTCCATGGGAGTGTCAACCGAGGCTGCATTTGCAAGGCCAGCTAATTGAACTAGATCCTGAATATACTTGTGCTGATTTAAAAATATGCCTGCAGATTGATAATGCACCTCTAACCCCAAGAAGTAAGTGAGTGGACCAAGTTCTTTCATGTGGAAAGTTGAATGCAGCAACTGTTTGATGCTAGAAATAGCTTCTTGATTAGAACCAGTCACCACTATGTTATCCACATAAACAAGAAGTACCACAATGCCTTTAGAAGTCCTTTGTAGGAAAAGGGATGGATCATATTGACTTTGTGTGAGGGAAAAGCCTAGTAGTGTGGATCGAAACTTTTCAAACCATACTCTCGGTGCCTGTTTCAAGCCATATAAAGAGCGTTTTAGCTTGCAAACATTATTAGGTGAAGGTGCGGGCATACCATTAGGAAGTTTGATGTAAACTTCCTCCTTGAGGTCACCGTGGAGGAATGCATTTTTGACATCCATTTGATGTAATGGCCATGATTGTGATGCAGCAAGGGCAAGAATTGTTCGCACAATAGTCATTTTGGCAACCGGTGCAAAGGTCTCGTCATAGTCAAGTCCATATTCTTGCTTATTACCGAGCACAACCAAACGAGCCTTGTAACGGTCTATGGATCCATCTAAACGAAGCTTTACAGAGAAGACAAACTTGCTGCCAAGAGGTTTAACGGATGGTGGACATCGCACAAGATCCCATGTTTGATTTTCTTCCAGTGCAAGGAGTTCTGTTTCAATAGCTTTCTGCCAACATTCATGCTCCATGGCTTGTTTATAAGAACAAGGAATAGGAATAGAAGATAATGTTGCTGTCAAGGATAAAGGAGAGGTAAAGCCATACTTTTCTGGGGGTTTACGAGCCCGAGAACTTCGTCGTAAAGGAGCTGGTTCTGGTGCTTGTACTGGATCAGCAACCAAGGATTGATCGAGAGGGGGCCTGTTGGTTTCCGAGGGCTGATTTTGAATGGCATGAGTGCGCCTTTGGTAGGTCAAGAGCGGTGTAGATGAAGGTTGGCCTGCAGGAGAGTTAGAAAACAATGGCAGAATAGAGATTTGAGAAGAGTGAAGATCAGGATTTGCTGGAAAAAAATATTTATTTTCTTGAAAAATGACATTTCTTGAAATCCGAATTCGACGAAGGGTAGGATCATAACATAGAAAGCCCTTTTGGTGAGGAGAATACCCAAGAAAAGCACATTGAACAGATTGTGCAGTGAGTTTGTTGCGCTCTTGGGGAGGAAGATGTAAATAACACACACAACCAAAGGCACGAAGAGTGGAATAATTGGGTGGACGACCAAATAAGCGAGTGAAAGGAGACTCATTATTCAATGATGGAGATGGCAAGCGGTTTATAAGGTGAACCGCAGCCGAGAGAGCTTCACACCAGAACCTTAATGGCACATAAGACTCCAATAAAAGGGTGCGGACAACATCAAGCAAATGACGGTTTTTTCTTTCTGCTACCCCGTTTTGTTGAGGAGTTGAAGGACATGTTCGTTGAGAAATAATGCCATTAGTTTGCAAAAATTCTTGAAATGAATGAGATGTGTACTCCCCCCCCCATTATCAGACCGAAGAATTTTAATATGTGAAGAAAATTCAGTCTGAACATAAGCATGAAAAAGTTTGAATGTTGAGAATACTTCGGCTTTAGAGCACAAGAAATAGACCCAAGTGAAACGCGTATAATCGTCAATAAATGTGACAAAGTATTTGTATTTAGCATGAGAGATAATAGGTGCCACCCCCCATACATCACTATGAATCATATCAAAAGGTTTTCTGACATTCGATTGATGTGTTGGAAAAGGTAAAGTTTTACTTTTGCCAAGTTTACAAGGAATGCAATCAAAGTGAACAGCATGAAGAGGTGGTGAATTTTTATTTCCAAGAAAACCAGATTTGAGTATCACATGAAGTACATTTGAGCTTGGATGCCCAAGACGCTTATGCCACAGCTGGTAATCAATATGAGCAGAATTACAAGAAACAAAAGGTAAGGGAAGACTTGGAGACAAGGAGGATTGGAGTGGGAAAAGACGTCCAAGTTTAGGCCCCTTCGCGATTATCGTCCCTGAGTGTTGATCCTGCACAAACAACCAGATTTTGAGAACTCTACTCGACAATCATTGTCAACTAACTGACCCACAGAAATGAGATTACTAGTAAGACTAGGAGAGACAAAAACATCAGTTAAAGATGAAGAAATATCACCAGTTGCTATGATAGGCAAAGAATTTCCATCAGCAGTATGGATGTTGAGATTTCCAGAATATTTTGTGATATTAGTGAGGAATTGGGCATTGTTGGTCATATGATTGGAAGCCCCAGAATCAAAATACCAAGGTGAAGATATAGAAAAGGGTTTACCTGAGAATCCCAAAGCAGAAAAGGCTGAAATGATCATTTGTTGAACAATTTCAGGAGTCAAAGTTTGAACAGGAGGAGGAGCAACGGGTTAGGCAGCTACGGTATTGTCAGAACTGCTAGGAATGGAGGAACCAACCACAGTTGTAAAAGCTGTTGCAGATCGCCTTGGTGGTCTTGTTGGGCATTCTTTAATAATATGCCCATCCTTCTTGCAGTAACTGCAGAATTTTTTTGGACAGTTTGAAGCATAATGTCCAAATCCTTTGCAACAGAAACATTGAACAACACTCATGTCGCGGCTTCTGGACTTACCTTGTGCGGCATATGCCACCGGAACAACAACTGATTTTTGTTGTTCAATGGTGAACTGTGTGAAAAGACGTTGTTCTTCACGCAATAGCTCATTCAGGCATGCATCCAATGATGGTACAGGGTCTCTATTAATGAGATTAGACCGAATACCTTCAAAATCAGATCTCAATTTCATAAGAAATTGATCTCGTTTGGTAGTGGCATGAACTGATTGCACTGAACGCAAGCCTTCAGAAGTCAGCTTTTCATAAACTATATCAGTATATTCGGCCCATAAATTCATGAAATGAGAATAAAAATTAGAGATGGATAGACCATCTTGTTGAAAAATGGCTATGTCATGTTCAAGTTGAAATCTTCGAGCAGTGTTGTTTTGACTATAGATTTTCTTCAAGTAGGTCCACAGCTCTGCTGCCGTCTTGAAAGGTCGAAGGTTCAGGACGATGTTGGGATCAACAGAACCTATGATCCATGCCATGACTTGAGCATCTTTGACCTCCCATTTGGCATGTTCATCCGTCTGGTTGTCTTTGTCAGGAGCAACAGCACGACCATCAACATGACCCCAAAGATCTTTTCCTTTGACAAATATCTGGAACTGAAAAGCCCAGGCTGAGTAGTTCTCGCTATTAAGGCGAACTAACAAGACATCATATTTTTCAGAAGACATGACGAAGATACAAAACTGGACTAGAAAAAAAACAAGAACTAGATATGAACAAGGACAGAGCCGAGACAAGATAGAGGACCGAGAATAGTGAAATCTTGAACGAGACTGGAAAATAAGAGAGAAATGACTAGGCTAGGACCGTCTGCCTGACTGATACCATGTCAAATGCAGAAACGTGTAGGCCAAAAACCGTGTCCTCCTCCTGGAGAATTCTCATATAAATAGTATTTAATTACAAGCTGGCAAGCTGATTCTCAGCCCAAAATATTAGCTAACTGACATATACATTTATCCTAATTAAGAAGAGAATAACAGTTACATCTACAGCTGTGATATCCTATTTATGGAGAGAATAACAGTTACCAAATGTACAATTAAATAGCTGTTTTAATGACCAGATATTCTGTCATTAATTCCATTGACATCTTCTTCCATCACTGTTGCTCATACTGGTAATTCTACAGTCTGTCTCTCTCATTCTACGTCTATTGGACCTTGGGTTTTGGACTCCGGTGCTTCTGATCACCTAACTGGTAATGTCTCCCTTTTCCCTAACCTATCATCACCTAAAACTCCACATCATATCACTCTTGCAGATGGGTCAAAAGTTCAAGCCACTGGTATTGGCCAAATATCACCTCTCCCATCACTACCATTAAAATCTGTTTTACTAGTTTCTGGATGTCCCTTTAATTTGATTTCTATAAGTAAGTTGACTCGGTCACTAAACTGTGTCATAACCTTCACTTATTCTTTCTTGATACAGGACCGGAGTACGGGACAAACGATTGGAGCCGGATCTGAATCACATGGTCTCTACTACCTTCAGCCTTCTACCTCTACCATATGTGCATCTATTGAGTCTCCTGGTTTAATCCATCGTCGCTTGGGTCATCCAAGCTTGAATAAATTAAAGAAAATGGTACCTCATCTCTCACGGTTGGTGTCCTTAGAGTGTGAGTCGTGTCAATTAGGGAAGCATGTTAGAGCCTCTTTTCCTAATAGTATTAATAGTCGAGTTATGTCTCCTTTTGATGTTATTCATTCTGATGTTTGGGGTCCTAGTCGCGTTCCTTCTCTTTTAGGACATAGGTATTACGTCACCTTTATTGATGATTTTTCTAGATGTTCTTGGATATTTTTAATGAAAAATCGTTCTGAGTTATTCAATATTTTCCTAAGTTTCTATTCGAAGATCAAAACTTAATTTGGCAAAGTAATTCGGATTTTACGAAGTGATAATGCTAAAGAATATTTTTCAGATTGCTTCAAATCATTTATGGCTTCCCATGGCATTCTACATCAATCTAGTTGCCCTCATACACCTCAACAAAATGGTGTAGCTAAGCAAAAACATAGACATATTGTGGACATTGCTCGTACTCTTTTATTGAATGCCAATGCACCCCCAAAGTTGTGGGGTGATGCTGTCCTCACTGCAGGGTATTTAATAAATCGGATGCCATCGTCTGTCTTGAATGATCAAGTACCTCATTCCCTATTATACCCATTGGATCCCCTTTATTCTGTTCATCCTCGTGTCTTTGGCTGTACTTGTATTGTCCATGATCTTTTCTCAAGACGTGCTTGTCGCCACCGGCCCGAAACGGGCTTTCGGCATTCGCGAAGGATGGTTGGACTCTTTTATTTGTTTAAAAATATGGATTGCTAGAATGACTTATTCTCAAACTGAGACCTTGTCAAACGAGCAATTTTATTAAAAGGCTCACCAATCCATGTTAATCCCAAGCGGGACCCTCCATGGATTAGCGGTTTTCATAAAAAGGAAGGGTTCATGGAGTCGCCACCAATGTTTTACTCAAAACATTGGAAAAAGAAGTTTAAGGCAATCGATTTAAAAATCGACTTCGGCCATGACAACCAGAGTCGGGTAAGGGAGTCGGTTACGCGTGGGGAAGGTGTTAGCACTCCACAGCGCCCCTTTCGGGTTCCCTATGACAGATTATTTCTAAAAATAATAGTGCGAAATTACTAAATTACCCCTATTTATTCTAAACAATTATAACTTAACTATCTACATGATGACAGTTAAATATACACACAGAAAGCAGTAAAAGGAAGGACTTAAGAAGAAACCTTTGAAGCGTGCTTTTATATTCAAGTAAAACTGGGAAGCTTTTTGGCGTTCCCTCGCTCTACAAGCCCGCTCGCTCCCTCCTAGAAAATTTTAACTATGGAAATCCGGAGGATTTCCCTTCGACTCAGTTCGAGACTCAAGCAAAAAGCTCAGAACTCGAGAACTTTGTCGGATCAACTCTCCGAGTGATTTCTAGGCAGAGCACTGCTCAAAAAAACCCAGAATACTCAAGAAGAGGGTTAAAACTCAGTGTAAAAGTGTGGAATGACGTCCAAATGACGTCTTATTTATAGGGAACAGGCGCAATACGGGCCCTGGAGTCAATACGGCCCGTATTGAAGTTTTGAACTACAATACGGCCGTATTGAATTCAGTACGGCCGTATTGAAGTTCAAAAAAACTCAATACGGCCGTATTGAGTTCAGTGCGGCCGTATTGAAGTTCAGAAACTTCAATACGGCCGTATTGAGTTCAGTGCGGCCGTATTGTAGCTCAAAATGTTCAATACGGCCGTACTGAACTTTTGGGAGGCCGTATTGGGCTTCATTCCCTCCACTTCCTTATTTTGAGCTATTATAAGACCTCTAGACCTACAGAGAATCCTCCTAGGGCCTTCCATGAGTCCTTCTGGCTGACTTTCCTTCAGTCTTCAAGAGTCTTCAAGCTTTATTTCCTACCCGGACAATTTTAGGGGTCTACAGCTGCCCCCCCTTTACTTAGTCGGACGGCCTTTTGGTGTACCGGCTGACAAGTAAAGGAGTTGACCCAATTGTCCGGGTGATGTGCCAACCTTCTGACTTGTAGCGTCTTCCGGTGGAAAATTGTTGAGTAGCCTCTCCAGGTTGTTGCATACCTCGGCGCTTCTGACAACCTCGGTAGCTAAGTTTACCCTCTCTAGGGTCAACTTCACTCGACGCCCGAGCCGGAAGTTGAACACCAACGTGCCTCTGACGACGCTGATGGTTGAGTACTGTCTCTCCAGACCTTGAGTACCGTCTCTCCAGACTTTGAGTACCGTCTCTCCAGACCTTGAGTACCGTCTCTCCAGACTCTGAGTACCGTCTCTCCAGACTCTGAGTACCGTCTCTCCAGACTCTGAGTATCGTCTCTCCAGACTCTGAGTACCGTCTCTCCAGACTCTGAGTACCGTCTCTCCAGACTTTGAGTACCGTCTCTCCAGACTTTGAGTACCGTCTCTCCAGACTTTGAGTACCGTCTCTCCAGACTTTGAGTACCGTCTCTCCAGACTTTGAGTACCGTCTCTCCAGACTTTACTTCGGTTGTCTCTGACGACCTAGGCAACTGAGTTTGCCCTCTCCAGGGTCTGCGTCCGTGTCTTCTGATCACTTCGGCAATGCGAGTTTACCCTCTCCAGGGATCTGAGATGATTTTTTGTCTCCACAGTCCACTATGCTGCTTCGATGTTTTTTTGATTTTGTGCCACTGAGGGCTGGATAACGCAGGGATCCGTCTAGGGGATGTGCAGTCATTCATAGGTTCTTGTGCCCCAACTTGCATTTGCATAGTTGGTACCCATGGGGAATTTCTGACTCCTTGGGGTGTAGACACAGATGCTCTTCTTGAATTGAGCGATGCCTTATGTTTGGCTGACGTCCTTTGACGTTGGTGGAGTGTCCCGGTTATCCTTATTCGGGTGTCTCTCTTTGATTTTCTGATTTTGTAGCCTCTGTGTAGGCTATTTATCCACTGGGGGATTCTGTCATTCAATTCTTGACTGGCCTCTTCTGTTAGGCAAATCATCTTGATGTTCGGTGTTTGGCTAGATGCCGAATTCCGCTTGGGGAATATTTATTGATATATTTTTTATTTTTCTCCTTTTGTAAGGGTGCCTCTTGAGTAGGCGACTGGGGATTTGGGGATCTTATGTATCCCAGAGTATTATTTAGGAAGCCTCTGCAGGCTTAGCCTCACTCAGCGCTTGAGTCAGAGAGCTATCTTCCACTGAGGAAGTTTTAAGTCCTTTGACTGAATATTTTGCTTGGATGATCGCGCTTCCATTGGGGATTTTGACGATCTTGCTTTGATAGCTCTCGCTGGGGATTTGTTCCATGAGCTTAAGCTGAGGTTTCTCTGGGGAGTATTATTTCTGCGAGCCTCTCCAGGCTCAGTTATTCTGAGAGAGTATTATTTTGGCGAGCCTCTCCAGGCTCAATTATTCTAAGAGGGAGTATTGTTTCGGCAAGCCTCTCCAGGCTCAGTTATTCTGATGAGGGAGTATTATTTCGGCGAGCCTCTCCAGGCTCAATTATTCTGAGAGAGTATTATTTCGGCAAGCCTCTCCAGGCTCAGTTATTCTGTACAATTTGTTGGGTTTTCTGTATTTTGCCTTTTTTGTTGATTTTTGGCTTTTTCTTGTTGACCGCTGCCATACACAAGCAATTTTTCCTATTTTTCTATTTTATGCAATTGCCTCATGAAGAGGTCTTTGAAAATTTCTTTGTGGCTAATACGGCCATATCCATTTCAGTACGCCCGTATTGAGTTGAAAATTTGTTCATAACCCTATTTTTAGTACGGGTGTACTGAACATGATACGGGCGCATTTGTTGTTTCTGAAGTTTGATTTGATTTTTTTTTTTTTTCAATAAACAGAGAATAAGTGACCTTCCATTACACCTATCATCTGTATGCATGTATGTGATGTATGATGCACCTAATTCTATTTGATTTATCTTTCAAAAGAATTAACCGATGCGTTTTTGTTTGGATTCTGCCATTCCTCAAGACGGACTGTGCTCTGCCGACTTCTATAACCGAGGAATAATGCATGTTATATTGAGATTTGGCGTCATCAACCAAATGATCCTTCCCTTCCTCTAGAAGATATGTCAACCCTCCTATTGACCACTATATCTCCATGTTTCCACTAGATTATTCAAAAATCGTTTGGGACAAGAGAGAAAAGAAGGAAAGGATATTTTTTCGAAAGTTTGTGTTTTAGAGGGGATTATTTATTTTTTGAAAAATGGATTTTGTAAGAATGGCTTGGCCAATGGCAGGCTTAAGTGTTTAGGCTTGTTTGATTAAACACTTATGAAGTTAAACACGTCTTGGTTATTAACGTTTGTGATTTGATAACTTGGATAACTTTTCTTGAGCCCCTTTGTTGAATTCAGTTGGTGGTACCATCATGGATTTATTCTGTTTTTCGATTGCCCTAACTTTTGCCTAAAACGCCCATTTGTGGAGTTTTAGCGGGCTTTTGTTTTTGTTCATTATTTTGTAACCCTAATTTTTGCCTAGGTCACCCTTTTGTGGGATTCCTAGTGGGTCTTTTGCTCTTATTTTTGCGCAGTCCCCTTTTTGGGTTTCCCGCCGAGCTTTTTGTTTTTTAGGATTTTTGTCCTGAATGGATTTCTTTTTATCCATGACGGCACTTATTGAGGCCAAGGAAAGGTGCTCCAAGTTGTCACACACTTCCACATAAAAAAAGATGCGGGTTTATTTTTATTAAGACGATTTTAACCTCATTTATGTTTATTCAAACAGGGTTAAATAATGCGGTCTAGAATTTTATTGTAAGCAAGAAAAGAAGCAATAAGAAATAATGAAGAATGATTTTATTATAATCATAGTGGAAACATGTGCCCTATCGAGGCTCGGGGGTCGGGCTGTCCCCGAGGAGTAATCTCTAATAGTCATCAGGTCTATACATCCCTATTGGAAGGAGAAGAGCACTTGATGATGACGACCGGCCTTGACGCTTGTGAACCGGCCTTCCTAAAGATCTGGCTTAAAGAACGTCGAGAAGGATCTTGGTTCCTCTTCGTCCTTTGATCTTTATTAGGGTTGTATCCTAACCCTTGTTTCCCCGGATTATCTTTGATAATGGGTAGCTCTGGAGTCCCTTGGGAGTCCTTGCCAAGTCCTTGTCCGGGCAAGTATCCGTTCTTGGTAAGCATGTAGGCTACCTTCTTCATTTCTTGGGGAAACGTTTCAACATTGACACTTTCCAATGCTTGGAAGGCGGTCTCTAGATTTTCCTCCTCGGATTCTTTATTTTCCTTTCCTTTATTCTTGGGAGCTTTTATCATGAAGATCATTGGGAGTGTAGATCCTGCCACTCCTAGTCATGCCCCCAAGTCCAGCGATGTTAGAGAAATCGCTGTTGGCAGAAAAATGGACGTCGTATATCCATGGCACAGCCTTATTTGATTCGTAGGGGAAAGGCCTTGGAGCGATGATCTTTAACGGTGTCGGACCTTCCCCTTTGTCTATCTTGATTACCAACAACGGAGTCGCCGTGTGCTTGCTTGGTGCAGTTGTTGGTTTGCATTTAATTACCAATGGCGTGCGATCCATTCTGAACATACGCATCGATTATTTCTTTCTTTTTATTAATATTTATTATTAAATTACCGGGAGAGATAAATGCAAATGAATGACTAATGAGATGCAAAGGCAATAAATCTCAAAAATACAATTTTTATTAATTGAAGAAAGTGTACAACTTTTATACAATGCTTTGAAGCAACTTTTTACAAAAAGAGAAAAGCCGGTAAAAACCCACAGGCGGGTTCATATGTCTTTGCCATTCATCTTCGGCTTCCTCCACATGGCGGCCCATTGCTTCAATCTGAGTATGGACCGCTTGGCTCATATTATCACTAATTTTCTGAGCATCTTTCGCTTTTTGTATATGATAGTTGATCATGGCCTGCAGCTCATTAAGCTCATCTTCGGCCCGATCCTTCTCCTCTTGGAGTTTGGCCATTTGTGCCAATCCTTCCCTTTCCTTTTTGTGGAAGTCGGAAAGGTTTGCGGCTTGTCGTTGAACAACTTCCCGCCATTGTTGCTCATCGGATCGAGTCAAAAGCAGATCGTCTTGCATATCCTTGATCAACTGTGCCTGCCTTGAATACTCGGCCTCAAGGTGTGCTATCTTCATGTTGACTTCTTGGAGTTGACTACTCGGTTCAACCTTTGGCATTTTGGGTGCCCGAATAGCCTCCTCATTGAGGTTAGCACACTCATCCTTGAGCCGCTCTATCTCGTGGTCTTTCTTCTTGCATTGCCTTTGAAGACCATCAATAGTAAAACTGGATTCTTCATTTTTCTCTTCAAGAACTCTCATCTGAGCTCCCATGACTTCCAGTTTCTTGGTCAAGGCGTCGACTTGCTCTTGCAACACCTTCCTTGTTGCTGTGGTTGCACAAGAAGTGGATGGTTGAGGCACCCCCCTCTCGCTCCTCCATTTCTCATAATCAATGGAGACGGATACCCGAGGCTTTCCAAGCTCGAGATCTCCCTCATAGGTTGGTCTCTCCCACGCTCTCATGACAGCGTGCATGTCCTTCTGATGCTCGGAATCGAAGGAGAAACACAACCCTCCAAGCTCCTCTATAGTAGGAATGGTCTGAGTCCTCATCAGTTGCCTCATAACCAATCTAGGTGAGTAGGCTATGCAACCTCTGAGGCCCATCAATGGTATGCTTGGATAACTGCCGCATCTCATCAATACATGGCTTGGACGGAACCAAGGGCAAACCCACGTGAAGTGCTCGATACTCCACTGTTCCATCTCTTCCTTCCACTCAGAAGCATATCGGCGGCGTACGGGAATTTTCGAAAAACTCCTCAAAGGGTCGGGCAAGGTCCCCATATGACTAGAGGCATAGAAATGAGTGATGCTCCACACATACAGCAAGGAGGTGCAACATCGGATGATTTTTCCTTGCTTCTGTTGAGACAGATGAACAGAGAGCAAGGTGTCGGCAAGAATAGCAGGCACGAGACTCTTCATGTGTACGTCCCAAGCGAAGAAAGCGTCCATCGCAGCATGGTCCACTGTGTTAGCGTGAAAGGGGAATAGGATCATCCCAAACACAGCTAACGCTAGAGTCTTGTTGAAAGCTAACCAATCTCCCTCACCAGCCAAGGAAGAAAGGTGGTCCTCAATCATAGCAAGCTTCCAACCTTTAATACTGTCGTTCCCCACTAAGGCAGCTGATCGTGATGGTAATTTGACCTGAGTGGCAACTCTCTCCACGGCCACATGGTTGTCATGAAAGATATAGACCCCGACTGATTTGGGCCATCGTAGCATGAGCTCGTACTCCTCGAGAGTAGGAACTAGGTCAAACTGGGGGAACTCGAAACAGTGCAAATCGAGACTCCAGAAGTGAACCAGTGCTCTCAGAAATGCTGGATCCACACAGATCTTCATCAAGTCGAGGACTCGTCCATATGATTTCTCAAACTTGACGCGAGCCTCTCTTGGCATCAAAGTACAGAGGTGATCCAACCTCTCAGCACGGTATAACAAGAAGTCTACTTTCTTCAACTGCCCATGCATCTCCTTAGACCTCTCCATATTCTACAATACAATGCATGATATGAGATGATGAATATGCATGCATAGTGTTTATTCAACTAAGCATTATCATGTTTTGGGACTTTCCTAAGATGATGCATGATATTGCTTGGTTTGGATAAATACATATTTTTTCTTTTGGATATTTTGTATCTTTTTTTTTGTATTTTTTGGGTGAAAAGGGAAACTACCTATATGAATGCAATGAAGGTAGATGTTAACACCATGTACTAGAAGATCTTTATTTCTATTTATTCTTATTATTTAAAAAGGAATGTTGTATGTTTAAAAGGTGCAATGTATGCTCATACAATGTCACATAAAAATGCACAAACAATTCACTCATCCACGAACAGTCACGAGCGAATCACGAGGTAGGGGTATCCTGCAGAAAGGTGCATATTCAAGGTGGTTCTAACTGTTCTCACCAGTCCAAGGCCCCCAAGGTGCCCCCATTATAGGGACCCAATTCCTCTCGTCGTAAGCCGATGGAAAGCTCCAACGCATTGTCGGACTCGAGTTCATGGTTATCACCTTGAGTGATGCTTTCCGACAACGGTCTACGGGCACCTATAGACCCATTCGACAACCGGCCGTACTAACATCCACTCCCTATGGCTTACCACTCATGCCCCCGGGTATAGAGGGAACTGTTGTGTGCAAAGGTTTGTGTGCAATTTATATTTCAAACAATTGCGGAAAATTAAACAAACAACAGTTATTAAAGCTAAATAGATAAACATGTTATCATACAAGCAAGGGGTAATGAAGTAATTTTAAACTATTATTTTAAAAATAATCCATCACTAAATGGGACTGACTCTCGAGGCTTCCCCAGCGGAGTCGCCATCTGTCGCCACCGGCCCGAAACGGGCTTTCGGCATTCGCGAAGGATGGTTGGACTCTTTTATTTGTTTAAAAATATGGATTGCTAGAATGACTTATTCTCAAACTGAGACCTTGTCAAACGAGCAATTTTATTAAAAGGCTCACCAATCCATGTTAATCCCAAGCGGGACCCTCCATGGATTAGCGGTTTTCATAAAAAGGAAGGGTTCATGGAGTCGCCACCAATGTTTTACTCAAAACATTGGAAAAAGAAGTTTAAGGCAATCGATTTAAAAATCGACTTCGGCCATGACAACCAGAGTCGGGTAAGGGAGTCGGTTACGCGTGGGGAAGGTGTTAGCACTCCACAGCGCCCCTTTCGGGTTCCCTATGACAGATTATTTCTAAAAATAATAGTGCGAAATTACTAAATTACCCCTATTTATTCTAAACAATTATAACTTAACTATCTACATGATGACAGTTAAATATACACACAGAAAGCAGTAAAAGGAAGGACTTAAGAAGAAACCTTTGAAGCGTGCTTTTATATTCAAGTAAAACTGGGAAGCTTTTTGGCGTTCCCTCGCTCTACAAGCCCGCTCGCTCCCTCCTAGAAAATTTTAACTATGGAAATCCGGAGGATTTCCCTTCGACTCAGTTCGAGACTCAAGCAAAAAGCTCAGAACTCGAGAACTTTGTCGGATCAACTCTCCGAGTGATTTCTAGGCAGAGCACTGCTCAAAAAAACCCAGAATACTCAAGAAGAGGGTTAAAACTCAGTGTAAAAGTGTGGAATGACGTCCAAATGACGTCTTATTTATAGGGAACAGGCGCAATACGGGCCCTGGAGTCAATACGGCCCGTATTGAAGTTTTGAACTACAATACGGCCGTATTGAATTCAGTACGGCCGTATTGAAGTTCAAAAAAACTCAATACGGCCGTATTGAGTTCAGTGCGGCCGTATTGAAGTTCAGAAACTTCAATACGGCCGTATTGAGTTCAGTGCGGCCGTATTGTAGCTCAAAATGTTCAATACGGCCGTACTGAACTTTTGGGAGGCCGTATTGGGCTTCATTCCCTCCACTTCCTTATTTTGAGCTATTATAAGACCTCTAGACCTACAGAGAATCCTCCTAGGGCCTTCCATGAGTCCTTCTGGCTGACTTTCCTTCAGTCTTCAAGAGTCTTCAAGCTTTATTTCCTACCCGGACAATTTTAGGCGTCTACAGTGCTAAGTTGTCTGCTCGGGCCATCAAATGTGTGTTCTTAGGATACTCCCGTGTCCAAAAGGGGTACCGTTGTTACTCTCCTGCTACGCATCGATTTTACACCAGTATAGATGTCACTTTCTTTGAAGATACACCATATTTTATTGCCACAGATGTCTCTCCGGTTGACTCAGATCTCCTCTCTCAGGTATTGCCTATTCCTCATTTTGATCATAGTGTACCTCCTACCACACCTGCTACTTTAGAGGCACCAGATCCTCCCGCACTACCAGGGTCTGACCATCCTTTACACCGATTTGGGATAACCTATGAGCGTCGATCACATACTGTTGTTCCTCCCAATGATTCTTCAATTAACCCATGTGATTCTACTCTTGCTTCAGTCTCCTCACCTACTCCGGCCCCACCTACCTCAGTTGACTTGCCCATTGCTCTTCGTAAAGGTAGTCGTTCTACTTGTAATCCTCATCCTATTTATAACTTTCTTTCATATCATCGTTTGTCTCCTACCTATTATGCTTTTGTCTCTGCTATTTCCTCTATTACCATTCCCAAGACAGTACAGGAGGCCTTAACCCATCTAGGATGGCGACAAGCAATGATTGATGAGATGACAGCTTTAGACTCCAACTACACTTGGGTACTTGTCCCACCTCCGCCTGAAAAATTTGTTGTTGGTTGTCGGTGGGTATTTAATGTTAAAGTGGGCCCTGATGGACAGGTGGATAGATTGAAAGCTCATCTTCTGGCTAAGGGATACACGCAAGTATATGGTTTGGATTACAACGACACCTTCTCTCTAGTTGCGAAGATGGCCTCAGTTCGTCTCTTCTTAGCTATGGCTGCTATGAGGCATTGGCCTTTGTTTCAATTAGACATAAAAAATGCCTTCTTACATGGTGATTTGGAGGAGGAGATTTATATGGATCAACCTCCTGGGTTTGTTGCTCAAGGGGGGTCTGGTCTTGTATGTAAATTACAAAAGTCCTTGTATGGCCTCAAATAATCACCTCGTGCTTGGTTTGGTCGGTTTAGCAAAGTTATACAGGAATTTGGAATGATCCGCTACGAGACAGACCACTCTGTCTTCTTTAGACGCTCATTGACACATAGATTTATCTTTCTTGTTGTTTTTGTAGATGATATTGTGATTACAGGTGATGATCAGGAGGGCATCAAGGCTCTGAAGCAACACTTATTTAAACACTTTCAAACTAAGGATTTAGGTCCCCTACGTTATTTCCTCGGGATTGAGGTCACTCAGTCAAAGTCCGGTATTGCTATTTCTCAGAGAAAATATTTCCTTGATATTCTAGAAGAGACCGGACTTACAGATTGTAAGCCAATTGAAACTCCCATGGATCCTAATGTGAAGCTTATGCCTAATCAGGGGGAGCCTTATCCTGACCCAGGGAGATATCGGAGATTAGTGGGAAAATTGAATTATCTCACCATGACTTAGACCTAATATATCCTTTCCTGTCAGTGTTGTAAGTCAGTTTCTTAACTCTCCCTGTGAGAGTCATTGGCTTGCAGTTGTTCGAATCCTTAGATACATCAAAAGATCACCATGAAAAGGACTTGTTTACAATGATAGAGGACATACAAACATTGTTGGATATTTAGATGCAGATTGGGCAGGTGATGCAAGTGATAGGCGGTCAACATCAGGCTATTGTGTCTTCATGGGTGGTAATCTTGTCTCATGGAAGAGTAAAAAGCAAAGTGTTGTTGCACGATCAAGTACAGAAGCAGAATATCATGCTATGGCTCACACCACATGTGAGCTCTTGTGGCTAAAATTCTTAATTCAAGAGTTGCAGTTTTGCAAGGTTGGTCATATGGAACTAGTTTGTGATAACCAGTCAGCTTTATACCTCTCCTCTAATCCAGTTTTTCATGAGAGAACAAAACATATAGAGGTTGACTGCCATTTCATCAGAGAAAAGATCATCTCCGGTATCATCAAGACCTCCTCAGTTTGCTCCAAGGATCAACTTGCAGATATCTTTACTAAATCTTTACGAGGTCCTAGGATAACATATATATGTAACAAGCTAGATGCATATGATATATATGTTCCAGCTTGAGGGGGAGTGTTAAGATAATTCTATAAGACATAGTTTAGATATACTAGTTTATCTTCTCCTAATTTCTAGTTTAGTTTCCTTAGTCAGTTTTATCTAAATCCCTAAACTTTAGGGATTGATTATGTTTTATGTCTATTTATTTTATTGTACCCATTCAGATTCAATAATAAGTCGGTTCACAGCTTCTCCAAAGGCTGAAAGTTGAATTATTAGGAATACAATGAGTTAAAACGACCCTGTATAAAGAAGAGAATTTAAGAAAAATTTGGAGGAGTGATGAGGAGGGTGATATTTGAAAAAGGTGTATTACCTTATATTCTATTTAGTTTCTTGTCCTAACATATTTGATTTGTGTCTTGAATGCAATAGATTAAATCTTTAGTATTTTTTTTTCCAACTGTGAGTGTTATTTAATTTAGTGTTTTTTATGATGACATTGTTATAATGATGTTAAATGAGAAGGTTATTGTCATTGCTCAATTTTTTTTTTGCTTAGTTTTGATTATGATGATAATAGATTTAAACTTAAAGAGTTCAGGAAAGTTTTGGTCATCCAAATTTGAGAAGGTTCTTGTCATTGTTTAGTTTCTTTGCTTGGTTTTGGTTAATAAAGTGATGACACACATTATCAAGTACATCATCAATGTTTTACATTCTATGATATGGGTATTGAGTTAGTATATGCTTCAGTAGTTTATATATGTGCTTTCTTTTTGTTATAATGGGCCTTGGTGGTTAATCAATGTTTTCACTAAACCTTGAAAAATTATTTATGTACTTGAATGAATGAGTTAAGGGCTTTGAGTATGATTATCAAAACAAATTCTTGTCTTGAATGAACTATGCAGTATGCTTGAAATTAAGAATGAACTTGCAGGTAAGTATCATACTTAAGAATCTTTCTTGCCTGATCATGACTGTGTCTGTGAAACACCGTCTTAAAACCATCAACCTTAACAAGTGGTGTGACCAATACACCTTCCTCTTCATTGAAATCTTCAAGCACTTCCACCATATCATACTTGTGTATAACTTCATCTGGAGTATTTTCATCCCAATCTGGAGCCCAGTTTCTATAGAGAGCCCAGACTTCTCCCTTCCCAGGAAAGATGTGAACAATTCCTCTGGCGCCTTTTGTCCACCTTACCTTATGTGAAAAGGAATTTAATGATTCAGTTATTTCATGCCTGCCAGTCCTGAAATCCCCATAGGTTTTGTAAAAACCAGAACCTACCCAATCTATTGGGCCCAATTCACTGTTGCTTCGAGAGTTAAGCCAACTGATCCGCATTCTAAATGGCTTTGTTGAAACCACCTTGTGAATTCTAGCATAATAGCGAGGCATTCCATCATCATCATCGTAAGCAGCCCAGACATGGAACTTGCAGGGCATCATAATATTAAAAAAAAATTATAAAAAATTACCTGCAATTTTTCCTAGAAAATTTACTTGCGAATTTGAAATTTTGCAGAAAATTTGCCTACAAAATTTTAATTTTGCAGAAAATTTACTTGGGAAATTTTAATTTTGCAAGAAATTTACTTGCAAATTTTAAATTTCGTGGAAAATTTCTTGCAAAAATTTTGTGGATTTTAAAATTTGTAGAATATTTTTTGCAAATTTTCTAAGGATTCTTTTTTCACAAGAAAGTTTGTTGCCATTTTTTTTGCAAGAAAGTTTTCTATAGATTTTTTTATAGCAAAAATCATAATTTTTTTTGCGAATTTTGAAATTGGCAAGAAACAATTATTCACGAAGGTATTAGCTGCGAAAATAAATTTGTAGAAAAATTCGCAAAAAAACTTATTTCCTACAAATTTTAATGAAAAATTCCTAGGAAAATTCTTAGGTAATAAAAAAAATTCTAGTAGTGGTGTTTTATCCTTACTTGCACAATTTCTGGAAAACTTCCCAGAAAGTCAGTCATCCCTGTATTACTCCAAGTCAAGCACGCTTAACTGTGAAATTCTGATGAGATAAGCTACCGAAATATATATAAATGTTGTCAGTATAACTTGTACAAATTAATTCATTTAAGTCTTTCTCAACTATAAATCTCATACTTGTACTATAATAATAATATATAATAATTTTATATTATGAATAATAATAATAATAATAATATATTTAATTAATTTTTATTTATATATACTTACTTTTATAATTAACAATCTACTTATTTCTATTTAAAATTATAATTTAAATTATTTATTTTTATAATTTATAATGATAATATAATTTATAAAATTATAAATATTTATTTATTACATACTTATAAATAAAATTTTAACATTTTAAATAAATTATTAAATGATTTAATGTAGTTATTTATCTTAAATCAAAGATTAAAATTTAAAAAATGTATTTATCCTTGTTTTATTTTCTAATTATTAACCATTAGTAAAATACTAACTTAAAATCTTATCTAATTATTTTCACATCAAATTTAAAACCAGATATTAGTGATACAAAAATATTAAGATCATATAATAAATTGTCAATAAGATTTTAGTTAAATAATTTAAAATAATTAATGTTTCAATTATATTGTTAATTAGCAAATAATTTATTTCAAAGCTAATTAATTTTTTCTATATTAATTATTAGTAAAATTTAATAACTTTTAATTTAACAATTGAATCGATAAAATTCAATACACACCATGAGTTATTGAGCGGAATAACTTTACAAGAGTTATTTTTTAAGTTATTTGATTCCTCCACTCTCTCTCTTTATATATATAGAGAGAGAGAGAGAAGGGTTATATACTAACACCGGTGTAACTTTTACTGAGTATTACATACCGCCCAATAACTTTATATTAAATGTGAATTTTGTAAATCCAACCGTTAGATTACTATAAAAATATAATAATATATAATAATTAAATTACGAATAATAATAATAATAATATATTTAATTAATCCTATAATTAACAATCTACTTATTTCTATTTAAATTATTTATTTTTATAATTTATAATGATAATATAACTTATAAAATTATAAATATTTCTTTATTACATACTTATAAATTAAATTTTAACATTTAAATAAATTATTAATTAATTTAATATATTTATTTATCTTAAATCAAAGATATAAAATTCAAAAAATATATTTATCCTAGTGTTATTTTCTAATTATCAATCATTAATAAAATACTAACTTAAAATCTTATATAATTATATCATAATATTTTCATATCAGATTTAAAACTAGATATTAGTTATACAAAAATATCAAGATAATATAGAAAATTTTCAATAAGATTTTAGTTAAATAATTTAAAATAATTAATATTTTAAATTATATTGTTAATTAGCAAATAATTTAAGTATAAGTAACACCATAATTATATTTTAATTACACATTCATTTTTAACTTTTTTAGCTAAAAAATTAAAGTAATACTTTTTTTTTTAATTTCACAATTTTTTTATTTAAAATATTTTTTATTTAATGTATTAATTTCTTATGCTAAAAAATGAGAAGTTATTATTTGATTAAATGAATTTCATAATTTTTTCAATCCTTTCATGAAAAAAATGTTTTTAATTTCATAATCTTAAAAAAAAATTAACAAATATTCTTTAATTTTGCATAATTCTTACATATAAAAATTTCATAAATAAAATTTAATATTTTGGGAGGGATCAATAATTCCTCACAAATTTTGTCATAAAAATTTTAAGTTATTTGTGACAAAATACAAACATTGACAAAAATTCCGTCACAAAATTTGTCACTGACTTATTTATTATAGTATTGTGAAATATTTTTGTGAGGGAATATTTATAGAGAAACTTAATCCGTCACAAAATCCGTCACTAATTTTATTTTTTTATTCAATGACAAAAATTGTGACAGATCTTTTAGTGACGAAATTTAATTCGTCACAAACTTCAATAAATGGTAGTCCGTCACAAAAATTAAAATACCCTCACAAAATTTGTCACTATTAGTGACAATATTTTGTCCGACATAAACATTCGTCACAAATATTAATTTTTCTAGTAGTGCCAATAATGTTTAAGAAAATAACTTATGTTTATATTTCAAAGGCGTGATAAGATCATCTACCATGGAGGTTCAAAGATGACTAGATTGGAGTTGTAGGCCTGCCATTTAGGCTTATGCCTAATAAGGGTATAATATATAGAAATAGTTATATATCTTTATTATAATAAAAGGAAGGAAGTCTGTGATTCTTTTTTCTCGCTCAAAATAAGGGTACTTATGTAATTTTATCTTGTCATAATTATTCTGAATTTTATTTTTTTATTTTAATAAATTCTGAACATAAGAAAAATCATTTCTCTTTCTCTTTATTTTATACAAAAGAAAAACTCTTCCTCTTCCTTTCTGCTTTATACGTTTCCCATCAAATTGCTTGCATTTTGTCTTCCACTCAGAGAAACAATTATGGATATCTATTTCCTATGTATTGGTTACAGCTTTTCAATGCCAATTAATCTCAACTATCCTCTAATTTTTAAAGCATTTTTCTTTTCAAAATTTTATTATGATTGTCAAGTGCCATCATACTCCCTATTTCTAAAAATACTCTCTCCATATATACATTGTCCACTTTTTGATTTGGGTACTTTTGTACTTCTAATTTGAGGATTCACACTTTCTCTATCAATAACCATTTTTAGGTAAGCTTGTATAAAGTTTTAATTTTAAAGGTTGGTTGTTTCCATGTTGATGTATAGTGAACATATTATTAAAAGTTTTATCATTTTTTACTTTCATCTTCTTTTTAAAGGACATGGCTCAAAGGTTTACATTACTAAAGGACATTGCAACGGAGAGAATTGACTGGAAGATAAGAGTTCGTATAATAAGATTGTGGAGGCTGCCAAAGTTTAAGAATCCATTGCAAACAAATTTCTTGGAGATGATTTTGGTGGATGAAGATGTTTTTTTTCTCTCTATAAATTATAACAGTTATAAATTTCATTGTTGGATAGTGTAGTTTTTGTTTTTGCTTCTGTTTGAAATTTTCATCTTCACAAAAAAAAATATAATTAGTGAATATATTGTTTTCAGAATCAATTACAATGAATCAATGATCTTAGTAAGGACATTGATAAATTTTTCTGCACGTATGTTATTTTTTAGAAGCTAATGTATTTTTTCCACTTATTCTTTTAATTATTTTTTGCCTATTATAATTCAAATAATAACCTTATTTTTAAAAAAATGAAATTAGTCTTATTCAAATCTTTTAATTTTTTCTTTTTAACCAAATCCTACAACTCAATATCTTTTTTAAAAAAAACTTACTGTCACTTTTGTATGTACAAATCATTTTGTTTAAGGCTAATTACTACAGTAGTTCTATTGTATTCTTGCATTTTTAATTGATGAATTTCTAAGTAGTGTTGCTGTATTTTTCTAATTTGACCTTTCTATTTTGCTGTCAACTCATTACATGTCCTTCACTTCAATTTTTTCTTATTCAATTCAATTTTGCCAGATTTTAAGAATCCATTACATGTGTTATGTTATTTATTTAAAGTATTTTATTAAAATATATTATTATTATTATAATATTATTATCCTCTCTTTATTTTTTATTTCTTCTTTTCTGAGTATTCTTCTCTCAATGTTATTCTTTTTTTTATTTGAACACAAATGATTTAATTGATGGATTTATATACTGCATCGTATATACTGTGAGTGATTATTGGTTTCAAAAATTTAATCACCATCCAAGCTGAACATGTTATGTCTCATACATATACTGAAAAACAAAATTTGAAAAATTATGCTGCATATATGCTTTTTCCTCTGTGACTATTCTTCTCTCCATGACTTTTTTTTCCCTTTCAATGTTAAAGATCCCATTGCCTCATTTATTTACTGCCAAACATATACCGTACAAGTGATTTTTAAATTACCTAACCTTTTATTTGCTTGCCAAACAATAGTTTTCTAAATGTTTATGATTTTGATTCATATTGAAAAGCCAGAGCATTGTTGTATAAATTTTTATGGTTGTTTGGAAGGTTTTAATTGTTAATTTAAAAGGAAAAAATAAAACTTAATAGGTGGACATTTATCTTTTACTAGTACACTGCATACCTTCCCGGTAGTATTGTCCTTTTATATTTGGCTCTTAAGCAAGAGTCATTTAAGAAAATAAATAAATAATTTTATTTATTGACAAGTTGAACTTCTTAAATTTTATTTCAATGCTAAACATTATAAATTGTTTATAATAGATATTTGACATTTTTTTTAGTTTCTTCAGATTTTGAGTATTCAGAGACAAGCAATGTTATGGATGATAATATTGGCAAAAAGAGAAATAACTCAAAATCATCCAATGAAGATGTTCAATATTGTAATCATAGTAAATGTGTCAGAGTGTGTCATTCAAATGTCCCTAATGGTGAGTGCTAATATGTCTTAATGTTACATATTAACTAACAAATAATTTTATGTCAAAGTATTTTAATTATATAAAAGCACTTTAAAATGTAATTAATATATGAGTGTGTATTTTACAATTGCAGGAAACAATATTCCAAGTGATCATTCCCGTGGGCATTATCTAAATGATTTTATTGGAGGGAGTGCATCTAATCAAGTAGAATTATGTAGTATTCCATTGTCGGATATTACTAATGGTAAAATTAAATTTTGTAAAAGATGTTTCACTCTATTTATATGTTTGAAAATTAATGATTATTCATATTTTGTTATCATTATTACTAGGCGCCGACAGTCAAAATGTTTCCCCCTCTTTTGCTGGAAATAAACTATTATTTGGTAAAGTTGCACCTATGCAACGTCGATGTAATATGTCTCAATCTTCTGCTGTAACAATTGTCAGGTTAACACGTTACTACTAAACAACATTTTTTGATCTATTATTTATTTCTCAAAAATATTTATGGAGAAACTTATTTACAAGGTATTTTTTTTTCCAGTCAATGTTAGCACACATAATGTACATCAATCTAACACTGTCTTAAATAAAGTTGTTAGAAGAGGTGTATGTATGTCAGAACAATTTACTCAATCTCCATCGTCGAATGTCACAAATGATAATTTATGGAGTCTTATTTCTTTTGATATAACTATATTATTTAATTTTATTATGTTTATATTTATCATTTCTTATTTGATTATCCTTTTATTTTGTTGTTTATAGTTAAGATATTATCTCCAAAGTGCAAATTTCACATCAAATCAAAACAATGAATTTGATGACACGTTTGAAGAATGTGAATCAAATCATAGTAACCATGCATAAGAAAAAGGACCACAAAAATTAATATGGAACAATGGTAGATTAACCAGAACTTCAGAGCAAAATGTACTTATTGATGGTATACATGAAGATGTATCCACTACCGATTGTATGTCTTCAATATTGTATTTTATTTTAAGTTTCATATTTTAACCATTAATCTAACATGAAAGCTTATTATTTTCTTATAATAATAAACAGTTTATTGCGATATTGGTGATTCTACTTATGAGTGTCAATAATGTGGAGCAATGATGTGGTATTCTGAGAGAGTGCAAAAGGGTTACAATCCAGCAAACCCTAGATTCTCTTTGTGTTGCATGCAAGGTAAAATAAAGCTTCCTGATTTGTTGTCTGGACCTCAATTTTTGATGGATCTTTACTTTAAGAATGACACAAAGAGCAAGCTATTATTGGAGAATATTAGATCATTTAACATGATGTTTTCATTCACCTCTATGGGGGTAATATAGATGGATCGTTAAACAATGGATCAGGTCCTCCAATTTTTGTCATGAGTGGTGAGAATTACCATAGAATTGGTAGTTTGCTTCCTAATCCAGGAGAGCAACCCAAATTTTCTCAATTGTACATATATGACACAGAAAATGAAGTTGCTAACAAGATTTCTGTTGTTAGGTAATTACTAATACATTTGGATATATTATTTATTTATTTTATGAAATTTCCATACTCAATTTATGTGTTGAGTCCTTAAATGATTGTTTATTCTATTATATTGTAGGATGGATAAAAATTCTAATCCATTGCATACAGAAATAGTGTCATACATTAAAGAGATACTTGATTCTCATAATACTTATGTTCAAACATATAGGATGGTTCAGGATCGTCTAAAAGAAAGTAATGTGCACAACCTGAAATTGAGAATAATAGGGAAAAGGGGAAAGGATGGTAGACACTTACAAAATAAGGGAAAAGGTATCCATGAGGGAGTTTTTTGCTCATAGAATTCAACAAAGAGGAGATAAGTAGGTAGTTTTGTTGTATTCTAAAAGGCTTTTTCAACAATTTTTGGTGGACGCTTATAGCATGATTGAGTCAGCCATATTGAATTATGTGAAAACTCACCAAAAACAGTTAAGGTCAAAAATATATAAAGGTTTAACAGATGCAGTTTTAAGAAGTGAAACAGATCCTTCAACAACAGGAAAACGTATTGTCTTTAATTATCATAACTCAGTTGGGTAAATATGTTTTGGAGGCAAAAGTGATATCAGGCAACAATATTGGAGAAAAGGTTTTTATTCCTCGATTGTCCTTAATTCCATCAGATAAGAGAATTCCTTTCAAATTTCAACGTAGACAATTTCCAATAAATGTCTATTTGCCATGACAATAAATAAAAGCCAAGGACAATCATTGAAGCATGTTGCCATCTATCTTCCATAACCTGTTTTCTCACATGGCCAATTATATGTCGCAATATCTCAAGTCACATCTCGCAGTGGTCTGAAAATTCTTACTTGTGACAATGAGGTAAATGGTTCAACATCTATTACTAATGTAGTTTATAAAGAAGTCTTCTAGACTCTAACATAGGTAACTTGCATTTTTTTTATTTATAATAACATTATAAAAGGAAAACATGTCTACTTTAGTTTTAATTTTACCAATTTTTCAGGCATTTCAGCAAGTTTATTTTCCATGATAGATGTGTTCAGGAGTCGTTACATAATTACTGTATAAGGTAAAAATTTAATTTTGTTTCCTTCCTATTTGAATTACTACATCTTTATAGCATTTTAATATTACACCTATTATAAGTTAATTATAAGTTTTTTTTTTTCTTCAGGTTAATACATTAGCTCATATTGTAGATGTTGATGATTTTGAAGCTGAGACACAATACAATTTAGTTTTCCTAATACTTTATATTATTATGTTTTTAATCGTTTATTATTGTCATTTTATTCGTATATTCATTTTTTTTTCATATTGCATTGAATTCAATTAATTTTCATTATTTTATATACGTTAATTATTAAAATAAAATTTATTTACTATAATAATTTATTTTTCATGCAACACACAGGCACAAGTCTAGTTGTAAGATAAAAGGAAACTTTTATGTTACATTTATTTTAACATTTATTACATTACTCTTATCGAGACTACACATTAACATGAACGTTGAAATAACTTTTGCAGATATATCTATTTTTTCTTGGATATACATATTAGGCCAAAGAACATATAGTGAAGACTACATACTGAAGGCTATGGAATCGGATACCAATGGCATGCAAGAAGAAGATGAATTTACTATAGTACCCCTTTGCCAGTACATTTTGGCACTCATCGTATAACCTTAAATTGAAGGTCCCTATTTATGGTGACTAAGAGAAAGAATGTGAGTGCTCCGCCACCTGCACAATTGTTTGAGTCAATTACAATGGAAGATTAGATTGACCTTTTGAATGCTATCAAAATTTTACAAGAGGAAATGAAAGCTATAAAATAGGCAAGAGAGCGTGATGCATTGGAACTTTTAACTCTCAATAAGGAGAATGCAAAGTTGAGGAGTCTCAACAAAACTTGCATACCCACTAATGAGCTCAATAATAAGCATCTTCATATCATGTACCAACAACTCACCTAGTGTAGTAGTCGATAGTACAAAATTGAGCAAGGGCCCCTTCACTTTAGAACTATGACTAGGTTATACAAAAATCCATTTACACAGAGAATTATGAACATTGTGGTATCAAATAATTGGAGGAGTCTACCATTGGAAAAATATGAAGGTTTGACCATTCCGGATGAACATATAAATGCACACTTGACATAGGTAGCTTTGTTGACTTAGGAGAATGCGTCTTTATGTTCTCTTTTCCTTATGTCATTAAAAGCTAGATCTCTCAATTGGTTTATCAAGTTTCCTTCAGGTTCTGTAAACTCTTTTGAAGAATTGACATCCTTATTCACGGTACATTTCGCTACTAGCCATCCATATCAACTATTGTCTTTGGACCTTGTGAATTTAAGACAAGAAAAATGAGTTTCTTTGATCATTCTTGCACCAATTTAATGAAGTGTAATGGAAATAATTTTTTGTGAACCCAATAGTGGCTATGGACAAATTGGATACAACGCTAAAGTCGAGACCATTTGTGAATAATATGGGTACAAAATCTCTTATTGATATGAAAAATCTAAGAAAAACGGGTCAGAAGTACATACAAATGAAAGAGTTGGTTGAATCTCATAATCTAGCTAGAGTCGAGACCATGCCTTTGAAAAAAGAAAATGGAAAACAAAAAATTCAAAAGAATAGGGGTGGAGATTCGTCTAGGAATTATTTTCCTCAGGGCCCCAGATACACTATTAAATATGAGTCGTGTAAGAATTCTGGAACAAGCACTAACTTTAAAAATATTGACTAGCCCAAAGCGAGCTTATAGACCACCCCGAGTTGATCCATCTAACTTTTGTTCATACCATCAAAATCATGAGCATTTAATGGATGAGTGTGCAACGCTAAAGGATAAGATAGAAGATCTTATTAAGCAAGGGCAGTTAAAAAACTTTATAAGTCAATATCAGAATGAGTCACATAGAGGACAAGATCGCTAAGAAGAAAGTTATATTTCTTTAGGGAAAGGGAAAGAAAGAGGAGAAAACAAAACTGAGCGAGAACACAACCAATCACAAGAAAGAAAGGTGAGTTCCCATGATAACTAGATTGGAGTTTTAGGCATGTCATTTAGCCCAAGCATGTATGGTATAATGTAAATAACTATATTTTGTAAGGTGAAAGGACACTTTTTGATCATATTTATTATAACATTTATTACATCACCCTTATCGAGACCAAACACTAACTTGAGCGTTGGAGTGACTTTTACAAGCACGTTCCTTTCCTTCTCAGGTATATTAGGTTGAAGACCATATAACTAAGACTACATACCAAAGACCACATCCAAAGGCTATGAAACCTAATACCAATGGTATGCAAGGAGAAGATCAATGTACTATTATACCCCTTTACAGGTACATGTATAATTTGATATTGTGAGTAGTGAGGTGATCTTTAAGCCTTTATATGTTTATAAGGTTTTATGCGTTTGGAGGGATTATGAACATCCCAAAAAAGTGTTGTTTAGTTTGGTGTACATTGTTTTGTATTGATTGATTTATCTTTCTAGATATTCTTATTTCTATTAATGACAAATTGATGTATGCATAATTTAGTATGATTATGTTGATTTGGTATTTAATGGTTGTGTTTGCAATATTTTGAATTGAAGAAGAAGAGATCAAGATTGATTCCTAATGTAGTCATAGAAAATAATTTTTACCTAATTGGGAAGAGTAATTCATACATTTTATATTAGAGATTTGAGTGTTAGAATAGTGACTCACAGAGATTAAGTTGTCATGTTTGAGACTATGTCTTTGAGACATGAGCATGCTAGGTGGGAACATAGATGTGCTAAATGAAACACAATCATGTTGTAATTAAACACGATTATATTCTCAATTTAAGTATTGTTGTGCTAGGTAACACAACAATATTGTGTAACACAATCTTGTTAAGGTCATGCTCCTTTTCATAGTAGAAATGAAAAAATCTAAATAGAACTATGCTTAAGAGAAACTCTTTAGTGTTTAGAAGATAAATGTGACAAACCAAGAATGCATGTGTTTTGTGTGCTTGCCCTAGCACGACCATGCTTGATTACAACACAAATGTTAGGGGTGGATAGACGGATCCGGGTCCGCGGACCGGTCCGTAAGTCTGCGGATTTCGCGGATAACGAGCCTGTTTTTTTCAAATCCGTATGACTATGTCTAATTTTTTAGCCCGGCCCGTGAAGTCCGCAAACTTGGCAGATTTAATCCGCGGGCTCGCGGGCTAGTCCGCGGACTTCACTAATTAATATTTTTAAATATTATGATTTTAATATTAAGTTGTGTATTTAATTTTTTAAATTATTATGACATGAAAATTATGTTTAGTTGGTAGGTATTTGTCATTTGAATTACTTTTATGACATTTTGATGCTTTTATTATTGAAAGTTTGGTACTATTATTTAAGTATTTGTAATTATTTTTATTTTAATATTTTAATATTTAATATTTTAAACGATTTTAACTATTGATAAATTTTATCATACTAAAATTTATCTTATAAATAAAAAATATTTTTTTTCTTCTAATTTTATGTATTTTTATATTTTAAAAATTTATTTTTTTGAACCATTATTTAGGCCTGCGGACCGGTTCGTTATCCGCAGATTTTGGCGGCCGGATACGGACTTAAAAAATAAGTTCATTTATTTTACGGACTGAACTTATCCGGCCCGTATAAAACGCAGGTTTTACGGACCGAGCCTTAAATAGGCCAGACCGATCCGTATACCCACCCCTAATGTCAATTGTGTTGGTTGTGCAATTAAAGCGTTGAATGGCCTTATATGCTACTAAATGCTCAGGGATTCATATTAATAAATTAAGTGAAGTTTTATTGAAACTGTGAGAATCATACTAAAGGCATAGAGAGTAATTGTGAAATATTAGTATAGGAGTTTTAGAACTTATGTAATATTGTAAGAAAATGAGGCTTTGTGAATAAGAAAATAGATGAACATTTGTGATGTGTGATTTGGAACCTCCATCACCAACATCATTATCATCACCACCATTATTGCTATCATCTTCACCGTCATAAATAGTATTTTCATGTTACTGCAAGTTGACAAAACTTGTCACCTATTAATGTCATTTTGTTTCCTTGTTTTTTGTCTTCAAGTATGACAGGTTTGGATGGGTTGGAAATTTTTTTATCAATTTTAGGTTCTCATACCCAGATAATACTGGTACCTAGTTCCATTTGCACCCTTGTATCTATTGGATACCTAGATACTCATGCTCGTACCCACAATTCCTTCCCCCACCCCACCCCACTTTACTTATATATGAGATTAATAATAATAAATCAATTAAAATAGTTACTACAATTATATCAAAAATTCATTCTTAAATAATCCAAAACACACATAATATTAAAAAAAAAATAGAACACTGATTGTTTAAACCCAAGTCATAACTAAACATTAAAGCCATTCATCCAACATAGAAATTATTAAAATTAATGTTTCAATTTTTAACAATAAATCTTATTAAACTTGAACGTCATGTAATGAGAGTGCTCTCAATATTTGTCAATAAATAATATGTTGAAATTGATTAGCTTGTAATTTTATATTATAAGTTTTAGAAAAAGGTATAAATACATAAGATATTTGACCTCGCCGTTAGAATCACCATCTCAATATTTTTGCAAACACTTATTTCTTAAATTTATATATTGCTTTGATCTATTAATACCAATAGAAATTAGACCATGACAAGACCAAATATTGGATAATCTAAAAATGTAATGATAGCAAATGGTGAAGCTCGAACTCACACGGTCGCACTCACAAAGGTAAACAGAGACGCTACACAATCGTGACTTGTGAGAGGAATGAAAGTATCCTTATGGTTGTTAGAGACTTTTAGTATTAGTCTTAAAATAAATAAAAAAATAGTTTTCATAATATTTATAAAATATATTTTGACTTAAATATATTTTTAGTCCTTGAAATTTAAGGTAATTTTAATTTTAGTCCTCAAATTTAAAATTATTATTTTAGTCTTTGTAATTTTTTTAAAAAAATATTATTTTAGTCCTTGTAATCAAATTTTGTTAGAAAATTTATAAAATATTGTCGCATAAAATTTACCTATTAATATTCCTGTTAGTAAAAATATCTCATTAAATCAACTAATATTGTATAATTATTTAAACCTGTCACTTTCAGATATGTTATTAGTGACTTGAAAGATTAAAATAAAATATTTAAAAATTACAAAAATTAAAAATAATAATTTTAAATTTAAGATATCAAAAATAAATTTATCCTAAATTTAAATGACTAAAAATATAATTAAGTCTATATTTAAATAATACACATTATTTATTTACTTATATTAATATATAACAAGTATACATGACAAGGCTGGTGGGTACTATAGTACTCAGAACCATACTGGCATAATCTTGAGGATATATATTTATCCGTATCCAAAACCAAAATTGTGAATAAATATTTGTTCCGCTTTCCACATAATTTTTGCGAATACCCGGGACACTTTGTCATACCTAATTAAAGCGGGTTTGAAATGATTTATGTTATAAACATGAATTGAGATAAATTTATTTATGAAAAGTTTTGAATTTATATTTAAAATATTTAATGATTAGCGGACGCATATGATTAAAATATTTTGTATTGTGGTGATTAAACGTGGAAATCGTTTGCATGACAGAAATAGTGATAGGTGATAAGGAATAGTTCTTAAATTGCAGGAGTGAGAAGCTTAAATAGAACAAAAGGATAGCAAAGCCTGCTTTTACACTTTTTCATCTGTTACGAAATAGATAAATAACACTGCGCACGTAAAGAACTAAAGAATCACATACACTCCTATATATAGATACATATATGGATGTCTCATGAAACATCCAACATCAACCGTCTGCTTCAGCCTTCAGGTCAGTTCAATGCTTTTTATTTCTTTTCAATCTACATTTCTCCAACTAATATACCATTATTTTTATTCTATATATCTACTATTCAAATAAAAATACACAAGTTAACATTTACATTTAATTATCAATGCAGTCTTTGATTGAGCATGAGTATTGTAAACCCATATGAATGAATGTTGTAATAATCTCTCAATACTAATATATACTATGTTGATAAACGAACTCAAATCTTGAGTAACCTAGCATGTGATGAAACTTTCACATCCATTAAAGAAGTCTCAGGCAGGCTATACAATTTCTTACAAAAATGTGACAAGTTTCTAATAATACACAATATTCAAAATACTTTATTAATATTGATTATTTCCATCTATTAAAAATGTACTTCTTTTTCTTTTTTATCTCTTTCTCCTTCTAGGTGTCAAATAAATTTGTGATATTAATAAATCAATTTCTAATATAAAAATTATTTTCATAATAAAATCGGACAACAAAAAGTTATACTCTATTTGATTTTGGAGGTAAATTTTGAGATGTTTTAACAAAAATAAGAGATAGATATAATTATCCAATAAAAATTATTTCCAACGGAGATATATACTTACTCAAACTGTTTAATTATTTTATGCTTAGAACATAATTTTGCACATCCATGAGGTGTTTACATATTGAGAGAAATTAGGAAGAGAAGAAAGTAAAGTAATTGATATAATTTTTTAGATGTATAAAGTAATTGATATAATTGATGACATATATGTAAAAAGAAGAGAGATAAAGACAAATTAAAAGTGTTAATGAGGTGTTTTATTTATTTGAGTGTACAAATAAACATCACTTTTTTCAATTTTTGAATTGTGCAAAAACCTTTTAAGCTAGTAGTGGTTACAATGTTGCACGAGAATGATTAATTTTTAATTCAATAAACTAAAACATACTCCAAATAGAATACAAAATGTGCTTAAATATTTGTTTGTGAGTCATTTTGATGCATTACTTTTTTTTCTTTCTATATTTTACATTTTAAGCAACTCTTATTTTAAATATCATAACTCTACATGAATCTCACCTTACATTAAAATATTTTTATTTGTTGTTATATATATGTTATAAAACCTGAACTTTTTTTTTGGATCAAATAATAAAATTTAGAATATGATTATTCTAGAAAAAAGATGGATGGATCAAGTAAAGAGCTTTCAACTGAAAATGAAGAGGAAGAGGAAGAGGAAGAACTTAAATGGTTCGGCATTACTGCAGAGCAAGCATTAGACAAGAAACGAGATACGGATGCCAATAATACCGGGGAATGTAAAGTTGAATCTAATGAGACACATGACAAGAATGACAAAAGAAAAATGCTAAAGTATTTGTTCAGTGAGCCATTTTGATGCATTATTGTTTTCTATATTTTACAATTTAAGTAACTCTTCTTTCAAATATCACAACTCTATATGAATCTCACAATTTTTTTTTTAGATACTTCTTTTTTGTTGCTATACATAGAGTCTTGACTTTTTGGACCAAATAATATAATTTTGAATCATGATTATTCTAGAAAAACAATGAGTGGATCAACACAACCTTCGACGAAGGAAGAGAAAGAAAGTGAAGCCTCAATTATCAGTGAGAATATAACACATGACCAGAAGGATAATATTCATTTGCTCCAAGAAGTGTATCACTTGGCGCATGGAGGTGCATTGAGTAATTCACAAGATTCATATTTCTTCGATTTAACACAAACTAGAACTCCTGTATTGGGAAACACCATGCTACATGTAGCGGCTTGTAATGACAACAATGACGTTGTGGATTTGGTTGTTAAAAAAGCCCCTGAGCTTTTGTTCTTGCGTAACAAAAACGAAGACACTGCCCTACATGTTGCTGCAAGGGCTGGTCATAACTTAACCATTCAAAAGCTTTTGGAAGCTTATTCTGATTTTCAAAGACCCGAGATAGCTAAGGAGTGGTTACAATTTGAACAAAGAAATAATGCAGAAGGTTTAATATATTTGATCAGGTTGGAGAATAATCAAGGGAACACTATGTTACACGAGGCCATGATGTGTAGCAAGTGCAAAGGGCCCAACATTTTCCAAGTTCTTGACTCATACAGAGGAGAATCAGTGTCCGAGTCTTGTTATGAGTCTGCGTTAACTAAAATAAACAAGGCAAATCAATCAGTGTTGTATTTGGCAGTTGAGACAGGTCATAAGGATACCGTTATCCATATCTTGAATAAGTGCCACGAGAATGTGATGCCACACGGAATATCACCCCTTAAGGCGGCAATCATGAAACATGATGAAGGTAATTACTAATTAAATTGTTAATTTCCCGTTTAGTTTATTAATTCATTAATCTTCAATTCTTAGTATAGAAATATACATGATCTTTTGCACCGTTAATTTCTTATTCCAATATTGGAAGTTGTTAGTAGAGCTGGTTAGATATTTGTATTCCTTTATGTTAATATTGAAGATACACGAAAGATAAAATTGGTAATTAATATTATGTTTGTGACTGTAGATATGCTCAAGATCATACTAAGCAAGAAGCAAGAATGGATACATTTAAAGGATAAAGATGGAAGAGTTGCTCTTCATTACGCTGCATCAACAGGTTACCGTGAAGGTGTTGTTCATATACTTGAGAAGTGCAAGTCATGCAGCAATCAAAAGGACAAAGATGGATCCTTACCTCTTCATCTAGCAGTAGCATATGGAGGGGACGTGGAAGTAGTTAAGGAGTTGTTAAAATACTGCTCAGATCCCACTGAGATGCTTGACAAAAGTGGCCGTAACATTCTTCATATTGCAGCAAAAAATGGAAAGTATGAGGTGTTGCAATACATCCTTCAAACTCAAACTCGTGGATTTAAGGAGATGATAAATCAAAAGGATGTGGAAGGAAATACACCTTTGCATTTGGCCTCCAAATGGTGTCATCCCAGAATTGTCTATGATCTCACATGGGACGAGAGAGTGAATCTTCGTGCCGTTAACCAATACAATCAAACAGCACTCGACATTGTAAATGAAGTTTATCAATCTCAAGAAAATCCATCCCTTCGACAGGCAAGTACATACATTGTTAAATTAATGCCTTTTTTTTCTTATTGTTTTAAGTCCACTGTCCAATAATTATAACACAAAAATGTAACATTCGCAGGAACTGACATGGACTGCATTGAAGTCTGCTGGTGTACAGAAAAATTCTAGGAGAGTACTGCCTGTAAGTGACTCCGAGACAAAAGTTATAAAGGGTAAAGATGGAGTTTCTGAGACAAAAATAATCGTAAATTGTAAAGATAAAGGTTCAGAAACGGAACCGTATAAAGACAGAGTGGAGTCACTGCAAGTGGTTTCAACACTGATAGTTACGGCTTCAGTGGCAGCATGTTTAGCAGTGCCTGGTGAAGCTGATGGTGCAGCTAATAACATAAAGCATGCCATGTTCCACTTTTTCATTTTCAGCATAACAATATCTTTGTTTAGTTCCATGAGTGCTACCATCATTCTCTTTTGGACACGACTAGGAGTACTTGAATTGCTGGTATGTGGTCTTGATTGTGTATTGCCACTTCTTGGAGTGTCTCTCATCTCACTCTCTCTGGCTTTCATGTCTGGTCTCTACACTGTTATTAGCGAAAAAACTTGGCTGGCCACCACATTTCTGGTTATCTCTCTGATTTTTGTTGTGGTTCTATCTTTCTTATACATCCTCCTTTTCTTTCCCTCAAAGTCAACCAAGAAGCCCCTGCGATACATTTCCTTTTACCCCTTTCTTTTCCTTGCATGGTTGGCTGAACCTGGAACCCCTCATCAAAGCCACAACATGAAGGACAATATCGTTTGTCGGTGCTGTGATTGGATGTGAAACATATGGCTAGGTCCACTTTTAGTTCTTGCAATGTTTCTCTTCTCATGCCGCCAATAAATGTTTTCCAATAAATAGAATAAAAGTTGTTTTACTTCACTTTTGTATTCCATAAAGGTTGAACCAAAATACTCTTCTTTGGTGATGAATTAAAGTATTTTATGTATTGTTTATTCAATTTTATTATATTAAGAATGATTTGCAGAACCAAATATGTTTATTGTTGTTTTTGACTTTGTCAGAAAGTTGATTTTTTAATTTTATGAAGTCTATCCTTGTAAGAGAATTAGTTCTCCAGCTGACTCTCAGTCAATTCCCTCCGAAACTAGAATAATCTAAGAATATGTTATTATTTTCAGAAATAAACAGTTAAGAGCAATTAGTTGAGCATGTTTTTAATAGTTTTGAACTCCGAGTCACCAATGTTACTTTATGCACAGGGGTTGGGCAGTATGACAGTATCCACACGAACTTATATTCGATTCTTTGTTTTGTCATATTATAAATAACTCAATGTTATAATATATATATATATATATATTATAAAAGAGAATATATTTTGGTAATCACTGTGGATTATTATATCTTTTAAAATAATAAAAAAAATAAAAAAATTCATATATTCATTCTGAATAATTATTTTCAACTTTTAATATTTATTTATGTATAATTATTAGAGGCACAAAGTGCCTTGACCCCTCTAGTATATATATAAGAGAGTTAAAATAATATTATTTTATATTAAATGTGAATTTTATAAATTTATATATTAAATTAAAAGTTCATATCATTACTACAAGAAAAATGCTGATTTCTGACAGAAATTTCTGACGGAAATAGGCAAATTTCCGACGGATTTTTCTTTTTTCGACGGATTTCTGACGGATTTCAATCCGTCGGAAAAAGTGACGTCGGAAAAAAAAATCCGTCGGAAATAATTTTTCATGGAATTTTCTGGAAAATTCCGTCGAAAATTTCCGACGGAAATATCCGTCAGAAAATTCTGTCAGAAATTGCTGTCAAAATTTCCGACGGAAAAATCCATCAGAAATTATATTTTTTTTTTAATTTTAATAAATTTATAAATGTAACAACTCTCATATTTGGCCTCTCAAGAGTTCTATTTCATAATATTTCATTGTTTAGCATGTTTTATCCTTACTTGTGCAATTTCTGGGAGACTTCCTAGAAGGTCACCCATTCCAGTACTACTCCAGGTCAAGCACGCTTAACTGTGAAGTTCTGATGAGTAAGCTACCGAAATGTCTATGTATGTTGTCAGTATAACTTGTACAAATTAATTCATTTAAGTCATCCTCAAATATACAATCTTATATTTGTACTATAATAATAGTATATAATAATTTTATATTACGAATAATAATAATAATAATAATAATATATTTAATTATTCTTTATTTATATGTACTTACTTTTATAATTAACATCTACTTATTTTTATTTAAAATTATAATTTAAATTATTTAATTTTATAATTTATAATGATAACATAATTTATAAAATTATAAATATTTATTTATTACATACTTATAAATTAAATTTTAATATTTTAAATAAATTATTAATTAACTTAACATATTTATTTACCTTAAATCAAACATATAAAATTCAAAAAAAATGTATTTATCCTTTTTTTTTCTAATTATCAACTATTAATAAAATACTAACTTAAAATCTTATCTAATTATATATAATATTTTCATATAAAATTTAAAACCAGATATTAGTTATATAAAAATATTAAGATCATATAGTAAATTGTCAATAAGATTTTAGTTAAATAATTTAAAATAATTAATGTTTCAATTATATTGTTAATTAGCAAATAATTTATTCCAAAACTAATTAATTTTTTATATTAATTATTAGTAAAATTTAATAACTTTTAATTTAACAATTAATTGGATCGATGAAATTCAACACACACCATGAGTTATTGAGCGGAATAACTTTACCAAGAGTTATTTTGTAAGTTATCGTAAATCAAACATATAAAATTCAAAAAATGTATTTATCCATGTTTTATTTTTTAATTATCAACCATTAATAAAATACTAACTTAAAATCTTATCTAATTATATCATATAATATTTTCATATCAAATTTAAAATCAGTTCTTATATTTTCGACAAATATAAATTTGTCTGAAATATTCTATCAATAATATAATTTTTCCTACAAAAATTTTCTCATCGAAAATATAAATTTTTCGACAAATTTAATTTTGTTTTATAAAAAATCATCTTCGATTAATATAACATTTTGTATATATGATTTAAGAGTAAAAGATTTTCAATTTAACAGTTGAATTTACAAAATTTACATTTAATATAAAGTCATAGAACGGCATAATACTTAGTAAAAGTTACACCAGTATAATTATAACCCCCTATATTATATATATATATATATATATATATATATATATATATACATACATACATATATATACATGGACAGTTGCATGTTTGGAATAGTGAATTAGTGAGGCACTTGCCCTCACTACTATTTGACATATACATAATTTTTTATCTAAAAAAATAATATATTTAAAAAATAAAATTATATTCTAATAATAGATTCAGAAAAAAATGTTTATTTATTTGATATCTGTCAAATTTTTGAAGGAAATTAATTCTCATGTGATAAAAAAAAATTTCTTAATAATGAATTAATTTTTTAAAAAAATTTAATTATAATATATATATATATCTTAATATTCACATATATAATGTAATATATTAAAACAAATAATTTTTTGATAAAATAAAATTTGTAGCATGCATATGTTTCTCTTTTGTGTTTTTTATTTATTATATACGTTGATTGAAAAAATCAAAATAGTAAAATTGTATACATTGATTAAAAAAATCAAAATAAGAAAAATCATAAGATTTAAATTCCATTTAGAATTGTTATTATAAGATATATTTTAAAATAAATTATCATCTAAAAATATATATTAGATATTAAAAACATATTTATATCATAAATAAATTAAACTTTATTTTTATAAATTTAACATATTTATTTTTATATTTTTAATAGTATTAAATTATTATAAAATAAGTCTTTATGATATAGTTCTATCCAAACATTTAAAAAAATTTTATGATAGATAAATAAGTCATACTTAAAATATATATTTTTAAATAAAATTAGGTTCAAACCAAGTAAATTATAATAAAATATAGTATGACCTAATTTATTTTCATCTTTAATACTAATCGTAGATATAAAAAATTTGTAATAAATAATTATAATATATATTTATACCTTTAAAAGATATATAAAATTTTTAATACTACAAATATATATAAGAAATTAAAAATAAGAAATTAAAAAAAGAAATTAAAATAATAATTAAAAATAAGGTTTCCGACGGATTTATATTTCTGTCGGAAATTTCTGACAGAAAATTTCGTCGGAAATTTCCGACGGAAATATAAATCCGTCGAAAATTTCCGATATTTTCGGAAATTTACATTTTTCTTGTAGTTTTATATATTTATATCAAATTTTGTTAAAATTGAACAATAACTTAAAAGTAATCAAAGTATTCATATTTTATTATATTTTGAAATGTTTATATTACGTCAATTTTATTTTATAAGAATCAAGTATCAAATCATCTTGAATTAATATAAAAAAAATTATATATGATTTTAGAGTAAAAAACTTTCAATCTAACGGTTAAATTTGTAAAATTTACATTTAATATGAAATTATTGAACGATATAATACTTCATAAAAATTACACCGATATCATTTTAACTCTCTTCATATATATATATATACTATCTATCCTAATATATAATTATTACTATTATTTTTTAATATTTTTATTATGAAGTCAATTTTATGTGAAATAAAGTTAGATAAAGTCATCACTACAAAGAAAACCTTTTTTTAAGAAAATCTTTTAAAAAACCTTCTATTTTTAGAAATAAATTTTTTATATAAGAATAATAAGTAAAGTTATTTAAAAAAAAAAAAAAAAACTAGTCCAATTTGGTTTATTTTTAATTTTTTAAGTTTAATTGCATTTTTTTTTGTCATTTCATGATTTTATTTATTCTCTCACCTAACCTCTAAAATTACACATTTTTTTATTCAACTTATAAATTTCATACATTTTATCATTCTGATAATTAATTGTCTAATATTATTAGTTAACCATTGATATTACATAATGTATTACGTCAAAGTAAAGTAGTAAAATTTGCATAATTTTAAAATTTGGTGACAATTGTGCAATTTCGAATGTTTGATGATAAATTTCATCATAGCAGGGAATGAAATTCCATCTTTGTTTAACAATCAAAACTACTTTGCAATTGATTTATCACATCATCCATATGACAAGTTGGGTTGTGATTCAATTACATCAATAATAGATTAATAGTGGATGTAGCCGAGGTCTTCCAGTTAAGTGAATGGTGGGGAATTACAGTGTGCCTCGCATTAGCCAACTTCAACGGGGCAATGACGAAATGTGCATTTATTGTTGGGTCCTGATCGAGACCCTAACCCAAAGTTCCCTGTAGCATCCAAGTTTGGGCACTTGGTTTATGAATTCAATGAACCTTGCATCCATATTAAATTCTTGATTAGTGATCATGTATGTATTCAGCATTATCTAAGTAGGGTGCAAAACCAACTTCAATTGATATTTTTTTTGTGGAGAATCTTTCTGCGTTAGGTAAGGCAACAATAAAGAAGTGTGGGTGCCACGTGATATCTAAGGAGAAAATTGAAGAATGGCGCAAGCACTCACATGGTTTTAATATGTCAAGAATAACAGAAATGAATGACGACGAGGGATGCAGTCTTGAATTAGCCTACTTCTCCAAATGCATCCTCTTCTTCAATGGACTAAACTGCAGTAAACTCTACCCTTGGTAGCTAATCTCATCAACGTGCCAATCATGTTTATAATATTACTTTTTCGTTAATAAATACAGCTTTTTCTTCTCAAAGAAAAAATTGTAGAATCTTTGATGTTTCAAATCACTTAATATTACATGTGAATACAGACTTTATAAATCTAAAAATACTATAATTTTACACGATACAATTATTCTTCTCACTTTCTAAGACCAGGTTTCTACATTCTGCTATATGTATAATGTCCGAATATAAAATTATTCATAAAAAAAAAAACCGAAAGAAACTGAATAATACACTGTTGAAAGGTTCACAACAATATGATATGATAATATATGGATAACACTGTCAATTAAGTTTTGCAGAAAGACTTCGTTTCCATAATTTACAGGTATTATTGGTAATCAATGGTTGAATATGTTGAATAGTTTGGTAACATACTGGTTGGAATTGCTGATATGTATTAACAAACATGAAAATTATTTAGTTATATACAGTTCTTATACATGCTTTTACCTGGAACATTAATTTATGCTTTATCCATGCACTAACATGAAACTACACAAAAACCAGGTTTTTAATTTATCCATAGAAACTGCTTGAACCAGGAAAAACCATCCCATTATCCCAAATACATATAAGTGCTACTTGCTACTTAACTGTATAAAATTTTCTGATTGATTGCTAACGTTTTGACACCGTTAATATATAGATTGTGATAATGCATGATGTGGTTCGGGTTTGGATACGCCTTCTGGGAAGCTAGAGATAATGTCGATTTTCACGGTATCTGTCTTTACGGAGATATATGCTTCTGCTCTTAATTCACTCGAGTAGTACCTTTCACCTCGTGAACATGGTGGCAATCAAAGGCTACTATAGTCTATGGCCACCTTTACTTTTGTTTCGTTCAGTTTCTGTAGTGTTGCTTATTTGTTATAAAACCTTTCAAAGAAAGTTGTACATCTTGGCAACTTTGTTGTTGTTTTAGTTGAAGAATCATCCTCTGTTTTTCCCTATTGTTACGTATTGGCACTACGGCTGTGTAATTGAATGGTTGAGTTGTTTCACTGCCTCTTGTAACCTTCTTACTCCATATGTAAATAAATAGCCAGTTAAGCAGTATACATTATACACTATACATTATACAGTATAGTACTAATATAGATATTGATATTAACATGTCATCAGGGATACATAGTCAAACTGAGTATCTCCCGTTGTACAGTAATTTTGCTTTTAAAGATACACAGAATTGAATCATATTATCCTGTGAGTCACATAATTGGTATTAGATCAAGAGTTACTAACCAGGTATAACCCTGTTATCTTCACTCCATGATCAAATATCACGATTCAATATGATTGAGAATTTATCCAAGTTTTGCCAGGACAAAATGTTGGCCACATTGTAACATACACGTGAGCAAATGCTTTGTTAAACAAAATTCACTACGTTGATATTGTAATAAAACTAAAAGGTCAAAATGCAAACACATTCCGGGAATTAAAATGTAAAAAGCGGATGGATCCACCGAAGAGACCGAATGCTACAGCATAGTAGAGAAAATGTCAAATGAGAAATGGCCTAAATATCTTGGTACAACAGTGACAGAATCCGAAACCACAAGATGACATCTTAGAGCTGAGCTGTTGCTGTCAAAATGATAATGCAATCTCGAATATCAACATGGAGTTCCCACTATGATCTTGATCTTGTTTATGAATACACGTACTCTAATTGGACTCGCACTGCGGCACAAGACAATCCCCATAAATGAATGTTTGGAATTACAAGAGGGCATGTGACTCAGTGGTAAATGACAATTTGGTGGAGAGAGAATCAGACTTGTGCACACAGCTCGTGCTTGAAGCTTCAAGATAACCCGACACACACCAGGTGGCGCACCACCTACTCTCTTTGTCGCCTTTCTATGGAACGTGCTTCATCAGTTTTCTTACTCTCTTGCTTATGACCTTTATTTTCTAACTCAATCATATTGTTGTAAATACGAAATTGTATGAAAATGTTAAATGATAAACTAGCATAGATGCATACGTAACGTAACATAATGTGATAAGTTAACTCTTAATGTGTACTCACAATCACATGCCCGGGCCCAACGGAAGGGAAAACTCTTACATAAAGAAGGTGCACTTTTAGGTTGTCACATTACTAGTATGATCCGGAGAATGTCATGCATAATTTATGGCCATCTTTCCTTTTTAAAATTGTTGCCATTAGCTACCGCAGCAAGCACAAGATGTGAATTTCACTCTAGTTCTTCCCTCAAATAATCAATAACAAATTGTTAACCCTATAATAGTCGGGCACTTTACGCCAATACGTTATGGGAATGCTCTGTTTAGCATAAAATTTTGTGTTTAATCTTTGTTATGTTCAAAAATTCGTTGGCTCAATAACAGTCATAATACCAAGAAATGATCAAACTATTGTTAATGTTTTTGGATTTCACTTAAGAAATTTTATTCATAATTTGAGTGAAAACTTAAAAAAAAAAAAAAATGTCCAAATCATATGATATATGGGACATTACACGTGCTAACTCGTCAATTGCATCCGGTGGAATTTGAACTTATTAGGATATTCTACATGTTCATTGTATAATCGAAAGAGGGAATTGATTCAATCGAGATTCGTGATAACTTTTAGCAGAATTTGTTGAAATTGGACTCTGCAAATCATTAAAATATGAACTACTCGCTAGTACCTTACACTGTTACCTTATCTGCTGGAGGTTCGCTTTTTTCTTTTCTAGAGCCGTTAGGCAAGTTTGAATGCTTCCCTTCCATTGACATTTTTATAGCCGTTTTTACTGTGACCTAATTATTCAAGTCATAGTTTAGCCATGGAATGGAACTAATAAAGTTATATAAATCTGGTTTGTCGCTAAATAAGTTTGATGATATAATTTCTCTTTAGAATTTATGGTCTTCTAAATAAATAAATATATATATATATATATATATATATATATATATATATATATATAGCAACTGAACTTAAATCACGGGCCGTAAGTAAAAATAAAGTTATCATTTGAAATTATTAGACCTCCATATATTTCTATCATTTGAGTTCAAAAATAATATCAGTATTAGAAATTATTATTTGAGGTAGTTTGAGAGAACTTGGTGAAACGTAAGGATGGTAATGGGTTATAAGACAGAAAATTGAGAGTATTTAAATGTGTTATATTATTTCCAAGTTAGATTTCACCACTCTCATTTGTTTGTAATGATGTGATTTGTTTATTTGTATATGCTTTTGATATATAAAAACGGGTTGTGGAATTCTAGCTGGTCTTTCTAGTTTTTGGCCTTTTGCCTCTTCAAGCATAAATAGCCTAAACAGAATAATTCAATTACGGACAAACTTGTATAAAAAGTGCACAAAAAGTCACAGAGAAATAACTACAACATTTTTTTAGTCATGAAACAATAAAAAGAAAAAAGTTTCTAAAAGTTAAAAATAATTAAATTTATAAAATTAATCATTAAAACATAAATAACAATTTTTCAAGCCTATTCTAAGTGACCGTTACCTTTTTCTACACGCAACAATTTTTCTACTTATGACCACACTATGATAAAAATAAAATTGCCTAAAGGATTACATTAAGCAACAGTTTTTAAAACCACCAATAACATATTTTAACTAAGAATCAGATCTATGTCATTACAAATAATTCATGCATTGTTAACTAAATTTGGTTACCTGTTATATATTTTAAGGACAATTTTTTAACCAATGACAAAAATAATTTATTTACTTAAGTAAAAGTACTGTAATGTGTAAAACACTAAAAATCCCCGAGCTATTGCTCTATTTTCTTTTGTTCTATTCGTTATGGAAACCATTTTAATCAACAGTTTTCATTAAAAAAAATTAACAATTAATTGTATAGAAAATAAGATCAATTAAAGAAATAAAATAATTTAATTTTTATAAAAATTCTAATATAAATTTTTGTAGATAGTTATAAATTTATAATTTCATTTTTGTAAATTAAAAGCACAAAATTATTTTATTCAGAAAGTTCACATAAATTAAAAAGTTAATCTAAATTGATCAAAAAGATATGTGCACTTTAGAAGGGTTATATTATTTATATAAATTATTTTTATAATATATTTTTTATCCCTTTTGATACAAAAATAATAATTTCTCATTTGAGAGTTTTAAAAACTGTGTCAATGGGATTATGTCATCCATCAATTGAAGACTTGTGTATACAAGTGTAAATAAGCATCCATGATGTCTTTCTTACATGATATGATGTCACAAGTTAACTTTATATGAATCCCTATTCACATGGTTTCAAGTTCCCGGGCCCGGTGGAGGACATATAGGGAAAATTCTTATATAAAAGAATGTGCACTTTTGGTCATGTATAATTTAGCTACTGCAGCACGCAGAAACATGCGAATTTCAGTTTACTTCTTCCCTCACCTAATAAATAATAACAAGCAGGTTTCTTAATTAGTATAATAAACTATTTAAATTATTATAGTAAGATTCAATTAACTAATTTATAATATAAAAATAATTAATTCAGTTAATAGTCTTATTTTTCTAATATTTTTGTTTCAACTTTTAGTGACTGTAATATAAAGAGGTAAAATACGGTTATCAGAGGAACCTAAAACTTTAATCAAAGAATATTTTTGTAAAAAACAAAAATTAATGCAGGTTATATTCAAAATTAGTTATTATAAACAAAACCAAACAAAATCTTCAATTTAGGTGATGTTTGTTAGCATATTTGGTTGTGAATAAAAAAAGATATAGGGATACGTGGATCCAGCAGAAGCAGATTGTATTAGGTTTTGCATCAATTTTGTGAACTGACATGAAAACTTGACAAAACGTGAGTTGGGGAATATTATAACATAAATGTTGTTTTAAGGTAATATTACTATTTTCCTATAAACAAACAATAATTGAAAGTAACTTCTAAAAACTTGTAATAAAAATTAAAGAAAAATACATGTTCAAGTTTATATTTTAAATAATAATTTTAAGCCATAAAATAAACAATTATTATAAAATAGAATAAGAGGGGATACACTAAGAATTTTCAGAGTCATAATTTGAGTGAAAAAAGAAAAGGAAAAAACTTTTGTCCAAATCATGATATATGGCACACAAAATCGACAATTGCATCCGGTGGATTAAACTGGATTAGGATATTATGCATTTTCATTGTCTAAATTAAAGAGGGAATTGAGTCAATCGAGATTCATAGTTACTTACTTTTACTCTTTTAGCAGTATTTGTTGAAAATGGACTCTGCAATTCATTAAAATTGCAAACAGAAACTATGTCGTTACTTTCCACTGTTACCTTACCTAATGGGAGTTGGCTTTTTCTTTTCTAGAGCTGTTAGGCACGTTTGAAAGCTTCCATTCCCATTGTCGGTTTAACCCTAATTTTTATTTATAAATGTAAAATTATGAGTTTTTTAAAAATGAAATTAACAAAGATATATAAAGCTGGTTAGTCGTTAAATAAGTTTGTATTAGAAATTATTATTCAAGTTAGGAGATTGAGAGACTTTAAATGTTGGTATATTATTTCCAAATTACATTTCACCATTCTTATTTGTAATGTGATTTATTTCTCTTGCTTTCCTCTCATTTGTTAATTTGTACATAATGAGTCACAGCATTTTTATCCATGAAAATACTGTGTTGTATGTAAAAAGTCTCCAAGCAATTGTTTTTGTTCTATTCGTTATGGAAATGATTTTTCATTTATAAATTTCAGCAACACTGCATGTGATGTCCACTTAGTTTTTATCTTACAGAAACCCTACTCACTTCTTTTCTTGACGAGAAAGGCTGCAAGTTGTAAATTTAGGTCCCACCCGTCCAAATATAGCTAAATATACTAAATGGTAGGTACACTGCCCTATAATTATAAGAGCTACTATTTAACTTCACGGGCAATTAGAGGATACTCACTCCATTTCCACGAAGGAGATGTCTCACCCTTACGCTACATAATACATTTGGTCGATAGAGAAATGGATGCAGTGAAAGTGGGTATATGAGAAAGGAAAAAAAGAAGAAAAACACAAAAGTTGTTTTCTAACAATTTATCAGAAAATCAACCTTTTTTAAAAATAATAGTTTTTAATGATTATAAGACAATCAGTAGACTCTTTTTAATATCTAAAAAATAACCACTATCTTTTGTATCATAATCATTTTATGATCTTAAACAAAAAAAAACTATATTTTTTTAACATAATCAATTATAAGATTATTTGAATACAAGTTAAAAAATATTTTTAAAAACTTTTTTATTAAAAATAACGAGCTTTTTTTAATATAAAAATCGTTAAAAACACTCACAAACTTCAATCCATATTCTGTATGATAAATAAGTCTGAATTAAAAAAAACAACGTAGTCAGTAATTGATTTAATTGCAATAATTGCGCCTCTCTGTAACCCTCTTGTTCTCTTCACATCAATTTCTCTTCACCAAACCACATGCAGTGTTAGTGTGGTTAAATAATATAATCAAGGACGGGGTTAAACAATAAAGGAATCTACCCTGAAAAAGGCTTGTTTAATTTTTCATTGCTCAGACATGTTTTGTTTCATTTAAATTTTCTTTTTCAAGAGACGTGAGTGTCGATAATAGCAGTTAATATTTCTTTCGCATAAACCTTCTAAACGACTGACACACTAGAATGTAGAGGAAGAAAAGATCCCTTAAACTATTGGCTTAAAATGCAACGAAACCTGAAGAAACAATACCCCTTCAGGAATCAGGAGTCTACTGCAAAGTGAAAGCTTAGATACAATTTACTCTAGTCCCAAAGTTAATTTGATTTAGCTACCCCTACCCCATTCATTACCAGTTCCCACCAACTGGATGAAAAGTCAACATTATTTAACTAAAACATAATCAAGAACCCCCAAAAAATCTTCAAACTAAAAGAAATAATAATAACCAACAAGTAATGTAGCTCCCCTTCCTAGTCTCACACTAGCACAAACACCACCACCTTTACACAAAGCAAAATCAGCCAGATGCAGTATATTCTCATGCGGGAATATGTCATCAGCTTTTTAGTATCCAGTAGGAAATTCGCAGTTACCGTACCCTGCACAAAAATAACGGGTTAATTACAATCATCAATGCATAATTTTAATTTTAATTTAAACACAAATAAAGTAGAATTATAAAAATATAGACAAAAAGGCAGGCATAGGCCATAACCTAACATTTCTGAGTAGAAGTAGAATCCAATGTGATTACACTCCCCAATGGCCCAATGTTTGACTAATTGACCGTCTTTATGGGTACAATTATTCATCTGATTTACCCGTCCCTTCGGGAACAGGGTTCACCAAATAGTGCTAAATTAAAAGACCAACACTCTGCTCAATAAAGTTATGCCACGTCGTTATCACAAAAGATTCCCCCTTGTCAACCCTATCACGTGCCTCTTTTATGTCCACTGACCTGTCGTGAACCAGAACCAGTCCTTACCCCGCTCACGTTAGCAACTCAACGTACCTCTATTCTAAACTACTCACAATCAGAACCTAATAAAATAAAATAAAATAAGGGATTTATAGAATACTCACTAGGCTCCTGCGTGACCACGTACGACGTGCCCCCGAAGTAGCAGCTACCACCCTTGCGCGCTTGCTTCTGATAATAACTGTTGAACGCAAACGAAGCGTGGGCCACAACCGTGTTAGGATCATAACACGTGGCACCGCGCTGAATCGGACGGCAATCAGCCCCTCCCTCGCCGCAAGCGAAATCTAGAGCCGCCTGCAGCTTAACTTTATCCGCGTCCGGGTTCGCAACGCACCACGTGTTCCCGGTGGTGCTCTTGGAAACCCCGCCGCTGACAACGGGCGCCGGCGCGGGCTGCTTCTGTCCGCCGGCGCTGACCGGCGAGGGACGGTCGTGGTAGTCCTTGAGCTCCTCCACCGTCAAGGGGACATTGTAAACCCTTTTCTCGTCCGGGTAAAAAAGCCCAAAGTTCCTCTCGGAAGTGGGCCCGGGCTTCTGATTCTCATTAAAAAGCGCGAACAAATAGACGGTGAGATCCGCTTTGGGCCTGAGGGGGGTCCCGCCACCCGTCAAGATCTTACGGACGAGATTCCCGTTGAACGCAGCGGCGTTCTCCACGCTGGCGCCAACCTCGTTACTGTCCCCCTTGGAAGGCCACCCCGTTTCCGTGACGACAATCTTAACGTCGTCGTATTTCAAAGCACTCATCGCGGCGAAAACGGCGTCGATTTGGGCGTCGAACAGGTTATAGTAGCGCAACCCGTTACCCGGATCCACCACGCCCGGGTTGTCGCGGAAAAGTGCGTAGTCCAAGGAGATGACGTCAGCGTTGGACTCGTACGCGAAGAAGGGGTACACGTTTACCATGAGGTACGACCCCGTTCCGCGGAGAAACTCCAGCATGGGTTTGAAAACCGCTCCCACGAGTTCCTCTCGGAAGGACCCGGCTGAGGAAGGGTATGAACTTCCGAGCGCGCTTAGGGCAATGGGGGAGGAAACCTTAATGTCGGAGTCCAGGTTGTGTTTGACGAGCGCTTGGTGGATGTTCTTCATGGCCGGTACGAGGAACTTGGTGGTGTTGTGTGTGTCCACAAAAACCTCGTTGCCCACCGCAATGGCTTCGATTTGCGTGTGCGGGTAGTACGCTACGACGTTTCTTTGGATCCATGAGAGTGCAAAGGAGGGTGCTTTTGCTGCTGCGAACAGTTGCTCGTTTGGAAGATCAACCGTCACTTTTATTCCCGATCCTGATAATGCCCGAAGCACTGCCGGGTCCGTGTCGTACACTTTTACCCGCTTCAGCCCCTGCGATTTCAGAAGCTGCACCACCTTTACTGCAGAGGGAAGGTTGTTTGCTATGCGACCGTAGTTAACTCCAATGGAACCTCCATCTGAAACACACAACGTCAAATAGTACGGTTAACATTGTTCTGCAAAAATAAAACAAGAGAAAGAGAAGAATGGGAGCAATGCATTGCCTGTGAGAGTGAGAAGGGTGAGGGAGAGGAGAAGAGAGAAGAGGGTGACGCACTGCATTCTCTGCTTCTGTGCGGAGAAACAGAGAGCGGTGTGTTTGGGTGTTGTTGAGGATGTTTCTGGGAATGTGGGTTGTGGTGTGGTGTGATGTGTTTGTGTTTGTGATTATCTATGAGAGTTAGTGGGGCCCACTTGGTAACAAATGGACGAGTAATTATAGGACCACCATCCATCACTCATGGCCAGTTGGCCTGCCTCATGCTGCAGAATGAAGATGGAGAACGGTGTTTGTTTGTTTCCGTTCCACGTTGGTCCCACCAAACACCACCTTAAATCTGGATTTCATTTGTTTTCATTATTATTATAATATTGAATTGGTTTTTTAATTATGCCTACTTTTTGTGGCGCATGAATTATGGTTCTCCATGGAGTGTGTTTTCTGATAGAGGAATAGCCAAACCAGTGTGCAGCGGGAATATAAGGGCAATTTAAGAATAAGGATCAAAAATGACTGGCACTTTGTTCATTACTGTATTAAAGTTCGCGAGCTCATAGGGTATCATGTTTTGGAGGAACTGCTATCATCGAACAATGATAAAGATAAAAAAACCAAGTGTTATTAATTTTATGTACTATGGTAACATTCAATTTTACATCATTGTCTTGCCAGATCTTCTCTGGCTCTTCTTTTTTTCTTTTTTTTTACCACTTTCTCAACAGTGTCTTGCAGTGAGTGTGGATGAGTGTATCATTGAAGCTAATCTTTGAAGCTAATTAATGGAGCCTCTGCAAATGAGGATCTAATGCGTAGCGTAGCACAATAGCACATTGTCCTTGGGGACACGAGGGCCTACTTCTTCACCAATTATTTTCCTTGTAAGGACCCCAATGGACATCATTAATGTCAATCCAAAATCACTAATGAAAATTTAATATCAAACCTCACTACATAAATTTTAAGAGCACTCTTTTAATTCTGTCTCTTTTTTTTTTTTCATTCATTTTAATTAGAAGAAATGAGGCACTTTCGCTCACTATTATTTTAAAAAGTAAGATAATAATAATAAATAATGAAATCAAAATTTGCATTTGATTTCAAAATATTAGAGTAGTTATAAATATTAATTAAGAAATGAGACATAAAAGATTTCGAAAAATGGTTCTAAAAAAAAAAGAGGGAAACGTACAAAAAAAAAACATATCTTATTTATTAATAGTTATAGTCTTATAAAATGTAAAGTAACTAGGGATGGCAAATATACCCGTATCCGCGGGTAATATCCGAACCCTTCCCGACTTTGACGGGGAATACCCGGTTTGACCGGGTACGGGTAAAACCCGATATATTAAATCGGGTACGGGTACGGGTATGTACTTACCCGCCCCGTACCTGTATCCGTACCCGTCCCCGTTTCTATTTTTAATTTAATACTCACTTTTAATTTAATTATATTAAAAAAAATTAATATTTTTTATGTGTGATTATTTATTATAATATGAAATAGAAAAATAACTTAATTATAATTATAATATAATAAAAAAAATAATTTAAAAATATTATTTTTTTACAAAAAATAAAAAATAAAAAAATTGACGGGTACGGGTACGGGTATACCCGATACCCGACGGGGACGGGAATGGGGATGAAAATCACATACCCGATACGGGGACGGGGACGGGGATGGATTTGACTTGCGGGGACGGGGACGGGTATCATAAAACCCATACCGCCCCGCCCCGTTGCCATCCCTAAAAGTAACAGTTCTATGACTATAAGCATTTGTAAAATTTAATAAAAAAAATAACTTTTAAATATGTTTTTGTCATTTTAATATATCTGTTTTCTAACTGCAATATGAATAAAATTATTTTTAAAATTATCCCTTATAAAATTTATATATTTAATTTTAGTCCTTGATATTTTTTTGTTTTTATAATATATTCAATATTTTGTTTTAGCCCCTATAAAATTTTACTTATCTTAAAAGAAATAATAGAGTGTAAAAAAATATTCACATATTAAAAAAATAAAAATAAAGATACTTTAAAAACTAAATTAAAATAATGTGCCCCAAAATAAAAATAAAATAAAATAAAAGAGAGAAAAATGATACCATAAACATGTTAAATAATAACTTTATAAAGATACAAATCAAAAAGTATTATATTATTGTTTGGGGAGGGAGAAGAATGGAAAGAATGGAAAATAATAAGTGAAAATTAATTTAATATGAAATGGTGTAGAATTCGTAGTTATTGGTAGAGTAGAATTAGGTGAAAATTAGAGATAAATTAATATTTTAAAATTATATTTTATATAATTATATTTTTATATAAAAAATATATATTATTTAAAAATTACATTTTTAGTCTTTACCAATTAATTATTTTTGAAAATAATATAAAGTTAATTTTGCCCAATCATTTTTTTGAAAAAAAATTCCATACAAGTCCACTCATAAAGAGAGTGAAATTAAATTTACTTGAGCCCTACCATAAATTTTTCACAAATTCACTTAAATCATCTCCTTCAAACATACATGATTTTTTAATTCTTTCATAATCTTTCCCTTTTTTCTCCATTCTCTATTAAACCACTCCCCCAAACACACATAACGAAATTATATGAAATGATAGTATTTTAGTTTTTAAAAAATAAAGAATTTAACTTAATATTCTAAAAAATAGAGAGACTAAGATGAATAATGTAAATTGAATAATAATTCACAAAATAATTTATACACGTATATAATCTTAAATAAATGACTTTACTTATTTTAAAATATTTTTTAATTAAAATCATAAAAATAAGTGAAATTCTTAAAAAAATGTCTTTTAAAATCAATTTTGAATTGGTTCGAGCTATTCTTACTGGGTTTTTTTTTATAAAAAAAATACATAATATTACTTGGAAAATCCTCTCCATTAAACTAGCTTTTTGTACTGCTCTAATTTCAGTTTACTTTTAACAGATGATTACTCTGAGCCATGAAGAATAGAGACTTGCATACATCGCTTGTTTGGGATATTTAAATATAGGCTTAAATAAATAATTAAATATACATGTTCTCTTCAAAATGTAATTATTTTGTTTTAATCCCCATAAAAATAGTTTTTAACGTTTAAAAATTGCAAAAGTCATTTACTTTAAAAACTTTAAAATTGTAAAGACTCGTTGAAAAAACTGAAAAAATGTTGCTTCATACCAACCAAATTTTGTCAAAATTACACGCATGTATCTTGGAATCTTACTTCACTTTTGTCCACCAATGAGAATAACACGTCTTTTTTGTCTTTACAATTTTTTTTCCATCATCTTTTTGTCTCAATGAAAGCAACATGCTGTATGTATATAATGCAAACGCAAAAAATAATTAAGGGTTGAAATTCAATTTCAATTTAAATTAACAATATAGACGAATGTTGTTAACTATCAACAAGTTAACAAAAGGACCAATTAAAACAATAGTAAAAGTTTAAGCGTTAATTAAGACAAATAAAAGTTAATTTCAAAATTGTAAAAGTTTAAGGTGATTATATCTTCTTGTCTCAAATATGTTTTTTTTTTTTCTCTAATAATTGTATATTTAATGAATTCAACCAAATCTTATATGGACCAACCACAGTTTTGTCAGTTGAACCAAATATGTCGTGGGTCTGATTCGACAGGCCCATCTTGGGAATAACGGGCCCAACCTGCAGGCCCAGGATTCTAATTTGGCCCGTTAGCGTAGATACAAAAGTGAGTTTGAGAAGTAAAAATAAAAATCAAAACAAAACCCTAATTTGTAGAGAGAAAGGGAGCGACTAAGAAGAACGATGTCTGGTGCTACTCCGAATACGCAAGCCGAGGAAGATAAGAAACCGAATGATCAATCCACTTCCGCCCACATCAATTTGAAGGTCAAAGGCCAGGTTTTCTTCTTTTTCTCTATTTTCTCTTATTGATTTCATACTCTATGCTTAGGGGAAAAAAAACTGTTTTCAGGTGATTTTCTTTTTTTTTGTGTGTGAATTTTTGGTTGCTAGGTATCCCTTCACACTCGCAAAGTGAAAGGAGAGTGAGCAACAATTGTATGTCGCACTTTCTTTTCTTTAGGTTAAAAGTATTTTGTCCTTTTATTTATTTATTTTCAACTTTTTATTATTTATAATTGTGGCCTTTATACACGGGTGTCCCTCATTTGCTCATTAGATTATATTTTGTTACTTTTCATTTCTCAGTATTTTTGCTGCCAAAGTTAAAATGATTAATGGGTTTGATCCTTTGTGTATTCCTGTGTATGTGTGGTGGTTACAATAATTTTTGGTAACCGAAACTGAAGAAGGGTCCATAAATAATTAAATTGTAAAAGGAGTGTATGATTAATATATTATCTTAATCACGTCTTTAGAGTACTGGTGTTCTGGATGGCGGCAATACTCTATTGCCTTGTTCTTGAGTTTCATATTATATTGTTGCGCTGATGGAAACATTGACCTTTCAAGATATGCTAAATTTCAGTTTACAATGTAAATTTATATTTTTTAAAAATAACCATGTTTGTTGTAGCAGTATGTATCATCTTCTAATATATTAATAGGAAATTCGGGTTATCCATCTTATCTTTTCATTAGGTTAATCACATTTTCTAAAAATATTGTAATTTGAGATACCTTGGAACGTTCCTTGCGCCCTTCTCTGCCGTTACACACCCCAACTCCCAAAAAAATATGTTTTTTTCATTGATTGTTTCTGTTATATTACTTGGAACTTTTCTTGTTTTTCTTCGATTATTTTTTGGTTGAATCCCAGTTAATTTGTGTGCCTAAAGTCATTAGAGAACATTTCAAGATTGTCATCGAGTTAAAGTTCCTTTAGAGGCACCCTTTCAAACTATCCTTGATGTTACTCAACCTTATAAATTCAATGTTGTGTATGGCAAGTTTGTAACATGGTTTCTATCTGATGATATTTGAGCAGTACCGAAAATTAGATGGGTTATTCATTAACTTTTTGTTCGGTGATGTTTCTTTATGTAACATGATGATGAGTGTATGATCTGTTCAAGGTTATATTTTGTCATGGACTAGATTATTTGTATTTTTAAATATCAATGAGCACATGATCTATGACTAACGTTTATTTGATTGTAGGATGGAAATGAAGTATTCTTTAGGATCAAAAGAAACACTCAACTGAAGAAGCTGATGAATGCATACTGTGATCGACAATCTGTGGACTTTAATTCAATTGCCTTTTTATTTGATGGTCGACGTCTCCGGGCAGAACAAACTCCTGATGAGGTTTGCCCCTTACCTTGAATGTTTCTTGATATTGGGAACTATGGGTATGTTTGAATAAATTTTATTTGAAGTACATGTTGAATAAAATAATAAGAAAAAAAGAAATTAATTTTTTTTATAAGTTAAAATTAGTTTATATATAAATTAATATGTAAAAGCTTTCTTGTATTATTTTTTTCAATAACTTATGCATAAATAAATTTTAGTTTAGTTTAAGGAAAAAAAATAATTATTTTTGTTTATTTTCCTACGAGTATTTTCAGAAAAGATTATTCAAACCAACCTTATATCTACCTGTGTGTCATAACCCTACATGTTTTGTGTTCATTTCTTCAGCTAGAAATGGAGGATGGGGATGAGATTGATGCGATGTTGCACCAAACTGGTGGAGTCCTGTTAACCTAGTATGTTTATGCTGGTTGTTATTGTGAATTATATAGGTTAGTTGCTTTGGTTTATGTAACCTTTGGATTTACATCGTCGGTATTGAGAGACAGACATACTCATTGTAGAACCTTGTTTGAAAAATGACATGCTTTTAGGAGCCTTGTGAGTTATGACAGCTGGAATGAAGTCTGGAATCTTATGTTGATAATTTGATCAGAGTTTAGTATGCGCACCTAAGATAAGAATTGCTTGTGAATGAATTGCACGTATTTGTTTTGCTTAAGTTTTTTAGAATGAGTTTGTCTTATAAAAAAAAAAACTGATGGTGTTTTTATATTTGATTTAATTTAAAAAATATATTGTGATATTAACACACTTTAGTTCCAAATTAATACTCTTTAAGTTCACGTTATAGGAGCTATGTTCTAAGCGTGCAATTTTGTTGTAGAAATGGAAAAGGAGAATACCTATTTATTTAAAATTGAAATTCTAAATCGATAATGAACGTTATAAAAGGTTACTCCGTCTTTGTTTATAGATTACTTGCTATTATTGGGCATGCATTTTGTTTCTTTAATTAATTAAAATTGAAATTCTACATTGAAAATTGATACAGATTATCGAGACCAGCGCTAAAGAGACACTTGAAAAAGGAAAAGAGGTGCCTATGTTGCGAACAAAACCGATTTCAGTATTGCGTAGTTTTTTTTAAAACAGAGGGAATTAAGGGGTTAAGAAGTGTGTGCATTGAAGATTTTTATTTTTTATTTATCACTTACTAATATGTATTTTGCTTATAAAAAAAGTTAAATAGAAATAATACAGGTTAAATAAGAGGTATAAGCAATCCAATCATCCATTCCGATTGAAAGGTTTTTTAGGAGTGGGTGCGTGGACTCTAGTTGAGGAGAAATTATTACACTTGGTTCCTAACTTGTATTCAATTAAATATTATATTTTTGTAATTTAAAAAATTTTAATATATGTCATGAACATTTGATGGTTTTGGATTACCAAATAATTTCTCAAAGTAAGAGGTAATTGTTATTTATACTAATAAATAAATAAACAATAATCCTTCTATTTCATAATAACTATAAATGTGATTATTTTACACAAATTAAAAAAATTAATTAATAGATGAAATAATAATAATTTTACTAAATTAATCATATAATTAATCTTGTTTATTAAAAGTAATGCAATACAAAAAAATCAATTTTCATTTAATATTACTAAAGATATAAATAAAAGAGGTAATTAATACTATATTAAAAAGTTAATATGATATTTATTTTAAATTATTTTTAATGTGATGTTCTCTCTCACAATATTTACAATTATAGTATTTGAAAAATGTTTCAAACTAAATAATGTTCTCAATTTTCAATGTAATATTCATTTTTTATAATTTATCCCTCAATAAATTATGTATTATCATAATAAAAAGTAATGATTTATTGAAAAGTTAACTATTTTATTAAAATTGTATTAAAAGTGATAACCTTTGTATCTGCAAGAATTTTAAACTCAAGTCATTATGGACAGAGGGAGTACTAGGACTAAAGAAATATTACTTTTTATAATTAATTTTGGTCTTTATGTTTTTTAGAGTGTTATATCCTTAAATAATAATGTAATGTAACAATTTAAAAAATAATTCCATCATTTTTATATATTCTTTTTGTTCTCTATAATCGACACACTTTATGACTGAATCAATTCTATTTTCACTACATACTTCGTACACGCAAGTATCATAATCTACGGAACAAAAAAAAAATGTAAAAGAGACTTAAATCATTAAATGACGATAATCTGAAGGCAATTGGAACACATTAACACAAAATTTAGTTAGGATTAAGGATTAATTCAAGTTTAATTGTCTAAGGATTAAGGAGTAGGAACGTTGTTCAATTGATTATTTTGTTTTCCTTTCATCAACTGAATTTATTAAATTGTAAAAAATTTAAATTCATAAGAATTTTTTAACCTTAGAGTTTTAAAGTAATAAAATAATAATTTACATAAAAATTTACCTAGTAATGTCAATTAAATAATCATAAAATTCACAATATTACAATATAGTATCATATTAAAAAATATTTTGATTAAATATAATTTTATCCATTTTTTTTGAAAAAGTTGCATCTGAATGAAATAAAATATAATAACTAATATTAAATTTCATTATCATAGATAGATTCACCGAAAAATAAAATCATTAATTCAAGTGGTTTAGTATATGTACTCTTTAGTCAATGATGAAATTTGATCTTTGACTTGGAAATTAAGTCTTAATTAGAGGTACCATTTACTCCTATAGAAATTGATTAGGTGAAAAAGAAGTATACCTCTTTAATAGATAAAAAAAAAATAGAATGACTATAAATAAAATAATTATAGGATTAAATACATGTCATTAAAATAAGGGTTAAATATAGTTTTCATCACATAAAATAAGCGAGTTATTTATTTATTTATTGGAATCGAGCCTAATACCAAGAAATTATAATAACTTACATGTTCAATTTATTCAATTCAACTAGATTTCACTCGATAATATAAGGTTGTTTCAAATTAATCAATAGGCTCAAATTCGAGTTTTGAGTATACAATTATATTTAATATTTGGAGGGAGAAATTTGTCACCACAATCTTATCTACTCGTGTAATGATGCGATAGGTTACTATAGTTTATAGCTCAACAACTAAGCAATAAAAAATTATTACATAAGTCAACTACACTAATGTTATCATGCAACAAATATATGTATAGTATAGAAAAAATTAATACAATTCCTCTCAATTTGACTTGAAAACATAAAGTCTCTTATGGGTTACAATAAAACCTTATACATATATACAAATATACATCTAGTAATAAATACTAGAAACATATGGACTCTAGTGCTAGTCAAGCATATACTATACACAAACCGCCTCAAAGTAGTACCAAACAAACACGTCGCCATCTCTAACATGGCAATCAAATTTAGTTCGCTCTTCAGCCTAATCATGTCCTACTCTCATAATAATATGATCATTGTGGTTCAAAAATAATGCAAGGGTAAACTCATAAATAAAAAAATATCATAATATAAAAACAATGCATTAATTATATTAACAACTTCAACAATTAAACTCAACAACAACTTAAGCTCAACTTAACAACACATATCAATATCATTATACAACTTGACAACATGGTAACTTTCAAGCTTACTACACAACTTATCAACACAAGTCATTAACAACACAACAACTAAGCAACACCACAATATAACAACACAACCATCATAACCTAGCAACAATATGTGTCGTCACACATTTCAACTAAGAGACTTCTTACAATATAGGTGAACAGTTTAAATGGTTTAACCCTATCGAACTAACTTAACAACGCAATCTTTTTGGATTTGCTAGGTAAAAAATAAAGTTGGATATTAATCCACAACACATGATTTCCTATATTTTTTCACTTAAACTAGAAAAGTTTGGTGCTTGTTGTCAAACATAACATAGCTTGATTATAAGCCCACCACGATATTGATATACACTAACACAACTCACCATATGCTTGGCGCTAGTGAAGCAGAGAGCCTTTGGCTCACTCACGTCCGACAACAATCCTTATGCTACTAAAAATGAGATAGAGACTTTATGTAAACCACGTCTGATGCTACTAATCATATGCCCAATGTTACCAAGGTAGAGAGTCTCTGCCTTACCCATGCATGATGCTACTATTCCCGTGCCCAGTGCCAATGAGTCAAAGAGCCATTGACTCGTATCACATCCAACATCATGAAGCTACACTTTGTGCGAAGGTGATTTCTACACCCAATAGGATCATGATTTGTCTCAAATCACCTAAAATCTCAATCCAATCCAACATGCAACTCACAAAACAACACATATACATTATAAGCAACTCAAATGCCATGAAATTTACAACATGAAACCAACAAGAGTTCACAATCATCAATTTCTTTCTCCTACTATCAAGAACGACAAAACCAAGCAACAAGGTTCTTTACCTTTCAATTCAACAATATAGACAAATATAGATGAATTCAAACAATAATTAACACATACAACACAATAATAGTCAATCTACAAGCTTTTCTTACCTTAAATCTCTAAAAATCAAGAAAAAGGGAGGAAGAATAGTGAAGACTGCAATCCTTCGATCTTAGCCGTATTACAACTTCAATCTATGATTCTTAACTTTGAAGCATTGAATCTCAACTCAACTCCTACTAATGATGATTCAAGAAGAATCAAAACAACTCCATAAAATTAGAAGGAATAACGGTTTTCCTTTGACTTCATAGTCTATCTCTCTAACTTTTCTCTAAGATTCTAAAAGAAATGAATTCATGAAGTTCAAATCTTAAAAAAATTTTATATACTTTCTTCTAAACTTGATCAACTTTAACATCGACTCAAAATAATCTCAAATAACATAAACTTATAAAAATTCCTTAATTCTTAAAATTTTAAAACATAAAACAATGTATCATATAAATCATCCGCTTAATAAAATTTAAATAAACAAAAAGCTACAACACAGTATTACAAAACTCAAGTAAATAATACATGTGGTATAGATAAAATAAAAACTAGATGGCACTAGTAAAATGAAAAACTAACTTTTAGCTTTAAAAAAATAATATTCCAGAATCAAACTATATTTTACATCATTGTAATTTATTTTTTTAACTTAATTTTTGTACTTTTTTGTTGTACAAAAATCCCTTATGTTTTGTTTTGTCACTAAATTTCTTAGTTCGTATTATTTCTTACTTTAATCATGTTTTCAGGGTATGATTATGTAAATTTCTCCGAATATATTTTCAGAAAAAAATAAAATAATTTTTTTTATAAACTAAAATATAAATTAATTTATAAAATTTCTCTCTTATTAATTTATTTAAAATATATTTTTAAATTTATGTATAAACAAATTTTAATTTATAAAAAGTTATTTCTATTTTTTTAAAAAAGTATTTTTAAGAAAAATTTACCCAAACATATTCTTAAACTCGTCAATCACACTTTTAATTATAGATAGATATAATAGAGTCTATGCACACCAAGGGTCAATCCAATTGTGAAAAAAAAAACCTCTCTATTAAAAAAATAATTATTGTTAATTTTTATAAAATAAAAGTCAAACACATAAATAAATTAAGGTTTAAAATGTAATTTCTATTTCTTATATATATAACTTCTCATTGAAAGTAAAAAGAATATCCCAAAATTATATATAAAATTTCAAAAACTATATTTTTATCCACTGATATATTTTTTAAGAATTTTGTTAATAGTTCAATTTTTATTTATCATAATTATTTATAAATTAAAATTTAATGTTTAAAATAAATTATTAATAAATAAAAATAATATTATGTTATAATATGAATTATTAATTATACGTTTAGATATAATGTATATATTTTAAAAAAGATTTTTATTAAAATTTAAAATATAATTTATGAATTAAAATATATATAATTTATATAAAAATTGAATTATATATAATAAATAAATATTTAACGTGTTTATTGGGCATAGTAAAATAGGGGTGATGTTTATGTAACGAGGAGCAGTAATGAATAAGGTATGAGCAGAGAATCACATTCGTTTCTTTTGAGCTTGAGCCTTGAGCCTTGAGGTATGCGATAGAGCCACAGAGGAGTTTCCTTTGCATATTTCCTCTTTTTTCCACATATGTCCCTCAGGTTGACTTTATCGTCAATAATCAATAATGCATCAATATTCTAGTCTTCCTTCGCTGTTACTTCCTCCCTCTTATGTAAGCAATGGTAGGTACGACTTCGGGATGCGGGCTGCTTCTGTACTGTATTGCCACTAACAAAGAAAAAAGTGTACCATTCTTACTTTTAATTATTTTATCATAAATTTAACTTTTATTTTAAATATATTATTTATTTTAAGTGGTTATTATATTTAATATTTATTATAAATAAAACATATCAAAAATAGATTTAATAATAAATAAAAAGTTTACAATAATTAATATTCAACATTATTTATAGTTAGAGAAAAAAATTATTATTTATAATTAAGACAGTTTAATTGTTTAAAATAAAAAGTAAATAAAAATAAGTTAAAAAATAAAATAAAATTTTAATTGTTTAATTAAATAAAAATAGATAATAAATTAATGAGAAATATACCGAAAATAAGATATATTTAAGAGAAAGAAGAGAAAAATAAATAAATAAATAAATAAAAGATTAAAGATCATTACTTTTTAATTTTTTATTCTTTTATTTTTCTTTAATTAAACAATTACTGTTCTACTTTCACTGTGCCCACCCTAATTCTTATTCATTAATTTCTTCTCGACGTAAATAATTGGTATGGCTTTCGTCCCTCTAGAAAAAGGTAAAAGCAGAGAGTTATTTAAGGACCAGCAGAGGCACTCCAAAATATCAGTTGAACATATATGAGATGGCATTCTCCATATTCAAACTTCTTCTTTCATCATTTCTTCTCTGCACCTTCTTGCATGAACCTGCCAATGCCCTTAGAAAGGCAAGTAAGCTTTGCATTTTAGTTCCTCCATTATAGGGATGGCATCGAGCCGGTCGGGTACGGGTTTCATAATACCCGTCTCCGTTCCTGCGAGTCATACTCATTCTTGTTCTCGTTCTCGTATTTGTACCCATTAGATATATGATTTTCATCCTCATTCTCGTTTTCGTTGAGTATCAAATATACTTGTATCCATACCCGTACCTGTCAATTTTATTTTATTTTTTTATAAAAAAATATGATATTTTTAAATTTTTTTTATTATATTATAATTATAATTAAGTTATTTTTTTATCTCATATTATAATAAATAATTACATATAAAAAATATTAAAATTCTTTAATATAATTAAATTGAAAGTGGATATTAAATTAAAAATGAGAACGGAAACGGGTACGGGTACAGGTACGGGATGAGTAAGTACATACCTGTATCCGTACCCGTACCCGTACCCGATTTAAAGTATCGGGTTTTACCCGTACCCATACCTGTACCCGGTTAAACCAAGTATTCCTCGTTAAAGTCGAGACGGGTTCAAATATTACCCACAATTACTTATATATTTGCCATTCCCAACGCTTCATCATTTAAGCATCTGATATGGAGTAAATGTGTCAACATCTCTTCAAGTTCAAACTTTGAGAATTTCCAAATTTATATTTTGTCACAAGAACATAAAAAATATTAACAATTTACTCTCTTATACATTTATTTTTAAAACACACTCTTTTTAATTAGTTATAAATTATTAAAGAATACAAATTTGGGTGAGTTCTACACTTTATTTAATAATTTTATGCCTTAAATTTATAATTTTGAATAAATTCTATTGAATGTGTAGCACTCCTCTAAAAACATTGAACGAATTACTTGTTTTTGGAATCTGTGTTTTCAGACCTACATTGTGTACATGGGAGGACATTCCCATGGTCCAGACCCTTCGCCGAGTGATCTTGAAACAGCCACAAATTCTCATCATGATTTATTGGCTTCTGTCCTAGGAAGGTAAAGCAACTACGAAATTGTACGTGTCTTAAATATTACTACTATATTACACCGACAAGACAGTCATGAGGATTTTTATATTTTTTTTAAATAAAAAATACTAAATAAGATGATTCTTTTTAATAAATACTAATTTATAATTTTTAAATAAATTTTAATAAAAAATAAAAAGAAGGTTAGAAAAAGACTGTTAAAAAAATTATCCGAAACACTTATTGAGTTAGAGGTTAATGAAGAAATAGAAAAAGTAAGTACATCAATATCATAAAATCTCTAAGACATATCTATATGTAATTTACATTTGCATATTATTGGGACATGTTAATTGAAGTTGGATTTACAGTCACGAGATGGCGAAGGAAGCAATTATGTACTCCTACAATAAGCACATCAATGGTTTTGCTGCCATGCTTGAAGAGGAAGAAGCATCAGAGATTGCACGTAAGCAAAGATTCGTATCATGTCCATGCCTTTCTACGTACTCATCTTGAACCCACTTAAATTAATTCGTAACAACATGAATTATATGTTTGTGTTGGTACAGAAAACCCAAATGTAGTTTCTGTTTTTTTGAGCAAAGAGCACAAATTGTTCACTACGAGGTCATGGGATTTTCTTGGACTGGAAAAAAATGGAATAATTCCTGCAAACTCCGCTTGGAGGAAAGCAAGATTCGGAGCAAATACAATCATTGCCAATATCGATACGGGTATGCTTAATTATAGATTCAACATCTAGCAAATTATATTAACGATTGTAAAGTGAAATTTGCTAAACAAAAAATAAATCTCACATAATTTGATGATTCAACATATTAAAAAGTAGTGTATTTAAAAAGAATATCAAAATAGAAAGAAAAAAAAGTTATTTATAGTAGTGTAAATAATTTTATATGATATTTTTTTATTCAAATGAATTTTAACATTAATATTTAAATTTAAGATTTTTCAAATACTACATGATTAAGCTGACACGTTGCCGCTTCTTTTACTCGATCATTTAATTAATGGATTACTATAACTAGTTTAAAAATTCAATTAAAAATACTTAATTTAGAAGTAATAATTTAATGGAATTATTTTATGATATTTTATAAAGTTATTTCATATATAATTTTATAATGAAAAGATATTGTCATTTACGAATTAAGTTTTCATGATTTTGTTTTTGATAATTACCTAAAAGACCTCTCACTAATTAGAATTAGGCATGACAATCTAACTTGTCCCGATTTAAACAGGAAAAATTAATGTTTATTAGATTTGAATTTTTTTTTATTGATAAATCAAGGGCGGGGACGAGAATGTTAATACCAGCCCTGCCCCTGTCCCGCTTAATAATATAATTAAAAAATTATTTATATATATATATATAAATCAAAATTAAAAATATTTATATGTAAAAATTTGTATTATATTATTTTTCTTTTATTTTTTTTAAATTTGTTCATATTTATTTAAAAATAAATAAATAAATAAAAAGGTAAAGGAAGGGCGAAGGCGAGGGCGGAGAGGGAAACCCAAATCCTGCTAAGAACAGGGATGAAGATCCGGATTTTATCCTAACAAGTATCAAAAATAGGAACGAGGATGATTTAAATATGCGGAACAGAGACGAGGAACAGGAACGTGAAACTCGCTTATACTCCCACCTTGTTGTCATGCCTAATTAAAAAATATATATATGTTTTATAAATTATTATTTATTTATTTATTTTTATTTATGTGAAACTTATTTCTATGGGGACATAAATGAAAAAAGAATATTATAGTAATGTTAATATTTTAAGGGTAAAGTGGTCGAGTGTTATTATTGGAATTGTGCTAAAGAAAAGTGTTTGTTGTTGAAACACATTGAACAGGCGTTTGGCCGGAGCACCCGAGTTTCAGCGACAAAGGGTATGGGCCAATCCCATCAAAGTGGCGAGGGAAAGGCGTGTGTGAGATAGACGGTTATAATGGTACAAATACAAACAAATACTTGTGTAACAGGTAATTTCTTGAGCCTTAATCTATGAATGATGTAAGTTGATGTTGTGATGGTAAATACGATAAGGAATAATAGGAAGCTGATAGGAGCAAGAGTGTTCTACAAAAACTACGAGGTGCAAGTGGAGAAGGTGGAGAGAGGGCAACGGAGCGCACGTGACTACATAGGGCATGGTAGCCACACACTGTCAACTGCGGGGGGTAATTTTGTGCGTGGTGCGCACGTGGAAGGTAACGGAAGAGGCACCGCTAAGGGAGGCTCCCCGAGAGCTCGCGTCGTGGCCTACAAAGCATGCTGGCAAAAATTCGATGCAGGAGGTTGCCAAGATGCAGACTTGCTGCAAGCATTTGATCACGCCATTCACGACGGCGTTGACATCATCTCCGTCTCTCTGGGTTCTGCTCAGCCCTATCCCGAAGCTTTGTTCACCAACGGGGTTTCCATCGGCTCATTCCATGCCGTTGCCCGTAACATTCTCGTTGTATGCTCTGCCGGAAACCAAGGCCCTGCATCCATGAGTGTCACCAATGTCGCACCCTGGGCCTTCACCGTTGCTGCCAGCACCATGGATAGAGATTTTCTCTCCAACATTTCTTTTTCCAACAATCAATCCATTGCGGTATATATATCATCGTCTTTCTATTTCGCATCCCAATTCACAAAAACACATAATACATTAACTCGCACTCTCACAGGGTGCCAGTGTTAATCGAGGCTTGCTGCCATTCTCCCCATCCAACAAGTTCTATGCCACCATTAATTCTGTCACCGCTAAGCTACCTCATGCGTCCGATGATGATGCGTAAGCAACCCCTACCAGTGCCACAATTTTTATTTCTCGACCTTGATATGTATTTTTCTCAACGTTGATATATATATGTTGCTGCAGTCGCTTATGCAAACCGGGAACACTTGATCCTAAAAAAGTAAAGGGTAAACTACTGGTCTGCCTTCGAGGTGATAAATTAAGTTCAGCTAAGGAGACCGCAGAAGGGAAACGTGCGGGCGCCGTGTCAGTTTTGGTGGCAAATGATAAGGACAGTGGACATTTAATTCTGCCCCAGGATAATATCATACATTCTGTAAGTATCACGGGTACCAAAAGTAAGCATGGCGACACGAGTACAAGCAACCCTAATAGCAAGACTCATAGCATTGATTTAACCAAGTAAAGTTCCCAATATCATAAATATCCTATTCTATATACATTCTTGCTGAAAGTGAAGCATTATATATAAAAACATATCTTTGCAGGGAAATGTTCGCTTACGTGGGTGATGCGAAAACATATATAGGAGTAAAGCCAGCTCCAATCATTGCTGGATTCTCATCCAGGGGTCCCAGTGCCGTGCAACCATTGATACTAAAGGTCATGATCTGATTTTTCATTCTCACGATTAATTAAGCTCGCACTCATGTTTCTTAATTATTTGATTTCAGCCTGACATAACTGCTCCTGGTGTGAGCGTAATTGCTGCTTTTTCACAAGCCGCGGGTCCGTCTAATCTTGAATCAGATACACGTCGGGTTCTATTCAATTTGCAGCAGGGAACTTCCATGTCTTGCCCTCATGTCGCTGGCATTGCGGCTCTTGTCAAAACATATCATCCTGATTGGACTCCTGCAGCTATCAAATCTGCTATTATGACTACAGGTACCTACATACAGTTTCATATACTATTCTGCCACCATCACCATGCTTAATATTTGAAAAATTAATAACTCTATATGCTCTTCCAGCTACAATACTAGATAACACGAATCGACGCATTCGGAACGCATTTGATAAGGAGGCAACTCCATTCGAATACGGCGCCGGACACGTTCGGCCTGACCTTGCTATGCACCCTGGACTCGTTTATGATTTAAACACAAAGGATTACTTGAACTTCTTATGTGCTTCAAATTACGACCAAGATTTACTCAAGTATTTTTCAAGTTCGAATGTCCCCTACACTTGTCCAAAGTCTTACAGAATTCAAGATTTCAACTATCCTTCAATTACCGTGCATCATCCTGGGTCAAGGCCTGTAGTTGTTACTCGTACTGTTACCAACGTTGGGCCTCCAAGCACATATGTTGTGAATACTCACTGGCCAAAGGGGATCAAGGTTTTTGTTCAACCAAGTTCGCTGACTTTTAAGAAAACTGGAGAAAAGAAAAAGTTTCAGGTTATTCTAAAGCCAATGGGTGTGGCCGCTGGGCATCCTTTATTTGGGAATTTGTCTTGGACAGATGGCAATCACACAGTAACCAGTCCTATCGTCGTGCTGGACCAGGAAACTTAGAAGTTACTCTGTCTCATTATATTATATGTTATCTTTGTCATATGAGTGTGTTTGCGTTTGCTGTAATATAAGTGTGATTTCTGCTCCTGTTGCATTCAACTTTATATTGTCATAAAATAAGGTATGTTTAGAGTGTTGAGGTATTCAACTTTGTTCCATTGAGCTATGTTTGTAAAAGCCACAATCACGTATGGAACCTGTATCTTTCATGGTCCAAGACATGGTTGAAATCCATCTCTAAATAGTAGTATTCAATAATTATGGGCTCTAGTCAATCGTTTTTTTTTTTTTTTTTTTTTATCCCATGCATTCATCTTTATTATACTTTATCTTTTCTTTAAGTATTAAAGCGAAATTCACATACATCAATAATTTTTACTTTTTCAATTTAAATATTTTTATAAACATTGTTCTTTTCAATCTAGCATTTTTTTTTTTCAATTCTTAAATGGATTTCACAATTTTTTTTTAAATATTCTTACATATCATAAATAATTTATTTATTAACTTAATTTTTATTAAGTTATAAATTAAGGGATATTTTATTCTATAATTTTGTGAAATATTTTTTTATGATACAAAAAATTAAATATTTAACAAAATTAAATTTCGTTTAAAAATGACAAAGTCAACTAAAATTAGGCAATTATGACAATATAAAAATTTCAAGTTAAAAATAATACATAATTAAAATAATAATTAATTTTGTGAACTATTACATTCAAAATGTTTTTAGATATGTTCTACAAGTTCGGCTTGAAGTTAATGATAACGTTATCTATCATGTAGAAGTATTATCCTTTGTAGATATGGTGCAAGGTTTGAATGAAGATCATTGTATATGCCAATATTGAGACATCATTGTTGGAATGTTTGTAAGAATAATCAAAATTATTATCATATGTGTGTCATTCATCTTCCTCGATCATGTTTTGTAATATGAATGTAAATGTATGCATTTAATATATGGTTGATTATATCCATGTGTCAGGCATGCATAGGGTCACATATAATTGCAAATCAAGATTGAAGCACTCCAAGTGCACGCTCCACACCTTTTCTTGTTGTTTCTTGATATTTAACAAATAATTTTTTTTTATCTCCTTATGGTATTGGATAATCTTAATCAGCATAGCCCATTTTAGATAATACTATTTTTTAAACGGTACTCCATGTGAAACTGGATCTTGTTTACCATATATTGCACCCTTAGGGTTTGTCCTTCCAAAAACTCATCAAACACAAGATATTCATTGAACACATTAATGACATTAATATTTGAACCCGTAACTCCAAAAATGCATGTCATATCCATATGTTTTGTGATGCCATTACTTCAAGTATGATTGAAGGTTTTCCATGATCACCGCGACAATATTGACATTTCCATGCCATTGAAGAAATTTTCCATTCTCCATGCATACAATCTATACTACCAAACATATATACTTGGAAAACCACATCTCTATCTCATTTGAAGTAGACGTTGAATGTCATTATTGTTAGGTCTTCTTAAGTATTCTACTCAAGTATTTCATTACAGTGTTTTCCCAATTCGCATATCATCATCAACACTATTAGTAGGTGATGATCCATATGCTAATATACGAATAATACTAGTGCATTTTGCAATGGAGAAACACCTGTTCTTCTAGTTGCATTAACTCTCATTTGAAAGTACTCATCGTGATTGTCCAAGGCTTGAACAATTTGAAGGAACATAACCCTCCTCATTCGAAATCGTTAACCCTTCACATTTAAAAATACTTATCATGATTGTCCAACGCTAGGCATGATCAAGACAGAAACTCTCTGCTTAAACAACATTAGGCATAAGTTTAGTGATGTCAGGCGAAAGTCAGGTAGAGACTCTTTACCTGAATAATGTCGAGCATATGTTTATCTACAGCATGCATGATTGACTCAGAGACTCTTTGTCTCATCCACGTTGGGTGCAAGTGGATTGGCATCAAGTGTTGGCGACCCCGAGACTCCTTGCCTCAATAATGTTGAGCATGGGAAAGATGACGTTAGACATGGTTTGTTGAAATAAAATTTGATGTTTTAAGTTGTCTAAGTATTTAAGTATGATGATTCATTTGTATAAATGATGTTATAAGACTATAATTTATTATATATTGATCTAGGATGATGTATGACGTTAATTTTTTGGTAGTTGTTTTCTATTTCCACTACTATTAGTTGGACCATTATATGTAGAGATCAAGACGGATCATTACAAAAAAGAGAAGAAAAAAGAGGGAGGAAAAGTAACCATGAGACTCATAAAAAAAAATCTCATGGATGAAGATAATTTGAAGAAAAAGGCGTAAAACATGGAGAACATAATAAAATATCATATTCACCTTTTTAGTTTTAATTTTATAAATAAGTTATTAGAGATAAACATATCTTTTAAATACATAATACATATATACTTTTTTCTCTCTAATTTCTTTAATATTTCTCTTAAATTAAAAAGCTTAGTCATTGATTCATTTTCTTTTCTTTTATATTTCTTTCAGCTCTACTTATTTCTTTCGCCGAAGGACATATTAAAAATGTGAGTCTTTGGTCTCCAACGCTCTACTAGGATAGAAATCAAATAATTATCAACAGGAAAGTAATTGATCTAAGTCATCCCAATAATAGTCATACAACAAAAAATCTATTATTATAGTTAACTTTTTAATTAAACCCTAAATTGAGAAAGACACAATAAATAATTAATTAAACACAAATACATATTACACACAATTTCATATCAAATGACCAAATTAATTAATTTATACTAATTTCTTTAAAAAAAAATTTATTCTAATTATAAACAAAGTTATTAATACTACTCAAATACAAACAACAAAGTTATTCATACCACAACCTTTTGTCTAATTCTATTATTTACATAAATAAAATTTACAAATAAATAACTAAACAAACTTATACAATATTTAAAATAAATTGCATACCACAAAACTTATACAATAAATTAAATTTTTAAAGTAATCAAACAAACATATAAATAATTTCAATAAGATAAACCACTATTCATACTATTCTTATCACAATTTAAAAAATATAAATAAAAATTATCATTATACATTTTCATCTCATTATTCACTTAACTCAAGTAATTTCATTAGTCAAATATAATTTTATAGTTACTATTCTTAAAAATTTAAGAACTTATAACAAAAGTGATATGTAACCAAATTATATTATTCCTAATATTTAATAACTATTCTAATGTATATATATTTTAATTAATTTTAAAATTGAAGCATACATTAAGAAATATTCATATATTATATTTTATAGTTAAACGTTGGTGAAATGATATAAATTTTATACTTCAAAATATTTTTTCTTTTTTAACAAAATTTTGAATATATATATTTGGTTATTAGGATATAATTTTTATTTAACTTATTTGTTATAATATATATTTATTAAATTTCCTCAAAATTAACTATTTATAAAAACTATTAGTTTTATAAAATATTTTTTATAAACTCTCAAAACATTTATAAATTGTTAAGATATATTTTATACATACTGTTAAATTATTTATTAAAATTCTTTACAAACTAATGGATGTAATTAAATTTTTAAAACAAACCATAAATTAATAAGGCTTAAATATGTTTTTAGTCCCTTAAATTTAGGACAAATTTGTTTTTCGTCCATCAAATTTAAAATTGATGTTTTTAAACCCTATAATTTCAAAAAAAATCTTATTTTAGTCCTTATATTCAAATTTTGTTAAGAAATTTATCAAAGATTATTGCATAAAATCTATCTATTGGTATCTTTGTTAGTAAAAATAACACATTAAATCCAATTAATATTGTATAACCATCTTAATTTGTTACTTACGAATATGTCATTGGTGATTTGAGGGACTAAAATAAAATTTTTAAAAATTACAATGACTAAAAATATATTTAAACTAATTAATAATTATTGCTAAGGTATTTTAATATATTTGAAGAAATTAATATTTTTTTAACTAAAATTTAATAAATTATAAATTATAAAAATGATAGTTATTTCATTTTTATAATTAAATTTCAGCTATTTATTATTAACTATGTAATAAAACACATTCAATGAAAATTGAACTTTAAACAGTTAATTTTTAAAACAGTTAAATTTAATATTTAACAATTATTCTATCCATTAAATTCTAACAGTTAAATTTTTACGAACAATTTCATTCTTATAAAAACAGATACAATTTTATTCAAAAAATTAGATTACCCATCACTCAAATAATATACATTATATTTATCAAAATTATTATTATATTATTTAATGAATCCAAATAATTCAATAGTTCAAACATTTTTATTAAAAATATTGTATTAATTTTAAAATAATTAGAACATAGCACAATATTTAAAGCAAGAACACTTAAAAAAAATTTAGGGACATATAAACATAAAATAATTACATTAATAAGGCAGCCTTTTTTTTATTTATAAAATTTATCTATTTTTTATTTCATAGCTTACTACAAATTTAATAAAATTATATTAACTAATTTATTTAAACCAAATAAAATCTACATATATTTTAAACAATTTTAATAATTATTTTTAAATTAACAAATAATTATTTAATATTTATATGTGGGTCAATTATTCTAATTTTAATTATTATACAAAATTTATATTTTTATCAAATTTAAAACACATACATTATATTTCTTAAATTTATAATATACAATGAATTAAAAAAATAAAAGTTATATACTTACTTATAACTAATTTGCAACAAGATGCAAAATTATATTTAATGAACTAACCTGCAGAATAAAACAAAAAAATAATAAATAAAAATAATAATAAAAAAATAATTACAAATAAAAAATTAAACTTACACATGATTAGGAAAAAAGAAGGTTGGAAATGAGAGAGGAGGATAAAAATGAAGTTATAGAGAATTTAGGGGAAGAAGGGCGCGGAGGAGGGGAGTCTGCATGTATCTAACAGACAGGCAAAGCACAGGGGGCCTTCTGCGGTTAAAGATGGATGTGGCCGTGACAACTACAACAGTGTGCAGTGTGCAGTGTGCAGTGTGCAGTGTGCACAGAACAAATGAAATAGGAGCAGAGCAGTAATGAATAAGGTTTCAGCAGAGAATTACTTGAGGTGCTCGGTGCTCGGTGCTTAGTGGCTAGTGCTCACTAATACATGGCTAGTATTTGGTTTTCATTTTGTAAAATAATTTCTTTTTTCTTTTTTCACGTTCAAGGTTCAACAGTAATTTTTCGTGAAAATTATTATTTTACATGTAATTAAACGTGAAAAATCCGGTTTCGACTATGATTGAAACACGCACTACGTGTATCATGATTCATGTATGGCATCCCCACGCTTTTTAAAAAGTGGCTAAAGCGAGAGATAATATATTTATATGGATAGAGGAGTTTCTTTTCCAAATTTCATCTTTTTCAATAATGCATCTAGATTCTGGATTTCCAGTTCTAAGCTCCTTCTCTGTTACTTTCTCTTCCTTAAGCAACGGTAGGTACGACTTCGGGGTGGGGATGGGATTGGTTCTGCACTGTAAAAGAAAAAGTGTAGCAATCTTACTTTTAATTAACTTTATCCTAAATTTAACTTTTATTTTAAATAATTATTATATTTAATATTTATTATAAATAAATGTATAAAAAATACAATTGACAATAAATAAAAAATAATATTAAACATTGCTTATAATTTGAGAAAAATTATTATTTATAATTCAGACAATTCAAAGTAAAAAATAGAGTAAAGAAAAATAAAAATAAAATAAAATTTTAATTATTTAATTGAATAAAAATAAATATTAAATAAATGAGAAATATACGAGAAGTAAGGTATATTTAAAAGAGGAAAGAAAAAAACAAATAAATAAAAATTCATTACCTTTTAATTTTTTATTCTTTTATTTCTTTTTAATTAAATAATTAATCTTATTTTAGTTATTTTATTTTTTACTCTCTCCTACTTATTTCTCATTTTTTTGTTTTCTACCAAAAAAAGACATATATATATATACACTTTTTTCTCTAATTTCTTGAATTTTTCTCTTACATTAAAAAGTATAATCATTGATTTATTTTCTTTTCTTTTTATATTTCTTTCTGCTCCACTTATTTCTTTTCAAAATTATTTATCATTCACATAAAATATTAATCAACTCTTTCACCCTGCCTACAATCATTGATTAAATGTCAATATTTTTATTAGTTTAGATTTTTCAACACTTGTAATCGTTTAAATTTCTCACAAAATCCTTATATATTGTTCTCAATCGATTATGCATTTTATTAATTGATTGAAGTATTTCTTGGGAAATATTTATAGTGAAAATAAATTAGTAATATAAATTATATATTATAATTTTTTTTATGTCTCCTATCCAAACTAAATAATTTAATAATATTAATTTTCTTTATTCATCTTAAACTAAACACTTCAATTTTGATGGTGCTTTTTAATTTATTTTTATTCATATTTTTAATTTAATTTCTCGTTTATTTTCTTTCTTACAACAAATTATAGTGATAAATGTGACACCCTTCTACCCCATAATAGATAAGTAACAACAATAAGAATAATTCAATAAATATAACATCAAGAAGGGTCCACATATTTTAATAAAAACTCATAGGTTCACAAGTCTTGAAATAAATAGAAATAATAATAATAATAATAATAATAATAGTTTTACTCTTAAAAGAAAATTATCAAGGTCTCTAAAGAAAAATGAAAGGGATCCAGAATTTACAAATATAAGGTGAATATAAAACTCCTAAAAATAAGTCTCCTCAAACGACAAATAACAATTCATAACTAAAGCATCCTAAATTCATGTCCCAATGTCACATCCTATCAGAGCAGAACCCTTTCCCTTTAGAACTCAACACTATGAGTGCCTTCATCTTCACCTAAAAGAAAACCACATAAAAACAGGACGGTGAAAGATAGATAACATCATATATGAACATAGAGCTACCCAATTCCCACCCCACACCGTGCACCAAAATATCATCATTAACTATAAACAACAAATACATCTCATATAATTACCAAACATCATTTTTTTTCAATCATACAAGCTTTCATACACATGCTCGCTATATGCTCATACACATCTCCTCTCCTAAGAGTCTCAACTTGGCACTCCGCACAATGGGCGTACCTCGTCAATTCCCTTAGTTGTTGCCAATGCGGGCATACCGTTCTCACACCCTCCCAGGGCCGGTATGTTGCACGGTTAAACACCCAACGGCCCGTGCAAAGGCAATCCACCCACCGTTAAACCTTCTCTGGCCAGTGAGCTGCGCAGTTAAACACCCAACGACCCACGCATGGAATGCCTCCCGTCATGGTCCCCCCTGTCTCAACCCCTCTCTGGGCCCAGGGTCCAATGCAATATAGCCACGTCTGGCTTCTCAAGCACCACATGCAACTCATAAGTCTCATGCAACTCATGCATCCCACGTAACTCATAATTAATGCATCTCCATTATATAACATCATCACATGTCAATAACAATCCATGCAATATCATCCTCACATGCTAGGTACCTATCATTAAGTTATCAACATCATAGACCACAAATTTCACATAATTCTTCACACACATCACAATATCTATGACATTCAGTTAATAATTCAACCATAACTCGAGATATACATATCCTTTCTAAGTGATCCCAACTCCATTAGAATCCTAACATCAATATCTACAACTTTCATGAAGAACACAAATCCTAATAAAGTCGTTTAGGTTACCATTCAGGGCTCACAAAAATTGATGTTGTGGTTCGCACACAGATTGGAAGGCTCAAATTTCAACTCACATAACTTGATCAAATATTAATATTTTTACACGATTCTTGTGTCTAAATGGTAGCCCCAGATGTCTAGTTTCTAACAAAACAAACGGCACTCGATTTGGATAACTACACAGAAAGATATCGCAAAATTACAAACGTATGTCGGGGTCCCGACACCTGACGCCCAAAACTGGTGCTGAGCGCCCAAATCTCTGCCCAGACTCCCCTCTGTAAAATTAAACCTGCGTTTTACGAGTTCCAACAAGGTTTTTACCAATTTTCACTACTTCTACACCCCGTTGGTTCAGTTTAACTCCATTTATATTCTTCATACGTTCCAAATCAATCCATACACATCTCAAGCCTCAAAAATTGGTTTCCATTGGTTTTACAAAAAAAAAATCTAAACTCTTCTTAACACATAAAATTCAAGTCATCAAATTTAAGGATAAAGAATTAACAAGAAAGCCCCAATGGAATTCAAAGACAATTCAAGAAATAAGTTCTTCCAAATGAATTAAGAATTTAGAACATCGATTCCACAGATAATCGTTCAGAATTTTAAATAGAGTTCCTAGAGGGACTTAGGGATTGCCCTCACTACCCGAACACCCCTATATTCACATATGAAGAAACCCATCTCCCCCGTACCTGGATGAGCAGAAGATGAATGGTCTTGGTGTGATCTAAAATCGTTCCTGAGCACTCTTCCTTAGAGCTCTTTGTTTCTCCTCTTTTTTTCCCTAACCCTTCAGAACGCAAATGAGGCAGATAGGGTTAACAGCACCTGACTCCTTTCTTAAAATTAATCCATTGGACTGGGTCAACCCAACCCATTTTCCTTTTCTTCTAACCCACTTCTAATTTTCCTCAAAATAATTAAATAAAATAAATACATGTATATTATAAAATATTTTTTTCTCTATAATAATAATATATTTCTGACCCTAAATATAATAATATAATTTCAATAACAAAATATCATATAAAATCAACCTTCTCTTAAAACATATAAATATTTATTTAAAAATGCTAATAAAAATACTTATTTAATACGTACAAAATAATTGTCCAAAATAATAATTATTTAAAACGTACAAAATAATATTCCTCTATAATTATTAAAATAATTATGACCAAATACCATCTAATAATAATAATAATAATAACCTTTTTGAAAATTGGAGTGTTACAATAAAGTGTTATAAATTCTAGGTTGTTGGTTAAACAATTGCTATTTACAAGTTGTGTAAGAACAATACAACCAACATCGTCATCTCTAGCATGGCTCCCAAAATGTCCAGTTTATCCTTTAGCCTAATCCTGCACTACTACCATAATAAAATGATCATCGCAATCCAACAATAAAGAAAATGTAAGGATAAGCTTAAAATTAAGAAATAACATAATGTAGAAGCAATAAGCTAATTACATAAAACAACTCCATCAACAAAACATAACAACAACCTAAGTTTAACTTTAACAAAATAAATTAACATTCATCACAACAACAAATTTGGATACCAATCCACAACACATCATGATTTCTCAAATGTTGTCACTTAGACTATGAAAGTCCATTATCCTTGTCAAGAATAAAATAACTTGGATATGAGTCTACCAAGACCTTAGCATGCATAACTAAGTCTACATGAAATTAGTTCATTAACTATCCTCTAAATATTACAACCCTTTCTGATAATTAGTTAGGGATTTTGGCCCTTGACCTTGTGCCTCACTCAATTGGACACTTCTAAACCAATATATCTTGACCTACCCCCATATGGTATCACCTAAAGACTTAATGAAGACTCAATACTTTACTTCAAGAGACAACTAAACTCAAGAAGGATTTTTCAACAATTGAACTCTTAGAACACCATAACTCATCCTCACAATGAGATATTCATTGTTCAAAACAACACATCTCATCTAGTCCTAAGTCAACAACATAACAAAACTACATTAAATAACATGCAATTTATCATCATACAACTTCACTTATACAACTTCAATTAATAATCAACTTTCATTTTAACAACCTAAACCATCACCATATATTAACATTTAAATCAACTAAGTTATAATTTTCACTCAATATAACCACGTTTAACGCCATTTAATCTACGTCTAGTGTTGGTGAAGCAGAGAATCTTAGGCTCATCCACACCTGACACCATTTCACTTGTGTTTAGTGTAAACAAGAGAAGAAATTTCAATCACTAGTGAAAAATTAGTATATTACGTCATCTCTTTAACGTCGGATACACTAAAATTTGACTTAAAAAAGACGCGGTGACATTTTTGTTTTATGGATAGAGGAGTTTCTTTTCCAAATTTCCTCTTTTTCAATAATACATCTAGATTCTGGACTTCCAGTTCTATGCTCCTTCTCTGTTACTTTCTCTTCCGTAAGCAATGGTAGGTACGACTTCGGGGTGGGGATGGGATTGGTTCTCTACTGTAAAGAAAAAGTGTAGCACTTACTTTTAATTAACTTTATCCTAAATTTAACTTTTATTTTAAATAATTATTATATTTAATATTTATTATAAATAAATGCATAAAAAATAAAATTGACAATAAATAAAAAATAATATTAAACATTGCTTATAATTAGAGAAAAATTATTATTTATAATTCGTACAATTCAAAGTAAAAAATAGAGTAAAGAAAAATAAAAATAAAAATAAAATAAAATAAAAATTTAATTATTTAATTGAATAAAAATAAATATTAAATAAATGAGAAATATACGAGAAGTAAGGTATATTTAAAAGAGGAAAGAAAAAAATAAATAAATAACAATTCATTACCTTTTAATTTTTTATTCTTTTATTTCTTTTTAATAAAATAATCAATCTTATTTTAGTTATTTTATTTTTTACTCTCTCCTACTTATTTCTCATTTATTTCTTTTTTACCAAAAAAAGACATAAATAATCCGTAAAGCAGAGTTATTTAAGGACTAGCAGAGTAGGCATAGCAAATGGGCAAGACAGGTACGGGTTTCATGATATTTGTCCCCGTCCCCGCGACTCAAACCCATACCCGTCCCCGTCTCCATACCCGTCGAATATGTGATTTTTGTCCCATCCCCGTCCTACAGTAAAAGAATTAATTTTTTTTACAAAAAAATAATATTTTTAACTTATATTTATGTTATATTATAATGATAATTGAGTTGTTTGTCTATCTCATATTTTAATCAAGAGATTTCTTAATAATTAAACAACCACAAATATTTCACATTATAATAAATAACCACACATAATTAAAATCTTACAAATTAAACAATCACAAATGTTGAGTAATGTCACAAATAAACAACCACAATGTTGAGTTGAAATAATAAAATAAATTGAAATTTCTCAAATAAAAATTAGAATTCATCTTGCAAGTGAAAAATGTTGAGTAATGTCATTAAGCTTCAATCCACCTATCATAAGACAATTTATAAAAAATTAGAATTGAGTTATGAATGAAAATTTTAAAAATTAGAATTGAAAAATTAGATTGGACTAATGAAATTGAAATCCACTTACAACATTATTAATTTTGCACATGTTCAGTAATTCCACTTACATGCAATCCACCTGCATACAAAAAAGATAAACTTTAGATATGATAAATCAAATTGAAAATTTGTAATATTAAAATATAATATACCTCCATCATCAGATTCACTTTCACTCATTAAAATATTTTTTTCTTTAGTGGCTTTAGCACCTACAAACATCAAATATAGAATATTAATTAGAATTGATACAAAATTACTAATTGACCATTAATGCTATTTTATTTTTTTATTAATTTACCAAGATAGTCTGAGTTCCATAACCAACTTTTAGTACACATTAAAGCTTCTATGGTAGTATGATTAAGTCAACTACGATTAGGACTTAATATTTGACCGTCGGCACTAAAAGCAGATTCAGAAGCTACAATAGTGATTGGAATGGCTAAAACATCCCTTGCAATTCCTTGAAGTATTGGATACTTCAACCCATTTGTTTTCCACCATGATAAGATATCAAAATCCGATGTAATAGGTAAATTATCTTCCTCCAAGTAATAATCCAACTCTGTTTTCATAAATGAAGTTCTAGCTTTTTTCTTTTTTTCCATGAACTTTACAAAATCACTCATGCCATTATCACCAACATTTCCCTCCTCAAATGATGAAACCCAGAAGAAGACCCATCATTCTTCTTTGCTTGATATTCAGAAACCAAATCATAACATAATTGACGAATTCTACTAATTTCCAAATCACAATCAATGTCATACAATTTATCAAAATAATATTCAAGCAAATCCATTTTGTACATTGGATCTAAAACATAAGCTACTCCCATGATATCATGAATGACACTCCAATAACTTTCAAATTTCTTTAACATTTGTTCTGCCATATTATGAATGATTTGATTAGGAGACTTTACCCATTCATCTATTGTAAGTTTGATCTCACAAATCTTTGGGAAAAAAATGTTGGTAGTTGGATATTTGGATCCAGAAAATTTTTGTGATATCATTAAACATTCTCAATCTCCCACAAACATCTTTTGCAAACTCCTATTATGATTCAATTGGCAAACAAGTGTATTGAGATTCACGCTGCTTTAATCGAAAAAACACATCCTTATAACACAAAGCAATATCAAGCATCTTAAAAGTGGAATTCCATCTTGTTGGACAATCTAAAGTTAATTTTTTGTTGAAAGGAATTCGCAATTGTTTAGTTGTTTCTTCAAATTTTTCTACCCTCTTAGGTGTTGTTGTCCAATATGCTACACTTTCCCGAATTTTTTCCACGCCTTACAACTCCCGACCCTTCTTTCACAATCAAATTGAGGATATGTGCAGAGCAACGCATATGAAGCAAAGATCCATTATGAATTAGTCTATCTAACTACAACTTATCCTTAATTTTTTCAACCATGCTATCATTTGTGCTACAATTGTCCAAAGTAATAGTGGATAATTTTGTATCAATATTCCAATCCAACAAACAATCAATCAATACATTGCAAAGTCAATCAACTGTGTGAGGTGCAGGAACATAAATAAACCTATATATATAATCATATTGTCATATAAAAAGATAAAAAAATGCAAAACCAATTAGTAAAAAAAGCTATAAATTAAAGAAACTTTGTACCTCAAAATGATACTCTGTAAGGTCCAATTTTCATCAACATAGTGAGTTGTGATAGCCATATACCCTTTTTTTTTTGGGTTCTTGCAGTCCACATATATGATGTAATTGCCACTCTTCTTTCATTTCTATCTATCAGCTTTATGACAACTTATTTTTCATCTACATAGATATCGAGTATCTCTTTCTTCATTGTATTTCTTGAAGGAAGTTGAAATAATGGTTGAGTTACTGCTACAAATTGTATAAACCCAATATGGTCCACTATTGAAAGTGGATATTCGTGCAATATAATCATCAATGCAATTATGAACTCCTACAATAAGCACATCAATGGCTTTGCTGCCATGCTTGAAGAGGAAGAAGCATCAGAGATTGCACGTAAGCAAAGATTCGTATCATGTTCATGCCTTTCTACTACTCATCTTGAGCGCACTTAAATTAATTGGTAACAGCATGAACTATATGTTTGTGTTGGTACAGAAAACCCAAATGTAGTTTTTGTTTGCTTGAGCAAAGAGCACAAATTTTTCACTACGAGGTCATGGGATTTTCTTGGATTGGGAAAAAATGGAAGAATTCCTGCAAACTCCACTTGGCGAAAAGCAAGATTCGGAGAAAATGCAATCATCGCCAATATCGATACGGGTAGGCTTAATTATAGATTCAACATCTAACAAATTATATTAATGATTATAAAGTGAAATTTGCTAAATAGAAAATAAATCGAGATTGAAGCACTCCAATTGCACACTCCCCATCTTTTCTTATTCTTTCTTGATGTTAAACAAACAATTTTTTTTTATCTACCTATAGTATTGGATAATCTTAACCAGAATAGCCCATTTTAGATAAATACTAATTTTTAAATAGTACCCCATGTCAAACTGGATTTTGTTTACCATATATTGCACCCTTAGGGCTTGTCCTTTCAAAAACTCATCAAACACAAGATATTCATTGAACACGTTGATGTGATTAATGTTTGAACCCGTAACCCCCAAAAATGCATGTCATATCCATAAGTTTTGTGATGCCATTACTTCAAGTATGATTGATGGTTTTCCATTATCACCATGACAATATTGACATTTCCATGCCGTTAAACAATTTTTCCATTCTCAATGCATGCAATCTATACTACCAAACATATATACTTGGATAACCACATTTCTCTCCCATTTGAAGTAGACGTTGAATGTCATTATTATTAGGTCTTCTTAAGTATTCCACTCAAGCATTCCATTACGGTGTTTTTCCCAATTCGCATATCATCATCAACACTATTAGCAGGTGATGATCCATATGCTAATATACGAATAACATAAGTGCGTTTTGGAATAGAGACACACCTGTTCTTCTAGTTGCATTAACTCTCATTTGAAAATACTCATCATGATTGTCCAATTCTTGTACAATGTGAAGGAGCATAACCCTTCACATTTGAAATCATTGTCAAAATTATTCTTTTATGTATACTAGATTGTTGGAGAAGTACTCATTAAACAACTGAGCATGCCATTCTTCATGACTCTTTTAAATATGAGTTTGCCTCTGTCTACATGTAGTTGTTTGTCTCAAACAACTCTTTGACTTGGTGATGTAAGGACCCAAGATGAGTGACGTTAGGTATGATCAAGACATAAACTTTCTGCCTAAACAACATTAGGCATAAGTTTAGTGGCGTCGGGCGAGAGTCAAGTAGAGACTCTTTACTTGAATATGGTCGAGCATATGTTTATCTACAACATGCATAATTTAGTCAAAGGCTCTTTGTCTCATCCACATTGGATGCAAGTGGATTGACATCAAGCGTAGGCGACCCTGATACTCCTTTCCTCAATAATGTCAAGCATGGGAAAGATGACGTCAGACGTGATTTGTTGAAATAAAACTTGATGTTTTAAGTTGTCTAACTATTTAAGTTTGATGATTCATTTGTATAAATGATGTTATATGATTATAGTTGATTATATATTGATATAGAATTATATATGACGTAAAATCTTAGGTAATTTTTTTTATATCTCCACAACTATTAGTTGGACTGTTATATGTAGAGATCAAAACAAGTCATTAAAAAAGAAGAGAAAAAAGGGAAAGGAAAAAAAAGTAACCATGAGACTCAAAAAAATTTATCTCATGGATGAAGAGATTTTGAAGAAAAAATGTAAAACATGGAGAACACAATAAAATATCATATTTACCTTTTTAGTTTTAATTGTATAAATACTTTATTAGAGATAACTTTTAAATACATAATACATATATATACTTTTTTCTCTAATTTCTTTAATATTTCTCTTAAATTAAAAAGCTTAATCATTGATTCATTTTCTTTTCTTTTTATATTTCTTTATGCTCTACTTATTTCTCCTCAAAATTATTTATCATCCACATAAAACATTAATCAACTCTTTCACCCTGGCCACAATCATTGATTAAATGTCAATATTTTTTATTAGTTTGGATTTTTCAACACTTGTAATCGTTTAAATTTCTCACAAAATCCTTATATATTGTTCTCAATTGATTATGCGTTTTATTAATTGATTGAAGTATTTCTTGGGAAATATTTCTAGTGAAAATAAATTAGTAATATAAATTATATATTATAATTTTTTTTATATCTCTTATCCAAACTAAATAATTTAATAATATTAATTTTCTTTATTCATCTTAAACTAAACACTTCAATTTTGATGGTGCTTTTTAATTTATTTTTATTCATATTTTTAATTTATTTTCTCGTTTATTTTCTTTGAAATTCAGATTAGAAAGCTTACTTTGGGAGGATCGAAGTTTCAGGTTGAGCTTTGGAAGGGAATTCTATTTCGTCACAGTTGTTGGCTATTCTGAGCCAATTTTCAGATGAGGGAAGCTAGAATGTTTGTTATTTAGGTTGCATGTGAGTTTATAAACTCAATAGGTGCATGAATGTTGAGAATCCATAGATGAATTGAAGAAAATCTCATTTTTGGGGTTTGGATAAAAAGGAGGATTTTGATGATTTTGATGCATAGGTTGGATGCATGTGAGACTTAAGTTTTATTTGAGTCGTACGGAGCCTATGCATTGTGTTTTGTGTTTGCATGTGGCTGAATTTGTTAGTTTGAATGAGAGTTTTGAACTCTCTGACTGGGTTTTAGGCTAGGCGTAGGTTGAGCGCGCCAGGCGTGGAAGAGCTTAGGGCTCTCGAGGTTGGATGTTGGGCCAGACGTGTTTTGGTTGTGTCAGGTGCGGATACTCTTAGGAGTCTCTATTTCAAGGACACCGAGCGTGAGTTGAACGTTCTGGGCGTGGATGAGTCTTAGGACTCTCATGTTGGGATTAGGCTGGGCGAGCTCAGGCTACGCCAGGCTGATAAGTGTCTAATTAGTTTGATTTAATACTCACTTGAGACACTTATCTAGCACATTTTGTGTACATATTGATATTATTTTGATCTATATATGCTTAGAATCAAAGAGGTGCTTTTGATTAATGTTAGTATAGAGAATAGGAAGCCTTTGATCCAAATTGGTGCTTATTTTGTAGGTTTTGAAACCTGGAGAAGAATGGCTCAGCCATTCTGAAGCGCCCAGCGGATTGGCCCCTGGAGGAGAAGGAATGCTCTCTGCCTCCAATCCGCTCAGCGGATTTCATCCAGGAACAAGGGGTGCTCTCTGCCTCTAAAGCGCTCAGCGGATCTAAGGCGCTCAGCCATTGAGGTTTCTTCATGGTGAAGAACTCCCAATCCGCTCAGTCGTTTCAAGGCGCTGAGCGGATTCATCTCTCTCTTGCTTACTCTGTTTTCATATATAAGGAAAGAAAGAGAGAGAAGTGAAAAGAGGGCTGTACGGAAGGAGAAAGAAAACAGAGAGAGGAGAAAAACAGAGTACTCTGGAGCTCGTGGGAACGCGAATCTTCAAAGGATCTTCTTCTTCTATCTCTCAACTTGTAATTTGGTGATTTCTTGTAATATGGAGAGCTAATCTCTAGGGTTGGGATAGATGTAATCATCAAACTCCTATGTATTCTCTTTGATTCATATATATATATATCATCCATTACTTTATGTTAGTGATTCTGTCCTGTTCTTAATGCTTTGATAATCTGATCACTTATCTCTGATCTCGGGTTTCGGATTTGGTTGGAAAACGTTTCTGAATCCAGACTTGGAACGAATCACCTATTAGTTTTGAGAGCCAGGAATGGTCTTGAAATTAATAGTTGTATCAAGTTCTGATTCTTAATGCGGGATGTTTAACTGAATGAAGTGAGGAATCATTCATTGAGTTAAATATCTTAGAATTTCTTATGCCAAGGAATTGGGTTTGAATGAATTTAGTGAACTCAATGACAATGAGTAATGGAATCTTTAGAAAGAATCAATAGGAATACATAGGAGGGAGATTGATGAAATCAAATCCCGACTATTTCTTATATCTGTTTTTCTTTAAATCAAATTACTCTGTGGTTTCTTGAAGTTGGAAAATCATCTTTATCAAATTTGAATATGTGTAACTATTCCAGTTTTAAATTTATAAGCATCAATTAATATAATAGAAATCTAAGTTATCTCACAAGTCCCTGAGGTTCGACAACCTTTTATTCATACTACAGAGACTTGGGTGCGCTTGCCTATTTAAAATCCTAACACAGGCGTGAATATGTTTATGAATGAATTGATGCTTATGCATGTTTAAAGTTGAAGTTTTAGATCATGTATGTATGATATGTGATTTATGGTGAGGTATGATTCATATGTATGCTTTATGACGATACGTATGAATGGTTGAATATGATATGACACGTGTATATGTTCATATGGGTATGTTTATTGATCATAATGATGGGTAGATCATTTATGATGTATGATGCATTATTGCATGTGATGTCTTATGACATGTGTATGATTGTTGATAATGATGGTGGGCAGACCATGTATGATGTATGATGCATGATTGCATGTGATGCCTTATGGCATGAGTCTAGCCTAGGACTTGAGGAGAGGAAAAATATTTTCGAACTGAAAGAGCTCACATAGAGTCTCTTGAGAGTGGTGCTTGGATAGGCCACTGATATATGAGAGTGGTGCTCAGGGAGGCCACTGGATTTGGGAGAGTGGTGCTCAGATAAGCCACTGGGTTGGGTGAGTCTCCTCTAAGTCCTTAGCTAGTGTTGGAGCGGGGTATGAGGTCGAGGGTTACTCCCTTAACCAACTACTCGGGAAGGTGCGTGGATCCTTGCGGATAGTCGGTGGGCGAACTCCACAATTGACTTGGTTATGCATGCCAAGGTCGTGGTAAGCCCGTACCCAGCTGTGTTATACCTGACGGTGGATCTGGACTTCCAAGTGTGTAAGTGACATCATCCGAGTAAACCCGAGAGAGGATTATATCTTGTTTAGCTGTGACCGAGCGGGCGCATTGGGCGTGAAAACGGTTAGGATGGTTTTGGTAGGATGGAATGTCACTTATACAGCTCTATTGTTATGGAGATCTCCTAGATGTATGCTTGACGACGCATTAGATGATTGATATGCATTGATATCTGTCATGAGATGTATTTATTGCATGATTCTAATATGATGAAGTGTGGTGTGTGACTTCATGATTGGTGGATTGTATTTTATGCATGAGTAATATTGGATAGAGTGTATGGTGTGACTCTATGAATATGATTGATATTTGGATGATGTGTAGTATAGATTTTATTCTGTACTTGTATGATTGTTTTGTGAACTCTAGCTTACTCTTCTGTTTCCATGTGGTGGAACTGCGATGATCATACTTGGTATGGGAGCAGGTCAGGGCTAGCTTGGAGTTGAGGTATCCGCTGCGTGATGGGGAGTTTTGATCCTCGTGTTAGAGTTATCATTTTGGGTAACGATTTTGTCTGTGCTTGACCGGTACTATGGAATATTATTTTTAAGATGACTGTACATATATGGAGTTATATTTTATAACCAGAAATTTAGTTATTTTATTTTTATTTGTACATGTATGTATGAGTTATCCAGCTTAGTATTTATCTTAGTTCACTAGTAGTAGTGCGATTCCACTAAGTATAGAGACCATGGTGGGTCGTTACAAAGAGACTTTGCCTTATTCATGTTCGACGCTACAAAACTTGTGTCTGTCATTGTTTAGGTAAAATTGACTTGATCACACCCAATGCCACTTATATTGAGTTTGACATTACCAAGTTAGAGAGCTCTTAAGGCAATTATGCCCAACGCCTCTTAACCCATGCCCAATATGATCAAGTCAAAGAGCTCTCCTTTAATTCACACCCGATGTTACCTATCTCGAGCTTTGTGTTAATGAGACAGATAATCTTTGGCTTGCATCATGTCCGATGCTATAACAATTTTTACAGAATTGCAATTTTTTCTCAAAACCTACAATTTCAACTTTAGTTCATCATGCAATACATATTCCAACCAATATACATTATATGTAATTAAATTTCATAGACTTAAGCATCATGCAACAACAAAAGGATCCCCCAAACTCATCATTTCTCTCTAACAAACTTCACAACACCAAAAACCCAAAACTTAAGGATTTCACTTCTCCTTTTAAATCAATAGAGCCACAACTTGATAAATTCATACAATAATCAACATGAATAACACAAAACCAATTAAACTACAAGCTTTCCTTATCACGATTCACCAAGAACAGAGGTAAAAAAAAGGAAGAATCCTTTGAGGTATTCCCTAAGACAACTCCCACACTGATTTTTAACTCTCCAAGTTTTGAATCTCCACGTAGCTATACAATCTACACTTCTACAAAAGATAGAAGCAATCCATGAAGTTAAAAGGAAGAAAAAATCTCTTTTAGCTCTATAGCTCCTATCTCTAATCTCTCTCTAAATTTTTTAAGAAAATGAACTTATGAAATTTAAATTTTAAGAAAACTTTATATACCTTCTCTTAAACTTGGTCAACTATCATCACAACTCAAAACAACTAACTCATAATAATTCAATAATTCTTACAATTTTTAAAATAATAAAATAATTAATCATACAATCATTTCATTAATAAAATAACTAAATAATTATAAAAACTAATAGTGTTACAGTTTTTAACATATTATTTGTTTTATAACACAATTTTCTTTTCTCTTTTTTTCTCTTTACGTGAAATTTGTTGCAAAATTTTGATAATATTATTCATTTGAAAATTTTATGGTAAGAGAAAACATGCAAGAGTCTCACAATTTAAAAAAGAAGTATTATTTTTACTTTCTTTTATTGGTAAAGATTGTGTATACTTTTGATGAGAGACAATTTTATTTGAGTTGGATAAAATTAATTTTTTTAATGTTGATTTTTATATAATCATTTTTATTTATTAAAAAATTTAAGATTAATAACAAAAATATAATTAATGTCAATCTAACTTATAATACAAGATATTGTTTTTATTAAAATTTTAAATAGAATTTAATTATAATATACCGATTATATAAATGATTTAGATTATCATTCAATCATATATTGTTATATGCAATAAAATTATTTTTGTAATAAATATTTTAAAAATCATACATAAAATGATTTCTAATTAATTGATAGGATAAAAATTTGTTTACTCTTAGAGAATAACAATTAGGCTCTTAAAATATATAAATATATATGTTTTAACTTTTCTCGATTTCTATTTTTAAAATTTCAAAAAATTGACCTCGTCTTTTTAAAAAGTAAGTAAACATAAAATCATTGAACACAGTTTAAGTATGAGTGGTACATTTGGAAAAATATTGACCTTAAGTGCGTCTTATGGTCAATATACTTTCACATTAAACCTAAGGATTTTATTATTATTTATAGGGAGGAACGCATCCAAAATTGTACCAAAATCACCAAGTAAACATGGTGTTAACTAAGCTTTCATTGATTCTTGTAATTCTCTCTTCATTCTTAAGCCTCCATGCTGCAAACCAAAATAGGGAAGCAAGTGCTCTATTTGAGTGGAGAGTGAGCCTTGACAACCAAAGCCAAGCCTCTCTTTCTTCATGGACCACTCATGTAAGTCCTTGCAAGTCATGGAAAGGAATTGTTTGTGACAATTCCAACTCTGTCACCGATATTAATGTTACAAACTTTGGACTAAAAGGTACTCTTCACTGTCTCAACTTCTCATCTTTTCCCAAGTTGCTTAGTCTTGATATTAGTAGCAACAGTTTTAGTGGAACTATCCCTCCACAAATTGCTAACTTGTCCTCACTTTCTCGATTGGTAATGACTGATAATCATTTTAGTGGTTCAATCCCCAAGGAGATCGGAGAATTGGGCAACTTGAATCGTCTATTGCTTGATGAAAATCAACTTTCTGGTACCATTCCTCCAACAATTGAAATGTTGGCCAACCTCGTGGAAATTGATGTGGCATATAACTCTTTCTTTGGTACAATCCCTTCCATTAGAAACCTGACAAATTTAGAACACCTTGGGCTCACAAACAATAGTCTTTCTGGCCATATTCCACCTTACATAGGAGACTGCTTGGTCAATTTGACGATTTTTGAAATCGATTCTAATAAAATATCAGGAACAGTTCCTTCCAATATTGGAAACTTGACAAAGCTGAACCAAGTGATTGTGGCCGAGAACTTGATTTCTGGATCAATTCCTTCCTCTATCGGAAACTTGGTCGACCTAACGATCTTAGACCTTTCTATGAACAATTTTTCCGGAGTTGTTCCTTCCACCTTTGGAAATTTGACAAACCTTGGCAAATTTTTACTGTATAATAACAAACTTCATGGCAGATTACCACCAGCAATGAATAACATTACAAGTTTTCAGAATTTACAACTAGCTAACAATAATTTCACTGGGCCTTTGCCGCAACAAATTTGCCTTGGTGGATTACTCACCAAATTTTGTGCTGACCATAATTATTTCACGGGTCCAGTTCCTAAAAGCCTAAAAAATTGCTCCCGTCTTTACAGACTCAGACTAGATGAAAACCAATTGACCGGAAATATATCAGATGATTTTGGTGTATATCCGCAATTGGTCCATGTTTATTTGAGTAGCAATAATTTCTATGGCCACATTTCACCAAATTGGGGAAAGTGTCCCAATCTCACATACCTTATGATGTCCAACAACAATTTATCTGGTGGTATACCCCCAGAACTTGGCCATGCAACCAAGTTAGCAGAACTTGATTTGTCTTCAAATCATCTAACAGGAAAAATTCCAAAAGAACTTGGGAACTTGACCTCATTGTCTAAGCTATCAATAAGTGACAATGAACTTTATGGCAACATTCCTACACAAATAGGTGCTTTGTCCCGCCTTCAAAATTTGGAGCTTGCAGCAAATAATTTTGGTGGCCCAATTCCAAAACAGGTGGGAGAATTGCTCAATTTACTTAACTTGAACTTGAGCAAGAATAATTTCACAGAAATAATTCCTTCGTTTATCCAATTGCCATCTCTTGAAGTTCTTGATCTTAGTTGGAATTTGTTAAATGGAGAAATACCAGTAGCACTTGCAAGTATGGAAAGATTGGAAACACTAAACCTCTCCCACAACAATCTCTCTGGAGCCATTCCATCCAGTTTTAAGGATATGGCTAGCTTGACAAATGTTAACATATCCAACAACCAATTAGAGGGTTCAATTCCTAACAATCCAGCTTTTCTTAAGGCTCCCTTTGATGCTTTGAAAAATAATAAAGGCTTGTGTGGAAATGCCTCCGGTTTGCTGCCTTGCCCAAAGTTAAGCCCTCGTGGAAAAACAAAAATAAAAGTCACCATGTTGACTTTAGTCTTTACTTTGGGTGCTCTATTTATAGTAGTGTTTGTGGTTGGAGTTTTGTCATGTATTTGCTATCGGAGAAGAACAACTGCCAAAAAGGAGGAGGCTAAAGAAGAAAAAGTGGAGGATCATTTTGCCATATGGAGTTATGATGGAAAATTAGTGTATGAAAATATCATTGAAGCCACAAACGGATTTGATGACAAATATCTCATTGGAGAAGGAGGGTCTGCATCTGTTTATAAGGCAAAATTACCCACAGGACAAACTGTTGCGGTGAAAAAGCTTCATGAGGTACCCAACGAGGAAAGAGTCGATTTAAAAGCTTTTACAACTGAGGTTAAAGCCTTGGCAGAAATCAAGCATCGTAACATTGTGAAGTCACTTGGATATTGTTTACATCCACGTTTCACCTTTTTGGTTTACGAGTTCCTAGAGGGGGGTAGTGTGGATAAAGTACTAAACAATGATACACGTGCAACAATGTTTGATTGGGACAGGAGGGTGAAGGTTGTTAAAGGTGTGGCAAATGCTTTGTATCATATGCATCATGGTTGCTTTCCTCCTATTGTTCATCGTGACATATCAAGCAAGAATATACTTATAGATTTGGATTATGAAGCCCACATCTCTGACTTCGAAACAGCTAAAATTCTAAATCCTGATTCACACAATTTAACCGCATTTGCTGGAACCTATGGGTATTCTGCACCAGGTTAGACCCTTTTTGATCTTAAGAAATTAATCATAAACTTGTTTCAGTAATAAGCTCTTGTACTTAATGTTGTATAATGTGACTTTCATATTGTGATCTATTACAGAGCTTGCTTATACTATGGAAGTGAATGAGAAATGTGATGTGTTTAGCTTTGGAGTGCTTTGTTTGGAAATAATCATGGGAAAGCATCCAGGAGATCTCATTTCTTCATTATTTTCATCCTCTGGAACATTACCGGTGTCTAATTTGCTGTTAAAGGATGTGTTGGACCAGCGACTTCCTCAGCCAATGAAGCCAATTGTTGAGGAGGTGATCGTCATTGCAAAAATAACATTTGCTTGCTTAAGTGAAAGTCCTCGTTTTCGTCCAAGCATGGAACAAGTGCATAACGCTTTTGTGATGCCACAATTATCTTCAGTGGATCCACTCCCCATGATCACACTCGGTCAACTTGTAAATAATTAAATCTTGTTTTCTGGTGTGTTGTAAGTTTTTTTTTTCTTTCTTTTTTTCTTTTGGTGCGTGGTGTTAGCTTTTTTTTTTTTTTTTTTTTGCGTGTTTTGCATGTTTTTTCTATTTTGTAAGACCTGGAAAATATTGGAAAGTTTTCTGACATGTTTTTCCAAGATTGAGAGACCTTATCTATTAGGTCAATCAAATAAATAAAGTGTGACTTTAAAGGGGTTTAATGCTTTTAGTTTTTATAACAGAGAATACTTTATATATATATATATATATAGGCAAAGCTCATATTTTTTTTTTAGATCTAGTTGCGATTGAAGGTCCATTTATAAATGTTGAAATCCTAAATCTTTAATTCTAAACTTTGTTCACATTACTTTGTATTTCATTAGTAGTTTAAATATTATGTAATATTTATACATATATAATTTTATACATTTTTTTTTCAAGATTCTTTAGCATTCTTTATTTATTATCCAAATAATATATATATATATATATATATATATATATATATATATATATATATATATATATATATGTGTGTGTGGATGTCTCTCACTTTTTTTTCTTCTTCTTATTTTAGGTTCTCATAGAACAAAAAATAAATGCAAAGGGTTAAAACTGGTATAAATCAATTTTGTATAATATAAGAGCGGTGTGAATCCACACATACATATATTATAACCTGAAATAGGTAGATTTGAATTACAACGTATTCACAAAATTCATTCTCATGGGCACCGATCCAGCATTTATTATTTGTCTCTTTAGAAATGTTAAAAACATTTAGTATATAAATGTTTAAACTTTAGATGGACCAAATAATGTAAAACTTCTTTTGAAATAAACTTGGTTATATTAACATGGCCCATAAATAAAATCAATAGTAATAATATGCATACTGCATACGCTCACGCAAATGAACTTCAAGTCAAATGACTAAGTATGTTGATGGACTGGCTTGTATGCTCCCCAACCAAGGATTTAAACTGTGGTCATGCTCAAGATTATAATTTCATTGCAATATTTTATTGTGGAAATTTTTTAGGTAAATGTAACTCGTGGATGCCATGATTATGTCACAGCCAAAATTGTTATAGTATATCATTTCTTAAATTTTAACCTTGGCTGCAACGAGAAGCTCGTTTTCAAGAAAGTGACACTAATAACATTCCGATATGTTTAATATCTGTCTGTTTAAGCATTCTTAGCCAAATTCTAAAATGTGAAAGCTGTAGTAACAAATAGAATACTCTGACAAGAAATTCTTAGGAAAAGTACTAATGATTGTGATGAGTTATTTTGTATTTATATTTTATAAAAAAATATTTTTATTAAATGAACATTATCTATAGAGAAAAATGAGAGAAATTGTGATAAAAAAAAAATCAAATTTTAATATTATCCTACTTTAAAAATAAGGAAATAGATCTTAAAATAATTAAAATAAATTAAAATTAAATATTCAAAATATAAAGAAAATATTTCTATCAAAAATAATTTATCCTATTAATAATATTTAAGCATATTCTCATCGGATGTAAGAAGGTGAGGCATGAATATTGAAGTCAACACTCCACGATTAGTAGGCTTATATTTCAGATGCTTAACAGACTCGTGTGATGTTTGGCCTTTCCACCTAGGCTAATGGCTGGAAAACATATATGTAAACATGACTCGTAACCCGACATGATTTATTGATGCCTTTAGCTAGAATTGGAAGATATGGTCAAGGGATGATATCAGTGACATGTTTCACTAAAGTGGCGGACCCATGTAAAAACTTTGATCCCGAGTTTGCTTTCAATTTTTTTTAGTGATTTTTGCTTTCAATTCATTCGTTAATGTAAAAAGACTTTTTTTATCGAGGAAGTCTTTGATCCCGACGTGTAAAGTGTTTAAATAGATAATATTGATGTAACCTTCACTTTCACTCTTTATTTTATCACTTTAAATTTTTATTCACTTTATAAACGATAAATAAAAAATAATAATAAAAAAGGAATACACAAGGGAATGGAATTCCCACGATGATGTTCTTTTTTCTCCAGAGGTGACCCGTCCTAACACGAATTTTTTACTAAAATATTATTTTTTTTAAAAAAAATTTACTCAAAAAATATCTGTTCCAATTTATTTACATAACTAGCAGTTTTTACTGTTCACGCTCAGAATTCATAAAACTAGATTCAGAACAGATCGTTCTGTTATCAGAACGGGCCGTTTCAGATGATAAAAATAACACATGATGAATGGATCCGAGCCGTTCTGAATTTGAAACGGGCCGTTCTGATCATTTCTGATCTCTATAAATAGCAAACTCAGCCATTGTTTTTAAGTTCGATTTTCACTTATCAAATACCTCAACTATGAACATCATGTACCCCCATTATTTGTTTTTCAATTGTTGAATAGCACCAATATGATAGAGTGAAATTGCAATTTCGTCTCTTCCAGGATGTCTCTTCTCCACCCAATAATTTGGATAACTTGCACAAATATTGACATGAGGGGAAGACAAGATGAAAATTGGGTTACAAGACATGCTCAATGGATCGACATATGGAACAATAGACGTGAGCACACATTGATGGATCATCCAATGCAAGACCCATTATTTCACACACGAGAATACATGAAATGGTACATGGTCAATTCCATCTATTTCCTATTTGTGTCACGACTACTACAAGATCCAATGACCCATCAACAAAGAATGACTTCCATAATATTTGAAACTGATGCAACTTCCATGCAATCGTATGAAGAGACTCATCAGCATGTATTAAATCCTCCACACAACATGACCCCATAAGAAACATAATTGGCAGAAGGCATTCGTTTGTAACTACTTCCACGGCGTAATTCAAGCCGTAACAGACGTCGCCCTCGTTGTGGAACTGGACACCATTATATATGGAGATTAAAAAACTTATATAATTTACTTTATCTTAATGTTATCATTTTTTACTTTTAATGCACTATGTATCTTTAGCAATGTAATATGAATTTTAATGTTATGCATTTTTACTTTTAATGCACAAGGTCTCATTATTATCATCTCGTGTTTTCAAGTTTAAGACACTATAGCTTCATACTTCAAAGGTGTCTCCTTTAAATTTAGCTTTAAACTTAGCATTGCAGCAAATTCAATCTACCCTTTCAACACAAACACAACGTAGTCTCAGAGACTAATATCAAGTAATTAAATTTATTGAATATTAACATTATAAATATAACTAAATAAATTTATTAAAACTCATTACAACAATAAAAATCAATGGTGGCGGGAACTAAATCCATGACCAATATTTGGACATGTTTTCCTAGTATGACCAGGGGTGTGACAATAGGAACCAAAAAACAATGTCTGAGTTTTGGTATTTGATAAATGAAAATCGAACCAAAAAATAATGTCTGAGTTTGCTATTTATAGACATTAGAAGTGGCCAGAACGACCCGTTCCAGATTCAGAATGGCCCGTTCTGGTTCCATTGGTCATGTGTTAATTTTAAATATGGAATGGCCCGTTCTTAACGAGAATGACCCGTTCTAATCCATTCGTTATGTATTATTTTTATCATTTAGAACGACCCGTTTTAAATCTAGTTTTATGGATTCTGAGAGTGAACAGTAAAGAATGCTAGTTGTGTAAATAAATTGGAACAAATACTTTTTGGATAATTTTTATAAAAAAAATAATATTCAACAGGTTCCCCTTTACTTTCACTCTTTTTTATCACTTTAAAAGAGAAAAATGAGACCATAAAAGATAGAAGGAATGGCCAAGTTGATGCAAGTCACATCTCACAAGATGACGTTCTTATTTCTAGCCTCGTAATATTATAAAATTATATTACCAAAAACAAATGTTACAAAAAGAAACTCGCACTAAAATAGTGTTTTAGCATAACAATGAATAAGGATGACATGCCAAAAGAAACTCTCGTACTAAAATACTGTGAGAAAATTGATTTGATAAATTATGTATCATTTTTGTTATAAGTACTTGTATGATGACGAGTGACGACCATAATTAGCTCTCTTTATTTTCATGCTCTAACATGCCTGTGTATGACTCTCATATTTTTTCTTTTTCCAAGCAATATGTTTGACAGAAATGTTAGTTTTATGAATTATCAAATAGTAAAAATTTCATCATATATATAGAAAGAATGGAGAGAGAAATTTATATTGATAAACTTAGTTAAAGAAAAACTAATTTAGAAGAATAGTTAGAATAAATTTGAATAAAAATGAGTTACTAATTGCTTTATTACAAATATTAAGTACATGGTCTATAAATCAACACTACCATTCATATTTTATATAAAAGATTTTAGATATATTTATTTTAGAGTTTTCTACCTATATTTAATTGTTATATAATTCTAGAATTTGTATTATCTAGTAATTACTAGCATATACCTATTTATTTATTTTTTATAATAATTTAAGTTTGTATCACATTTTAATAATAATTAATGTTTGATCACCTGAACCCTATGCTTTTTGTGTTTGTATTTTATTGATCTTAGAATATGCATAAAAGGATATCACGCTGGGTTTTTCAAAAGTTTTTTTTTTTTACTCTTTTGCAAATACGTACTGGGAAATAACTGTGCGAGAAAGGTTGCAAAGATTACATAAAAGCTGGTTTGGTTGGCGACCGGAATTCAGTTGCATAGATGTTAATTTAAAGAAAGTAAATTGAAGAAGAATGCATAACATGAGATAAGGAAAAATGATATATAGGTTAGAGGCTAAAATTATTTAATATTATTTAGAGATGGGTCTCAACCATTTATGGGACTTTGAAAGATACAGGTTCCATACATACATGATGACGATCGAGTGTGGTTATTAGAAACATAGCTCCAATACCATATTTGAATACAACAGGAGCAGAAAACACGCTTATATTACAGCCTAAAATAGCAAACTCAAACACACTCAAATGACAATGCCCGAGAGTAATTTCTAAGGTTACAGCACCACGATTGGGCTGGTTACTCTGTGATTGCCATCTGTCCAAGACAAATTCCCAAATAAAGGAAACTCGTGACGGGGCACACCAATTGGCTGCAGAATAACCTGAAACTTCTTCTTTTCTCCGGTTTTCTTAAAAGTCAACGAACTTGGTTGAACAATAACCTTAATCCCCTTGGGCCCGTGAACCTTCACAACATATGTGCTTGGAGGCCCAACGTTTGTAACTGTACGAGTAACATTCACAGACTTTGACCCAGGATGATGCACCGAAATTGAAGGATAGTTGAAATCTTCAATTCTATAATGCTTTGGACAAGTGTAAGAGAATTTCAAACTTCCAAACAACTTGAGTAAAGCTTGGTTGTAACCAGAAGCACATAAGAAGTTCAAGTAATCGGTTGTGCTTAAATTATAAACGAGTCCAGGGTGAATAATATGGTTAGGCTGAACGTGTCCAGCGCCGTATTCGAATGGAGTTGCCACCTCATCAAATGCGTCCTTAATTGGTTGATTCGTGTTATCTAGTGTTGTAGCTGGAATAATAAATTAAGAGCATCTATAGTTGTTAATAAGCCACCAAACCAATGCATCATTTCAATGTGTCATGACTCATGATATACAGCAGATGCATGCATAACAGTATATGTAGGTACCTGTAGTCATAATAGCAGATCTGATAGCAGCTGGACTCCAATTAGGATGATAAGCTTTGAGAAGACCCGCAATGCCAGCGACATGAGGGCAAGACATAGAAGTTCCCTGTCGCACATTGAAAAGAACCCGACGTTGATCCGATGCAAGGTTAGACGGACCCGCGGCTTGCGTAAAAGCAGCAATTATGTTCACACCAGGAGCAGTTACGTCTGGCTGAAAATATTAACATGAGAATGAAAAATTATATCTGGTGCATGCAACTTGATGTTGTTAACGTTGGTGTTAGAGTATAAACAAGGACTTTGCACAACAATCCATTAGTTTGTGTAACAAAATTAATCGACCTTTAGTATCAACGGTTGCACGACACTGGGACCCCTGGAAGAGAATCCAGCTATGATGGGAGCTGGCTTTACTCCTACATATGTTCTTGCAGCAGTAATGTAAGCTAAAAGCTCCCTGCAACAATGAATCTATTTATAAATCAAGTGTTTGAGTTGGTACAAGTATATAGGTTATGAAGAATATTTACGCGCTCTTTTTTCCTTTGATTTCAGCGAAGGGGTTGGAACCTCCTTGATCTTCACGCTCCGTTCCACTGATACTTGCAGCAGGTAAAATATGAGGCTCGGCGAGAAGTGTATTTCCACTTTGCTTATCATTTTTCACAAAAACAGCCACTGCGCCCGCTAGGGCACCCACTTGTCCCTCACTAACTGATTGTATTTTATCCCTTCGGAGGCACACTAGTATCCTTCCCCTTACTTTGCTCGGATCAAGTGTTCCCGCTTTGCAAACAAGACTGCATGCATGCACCAACGCACATATAAATATATAGTTATTGGGAAATAAAACTAAAAAATTGCGCTTACGTACGCGTCATTAATGGACACATTAGGAAGTTTAGCGTCGACTGAATCAATCATGGGATAGAACTTTCGCGAAGATGATGGTAGGCCTCGATTAAGACTGGCACCCTGATTAATGACGTACGCACGATCCAATCCAATTAAGATGATGGACATAAGTGTATAATATAATAATATGGATATATATGATGTTGTGATATGATACCTTAATGTATTGTCCGTTGCCAAGAGAAATGTTGCTGAGAAAATCCCTGTCCATTGTGCTAGCTGCCACGGTGAAGGACCAGGGTGCGACATTGGTGACAGTTTTAGGTGCTGGGCCGTTATTCCCAGCAGAGGAAACAACGAGAATGTTTTTGGCAACTGCATGGAATGAGCCAATGGAAATGGCATCAGTTAAGAGAGCTTCAGCATAGGGAGTGGACCAACCCACAGAAGCAGAGATGATATCAACGCCATCATGTATGGCGTAATCAAATGCTGCTAATAAGTCAGCCTCTTGGCAGCCTCCAACGTCCAATTTGTGCCAGCATGCTTTGTAGGCTACAACGCGAGCTCTCGGGGACCCTCCCTTGGCAGTGCCTTTGCCGTTGCCGAACACGTTTGCTCCAGGAGCAAAATTACCACCTGCGGTTGACAGCGTGTGGGTACCATGCCCTACCAAGTCACGTGCGTTTCGCTCAACCTTCTCCACTTCCGCCTCGTAGCTTTTGCTAAACGTTCTTGCTCCTATCAGCTTTCTGGGTATTTTTTTAACCCACAAATCAATCCCCTCTCCTTGAGCAAGTTAGAAATGGGTTGAGATAAGTTACCAAAGTTACCTGTTACAGAAATATTTGTTTGTGCCATTGAAACCGTCGATCTCACAGACACCTTTCCCGCGCCACTTTGCAGGGATCGGCCCATATCCTTTGCCGCTGAAACTCGGGTGCTCGGGCCATACGCCTGTTCAAGAACCAACTAGTTTAATGATTGGAGTGCAAAATACAGAATGTATATTCAGTTTAAAGCAAGTTTGGATTCATCACATCAATCACTCTCCATTGATTACTTTTGTTGGATATGGAGTGACACGTTTTTTATTTCACTCCAAACACATTTTAATAATTTTAAGTTATTTTAAGTTAATTTGAATTAATTTTTTGATACATGAGTTTAATTTAGTAGCTTCTACCTCAATTTTTAAAAGCATTTTTAGAAGAAGAAATATGAATAAAACTTCTTAAAAGCTAAAATATGTTTATGGAATTTTATTTTTTTTGGTTCGTCCCAAGATTTAACGCGGCTGCATACACAAGCAGGATTCGAACTCCTGACCTTGCTTAAGCGTGGATCAACCCCTACCGCTGAACCACACGCTTGGGGTTTATGTTTATGGAATTTGTAGAAGTTATTCCATATTAGTTTCATAAAAAAAATATGTTTTTTAACTTCTTTTTCATTAGTGGTTATGCTCTTTGACTAATATATGCATTTATTTATTTTTATAAATATTAATAAATTTGAAGTTATTACAATAATTTTGTAAATATAAATGTTTTAGTACAATATTTTTTAATATTAATAAAAATGATATTTTTTACTGTTATTTTTTTCTATCATAATTAACAAACAAATGATTTAAGTAATTAACTTATTATTTTTTCTCGTCAATATTCACCCAAGTGCTTCAAATTATTTTGTAAAAATTAAAATAATTTTAAAAAAACACAATAAGATTTTATTTATTAGAAGATTTTGTGAATTTTTTATTCAATTTACTTCTCAAGTGTAAAAAATATCAATTTATCATGGCTCATAATATATATAAAAAAATATCCTTATTAAATCGAAACATTTCGTATATATATATATATATATATATATATATATATATATATATATATATTAAGAATTTCAGGAAGATATATATTAAAATGAAAAAAATAAACATGTTAAAAATTAATCAATTGTAAATCAATTGTTCACGTGTTTTTTATTTTTAAAAAGTTCCAAAACCCTTTAAATATATAGGGGTATGGTAGAATTTCTCTAATAAATTTATTTTTAATCTTTATAATCATAAAAATATTTATAAGAAATTAAAAGCAATAGAGAAAACTATTTTTAAGATTTTTATAATTACTAGTGTAAAAGTGGTACCATGTGTCTTTCTATATTTTTAAAACATACAAAGTTAGAAGTTGTTATAATTTTTAAGAGTAAAATAGTCTAATAATTGTATATACAAAAACATGAAATGGTCTTTTTTTAATCTATCAAAATTATAATAATGACATCAAATTTTAAATTTAAAATCTGATACATTTTACTTTAACTTTTACTATTAGGCTGATTCCAATGATTCACATGAAATCATTTTTATACATAGATATAGATAAAGATTAAAAATAATTTTATATATAATTATAAGAAATAAATACGTGTATTTATAGGAATATAGGAGATATAATCGCTTTTTGGTCTCTATTTTTTAATGTACTATTATACTTTCAGATATTAAAAAATAAATTTTCTTTAAATAATTAAACAAAAATTTCTAATATTTTATTAGTGAATAACTATTAGAGGCATCTATCCCTCTAGTATATATAAGGAGGATTATAATAATATCGGTGTAATTTTTATCAAGTATTACACTGCTCGATAACTTTATATTAGATGTGAATTTTGTAAATCTAATTGTTAGATTAAAAATTATTTACTCTTAAATCATATATACAAAATTTTATATTAATCCAAGATGATTTGATACTTCATTCTTATAAAATAAAATTAATGTAATATATACATCTTAAAATATACTAAAATATAAATACATTGACTATACTTTCAAGTTGTTGTTTAATTTTAACAAAATTTAATATAAACATATAAAGTAATATGAATTTTTAATATAACGGTTAGATTTACAAAATTCACATTTAATATAAAGTTATTAAGCGATGTAATACTTTGTAAAAGTTATACTTATATTATTATAAATCCAATATATATATATATATATATATATATATATATAAGTCAAAAGTATACCCACTAGTCAAAAAGATGTGAAAGTGCCAGCAAATAAGAGACAAAATGATGCAGCTGAAACATATATAAACTGAAAAAAGACGTTCATATTTTTTTATGTTGAAGAAAAATAATAATATTATATTTTTAATATATTTCTTAAATTTACAATTTGCTGATCAATTATTAAATTACGTAGGATGTATTTCATTTAACAAATTTCGCTTATAATTTTAAATATTTTATTTAAAAAGTATATATATTCTCTCAATAGGAAGTCATGATAGACTAGTCTTGGGAAAAGAAGTAAAGTACTACAATAATTCAGCAAGGACAATCCCTCTATTTGCACCCGTGTCGTATTGGTTAGCAATCAAACTTCAATTATATATTTAGAGCTAAAAAACTTGATAAATTATAACTAAGCATAAAGAATACCTGTGTCGATATTAGCGATGATTACATTTTCTCCAAATCTTGCTTTCCTCCAAGTGGAGTTTGCAGGAATTCTTCCATTTTTTTCCAGTCCAAGAAAATCCCATGACCTCGTAGTGAACAATTTGTGCTCTTTGCTCAAGAAAACAGAAACTACATTTGGGTTTTCTGTAACAATACAAACATGATATTATCAACTTGTATAACAATACAAACATGCCATGGCCATGGCAATTAATAAATAAATAATAATGTTTGCTCACTTGCAATCTCCGATGCTTCTTCCTCTTCAAGTAGGGCCGCAAAGCCATTGATGTGTTTATTGTACGAGTACATAATTGCTTCCTTGGCCTTCTCATGACTGTTGAACAAACTTTAATTAATTAGTAACACGTCTCTAGCGAGTGATGGGTTTGTTTTGTATATGTTTCTATAGTGATATATTTTTTGAAGAAGAGCATGATATATTGTATTCATCCTCTTGTTTAATAATGTTGAACTTTGTTTATATCCAAACATGGAAAATATTTGAACACAATTAATTTCATAGTTGCTTTACCTTTCTAAGACAGAAGCCAGTAAATCATAATGTGAGTTTGTGGCTGTTTCAAGATCAGTAGGCGAAGGATCAGGACCGTGGGAATGTGCTCCCATGTACACAACGTAGGTCTGGAAACAGAGAATCCAAAGCAAGCAATTCGTGAAATGTGTTATCATACATCAACAAAATATAAATTAATTTGGAAATTCTCAAAGTTGGAACTTGAAGAGATGGTGACAAAACCGTAATTGAAGAACTAAAATTCTAAAATAAATGCAAAGATTAATTACTTGCCTTTCTAAGAGCATTGGTAGGTTCCTGAAAGAAAATGCAGAGAAGGAATGACGAGAGAACAAGTTTGAAGACAGAGAATGCCATCTGCGTGGCTATACTCCAGCCAGCGCCTCTGCTTATATAACTCAATTTTACCATTTTCTAGAACCAAACACCATTTTTGTATGAGAAAATCATTGTTAGTGGATGTCAATGGTGACCAATCTAAGAACTTTAGATAATGCAAATAATATTTATTTATATATTTGTAATATTAAAAATTTTACATATATATTTTAAAAGTATAAATATATATATATAGGTTAAAATTCTTATTTGGTCCCTTATAATATTTTTTTGTTTCAATTTAGTCCTATTTTAATTTTTGGTTTCAATTTGGTCCTCAATAATTTAAATTATTGTAATTTGGAACTTCTATCCAAATGATTTAAATGGAGTTAACTATTGGCCACGTAGATTCCAGGTGGATGTCACGTAGATGCGTAGGTGGATGTCAAATTTCTTGAATATACCTGGAACCAGAATGACCCGTTCTGGTTTCAGAACGGTCCGTTCTTGTTGCACTCCTGGTGTGTTAATTTTGTACCTAGAACGGGCCGTTATGGTTTCAGAACGGCCCGTTCTGTTGCACTAATGGTGTGTTAAATTTGCATTTGGAACGACCTGTTCCAGTTTCAAAATTAACGCATAACATATGCAATCAGAACGGGCCGTTCTGGTTCCAAGTGTATGCATGAAATTTGGCATCCACCTATGCATCTACGTGGCATCCACCTGACATCCACGTGGCCAACAGTTAACTTCGTTTAAATTATTTGGACGGAAGTCTCAAATTGCAATAATTTAAATTATTGGGGACCAAATTGAAACCAAAAATTAAAGTGGGACTAAATTGAAACAAAAAAATATTATAAGGGACCAAATAAGGGTTTTAACCTATATATATATATATCATAATTATTTTTTACAAGTTTTTATACTTATGATTATAATTAAAGATGAAAATTAACTAGGTCAAACTAGATTATATTATAATTTAGTAGGTTTAAACTTAACTTTCTTTTAAAAATATATATGTTAAGTATGACTTATTTATCTATTATGAATATTTTAAAAATATTTGGTTAGAACTAAAATCTTAAATACTTACTTTATAATAATGTAACACTAATAAAAATATTAAAATAAATATGTTAAATTTTATAGATCAAGTTTAATTTATTTATGATATAAACATGTTTTTAATATCTAATATAAATTTTTAGACGATAATTTATTTTAAAATATATCTTATAATAAAAAATTTAAATAAAACATAAATCTTTTGAATTTTCTATTTTTATATTTTTAATCAACATATACAATCTTACTATTTTAAATTTTTTTAATCAACGTAATAAAAAGTACAAAAGGTAAACATGTATCCTGTAAATTTTATTTTATCAAAAATTAATTTTTTAATATATTAATATATATATATATATATTGTAATTAAACTTTTTAAAAAATTGTTTCGTTATTAAAATATATTTTTTTATCACATATAAAAATTAATTTCTTTCGGATGTTTTATAAATATAAAATAAATGAACATCTCGATGAAGTTTATATTTTATACATATAATAATATAAACATATATATCTATTTTATTAGAATATAAATTTTATTTTTTAAAATATATTATTTTTTTAAATAAAAAATATATTTATGTGTCAAATAGTAATGAGAGCAAGTCCCTCCGCTATGTTACATGTACATCCATCTCTGTATTACATACATGACTTCTGAGTCCATAAACTATTCATAATAAGTTATAAGTTCTAAGAAACGAGAATAAGAGGTAGAATAAATTATTTTTTATACATTAAAATTAATTTACATATTTTATGTTTATAGAATCCTATTTAACTTTTTTAAAATGCTTAATTTATAACAAAATGGCCTTTGATTTTTTATGAGTCTGGAGCAAAACAATAGATAGATAACTGTTTTTATTCATAACATATAAAATGTAAATATTATTGAATAAAAATAATAATTTTTCGTTTCAAGTTCGTATGCGTTGAAATGTTACCTAGCGAGAGCATGGGAGAGAAGAAAGAAGCTGAGGTTAAATACGAGCATTCTTCCGGTGGGGAAATTTTCCATACTTCTTAAAAGCAATTTAAGCAAATGGATGAAAGACATGTCATATTACATTTGGATCGGCATAGTACGTAAGTAGAATAACATGCACAAAATTTTTAAATTAAATTCTTTTTGTTGTTATTATAATTTTTTTTATAATAAAAAAATATCACACTTGGGAATATGCCAACTCTCGCAAGTAGTAGACCTCCATGAATTGTGCTCCCTCTAGTTCTTGAAGGTTCATTTTAACTATCACTCACTTATCTAAATTTAGTGAGAAGTAATTCTTTTTCAAATACAGATACAGATTGTGGATGAGTAGATGCCTAAACTATGATCTTAGTGAGATACATGAAATTACGTATTTCTACATGGCTCTGAGACCCTATCATCAGTATATTCTAATTAATATAAAATAGTCATGATTGGGAGACACACATTTATCTTTAGTAAAGCATCTTTTATAATGCAACTCATGTTATCAGTTAGTATGCACACAATAATTAACTTAATTATTTATTTTATTCATTTCATAAATTAGGTCTCCAATTTTTTCAAGAATTTGTATTTATATTTTAATTAAATAAATTTGATCGGTCTTTTAACTTAAAATATAATATTCAATAAAAATATTAACATGACACTTGATTATATTATCAGATTAAAACATGTAAATGTGATCATACTATATACATTGTCACGTTCGCATCTCGATTAATTATCTATTAAGACTATTATATATTAAATGTCAAGTTAATTAAAGAATTAAAATTGTAGGATTAAAATAATTGAGAGAATAAATTTTCAGAAAATAAGAGACCAAATTCACAAAAATTACAGTATTAAAAATCTTTAAAGTACAATCAAGTCTTTATAATTTTCACAATTTCCATATTATCATGTCATTTTTACTATATTAGTCAATTTAACTATTTTTTCTCTAACCTAACAACCCTAAAAAAAGGTTATTAAATGATTCATAATATTTCTGTAAAAAAAAAATGATTCGTAATCTACCCATTATATCATTCATCCCACTTCAACTAAACATGTTTTATTTAAAAGTGAAACCTAAAAAGTTTGTTCAGAGGTAATATAATATAAAATAATGAATTCATGTCATTGAAATAAAAAAAAAAATTAAGATGTGTTTGATACAAGATATAAGACAAAAATAATTGTATTATTGTGTTGTGAATTGTTGTTTATTTTAAATCTTAATATTTAATTAATTTATGATGATGTGTTGTTTTAATGTTTTAAAACTTTAAAAATTAAGGAATTTTTAAGAGTTTAGTTGTTTGAGGTAATTTTATGTTGAAGTCAAAGTTGACCATATTTAGGAAAAAGTATATAAAGTCCTCTAAAGAATTGAACTTTATAAGTTTGTTCCTTAGAGTTTTTAGAATTTTTTTTTAGAGAAATAGACTTTGGAGTTAAAGGGAATCTTTCTTTCTTTTGATTTCATAAGAGTGCTTTGATTTTTCCTCGAACTAGAGATTGCATGGCTAAGTAAAGATTCAAAACTAAAGAGCTTAGAACCAAAGGTTGGGGTTATCATATGACAAGGGTTTAAGAAGTTTTATTCTTCATCGTTCTCTTTTCATTTCCTTGTTTCTTGTAAATTTGAAGTAAGGAAAACTTGTAGTTTAACCTTCTTATGATGAATTAATGTGTTGACTTCATGCTTAAATGATGTTTTATGTTGAAATTTGAAGGGTTAAACCTAAGTGGTTTGTTCTTGGGATTTTCTTGATGAAAGGAAAAGAATGGATGATCTTAGATCATGTTGTTGCATGTTGTTTATATTTGGTGAATCTGAGTTGTAGAAGTCAAAGGTGTTAAATTGATGATTGCATATGTTGAGTTGATATGGTTTTGATAGTTTAGATTGTTGTTTTTGAGTGAAAGAGATAAGGGTTTGGATTTTGAATATATTGAGATGAGAAGTTTTATGAATAAATTGGCTTAGCTAAACAAGTGTGACTTATCTAATTTTGACCTTTGTCATGTTTGTTGATAAATTGGCTTTACTAGACAAGTTTAGCTTAGTTAATTTTGACCTCTATTATGCTTTTTGTTAAATTGGTTTAATTTGACAAATGTGACTTAGCTAATTTTGGTCTTGGGTGTATTTATCTTAAATTGGCTTACCCAGAAAAGTTAGCTTAATCAATTTTCACCTTTTTGTGTTCTTGTAGAACTTGATGATTAAACATGTTAAGTTGTTTATGTCAAATATTTTGATGTGCTAAGTGTTATAAGTTGAATAACTATGGAGCGATGTTGTATTGTGTTGTTTACAAAGAAAGATTACGTTGTAGAATATTTATACGAAGTAAATTGAGATGATTCATATTGAATTGAATAATATTTCAAGAGTTGTTAATGTGTGTTGTGTTGGGAATAGCATGATGTATGTTGTGGGTTAAATTGTGTTAAAAATATGCATTATACATATTGTTAAGTTGAACTGTGTTGTGAAATGCATGATGTACGTTGTCAAGAATATGTAAAAAATTCAAAAATTATTATTATCTATAAAGATATAATATAATTAAAACTTAAACGCGTGTATTATAATTATTTATTATAAACAAAACTTAAAAAATTAGCTATTTAACTCACATAATAAATGAATAAATTGACTCTGAGTCAATATAAAATAAGAATTTTTATATTTTTATATTTTAGTGACAATTTTATTTATTATATATTACAAGTCAATTTTCTCATATTAATATTAATATATATATATATATATATATATATATATATATTATAATGTTAGATATTGTTAACACATTTTTCGTGTAATATATAATTTAACTTTTTTTATATCTTGCTATTAATTTTCTTAATTCATAAATCTAGAAAATGTCAAATATTTATATTATTAAGATATTATATATTCATTTTATTTAATATTTATAAAAAAAGGTTAGATGATGGGGAGGGAATTGTTGGAAGATTTCGAAAGTCCTAATCTTCCTTTCCTTGTGTTTTCTTTTTACACATTTTTAAATAATTTAAATAAGTAGTCTAAGAACTTAAGGGTTTAATAATGTTAGCTTAAAAAATTTATACATTCAATTAAATTATGATTGGATAACAATATATAATTATTTTACATCGTTAGTATTTAAACGTTAATATTGGGAAGTATATTCTAAGTATAGATGATAGTATGTTTCTTGACACATAACAGGATTTGGAAGTCTTATTAAAGACTCATCGAACTATTTCATTGAGAATTTTGTAGGTAACCTAAGAAATTTTTATATTCCAGGTGAAGAGATTCATGCTTTCCTACATGGAATATGGAGCTGTGTTGGGAGTTAGGTTTTAAAAAAGATTGCTCAAACTCTTCAACACTAAAATTCTCAAAGTAGTAAAAATAATTCTTCAAACTAATACAAATCATTATTTTTTGAGAGTTGTTCTTATTAAAGAAATCAATAATAAAAAAAATTTATTGTGAACATGTAATTCAAAGAAGCGGAAAAAACATTATCACAATATCTTTAAGTGAGTTTCAGCTATTAAAAATAGAATTAAAAATTTTGATTTTTCATTTACGAAAATACCAATTAGAGATTCAAATAAGTAATTCATCTTTTCAAAGATATTTGAATTCAAATACAAAATGCCTCTTCATCATTAAGTTATATTAAAAGATTAGTTTTTCATATATGACAACTTTATCAAAGATATTAAAAAAAATAGAATTTAATTCTTAATTTTCTCTTAAGGGACAAGCGACTCTTGTGTTGATACAGAGGAATGTGGATCCACACCATATGTACCACTAACAACATAATGGGTACCAAGCAACTGTTGACTGGAATCTAAAAATATCATTCATATTTGGAGAGGAGCCAATTTTAAGGTTGATTTCTTAACAAAGTTAGCAACATCAGATGACCCATTTGATCGCTAGCTGGAGGAAGCACCAACAAGTTTACAGTCTTGGTTACTGGCAGATGTAGTGGGGATAGGGTTCCCAAATAACTAGTGTTTTGTTTTCTATCTTCTTGCTTTGTTTTTCTTTCATGTTTCTCTTGTAAAAATAAAAAAAAAAATTCTTATCAAAATTTATTGCCTCACCCTACACACATTATTCAGATATTCTTGGTGTACGATAGCATTCGTCAATTAAAAACATTTGTAAGCAAGGAGAGATTCATGTAGGGGCGACATTTATAAAATAATAAAACTTATGATTAATGTACATAGTATTTTATATTATAAATTTATAATGATTATTAGTGATATGTATAATTGAGGATCAACATTTATAGTTAGTTTATTTTAGGCGTAAATATATTTTTTATTATATATATTAAATTATTTTTAAAATATAAAATTATAAATATTTTGTATAATATTTAATATTTTTATTTTATACATTTATTCAATAAATTTTGATTCTTAAAACTTGGGCCAAACATATCTTTGTCTATGTCCTGTTTTCATGATGGAAAGTTACTTTGTAAAAACGAGGAGAAGAAGACTAAGACTACTCCATATCTTTTTAAAAGAGCACGCAGTTCGAGATGAAAAAGGAAAAATCAATATCAGAGAATTTTAAAAGCACACAGGTGGCCAATGACCAGTGGCTATACTCCATTATTGGTCTTCTTTTTTTTTACGAAAATTCTTTCAAATTACTTTGTAGTTGATATTTGTAATTCTTCTAATCATAAAATATAAATTTAATTAAAAAGGAAAAAGTTTTTTAATTAGTGGAACAATGATTAGAAGTTACTGGATACGATGTTATAATATTAAATTAAAAAATATTGAAATATCCTATTTGTGCCTAGTTTGTTTTGAGGGAATAGTATGGTGCAAAAATGGTTGATCCATACTATTTTGAATGAATATTATGGTGCAGGGATAACAGGGTGGAGAAGATGCAGGGGAATATGAATCAAAATCCAAAGCACCAACTAACCAAATCCTTGTAAACTGAATTTCATGGATTTTAGTGTTTTGTGAAAATGTTTTGTTTGTGGGACACTAGAAGTTGGTTGTGACAGGGCGAAGAAGACACTATGGATGATGAAATAGACAAGTAATTTTCTTGAATAGGGAAATTTTCTGGTTCGACATAACTGAGGATTAAGAAGACACGATAAACAGTTCCACAGAGAAGACATTTTCGAATTTCAATTCTGCAATCCCACTAACCATGCTATTTTAATTATAAAGTCCTTTTTCTTAACTATATAATTTGTGTTCGCCATATTTTCAGACAAAAAAAAATCGTAAGATCTCATATGACATAATTTTTTTTTTTTTTGTTCCTGCCAATAGTAGTGACCGACTAATCTCCTCGTTGGAGGCACTTCAAATGATGAAAAAGTTACTAATCTCCTTTTGGAGGACCCCTGACCTTGCTTAAGCGTAGATCAACTCTTACCGCTGAACTACACGCTTAGGATTCACAACTATTTTTAATAAAAAATATATTTTAAAAATGGCCTGTTAGTAATTTCAATAAAATTATTTTTTTTTTAAATATTTAACTGGCTAAATAAATTGTTACCAATAGTATTGGTTGTATAAAAGTTCATCAGAACTATTTCACAAAATTGAACATGGTAGTCATCGCTTATTTAAGAATATGTATAGGAGGATTTAGCCTTTTTCTTTTGTTATATTTGTCTTTGCTCATAATTTTTTTCTTAAATTAATTTTTATATATGAAAATAATTTTTTTTGTGTATTTTAAATATGATTTTTTTTTTATTTTTAAGCTTAATATCAATATTTTAGTACTATACTTTAAAAAATTTATTTGAACCTTTTATTTAAATATTACTAATGAATTGAATAAACAAAATTTATTTATTATTAAATATGTTATATAAACCAGTTTTGTTGTAATTTTATAGTATCTTAAAAGGTTAGAAAATTTACGTTCTCTAATTTTATATTTACACATTAACTTATATATTAAGTTGTGATATAGACATTAAAGTGATTAATAAAAAAATTGATTAATAATAATTGAGAGAGTAATCTTTGCTTAAATGAATGCCAACTTGCCAAGCAAACATGATGTGGTGTGCAAATATTTTAATTCTCCTCTCCCAGTGAGATAATTGATTTCATCAAGATTTTGCTTTTTTTATTTGACTAATTATTTTGAATTTTTAAAGTTTAAATGATTTTTTTTTAATTATCAATGTTTTAAATTAAATATATTTTATTTTCGCATTAAATGACTTTCTCGACGACTATTTAGCTTTTTAAAAAAGAAAAAAAAACTGTGATCCATGAGATAGATAAACTCACCGATGTAGTCATGTACATATGCTTTCTTCTTTTAGTTTATTTGTTTTTCTTGCCTCTCGTCTCAACTATATGATTCATTCATATTATCTCTCTTTCTTTTTTTTTCTTCATTTTTATCCACTTAATTTCTATATTGATTACTGTGAATATTTATTAATAGTAATTTTATCATGAATCTTTCAATTGCACAATAAATAATAGTAATTATCAATTAGTGTCTACAATAATACATGATTAAATTAACATTAATAATTTATTTATAGTTTTGTCTTCATTTTTCCGCAATAAAACTCATATTATCATACTTCAACTCCTGTTATAAAATACTTATTTTATTTTATAAAAGTTCATCATCGATTAATATATCAAATAAACTCATTATATTAAATATTAATATATTTTCAATGCAAAATATACTCATGCAAAAGAGGTTTTTTAGATTAATGCAAATACATTTATATTATATATATAAAAGATGGTCGTTGACTGATGAGATTATTTGTACAGGTCTTTTTCTAGTGTAATTTTTTTCTTCCATTTATCATGCTCTCATCTTAACCAATAACAATTAGTCATAATTCTCTTAATATTGCACATTGGCTGTTAGTTTTCTGGGATACGAGAAGTTTGTTGATTATTCACTAATTAAGTCATTTTTTTATTGAGTTTTTGGGTTGACGTGGATTGGATTAACTTTCTTAAATTATTTTGTAAAATACTATGTGTATATAGGTTAGAGTACTCTTTGTACTCTTGTTAATTATTTTGCTTATAAAAAAAACAATTAGTCATATTATCTCATTTTTTATTTTTTCATATACTTAATTTTTCTATTAATTTTATCACAAACATTTAATACTATATTTTCCGGGACATGTATATTTACGTATAGACAATTATATGTTATTTTTTAATAGATGCGATCTAAAAAAAGATTAAAAATCTTACTGAAACTCGTCTTAAAAATGTACCAGTAATGTTGTACATTGAGAAATTTTCAAGTTGCCTTAATAAAATGTTCATTGAAGAGAAATATTGTTGTTTTGAAATTTTATTATTTTTAAGATTTTCTTGCTACATTGTGAAAAAACACCTTTTATATTTAAAAAATTTCAAAAGTATTTATAAATTTTTTGTCGGTCACTAAAATTAGCCGTATTTGTTGTAAACAATGAGTTATTTTTTATTTGATTTAAATAAAAGTGTGTTGCCCATAATCCAAAAAAGCTAGAATGATAAGAAAAAAGTAGTGACAGAAGTGAAAATCACTTTTGTAAAGTGTTTTTTTTTTTCTTTTTTTCTTTTCCTTTGGGATACATATTTTAATCGGAAGGGGCCCGTTCTCTTACAAGTTACAACCCTGCATGACCTTTGAGTCAAGGGAAAAAAACAAGAGACTGTCATATTGCAGAAAACGATTATCTTTTTATTTTACTTATAAAAAATCATATCACCTTTTTGAATAAATATATACAAATTTATAAGGTATAATATGACATTTATTCTTTATTGAATGAGACGCATAGCATATTAATTTCCACAAAAGTCATCTTAATTTAGCGTGAATTGTTTTGGACTTGCGCGTCCTACCTAATTCATACACACTTTTATTCACTTTTACACAATCAAACACATTCTCAAAATCAACTTTCACGTGCTTTTCTTTTTTCTTTTCTTTTTTCCCCTTCCATCCTACTTTCACACATATAATCAAAGTGTAATTTATATAATCTGGGTTGCTTAACTTGTCCTAACTAAAAATCAAGTTCAAAAACTTCATAGGAGATAATTAGTGCATTTTTATTTTAAATTAGACAATCTTATTTCCGACAAGTCAAAATTAAAATGGTTAATATTATATTAATTATTATTAATGTGGATGAGACATTTTATGTTAATTATTTTAAATATTTTATGTCAATTTTGGATGCAACATAAATTTTGATAACATAGAATATTTGTACATTAATTACAAATTAAAACACTTATGTTGGCATCCATTATAATAGGGATAAAAAAAATGATGTTTTAATACATTAACACCCACATTTTATGATGGTGTGATTTTATTAGTCACAGAACATGTTTTTTCTTTTTATTGTCCAATTCGTTTTTTGAAATTTTAAAAATTTGCACAATAAAAATACATTTCAAACAATTCAAACGCAATATATTTTTATTTAGTTTCATACAAACTTATATAAAATACAATATCTATCGTTTAAATTGAAACAATGTGTAAATTAAACTATATAGTAAACTATGAGAGGTAAAAATAAAGTTAAAGTTAACAATAACGATCATTAAGTAATAACCATGAACAATTACTATAATAATGTACCAATGTTATCAAATAACAATGAATCTAAAGTAAACTAGCTAATATACAAAAACATAAACAAACCCTCAATTTGACTCAAGAAAAGAAAATGTTCATCTTTTACAGATATCTTTCATGTCTTTATGGGCAAATAGAGTTGAATTTTTTAATACATACAATTAATTAAAAATAAAGATAAGTTAAGCATCAATCAATCATTGAATTGTTGCATAATCATTTAAAGTAATTAATTTTTTTAAAAAATATATTATATCTCTCCATGACTCCTTAATGTTGCCAGTAATAATGGTGATCATGTGTTTCATCATGTAATAATCACACTCATGATTATCATGTCAACGTCGGCACTGAAATTTAGTGAGTATAAAACATAAATAAATCATAGTTAGAATATATTTTAATTGAATTCTAACTATTATTTGCTTGATATATGACTTACTTGGGGGGCAATATATTGAAGTTTCTTCTTAGCTACTAGAGAAAGCCCTCGAAAGATCAAACTTACTTCCAAAGACTTACGAAAATAAATAATAAATTGAAAATAATATACTTAATTAAGACATAAAGGTAGAATCTCGTACATTAAATTTGACAAAATTTTGGAAGCATTTTGTATTGATTTTTAAGTGCACAAAATGAAAGTGGTGACATCAAATTCACCATAATCAAGTATGTAACACCCCGAATTTTCTACTAATAGGCTACTAATTATTATTTAGTTTTATATTTATGAAGATTATTATTTTAGTTAATTAAAAGGGGCTTTATAGAATATTTTAAAGGTTTGTAAGAATTTAAATTATTTATAAAAAAATTAATTCTGATTTTTTTTAGGCCCAAAACGGCCTGTTCCGAAAAGCGGAACGGGCTGTTCCCAGAAAGCGGAACGGGCGTTCCAAAAAGCGGAACGGGCCGTTCTAGATAAACAAAATGGCCTAAAATCCAAAGTTGAAAACGGGTCGTTCTCCTTATGGTCAACCTGTGTAAAAGTGAACTCCAGAACGGGTCGTTCTAATTTTAGAACGGGCCGTTCTGCTTTTTGGAAACGGGCCGTTCTGATTTCAGAACGAGCCGTTCCAGTTGAGAAATTTACGTATATTTGAAGGCTACGGAACGGGCCGTTCCGAAATCAGTACGGGCCGTTCCGGGTACGCCAGAATGCCTATAAATAGGTGGCTTGGGCTGTGAAAAATTTATAACTTAGTGAGAAGGTAAAAATCTTAGAGAGAGAAAAAAAGAGAGAGAAAGAGAAAGAAAGAGAGGGAAAGAAAAAGGGGATATGTGAGACCCGTAGTTTTCCCCTCACTTCCCTCCCTCACAACTCTCAAACTCTCTTTTCCCTCTAAACTCTAACTCTCATTCTCATTTTCGGAGTTCTTCCTTGGTGGCTGTGGTGCTTATGTGCGGATTGTGGTGTGGAGAAGTTCCCCTTCTCTGTGATCTCCGTTCGTCCTCCATCTTCCTCTCCGTTTCTTCTTCCCGGAAGCTCGGAATCCTTGCCCGAGGTAAGGGAAGTTAGTTTTCTTGTTGTAGTTTGGCTGAAATGAGTCTAAGAACTCGTGTGGTTGATTTTGATTTCGGATTCTTGGCTGTTTGGGTGACACATTGAGTTTTTGGGGACTTTGGGGTTCTTGAGAAATTTGGGTTTTTTCTTGATTGTTACATGCAGGGGTGAAAAGATAGTATTTTTGGACTCTAGGATGAGAATGTGGTATTTTGGATGGTTTGCATGTTGGATTGCTGGTTGTTTTCGCAGGTTTTGATGAAATTTTCGAAGTAGGTGAGGGTTCTCGTTTGAATTTGCGCCGGGCGCAGTTCTTCTCGCTGGGCGCGACTTGAAATGGGGAGTTTCTAGGTTAACCGCGTCGGGCTCGGGGAGAACCACGCCGGGCGCAATAGACCTCTGTAGGTCTCTGGTTGAGGATTGCACCGGGCGCGCTTTGGTTTTCCAGTATTTGACTTTGCAGTCTTCATGAAAGTTGTAGCCTTGAATGTTAGCTTTCCAATGGCGCTAGAATCACCCAAAAAAGAGTTTTAGAACTCTAGATATGGCTGTTTTAGTGAAGAGGGGTCGAGCTGCTAGCTTTGTTTATAGCTGTTGCGGATTTTATCATTTTTAACATGGTAGATGAAGGAATTAGGACTTGGTGTCTTCATGAGAGTTGTAGCAAATCTTCAAATATTTCATATGAGATAAGGATGAGTATGTTAGGAGTAGTATAACTCCTGATGCGCTGTTTTCTGTGGAAGTTGTCATTTCACATTTAGTGATTTTGGTTAAGTTGAAAGTTGTTTTAGGTGCTTAGGTTGATTGGTGTTGTTTGGGTAGGTAATTTGACAAGATAGACGAGTTGTAAACGAGGTGAATGAGCTGTATTATGTGTTGAATATGATGTGTGTGGTATATGTTGATATTGATGTGCTGCGCTGAGCGCGACCCTTGTCGCGCTGGGCATGAGACTCCTTGGGAGTCTCTGCCTTGTGGGCGCTGGGCTCTGGGCGCAATTGGAATTGCGCTGGGCGCGAGACCAAGGGGAGGTCTCTGCCTTCCTCGCGCTGGGCGCGGGTTTGGGCACGCCGGGCGCGCGAGACTCCTTGGAGTCTCTGCCTGGCATGCGCTGGGCGCAATTGGTATTGCGCCGGGCGCGTGTGAGCCTTGGGCTCTCTAGCTGAGTCCCGCCGGGCGCGGGCATGCTTGTGCTGGGCGCGTTGGCCCCCTGGTGCTCTCTGGTTGTACCACGCTGGGCACAACCACGAGTGCGCCGGGCACAGAGAAGAAATTTATATATGCTTGTTAATGTTGTTTTATGATGAACTGAGTTGAAAATGATGGATGTGGTGTGATGATTAGGAGATAATGTTGTTGAAAATGTTGAGCTATAATTAGCTGTGTTCAAGATGTTGAGACGTGTTGTATTTTGACAAGTTGTGTTGTGTTGCATGTTGATAAATTGAGTTGTGTTGCATGTTGATAAGTTGAATTGTGTTGTATGTTGATGAGTTGAGTTGTGTTGCATGTTGATGAGTTGAGTTGTGTTGTATGTTGATAAGTTGATGTTGAGTTGTAAAGTTGTGTTGTGTTGCAAGTTGATGTTGAGTTGTACAGTTGTGTTGAGTTGCAAGTTGATATGTTGAGTTGAAAAGTTGAGTTGTGTTGAATATTGATATGAATTGTTGTAGGCCATAATGGCTGAGTTGTTGTAGGCCATAATGGTTGAGTTGTTGTAGGCCGTAATGGCTGAGTTGTTGTAGGCCATAATGGCTGAGTTGCTGTAGGTCGAAATGGATGAGTTGTTGTAGGCCGTAAGGCTGAGGTGTTGATCACTAAGACTAGAGGAGATTTTTTCGAAACTTCCTCATCCCATTGTATGGATTGAGCGGCTGTGGTGCTCTTGGAGCCCAATTTGTTGAAAAACCCTCCTGGAAAGCTGACCCTTGGAGTGGTAACTTGTTGTTCTCCTCTAGATTCTTAGTGGTCCCGTGTGTGGGCAAGGTCGAGGCACACGTGTATAAAGCGACCACGGTATAGGGGCCAGGTCGAGCTATACCGATTACAAGCGACCAATGCTAACTTATATGCGTGACGACGCATTGTGTGTTATTGATGTTTACTGCTGAGATTGCTGAATGATGGGAGATGTGTGTTGTGATATATTATAGGCTGATGTTGTTAAGTTGGTTGATGTGCTGATAGTTGTAGCTGTTTACTATTCTTAAATTTATATATATGTATGTTGTTTTTTTTTACTAGCTTACCCTTTGTTGTTTCCATGTGGTTTGGACTGCGATGATCATACTATGTATGGGAGCAAAGCAGGGATAGGTTGGTGGCTAGTGGTGAGTCTACAGCTGGCAGGCGGAGTTGATCCTTGTTGAGGTTTTGTTGTTTCAGCTACTTGGTGTAGTAGCTTTGGATGTATTTATGTACATTTTGAATCTAGTCAGACTTGGACCATGTATATATGTATATTCTAGACACTATATGTATACACTTGTTCCTTTCTGTCTGGTTTTCAGGTGTACTGTGTAGTGTGTAGTGACCAGCCGGGTCGTTACAGGATCCAGAGGGGGAGATCTTGCCAAAGTTTTAGCTCCTACTTATCCAGGTAAGGGGGAGGAGAACCTTATCTCTTTAAAATTTTATCTACTACTATTTTTATTTATTTATGTTATTTTTTATGTGTATTTATTTAGTGGGGTGTCCCTAACCTCATTTATTTGCTTAACCTATAATTATTGTTGTCCATATTAATTATTAAGGTGTTCATATTTTATATTGTTTAATTATTTTATAATTATTGTCATTTTTATTTATATCATTGGTACTTTTAATATATTTTTTTTACGTAAATATATTTATTGTAAATATATTTATAATCAAATATGATATAGTTGTGATATCTTGGACTCGTTTTGTTATTTCTTCACATATTTATGAAGATAAATATTGTTCTATGGCCATAGAAGATAAAGTTTGAATTATTTGTAGTTGGAGGTTTGACCTTGGGGATTTAAATAAGTAAAGAAATGAAAGTGAAATATCTTATTGTTGGTTAAGGTGAAATATCCTTTTATTGGTAAATATTATGATGATGCTCATTTATCCTAACTAGTCACTACAAGTATAATTCAAATTTTATTGTATCATGAAAATCTAATATATGATCTGTATATATATATTTATATTTCTATATATATATATATGTTTAATATTGATTATAAATAATTCTGTTTATTCTTTTGAATTATTGTATTTATTGGATATTGTTCTTACTCATCCCTTTTCTTTGTTTTTAAAATTAAATATATTATAAAATAGATGGATCTACTTGGGATTCCAGAGCATTTTGCAGTGATTATAACTGTTGTCTTTCTTGGAAGAAATTGGAATGTGGAGGCTATTTGATGAATCTATTATAATTGTTATTGTAAATTTATTTCTATTATCAATGTAGAGTTTGTAATAGAAGTGAAAGAAAGAAATATTGTGTAAAATAATACATTATTATAAATACTTATGTTATGTATTAAATTCACAAAATATTCTGTTTCTTTATCTTTATCCATAAAAAAAATATTGTTAACGATATATTTGCGAAAATATTATATAAGAAATATATAATTATTATTATATAAATTGGGCGTTAGAATCGGGCGTTACAAAGTATGCACCTAGAGAATAACAAGAAATGCAATTAACCAAAATCTTATTAAATTTATAATGAAACTTAATATATATATTAATCAACTATAAAAATATATATCTTTCCAAATTATCCAAATGGACAATTTAATATTCAATGCAATGATTATATATTATATGTGTAACCATTGTATTCAATCTCAAACGAGAAGTTAAAATTTACTCACAATCGATCAATGTTCCTAACAACTATAATATAATGCTTTGAGATAACTAAGCATATAATCATGCTTAATTAAAACTCATAAATAAAATTCAAAAATATAATATACCAATGTAATTAATCATGTCAACACAAGAAAAATTAAATTAGTAATAATTCAAGTTCATTTAATTATTACTAACTTAAAGTGTAATAAAAAATATATTTTAATTAAAGATTTTAATTTTTAATTTATATATTCTAAATTGACTAATATCACTAAGCTAATATTTTTTAATTTAAATTTTTATTTTCTAACATTACGTAACTAATAATTTGTTATTTGATTATACTAACACAAATATACTAATTATCATAAATGTCTAAAATTATAGGTACCTCAAAGATATTTAATTTAATGTCCAATATTATATATATATATATAGGTACCTAACATGTTTTTTTTAATTTTTATTTATATAATATCAAGTAATTTAAAAACATATTATATAAATTGTCTAATGTAATACTTTCTAAGTTTTTACATTTCAACTAACTTAAGATTGTCTATAATTTTATCAACTATCTAAATTGACTAATAATGTTGCTATTTATATAACTATGCAGGCTTCAAAGGAACCACACACACCCTATATCTAACTAATATTCAAATCAATTCTCTAGTGCATACAATTTTTGTACACATTTCATTAAAACATATAATGAGCAAACCCAAAATGAGTAAACAGGTAATGAGCAAACCTACATTTAAAATAATATGCATATTACCCGCAAGAAAGCCTAAAAACATGGGAGAAGGAAAAGAAAAACTTCAAACCTAGGAATGTGTGTAAAGGAAAACTAAAGAAGAAGATCACTAAAGCGAAGGGGAACTAAACGAGAAGTGGTTTCTGGAATGTTTTCATCATGATGGTTGCCTAAACAAGTAGGTAGTGTGAACAAAGGAGTCCCCGAAAATTATCTCTAGTTCATGTGTGAAGAAGAAGATGAAACAACAAATTCACCCTCTCATTATGAGTAATAATGAGACCTTTTATGGTGAGTTATGATTTACTCGACATATAATGTTGATAATGTTTCTTTGTATGAGGGATAAGTCAACATCTGTTGTATAAAGGCTAAAATCTAAGGCTGACCAACACATTTTATGATGGGTGTTGATTAACCTATCTTAGAAAGATCATTTTATAATGGGTAAGTCAACACCTATCATAAAATGTTTTAACATATTTACATGTATATCAACATACTACTTTATATGTCGTTTGATATAAAAAGTGCATCAAAAAATTCTCTTTTTACACTAATATATTTTATGAATTATTTAATCTTGTTTTTATTTGAGGGAAGTTAGATAATTTTATATAAAGAAAAGCTTATTCTACTGTCTAAATTGATAGAATTTTTTTATATAGTCTTTTATTGATTAATATATATTGTTTTATTAAAATATGAGTTGGATATACCATCTAATATCTTTTTTTTTTATTTGATTTTATTGAATGATCAAATTTGAGTTTTCGAAATCACTACGTATTTATATATTTATTGAGTCAACTCTAACAAACAAGTGAGTTGAGTATGTGTATAATACTTAATTGACCTAATTTCGATGATAATTATAAGTTAAATATTAAGTTACCATTTATTTGAAAACTTGATTGTTCTAAAAGATGTCTTTAAGAAGTACAGAAATTATGAGTACTAACCGTTTTCAATTTGAGTGTTTTAAGTCCCAATAATGTTATAGATCCAATTAATTCTTATATCAAAGTTGATAGTTTGATTAGGTGACTTACTCATAAATATTGAATAATAAAATTAACGGTAGATCTATGTATAAAAATCTCTTATAATGGAAGTCTTTCTTATAATGTAAAGATCAATTAGCGTATTCTGTTGATATAAACTAACAATGGTACAAATTTTCATGACGTTTTACCCCTTATATTCTTAATACAAACTTGAGGACGGTGAGGCAATTACCACCCGACCCTTGACTAGAGGAAAGAAGTTAAAGAAGAAATAATACATATTTCTTTTTGACTGATCTTTCGGCTTTATAACATTCTAGTTTTTATTTATTTATTAATGAGGATAAGTTATTGGGTCCTATTTGGCTATAGAATATTTCAGAACACTTATTAAAAAAAATAATAAATTATTATACTACGACAAGGATCCAAAACTAAGCTGGTGATCGATGATTGGGTACAAAAGTCACCAAGATGAAATTTTGCAATATTTAATCACTTTATTCATATTTCATCAATGGTTGTAGGTGAAAGATGGAGGTGGTTTGGTTCATGATGACAATGAATTAGGAGTGAGCACCGATCGGAAATCCGATTTGAAATAAAAAAAAATTGAAAAAAGAAAAAACAAATGGGTGAATTTGAATAAATTATCGATTTAGAAAGATTAAAAAAATAAAAATATGATTTAAAATAGTTAATTTTGGTAAAGTTTGATTCAAGTTTTTGGATTCATTGGTACTTGATCCAATCGTCTAAATAAAATAAAGGTCAAAATAATTATCATTTAGGTCTAAATTAAAGTTAAGCTTATTTTGGTTCATCTTTAATCTTTATTGTTGATGTAAAAAAAAATTCTAGTTGAGAGTGTAGTTTGTATCTTCCTTTTTATATTATGTACCTAAAAAAATTATTATAATATTTAAATTATTTGAAAGCTGAATGATTTTATTCATTTTGACTCTTACACGAACTAAATAATATTTGTATGACTGAATGAATAAAAAATTATATAAGAATTGAAAAAGAAATAGATAATAAATTGGATAAAAATTTTATTTAGATCAATTAAATGATTTAAAATTGAATACATTTCTATCGTAGAAAATCATCTGATAAAATTAAGACACGTCCAAATTGAAATCCGCCTAAATAGATAAGTAATTTGGTAGAATTTAAGTCTAAATAATATAAATCATGAGTTATATCGATTTGAATTATATTAGGCTGAGATTAACCATACTCAATTATTGATCACTTCTACAACGAACGAGAACATGAAACACACTTTTTAACATATTTTTTTAATATATTCATTTTTATTAATTAAATTTTATTGAAAATTATTAAATTATAAAAAAATTCATTAAATAGAATGTGAGAAGGTAAACATTTTTTTTTTGTTTTCTATTCTCTAATTATAACATACATAGATGAAATTTCGTGCTTCACCGATATACTACATTCATGATTTCACTTTAGACTCTGCCCATTTTAAAAGAAACGAAATAATGGCATCACTATCTCTCTCTATTGTGTATCTGTTTATCCATATAACTTTTTCTTTTTAGAAAATAATAAAGTCATTGAACGACTTTTGCCATAGTGGTGTCATTATGATCGCTGCCACTTACAGAAAAGTACTTGACTGTGAAATACACACTAATTTTGGTCAATTTGTTAGGTACACGTAAAACATTCACATACTTTCACATTTATCGTGAGCAAATTTTTAATCATGAGCATTGTGATCGTGCAAAAAAGCCTTTGTATCTGGATTTTAATTAATATTTAAATTATTAATTCCTTTTTATATAAATTAAAAATAACCAAAGTTCATGGTTTCAGTGTTATAGTGTTTTTGTATTCGTCGCTGTCTATATTACCAGCTCTTGCTGTCCAACATCTTGTGCTATACCATAATGACCCAAAAGCTAAAACATGGCCTTCACTAAGCTATTATTATTTCGTCTAATTCTCTGTTCACTTTTATGTCTTGATTCCTCCCAAGTTCTTAAAGTTTTCACCTTTTCTTCCTTTGCCTTTGTTCCGATCTCTGCTTATGAAGTTGCGGAAAACCAAGAGAGGGAAGCAAGTGCTTTATTTGAGTGGAGAGTGAGCCTTGACAACCAAAGCCAAGCCTCTCTTTCTTCATGGACCACTCGTGTAAGTCCTTGCAAGTCATGGAAAGGAATTGTTTGTGACAATTCCAACTCTGTCACCGATATTAATGTTACAAACTTTGGACTAAAAGGTACTCTTCACAGTCTCAACTTCTCATCTTTTCCCAAGTTGCTTAGTCTTGATATTAGTAACAACAGTTTTAGTGGAACTATTCCTCCACAAATTGCTAACTTATCCAGAGTTTCTCAATTGAAAATGGATGATAATCTCTTTAGTGGTTCAATCCCTGAAGAGATTGGAGAATTGCGGAACTTGAAGCAGCTAATACTAGCAAAAAATCAACTTTCTGGCACCATTCCTCCAACAATTGGAATGTTGGCAAATCTTGTTAAACTTGACTTGTCAAAAAACTCTATCTCTGGGACAATTCCTTCGATTAGAAACTTGACAAATATACAACTCCTTAGGCTCTCAAACAATACTCTCTCTGGCTCCATTCCACCCTACATAGGAGACTTGGTCACTTTGACTGACTTTGAAATCCAGAATAATAGTATTTCAGGGTCCATTCCTTCCAATATTGGAAACTTGACAAAGCTGGTCAACTTTTACATTCCCCTAAACATGATTTCTGGATCCATTCCTAACACCATCGGAAACTTGGTCAATCTATATGCATTGGACCTTTCTAGGAACAATCTTACTGGAGTTATTCCTTCCAGCCTAGGAAATTTGACAAACCTTGTCTTTTTGTTATTGTTTAATAACACACTTCAAGGTAGATTACCACCAGGATTGAATAACTTTACCAATTTTCAGAGCTTACAACTATCTTCAAATAGTTTCACTGGTCCTTTGCCACAACAAATTTGTCTTGGTGGGTCATTGAGAAAATTTGCTGCCAACTCTAATTATTTCACGGGTCCAGTTCCAAAAAGCCTGAAAAATTGCTCTAGTCTTACCAGAGTTAACCTATCAGGAAACCAGTTGAGCGGAAATATCTCAGATGATTTTGGTGTATATCCAAATTTGACCTTTGTTGAGTTGAGTAGCAATAATTTTTATGGCCACATTTCACCAAATTGGGCAAAATGTCCTAATCTCACAAGCCTTAAGATGTTCAACAACAATTTAAGCGGTGGTATACCGCCAGAACTTGGCCACGCACCCAAATTAGAAATACTTGATTTGTCTTCAAATCATCTAACAGGAAAAATTCCAGAAGAACTTGGGAACTTGACCTCATTGTTTGATCTGTCAATAAGTGACAATGAACTTTATGGCAACATTCCTACACAGATAGGTGCTTTGTCCCGCCTTCAAAATTTGGAGCTTGCAGCAAATAATTTTGGTGGCCCAATTCCAAAACAGGTGGGAGAATTGCTCAATTTACTTCACTTGAACTTGAGCAAGAATAAATTCAGAGGAAGAATTCCTTCGTTTATCCAATTGCAATCTCTTGAAGATCTTGATCTTAGTTGGAATTTGTTAAATGGAGAAATATCAGTGGCACTTGCAAGTATGCAAAGATTGGAAACACTAAACCTCTCCCACAATAATCTCTCTGGAGCCATTCCATCTAGTTTTAAGGACATGATTAGCTTGACAAATGTTAACATATCCAACAACCAATTAGAGGGTTCAATTCCTAACAATCCAGCTTTTCTTAAGGCTCCATTTGATGCATTGAAAAATAATAAAGGCTTGTGTGGAAATGCCTCTGGATTGGTGCCTTGCCCAGAGTTGAGTCACAGTGGTAAAATGAAAAGAAAAGCCATCATGTTGGCATCATTCCTTACTTTGGGTGCTTTGTTTCTATTAGTATTCACGACTGGAGTTTCGTTGTGTATTTATTATCGAAGAGCGACAAAAGCCAAAAAGGAGGAGGCTAAAGAAGAAAAAGTGGAGGATCATTTTGCCATATGGAGTTATGATGGAAAAATATTGTATGAAAATATCATTGAAGCCACAGAGGGGTTTGATGACAAATATCTCATTGGAGAAGGAGGGTCTGCATATGTTTATAAGGCAAAATTATCCACAGGACAAATTGTTGCTGTCAAAAAACTTCATGAGGTATCCGACGAGGAAACACTCAATTTAAAAGCTTTTACAAATGAAGTGAAAGCCTTGGCAGAAATAAAGCATCGTAACATTGTGAAGTCATTAGGATATTGTTTACATCCACGTTTCACCTTTTTGATTTACGAGTTCCTAGAAGGGGGTAGCTTGGATAAAGTACTAAACAATGATATGCATGCAACAAAGTTTGATTGGAACAAAAGGGTGAAGGTTGTTAAAGGTGTGGCAAATGCTTTGTATCATATGCATCATGGTTGCTTTCCTCCTATTGTTCATCGTGACATATCAAGCAAGAATATACTTATAGATTTGGATTATGAAGCCCGCATCTCTGACTTCGGAACAGCTAAAATTCTAAATCCTGATTCACACAATTTAACCGCATTTGCTGGAACCTATGGGTATTCTGCACCAGGTTAGACCCTTTTTGATCTTAAGAAATTAATCATAAACTTGTTTCAGTAATAAGCTCTTGTACTTAATGTTGTATAATGTGACTTTCATATTGTGATCTATTACAGAGCTTGCTTATACTATGGAAGTGAATGAGAAATGTGATGTGTTTAGTTTTGGAGTGCTTTGTTTGGAAATAATAATGGGAAAACATCCGGGAAATCTCATTTCATTATTTTCATCTTCTGAAACGTCATCAGCGTCTAATTTGCTGTTAAAGGATGTGTTGGACCAACGACTCCCTCAGCCAGCGAAACCAGATGTTGAAGAAGTGATCTTGATTACAAAAATAACATTTGCTTGCTTAAGTGAAAGTCCACGTTTTCGTCCAAGCATGGAACAAGTGCATAACGAGTTTGTGATGCCAAAATCATCTTCAGTGGATCTATTCCCCATGATCACTCTTGGTCAACTTGTCAATAATTGACCCTTGTTGTCTAGTGTGTTGCAAGTTTTTTTTTTTTCCTATGTTAATATTTTGTATGTGCGTTTTACATGTTTTTATCAAGTGTGTTGCATGTTTCCTCAGTTTCGTAATACTTGGAAGAAAGTTATCTTATGTGTTTCTGTAAGATGTAAGGTCGATCATATGTTGTAAAATTTAAAATTATTATATATATATATATATATATATATATATATATATATATATCCAGTGGAGGAGCTAGAATTTTCATTTAGAGGGAGTCACTATAAAAAAATTACACCATTTATTTTATTAAAAAAATTTACACATACAACATGCATAAGATTTTTTGCATATAATTAATATTTTTTATAAACAAAACAAATAAATAATTATATTGAACATAAGATTGAAAAAATGAAATGGGGTAAAATCATATTTACATTTAGAATATTTTAACAAAATTAAAAAGACTTGACTGCTGCCCCCCAGCCTCCGCCCCTGTATATTACACATCAGAAAATTATGTGATTAACCAGTGTACATGGACAATTTACGAATGTACAATAATATCACACACACACATATAAGGAGTTAATCAATTTCATTTTTCAATTAGTTAACTATAATTAAATATTTTAATAATTTCGTAATATTATTGATCGTATGTTCATACTTGGTACAATCACATTCAATTAATTTTAAATTTAAAATAATTTTACAAATGTTGTTAATAGCGTATGATTATTAATAATTCATAACTTTATTAATTACTTGTTAGACAAAATTCACCATATTTATAACTAAGTTTAAATTCGTTTTTGTCTTATAATTTTGTAAGTGTAATTTTGATCTCTTAAATTTTTTATCATAAATTTAATCCCTAACTTTCAAAATTAAACATGTTAGTTCATGTTTAACGTGTTATTCAAAAATAAATAGAAAATATTGAGTGTGCTACCTATGATTATTAGCTACATAAGAAAATATTAATATTAATAATTAATAATAAAATTATTTTAATAGATTAAAAATTTAACTGAAGTAAAAAATATATATATTTGTAGTAAAAATAATGTTATTTTTTATATAAAAGTCAATATGACAATTATATAATGTCACTCATGAGCATATGGATGGATCTATTTTTTTTTTAATTTTAAATGATATATTAACGGTGAATCAACATTACTTAATTTTAAAAGTAAAAGACCAAATTTACAAAATGACCAAAATAATATATTCATGAAGGTTAATAAACCAAAAATAGATTTAAGCTTCATAACTACTAGTTAATAATTAACCATTTATAATGTAAAATTAATCTTTAGAAAATATTTCAATAACTTAATTTTTTGACATAGTTATGAAATTATTAACCATATAGGATCTATTTATTTAATTTATTTTAAGAAAATACTTTTTTAATAAAATAAGCAGTTTTTTTTATATGTTAGTCTATTTTATTTAATAAAAAATCAGCTATTTCTTCTTTTATTTTTTAAAGAAACAATCTATATCTATTTCTTAAGACTCATTTTGTTTATAATTTTTTAAAAGCAAACTAGTGAATTAATAATTATATACGATTAAATTTAATTACTTTTTAGTTACATCACAAATAAATTAATATATTTATATGTATAATTAACCGGCCCAAGATTTAGTTGAGTTTACAATCTACAAATCTCATATATAAACTGTCTGGTGTTATCTTGCAGTTGCTACAAAAGACGTTTGGCAAGTCTCCGAGTTTGTGTGCCTTGTTCGTCCCCAGAGAAGAAAGATAACTCCTTTTGCTGCATCTCATGCTCTGTTACTGTAAGTTTCTCTTCCTCAAACAATTTCTGCCATTACAGATTCAAATATTTTCAAATGAATTACTTCAACACAAGCTTCATATAGACAACTCTTGCAGCCTCAATATTGGATTCTTATTTCTACCAGATGAAATATATATACTATTGTTATTTATACTCTTTCTATTAAAAAATATTCTTTATTTTTAATAAGAAAAATTCTCGAACAATTTTAGCTTATATCTGCTCTATGACTATTATCTAAAAAATTCAAACAAAATTGATGCGATGTTTCACCAAACTGGTGGAACCCTGTTAAGAATTTGATCTGTAGGATAGTGAAGCAACTTTGATGAGTTTCGTTTGTGGATTTGCTTTATGGAAATTGTGACACCTACATTCTAGAGCTTTTTGAAAAGGTTTGCTTTCGACTTATAATTGACTAATATACAGTGTCTCATAATAATAAAAAAAAATGTATACATTTTATCGGAAAATCTTCAACATACATAGTGGAAGACACGTGGGCGAAGGATTCGGCTCTTACAAAATATAAATTAACAAACGTGTAAAGTGAGAAAGAGAGGGTATTGATGTACCCTTTACTTTATAGCTTTAATTTTACATTCACTTTAAAATAGGAAGATAAGAATAAATGTGCAAGTTAATGCAATTCACACCATCTTGTTTTCATTTCTAGTGTCACCCATCCTACAAATTTGGGTTTTAAAATTAATTATATTCATATTATATATAAAATTTATGTTGAATATATATTTAAAAGTCAAAATATTCACTAATGTTTAATTTAATTATCTGTTTATTACTATCTCTGGACTCTAGTTCAATATATAAAAAATAAATACACATCGAGACGTATAAAAATGATTAAATTAATTAGTTTTAATTAGTAATACCATGATTTAAAATTTTATTTTAAAAATACTGATAAAATTGTGTGTGATAGAACAATAGTAATATTTAATATTACTCAAACCAATGAGTATGATTTATATCCTTAGCAGTTAAATTTATCTCATTTATTTCTTATATATTTTGGACTATAAGTAGTATTATATAAAATAATGTCCTAAAATGAACACGATGACTTCGTTTAATTTTTTGATTCTCGACAGTCTCATCTTCCATAACTTAATTACTATATTTTATTCCATTATAAGCTTAGCATTATCATACATCAACATGCATTTGATACACATTAAAAATATAGTATACATAAGATAATAACACAAAATAAATACTTAAATTATTAGACACTTTTAATTATGTAAATTGTTTGATGAATTATAATAATTTAAATACACAAAACAATGTTAAGTTTACTGTAATATCTTTTTTAATATATTAGTGTCTTAATGATATCTTAACAGTCCAGTCTTTCTCAATGCTCCATTTGATGCAATGAAAAATATAACAAAGGGTTGGGTCCTTGCCTAGAGTTGAGTCACAACCGTCACGGAAAAATGAAAACAAATGTCATTGTGTTGGCATTAGTCCTTACTTCGGCGGCTTTATTTCTTGTATCATTTGTGGTTGGAGTTTTCTTATGTATTTGTTATCGGAGAGCAACAAAATCCGAAAAGAATGAGGCTGAAGAAAACATAGAACTAAAAGATCATTTTTCCATATGGAGTTATGATGGAAAATTAGTGTACGAAAATATCATTGAAGCCACTGAGGAGTTTGATGACAAATATGTCATTGGAGTAGGAGGGTCTTCGTCTGTTTATAAGGCTAAATTATCCACAGGACAGATTGTTGCTGTGAAAAAATTTCATGCTATACCCGACCACGAAACACTCGATTTAAAAGCTTTTACAGCTGAGTTACGGGCTTTGGCAGAAATTAAGCATCGTAACATTGTCAAGTTACATGGATATTGTTTACATCCACGTTTCGCCTTTTTGGTTTACGAGTTCCTAGAGGGGGGTAGTGTGGATAAAGTACTAAACAATGATACACATGCAACAATGTTTGATTGGAACAAGAGGGTGAAGGTTGTTAAAGGCGTATTGAATGCTTTGTATCACATGCATCATGGTTACTCTCGTCCTATTGTTCATCGTGACATATCAAGCAAGAATGTTCTAATAGATTTTGATTATGAAGCCCATCTCTCTGACTTTGGAACAACTAAAATCTTGTATCATAATTCATCCAATATTACAACGTTTGCAGGCACCTATGGGTATGCTGCACCAGGTTAGGTCCTTTTTGTTATTAAGAAACTAATCCTATTATATATTATATACTAGTCTTGTTTCAATAACAAGTTCTGCTACTTGTATAATATCATTTTCGTATTTTGGTCTATTACAGAGCTTGCGTATACTATGGAAGTGAATGAGAAAATTGATGTGTTTAGTTTTGGAGTGCTTTGTTTGGAAATACTAATGGGAAAGCATCCAGGAGATCTCATTTTTCCATTATATTCATCCTCTGAAACGTCATCAGTGTCGAATTTGCTGTTAAAGGATGTGTTGGATCAACGACTACCTCATCCGGTGAAGCCAGATGTTGAGGAGGTGATATTGATTTCAAACGTAGCATTTGCTTGCTTAAGTGAAAATCCACGTCTTCGTCCAAACATGAAACAAGTTCATAATGAGTTTCTGATGCCAAAATCATATCCAATGGATTCACTCCCCTCGGTCACACTTGGTCAACTCATAAATTATTGAACCTTTTTTTTGTGTGTGTGTGTTGTAAGCTTCTTTTTCTTCTTCATTTTTTTCGTACACTATTTTTATCAACTTAAATTTATTGAATATAACAAAATTGTACTGATTCTTTTTGTTGAAAATATTTTGTGAAAAATATTATAAAAAATTAGATCTTATAGATAAATTGAAATTAAAATTGAAGGCGATAAATTATCCTTAAAATTATCATAAAATTTATGGAAAATGATGCTTATGTATAGACTTGTAATTATTTTAAAATTTTTAACAAATCTTATTTATTAACAATTTTATTTGTTGAGATTACATTGAATAACTGAAAACAAAATATAAAAGATAAAATTGTAACAATAACATATATCTTATATAAAATTTATTCAAAATTCAAAGTTTAAATATAGTAAAATTTCATAAATCTAACACTTCTTCATAAGATTTGTTATTATGAATATCCCAAACTTTAATTATGAACTCAAAAAATTGATTTTAGAAGTACTATGTCATCAAGTTATTCGATTTCTTGACCTAAATCATTGTTATCATAATCATTCAATTTAACTCCTCTTCATTTCTTTAAATACCATTTGTTGAGATTTATCATATCAAATACATCTTGCATAAAATTGTAACAAAATCTTTCATGTTAAATATTACTCTCATTAATTTTAGCGATAAAATCATGATCTTTAATTAAGTCAAATTTCAAATAAAAATTATTTTTGATCATCAATTTTTACAATCTCTAAACCATGTTCATCCATGATAAAACAATAATTTTCTTTCAAAGAGCCTTCATATTCATTCCTAACATTTGTGGAACACTAAAAAGATTTTGATCCAATTTTATAATGTAAAGAACATCTTTAATAATTATCATACCTTTCTTGGTCAATGAGTTCTTAAGATGTCATAAATAAATACCCATCTTCATCATCATTTTCTTCTTTAATCACAATTGCTTGTGTTTTTTTAGTTGTTGTTTAGGTTGATTCTTATTTAATCTACAATACTTTTCATTGTGGATAAGATGTATTATTGGCACCTTCAGCATTATCCAGATGATTTCCTTTCTTAGTAATTTCTTTGAACTTTCTTAGTATATGTTATGTTATGAATTTTTGTTTTCAGTCACTAAACCATATTTTTGTCTTTGAATTTATGTTATGTTATGAATTTTTATTTTCAATTTTTGAACCACATTGCGGCATTTTGTTGAACGTACGTATGTGGTTGGCGTTCTAGAACGACTCGTTCTGAATCCAGAACGGCCCGTTCTAAAATCAGAACGGTTTGTTCGGATTTCAGAACGATCCGTTATGATTTCAGAACGGACCGTTCTGCTGCATTCGTGGTGTGTTAATTTTGCATCTGGAACAGTCCGTTCCAGATGCAAAGTTAACACACAACATGTGCAACCAGAACGGTCCATTCTGGTTCCAGGTGCATTAAAGAAATTTGGCATCTACTTATGCATCTACGTGACATCCACGTGACCAACAGTTAACTCCGTTTAAATAATTTGGTCGAAAGTCCGACATTGCACTAATTTAAATTATTAGAGACTAAATTGAAATCAATAATTAAAATAAGATTAAATTAAAACCAAAAAAAAATATTATAAAAGATCAAATTAGGGTTTGAAACAAAAAATTAAAATAAGACTTAATAAAAATTATATCGGTATAATATATATATATATATATAAATAAAATTTAACATATATTAAAATAAATAATAATAAAATAAGTAAGTAAGTTTTCACGATGTCGTTTTGTGAATATACGCGATTGTTGGGTTAAAAAAATTGCTAGGGTTTACGTGGTTGACTATATAATGTGTCTCCTTCTTCCACCCTAATCTACTATTCTGCTTGCTACAAAGAAAGCCCCTCTTCATACGGCGCCGTTCTGTTCGTCTCTGAGTTTTTGTGCTGTATTTGAACTTAGAGAATGATAAACATGTCTTTTGTCTTTTCTTTTTCATTTCTATGTAATTGTATGAGTATTGAAGCCAATGATGATTTATTCTTATCCGTGTAAGTGCCGTCTGAAAAGCAAACTGGTTTTGCCTAGTGTGATGCACGCTTTTCACACAATCTGAGGCTTCTTTCTTCTTTTTTCCAAATCTAGTTTCAATGTTTTACTTTTTGTTTTTCCAAGCAAAACTATCTGGTTTCCGATTTTCTTCGAAGTATTCATTTTTTTGTTATTAAAAAAAAACTGAAACTAAAATAGGCTAATCCAATGCATTACTTTAACACATGTTTCCTTAAAATTAACAAGATTCTTTTTATTTCTCTCAAAGTAGCCCAAAAACTCTATTCAAATTGTTCAATTGCAATGAAATGTTGGTTGGGTGATGGTGAAGGAATTCTGGATTCTGAAAAACCAGATCTACCTTCCTAATCAAGATTAAGTTGGCGTCTTGGAGAGAAGAACTTGTATATAGAGTGTCAAAATTCACCATATTGTTAAATTGCATATAACTTTCATACTACATAAGCTTTCTTGGTGTTGTTGTTATGTAATTAGTAATTATACTAAATGATTAGACAAGTAAAATTCTAAATTCTTGTCTGATATCCACCGTATTTTTGTTTTTCTTCTATTATTTACTAAAAACGTTATAAACTTCGCTCTCTGAGACTCATCACTCATGTTTGATTTGCCTATACCAACCTAAATTAGAGAAAAATATCTTAAAACAAACATAAATCTGAACAACAAAGCCACAGTCCAACGATCCTAGAATACGCGGCTATGTTGCTCATCAAGGTGCTATTGAAATATATAATGACTATATATATAGCAGAAGCAACTTCGATCCGTTTACAACTCGATCAAGAGTGGGGCTTACATACACACAGTGAAGTCTCTGTTCAAAATAAACAGGGTCAGCTCAAACTCTTGGTGACATCAACTTGGCCCATAAATAGCATTATTAGCATCAAGTCTTGAATGATCGAGACTTGTTGCACCCAAAAGTCTTGGTACATCGTTGATCTCAAACTACACTTTGATACCAGCTCTTGCTTACGTACACGAAATCGATTCAAAAGTGTTTTACTATGTCTAACCCACCCCATATTTTATCTCAAATCTACAAACCTTAAGTAGTCACTTTTTGATTTTTCACCTGCAACATTTATTTGTAAAATTGAATTGTTTTTCCAACAGAACTTACACTAGTTACGGTGAATGATTCAGTTGTTTGACTCACAAGATCGTAAAGGTAGAATGCTAAATTGGGCAATGGGACTTAATATTGATTAATTTTAATTCAGAAAAAAAAGGTTTCATTAATCAGTTTACAACTGTATGTTGTTACTTGTTAGACTTGCGTATAAGCTCCGTACATGATTGTGAGGGTGCCTAATACAAACACAACGCCAATGAAATGAAGTTCGATCCAACGACATTCTAATAATAAAAGCACTTAAGACTAATGAGTTATATCCTAATAACATGAAACACGCACACACTCAAATGGTAAGATAACATTCCTGAGAGCAAGTTCTAAGGTTACAGGACTACAATAGGACTGGTAACTGTGTGATTGCCATCTGTCCAAGACAAGTTCCCAAATACTGGAAAACCATGACTAGGCACACTAGTTGCCAGAAGAATAACCCGAAAGCTCTTCTTTTCTCCAATTGTCTTAAAAGTCAATGAACTTGGTCGAACAACAACCTCAAATCCATCACTTACGTTAGCTCTCACAACATATGTGCTTGTTGGAGTCCCCACATTGGTAACTGTACGAGTAACATTTATAGGGTTCATCCCTCGATTTGCTACCGTGATCGAAGGGTAATTCAGATTTTCAATGTTGTAAGACTTTGGACAATTGTAAGAGCTTCGATTAAAGTATTTGAGTAAATATTGGTTGTGGTCATGAGCACATATGAAGTTCAAGTAATCCCTTGTTCTCATATCATAAACAAGTCCAGGGTCCATTGCAAGGTTAGGCCTAATATGTCCTGAGCCATAATCAAATGGAGTTGCTATCTGATCAAATGCGTCCCGAATCGGTAGGTTGTTGTTATCTAGTGTAGTAGCTACATGAATAGCATAATTTCTATTAAGGAAAGATTTTTCCAAAATTTTTAGTGCAATATTGTGATTATATATTTTTGACAATGGTAAAAGGGTAATCTGTGTTTCTTTTCTTATATGCATATAGATGTACTATTTTGCCAACTTACCAGTAGTCATAATGGCTGATTTTATAGCTGCTGGACTCCAATCAGGGTGAAGTGTTTTGAGAAGACCTACGACACCAGCAACATGAGGGCATGACATAGAAGTTCCTTGTTGTATATTGAAAGGAACACGGCGTCTATCTGATGGTAGATTTGATGGACTTGCGGCTAGTGAATAAGCCGCCAATATGTTCACACCAGGAGCAGTTATGTCAGGCTGAAACAGAAAATTACAAAAGCAATGAAGGAGTTACCGTCTTACTAAAAGTAAGAAAAAAAAACATGGCATGATGATGAAATTAAAAAATGTAGACCTTGAGTATCAATGGTTGTACTGCACTGGGACCCCTGGATGAGAATCCAGCCATAATTGGAGCAGGCTTTATTCCTAAATATGTTCTTGCAACAGTCATGTAAGCAGCAAGTTTCCTGCAGAGTAATTTATGAATGAAGTTTTTCATTTGCTGCAAGTATTTTTAGAATGAAACGGCCTGTGTTTGGATTCATATTAGATTTTCTAAAATCACGTTGAAATAATTGCTAACATGAGTTCATGTAAATATTTCAAGTTAAGAGGTTGATTCAGGATTCAAAATTGATTTCAAATTGAAGCATTATTTGGTATTCAATGATCACACTGAAGTTAAAATTTATGACCTCATGTATATTACTTCAAGCATAAATCACTTTATTTCAAAACCAATTTTACAAACAATCATCCAAACACTAAGTGTTGAGTGATATATGATTACCTGCTAATGTTTTTGTCTGAACCTCCTTTTCCAAACCATTCACGCTCATCAATATCCTCATCCTGGTTGATATCTAAACTCGCTGCTGGTATAGGAAGAGGCTCAGCTAGAAGTGTGTTGCCACCTTTCTCATCATTGACCACAAACATTCCCACTGCGCCAGCTTTAGCAGCTTCGTAACCCTGAGCTACTGATGTTGTTCCATCAAGTCGAATGCAGATCAATATGTTTCCCCTTATTTTGGATGGATCAAGTTTTCCCGGCTTGCATAGACCACTACAGAAGTAACACACTCATAAACAAGAAACAATAATATTCTAACAAATAATATAAACATTTGAAAGAAGTTAAGGGAATTCGACTTTACGCGTCTTGAATTGTGGCATTAGGAAGTCTAGCATTGACAGCATGAACCAATGGATAAAATTTCCGTGATGGTAAGCCTCTGTTAAGACTGGAACCCTGTTGTACATACACGCAGCCCAACTCAATCAATTTGATATGCAACATATTTTTTTCCGAGTTAATCATCCTATACATTGTCAGTGTAAAATTTTTTACACTGACAACCAATCATATCTTTTAAATTATTATATTTTATTTTTATTTCATTAAATAAGTAACTGACATGTCACTATTAAAAGATATGATTGATTGTCGGTGTAAAAAAAATCTTACAATGACAATGTATCGGTGATTAACACTTTTTTTCCTTTATATTGATCACATAACAAAAGAAAAGATAATAAATGCATATACAATATCATCATCTAATAACATGGTTATCTTTCATAATACCTACTCGGAGATTGTATAACTTACCCCAAGTAAAAATGGGGTTTAAAATCCTATAAAAGATGACTGCTGTAATTAATTATGTATTTTATATTTTGTTTGGGAGAGGGGAGGAATAAAAGATAATAGAAGAGAATATGTGAGAATTGATTTGATAAAAAATATGTAAAAAATAGAATGAAATTTATAGTTGTTTAATAGAGTAGAATTAGATGAGAAATAGAGTGAATTTGATATTTTTAAATTGTATTTTATATGATTGAATTTTTATATATAATAAATAATATTATAATATAGTTTAAACTATTATTATATTATTATTATTATTAACATAAATATATATGATTTTTATAAATAATTTTATCTAAAATAATAAATAAAAATCATTATTATTATATTTTTTTTATAATTATTAAGAGTTTAATTATTTATAAATTTATTTAAAAATATATAATTATTCATTATTTATATATATATATATATATATATATATATATATATAAATATAATACAATTCCTTCCCCTTCTTATTTTTATAAAAAAAAAGTAAATTTTTTCACAAATCCCCTCATTTTAAAGGGGAATTTTGTTTTTGTTGGGTCCCACTCCATTTTCTTCACAATTCCTTCTTATCAAATAACACGAAATTTTTAATCTCTACACTTACTTTCTCTTCCCTCCTCTTCTTCTCTATTTACCCTTTACTAAATAAAGGCTTAAAGTGATTGGTGTAATTTTCTTAATTGCAACTTCTTTGGAATTGCTTAATTCCATTTTTATTTGAGTAAGTTAGATAACTCTTGACTACTTTCATATGAGGAATGATTTCTTGTTAACTAAGCTCGCTTATTAAACTCATCATCACAGAACAAGACTAGACATAATTTCATAAATATAATTGATATGTTGTTGTCGAATCAAAATTAAAGTTTTACAATAATAATACACATTACCATTTAATGAATTCATTTACGATGTACAATACCAGAATAAAACTCTAATTTTGATTTGAAAACATGAACAACACTTATAAGTTTTATCCTTAAATATAAAAAAGAAACATGTTGTTAATGTTACCTTTAGGTAATGTCTGTTACCGAGAGAAATGTTGGTGAAAAAATCCCTGTCCATTGTACTAGCAGCAACTGTGAATGACCAAGGTGCAACATTTGTGACAGATCTAGGTGCTGGTCCATCATTGCCAGCAGAGCAAACTACAACTATATTTCTAGCAACTGCATGGAAGGCCCCTATGGAAACCCCATCAGTGAAGAAAGCCTCAATGTAAGGATTAGAGCCACCCACAGAGGCAGAGATGATATCAACACCATCATATATGGCATGATCAAAGGCTTGTAGAATGTCTGCTTCATGACAGCCACCAGCATCATTTTTAGACCAACACACTTTGTAGGCAGCAACACGAGCTTTAGGGGATCCACCCTTTGCAGTGCCATTGCCATTGCCAAAAATAGTTGCACCAGGAGCAAAATTACCAGCTGCAGTTGACAGGGTATGCGTACCGTGCCCAACAAAGTCACGTGCACTGCGGTTTAACGGATCAAGTTTCCCATATTGTGACTCGTAACCTTCGCTGAAGACTCTTGCACCAATCAACTTCCTGATTCATCACATAACATTAACATATATACTTCAACATACCATCCATATTTCTTTTCTTCATGCGTTAATTAATATATAAAATGCTCATAAGTTGGACTAGCTAAAGAATTCAGTAATTAGTGAAATAAAAAAGACCTGTTACAGAAAGTTTGGTTTCCTAAATGGTGAATCTGACAGACCCCGTTTCCACGCCACTTTGATGGCACAGGACCGTATCCATTGTCGCTGAAACTTGGGTGTTCGGGCCAAACGCCTGTTCCAGCAAGTAACTAATCAATAGTCTAACCCACCTCATAAAATAAAAGTTGGTTCGAGTTAAGATAAACATTTATTCTGAAATCAAACTACTCACCTTTATGATTTATGAAGAAATAACGATCTAAAATATATAAATAAATTGTACATGATTTAAGGATTTAATTAATTTTAATTGGCTTAAAGCTTCTTTACACAGTTTACAGCAAGACCGAAGACACAAATTAATGGTTTTTACCATTAGAATTGGGCGTTTTCTTGAAGGACTGGAATTATTTCAGTTGTTATCGTGCTTTAATTTAAACTTGTTAATAAATTATTAGATCACAAGGTAAAAAAAAGTATAATGTATTCTCTTTTTTTTTTACTTAAAATATAATATATGGTAAGTGTTATATAATAGATGCTTCAAAAAAAAAAAGGTATTCTAATATAATAGTAATACACGTATAATGATAAAGGATAAGATTAAAAAAAGTCACTTGCTTTTGGTGATAATATATTTTTTTCTTTCTAAAATAAGTTCTTCTAAAGTATATAAATAAAAGTATATGTATTAAAGTTTAATGATTTAAAGTTATAAATTAATTTAAATTAAATGGGTAAAAAACCCATCTTAAGTGTGTCAATACTTTTGAAGTTTAGGGGAAAAAAGTGAGATAAGCTAGTTGATACGATGAGAAGAATAAAAGAAATAAATAAAAATATAAAGACGAAAACATTATAAAATATGCTATATCTTTTCATGATGTATTCTTAATATTTCATATATAAAAAAATACATGTAATTTAATTAGGAACATTATTAATAGGATGTTGTGAAAGACATAATATTAAAGCCAATGGAAGTGGAATAAATCATCTCCCATTATATTCTTTCTTGGGCCCAATAATAAATAATATGTTAGAAGAAGAAAAAAATGCATATTAAAAGAACGTTGATAAATACCTTCTCCAAGACAAATTCATTTTAGATATGCGATATCCAAAATGTGTTGCAGTAAGAGCAAGTAAAAGTTAAGTGTACCTGAATCAAAATTGGCGATGATTGTATTTTCGCCAAAATTTCCTTTCAACCAAGCCGATTCTGCAGGAATTCCTCCATATTTTTCCACCCCAAGAAAGTCCCATGATCTCGTAGTGTGCATTTTATACTCTTTGCTCAAGAAAACAGAAATTACATTTGGCTTTTCTGCACCAATTAATACACGCCATCAAAATTACTAGTTATCCTTTCAACTCCAATATCTGTAAAAAAAATTACTAGAAGCTCACTTGCAATCTCTGACGCCTCTTCCTCTTCAAGTACTGCAGCAAAACCATTGATGTGCTTATTGTACGAGTACATAACTGCTTCCTTTGCTTTCTCATGGCTGTGAAAAAGGGAAGAAGAAGAAGAAGAAAAAGAAGAAAAAAGCCTATTTAAGTCATCAACTATAGCTACAGAATAATAGGAGTTCTTAGATTTTCTTTTATTATATAATATATGAATTTTAAGAGTATCTCTTCATCTAGACTAATCTCTTTAGAAGAGTTTTTGTTAAATTTATATCTTTAATATTAAAACTGATACATATATTTACCTGCCCAAGACTGAAGCGAGTAAATCATGGTGGGAATTTGTTGCTGTCTGAAGATCAGCAAGGGAAGGAGTTGGACCATGAGAATGTTCTCCCAAGTATACAATATAGGTCTGCTACAGAGAATGAAAACATTTGTAAACCCAACATGCAGCAAAACGTCAAGTTGTGAAACACATGCAACTGTATCAGCATACTTGAAATTAACATGCTTCCTTGCCTTTCTAAGACCATGGGTGTATGCATGCGCATATGCCTGCAACGTAATGCAAACAAGGATTGATGATACAAAAAGTTTCAAGATGGAGCTGGAACCCATCTTTTTTCTTCAACTGCTTTAATTTTTGTAGCTAGTTCCCTTATATAAATCTTTTCGCCACGTTTTGTTTCAGCCAAATATGATTCTTGTAGCCCATTTTTTATCCTTAGTTATTCTCACCATTGTAATTTTTCTTTAGTTTATCATATCTCAGTTCTCCCACAGGAAAAAAAATAAATGTACCATACTAATAGGATAAGAAAAAGTATTAAATAAAACTAATATTTTCTTTTAGAACAACTGATTATAATATAATAAAATAATTATCTTTTCGCATCCCGACAAACAAATGAATCTTTAAAATAATAAAATTAATCATATAGGTAGTTTCAAAAATATTAGAAATTAGTCTTTAAAGTAATAAAAAGAATACATAAAAGTATTAAAAAAAAATCTTACAATTGATTCTATCAACATTAATAAAATATTATAGTAAAGAACAAATTGATGAATTTTTTAATATGATGAAGACTATTTATATAATTTCAATATTTTTAGAAACTCTTTATAACAGAGGGTAATATTTTAAGTAAATTGATGGTTTATTAAAAATCGCTCTACCTTTGCCCCAGAATTACTTGGTCACGTGACAAGTGGAGCCAAATAACCCTCTTGTTTAGATTTCACCGATGCTCCTTTTTTATTCACTTCTAAAAGCATCCTACATGCATATAATGTTAAATATTCTTTTTATGAAAAATCATTTTCTTTGGCTTGAATTTTATGTCGTGTTGTGTATGAGTGTAGATAATTATGATCAGAATGGAATTCTCATCCCTTCCGTTTACTTTTGTGGGCTGAACCACTGCTCTGCCATTCCTATCAAGCATGAACCAATACTTATATTGGAGATTCAATTTAATCGATTATGACATTCTTTTTTTTTTTTCGTCTTCTGAAACGTAACTTCCGCTTACCAACCCCTTTATCACATTCATTTAATTCATTAAACATCAGTTCGAGATTTGTTATTTCACATTAATTAATCCGTAGTACTTTTTAGTTTTTACTGTCATCTCTGTTTTCACTCTTTCCTTGCAATTTTTAACCTTTTCTTACCTACGAAACACTCCACGAATCAATGTATGGAGAATACCTAGGGGTGATAAAGCGCACTACCTCGGCCCGTCTTGGTACGACCTATCAATGGTTCATTAAAAATGAGTTGGGTCGGGTGGATCTGCCTTTAAAGAGTGAATTGAAAATAGGTTGATGATATATACAATTTTTTTTTTTTTTAATAAGTACACCTTCTTTATTTTTTTTTAAATTATAAAATATTTGTAGTTTCTTTTTTAAAAAATTTCTAATTTTATACTTTTTTTTTCTTTTTTAATTTTTTCATGTATCATTTCGTCTTTCTTTAATTTATTACCTATTTTAATAGGTAATTTTAAGTTTTAACTTTCTCAATTTTTATATTATTTTTTTCTTCCTTAATTTCTTTCACTTTTTCATATATACTCAGACAGTAAAACTAGTACGATAATATTGTAGGTATGTGTGACTTTCTTAACAATTTTTACTTAATTAGACACATTTTTTCTTACCAAAATAAGTGTAATGAAGAAAAGATAAGGGAATGTATGTAAAAATTAAAAAAAAATGTATAAAAAAAATATTAAATTAAATATTATAGATGTAAAATTAAAAAATTCAAAATATTTTAAAATTTTAATTATTCTTTTTTTAAAAAGAGTTGTACTTATAAAATATTGATTCGTTTCACCTAAATGCAGGCTAACAGAAGAATTGCAGAATAATTGTCTCACAGATTGGCAGGCATAACGGGACAAGCTTCATGAATTGGAATGATAAGTCCGGATTGTCAAATTTTAACGGCCAACGGACTGGCCCACAGATCACGACTAATTTTGACCCTTATAAAAAAATATTAAAACACTTTAGAATGACGTTAATTTGAAGGAAGAATAGAAGAAAACATTATTTAGCGGAAAAATTGACGTTTGAATGTTTCGAAACAAAATTACTTCTACTTCTTAATGCATGTTTTGAGTAAACGAGAAAAAAAAAATGTAATTGTGTTGGATTAAGAATTATATATTAATTTTTTATTACAATTTAAAAAAATGATTATCAAATAATGATGACAAGAACCAAGAGGGCACGTGCAAGGACCAAGATCTCCTCCTCCACCCTGACAAGAAGCCCTTAATCCACCCTCGATCTGGCGCGAAAGTTTTGATTATAAAAATACAAAATTTTTACACGTAATCAGAAATAATAAACATATGAGCATAAATAACATTTATTACATATTCAGAAGATCTTAACTCTTTTTTCTTCTTTTTTTTTTTAATTTAAATTTTGTCTCTTGATTTGTCAGATTTTTTGGCTTGAAATTCAATAACATGAATTATTACATTTATTACACTTTTACTGTCACAAAACAAAACCACAAATTTTCAAATTTCAAATATGAGAAAAATAAACGATAACAAATTATACGTTAATTTCAGTGTCTTTTTTAAAAATTATACATTAAAATGAATTATAAAAAATTATACATTAAAATTTTTTATTTTTCATTTATTTTTTTATAGTGCCTAATAAATTAACTCATATTTTAATATAATATATATAAAAAATAAAATAAAACTGTATGTATATATTATAATGAAATAATTTTTTTTATCAAAATAACAAATCTAAAATCTAAATAAAAATAAAAATAAAGAACCAAAAATTGAATAATCATATCAGTAGAAAAAATAAAATAAAACTGTATGTATATATTATAATGAAATAATTTTTTTTATCAAAATAACAAATCTAAAATCTAAATAAAAATAAAAATAAAGAACCAAAAATTGAATAATCATATCAGTAGAAAAAATAAATTATGCATACCTAATTCAACTAAAAACTATTCATCTAAAATTACACCAATTGAGAGTAGGCATGGCAATGGGGTGGGGCGGGGGTGAGTTTTACGTTCCCCGCCCCCGTCCTCACAAATTTAAACCACCCCTGCCCCCGCCCCCGATACCTGCCGGGGATAAAATCTGGGTCCCCATCCTTGCTCCTGGCGGGGTTTGGGTTTCCCCGCCTCGCCCCCGCCCCTGCTCCTATTTTTTTTTCTTTTTTTTTTCTTTTTTTTCTTTTAAATAAATATGAACAATTTTAAAAAATAAAAGAAAAGTAAAATAATATAAATTTTTACATATAAATATTTCTAATTTTGGTTTATATATATAAAAATAATTTTTTAATTATATTATTAAACGGGGCGGGAGTGGAGGCGGGTATGGGGCCGAAGGCGGGGTGGTATTAACATCCCCGTCCCCGCCTCCGCCCCCGATTTTATCAATCGGGGAAAACCCGAACCCGATAAACACGGGTTTTTCCCGTCCAAATCGGGACGGGTACCCACGGGGGCGAGTTAGATTGCATGCCTAATTGAGAGGAATACATAGTAGTATTTGATTAAATACATACTTAGTTAAACAAAAAAATTTATCATTCCTAATTTCTCCAAACAGTTATATATGCAGAAAAATTAATTAAGCATCCAACAATGTTTATGTAGACTCATGAGCAAATAAATTATGCAGAAAACATTTATCTAATTAATATTATACAATAAGCATTTTGCAAAATTAATCTACAAATGAATTAAGCTAAAACATTGCTACTAATAACATTATAACAACAACAAGGGCAACACCAATGTTAATTGTTCAAGCAGTTCTTAAAAGTAAATTGTATGGTTGCATTGACTTTAATGGTATCAAAATATACCCAAGAAAAATACAACAGTAATTAATTATAATACTCGTATCAATGATATCAAAATACACCAAACATACAGTAACAACTAATTATAATATCACTGTCAACTAACTTGTTTTCATTGAATCTTAATCAAGGATTGGAGACATGTCATGTAATGATTGACTGTTTATATCATCAAGAGGTGCCTGCACAATAACAAAAATTAATTAACATGTTTATAAGTAAGCAAAAGAATTGCAAGATAAAAAAAATATAAAGACAAATGATATTACCATCAAAAATTCAGTAAAGCTAAATTGATTTTCTAATATGGAAGGGAGCTTAAAAGTTGGTGGTGTTGAACAAGATACCATGTTGGGTTGATGACTTCTCAATTTTTTATCCTAAAACCAATATGGAAAATTAAAACAAGTGAGAATTCATAAAGCAAAAATATATTAAGAATTAATATGTGCATCAATTTACACATCTGAGACTCTTTACTTGAAGTTTTTTTTTCCTATTGGATTGAAGCTCAACCCAACCTTTTAATCACTTATTTCTCTTTAAGTCATGTTTATGTTTGAATCCCTTTGGTAGCTTACCACCATCAGTCACAAATATGAGATTATCATTGTTGTGATTACCAATACTTTTGGCTTGTAAACGCAACTCCTGAATCTCCTTACACATGACACCTACATTGTTATCCACAATCTTGTGATATTCTTCAGATGTAGACACGTCAGCAGTCAATCTAACAAATTTAAATACAAGTTGCTTATATCTCCTTGTACTAGATAATATTGGATCTCCTTCAACTTCTTTCCCCCTCACATCATGCATAATGCCATTGCGGGCTTCTTTTGTCCATCTTTTTATAATATATTTCTCGGGAATAACCTTAACATCATTTGCTTCAAATACTTTCAATGCATGTGAACAAAGTATGCTAAATGTTTCAAACTTTCTACAACTACAAGTTATAAAGTTTGAAGCACGATCAAATGAGACTCTCTAAGACCCTTCGTTATTGACCCTAGTGATGACATATTGACATAAAGAGTGGGATTCATTTCTCTCCAATATACATGAAGCTAAGAAAAGTTTAAACTCATTTTGAAATAAGTCAAATACAATGTGAGTGTATACTTTTGCCATTTGTATGAGTATTGGTGACAACTCATATCTCAACATTGCAAGCTTATGCAAAGACTCATACTCATAAGTTAACTCATTATATCTCTTTTCTTCAACAACTCGTTCAAAGTGTTTGAAGAATTGGATAATATTCACATTTGGATTCATGCAAGACTTGAAATTAGAATTCAAACTTTCACTAAGTTAAGTACTTCGCATCCCAAGTGTGAATATTTCCTTCATGTAACATGATGCCCATTTTTCTTTTATGGCATAAACTGATTTAATCCAGTTATTATCATGAACATTATAGTCTGTTATCAATCGATTCCAAGCCATCTCAAACTCTTCTTTAGTGTCAAGGTCATACATGCATTTTTTGAAATCTCTTAAAAAATACCTTCCTCCTTTCATCAATTACCAAGGTGCTTAATTCCATTTTGTAACAAGTGCCAAGTACATAAACCATGATGAGTCTCGGGCATCACTTCAAAAAGTGCCTTAGCCATTGCTTGGTCTTGGTCAGTAAAGATAGTTTAAAGTTTTTGTTGATTGCGTGCTTCTAAGAATGTCTCAAACAACCATTTGAATGATTCAGTTGTTTCATCATACAATAATGTTGCACCAAAAATGATAGTACCTCTATAGTGGTTGAAACTAGAAAATAAAGCAAGTGGCCTATTTGCACGATTGGTACAATATGTAGTATCCAATGACACAACATCACCAAAATACCCATAATCCAATATTTGCATCAGCCTAAAATACATTTGTGATTTGTTCATCTATATCCATTTGGTATGCATGGAAAAAAGATGGGTTCTCCAACAATTGTCGTTGAAAATATTGTAAAAGGCATCGTATTTCACCATACACCATACTCCTTTGTCTTTTTGCTTTGAGATAATTTTTAAAATCTATGCGTGTGTATCCAATATTAGCTCTATGGCCCGCAAGTGTACTCATTAGTTGAAATGTTGACTTTTGCCTTAATCCAGAGTCATTAGCCAAATCAATCTCATAAGCTTGGACTTCAGTTATCTTTCTATGTGATGCAAGCATATGCGTTGTTTTTGGAAGTTGCAAAAGGTGATTATGTTCCTCTATAAATTCATGGATGATAAATTTTCCATTTTTCACCACAAGTGAAATTCTTACTTTACAATCAGTTATAGTCCCAGCTCTATGCTTTCTAACCAAAACATCCTTTTTGTCTATTGATCGTAGCCCTTCCTTACAACAAACAAATTTACATGAGGTAGCAATACCATCTTTTTTAAAATTCACATATCGTTTCCTAACTCCAAAACCAACACGTGCACCATAAGCAAGCCAAAATTGCCAAGTTGCCTCTAAATTAGCAAATTTCATATCCATTCTTGGTTTCCAATCAACATTTATAAATTCCATAATATATATACTTCCTATCAGAGGAATGAAAAATAAGAATAAAAAGTAAGAAAAATTATAACTTTGATTTTATATTTTTACATTCAAACACCTCAATTTCATTATCATATAACTATAAACTAAAGAGAGGTAAACAAAATAAATTTAGTATCTCGAATTTGTATAAAATGAGCTATGTTGAAAGCTCATGTTCTAACATGTCATATCACATATATCTGCTTATGCATGCGCATTAATTTCAGAACTTGAGCCAGATAAAGACAGAAACCAAGTTATTTACATATTATTCTTAGCTTAGTTACAACAAAAGTTCTCAAATCCAATAGTGATATACGTATATAATATATCATATCAGGTACTATTTTCTTATAGCAACGTGCGACTAGTTAGAGTAAAACAAAGCTCAAATTCTTAAATAAAGTCCTGGTGTTGAGATTTGTAGATAGAAAATATGATTTAGAGGAAATATTCTAAAAAAAATATTAAATAAAAATTTGAGATTAATTACCGAAATGCTACGTGTATAAAATGAACTCTTTTGGAGGATGTTTTGTAGCAACAGTCCCAAAGGGGATGTTGGATTTGCAGCAGCTACCAAAGGTGTTTTGAAGAAGAAGATGAAGCTTCTATTCTATATCAGATAAACTTTCTCATTAAGTTTCCAAAAAGCTTTTTAATACGTAAAATTAATATATGTTAAAATATTCATTATTTATTAGTTAAAATATTTTATTTATGCTCATATGATTGTTGTCTATGTATCGAAATCTTATATATTTTTATAATCAAATAACTTAAAATAATTAAAAGTTATGTAACTTTGGCCCCACAGAGAATCCGGATCCCTTAACCCTCGCTGTCCATTTTTCGACTTCTCCACTGTCGACAACAATGTCTAAACGAACCAAACGATATCTCTACACGATCTTACCAAATACTGGATCAACAGACATTTATATTCCTAATTAAATAAATATCTTTGAAAACTGTTCATTTTGTTTTCTAAACAGTTAATCCATGGTTGAATCAGTTGATTACTACGGTCTACGGTCACGTAAACAGAGCCCTAAAGACCCTCCGTCACGCACTTTTCGAAATGTACTTAGTAGCTGTGTTTGGAGCAGGTGAGAGTGAGAGTATCATGATTATACTACAGCTAATGAGAGAGAAAAAAAGCTTGGAATGGTACCTCTACTAGCCTCAAGAAGGTTTCAACAAATATTAGTTACTCTGTAACGAAAAAAAGGAAAATAATAACAATAACATTATTAGTTAAAATAATAGAAGGAGAGAACGAGTGATAGAAAGAGAAAGCACACAGTTTGTTACAATGGTGATGAATGAGATTTTTATGTTTATTCTTATTTTTCTCTATACTTTTTTCTTGTATTTCTTTTTATCAAAAATACGTAAGGAAATTAAGATGAGCCGTAATTTATTCTCTCAGAGTTGAAAATAATACTTTTATTAAAAAAAAAAGAGTAGAAAATAGAGCCGTGCGTACTTTGTCCATAATTATTGTGTCATTATGATATGCTAAATGAAAGCAAACAGGTGCGATAAATTCCCCGAAAATATAAACAACTTCCTGGAAGAACATACTACGAATTCATTGAATTGGATTTGATTGATCTTGCTGTAAAGTTGAGACGTGCGACTGCAAACTTGTCCAAACACATCAAGTATACATACCACTTACCAGACATCCACGACACAAACATTAATACACACAACCCTATCATTGTTACCACTTCATTTTAAATGTCACATTCGTTAGGGTTTCGGGTCTGACAAACATCAATTCCAACCCAATTCTTTTTAAATTAAATTCACAACAAAAATTAAACTATTTTCTTTTTAAAAGATTATGTCACTTCGAGTAGTACTTTAAATAAGATATCCAATTTTAATTTTAAATATAAAAATAAAATATAATTCAAATAGCAACACAAAGATTAATCATCTATTAAAATACTTCATATAAATATTATAATTAAAAAAAAAAAAACAACAGAAAAATATTGCATCAAATACAGCAGCTACAACCGCCGGCCAGCACAAGAGGTGCTGAACGTTGAAATCTATCATCGTACTTCCCTCGTCTCTTTGTTCACCAAATCTTTTTCTTGCCACCATTAGGTTTCACATTGTACAACTTTTGCTTTCGTTTTCATTCTTCAAGTCTTTTTCTTTTTTTTATACTAAAACTTTTTTTGGAATTTGTTTACAGGTTTGAGATTATATATAAAAAAAGAACCATTTTAATAACATTGTTGTAAAGGCTTTTTGACCAAAGTGGGGTCGTTGACCAACTTATTTATGTAAATGGGGCTCTTTTGAAAGTATTTACACCTTTGGGGCTGTTTACAACGTGTCGCTATGGCCCATAGCGACACCCATGCCACGTGGAATTTTTAAACTTCAGGGAAGCCATGAAAACCATATTAATAATGTCGCTATAACCCACAGCGACACAAAACGGCTTCAATGAAATCGCTATAGCCTACAGCGCCTCATTTTTAATATTAAAAAAATATAAAAAAAATAAGTAAATATTTTTTTTATAAAAAATACGAATTTGTGAAAGTGGCGCTATGACCTATAGCGACACAGTGTCGCTATAGGCCATAGCGCCACTTTTAATTATTTACTTAATTTATTTTTTTCACTTTTTAATTTATTTTATGAATTTTATATAAATATTATTTATATATTTATCTTTTCTGTATTTTTTTTATTAAAAGGAAAAAATAATTAAAAGGAAAAAAAATATTTAAAAGTAAAATGGAATAAAACAGAAATTTAAAAATAAAACTTAAAAAAAGTTAATAATATAAATAAGAATAAAAGAAAATAAAATAAATAATTTATTGAAATTAAATAAATTTTTATAATAACAGAAATATAAAATTAATATTTTAAATAAATTAATAATATAAAATTTGAAAAGAAAAAAAAGAGAAACTAAGTCGCTATGGCCTATAGCGAATTTTCGGCGCTATAAGTCATGACTACTCGTGAGGGCCTTTTGTGATAGAACATAAAACTTGCTGCGCACATCTTTTTCAATTCATTCAGTGGAAAAACAATTACATATTGCTTCCATTGCTTTAACTTTTTCTTTCTTTTGAAATACATATTGCTTTTCTAAGTACCTTTTTTTTTATATTTTAAAGTTGATCAATTAAATTTTATCCGGCCACTAAATTTAAGAAAAAGTTAATATTTAAAAAAAAACAAATTTACTGTGCGTTTTACATTCTTTTCCTCCTTCCACACCTAAAATAAATAAATTTAAAATAAAATAAGTTAATAATTTTATAAAAAAAACAAATTAATTAGTGGCACTATGGCCTATAGCGACACAGTGTCGCTATAAGCCATAGCGACACAGTGTCGCTATAAGCCATAGCGCCACTCACAAAAATAATTATATATATTTTTTAAAATTACGTTTTTAAAAAACTATTTTTTATTTTTATAAATATATAATAAATAAACTCAGTTGATTATTTTAAGCTTACATTTAAACTATTTTAGTTTTTTTTGTTTTTTTTCTTAAATGGTGTCGCTATGGGCTACACCATTTTTATTGGCCCACCAACTGTGTTGCCTCAGCCCATAGCGACACTGGTATGGCTCATTCGAGCCCACCGTACACCAAAAAAAAATGCCACGTGGCATTGGTATCGCTATGGCCCATAGCGACACCGTTGTAAACAGCCCCAAAGGCGTAAATACTTTCAAAAGAGCCGCATTTACGTAAATAAATTTCTAAAGGGCCCTACTTTGGTCAAAAAGCCTTGTTGTAAAAGAAATGTAAAAATGTTCATCTTTTATAACATCGGTAAGAACAAGATGAATTATATAACCAATATAAAATATCCAAAATAATCAATGTAAGTACTTGCACTAATAGAAAATCATGCTCATCTTTTACAAACTTGTTAGTATAATTATACTTTGTTAGCACTTAAAAAGTCAAAATAATTACTCTTGAATTTTAATATAATTTTTTTCATCCATATGTGATAATAAATGACTCGTAATAACCCTATATATATGTGTGTGTTTATGGTTGGTAAAAGAAAAAAATTCTTACATACTAAATCCAAATTAATCTAATCCTCAATATAATAATCAATTCCCATAATTTTATAGAAATAACGGTATGAATATATTAAAAAAACTAAAATTAGATAAAGTGAAAGAGAAGTTTTGTTCTCCTAAAATCTGAATCAAATGATAAAAGTTTATGAAAATTTATTTCTTTTATTTCCTTCCAACAAAAATTACGTTAGCTTTATTTTGTTTCATGCCATAACCCTTTTTGATCATCTTCCCGGAGAGAAATATCTTGTTTGGTGAAGTAGAAATCAATCTCTATCGTGTTTGACTCCCTTCTATTATTACTTATTAGGAAAGAAAATTAGTTGAAGTAATTCATGAATGATGATGATTTGTCGTAAGAGAGGGACGTTATTAGAGCATGAACTCGACGCTCACGCCAATTAATTACTTTTGTGTGTCTTTCTTTGCACGATGGTCTTCTTGTTTTGTCTTCCTCATCTTAAACCACATTTAACTCTGACGCGACACCTAAAGATATCTTTGACATTGCAAATTATCAAGTATGAGTTTCAATTACAGATTGTAAATTATTGTTGAAATCAATAATGGAGATTTTTATTTATTCAATTTATGCTTTAAAATTAAAATTGTTTAAGTACAATCCAACTTTATGCTAATCATGTCGATGATTGTTTGATGATACATTTTCTTCACTGGTTGATAATAATTTTTTGATTAGGACATTTCAAGTATGATTCAATTTGATATTACGAGTTTAAATGCATTTAGTACATGATTACGTCATTAGGTATATATGTATTCAAGCAACCTAAACTAAAATCTCTTATATAATTTACTTCTTCAAATTTCGCGCAAAATAAAAAAAAAATAGTAAAAATTGTTAGGAAATAAATTATTATAATTTCACAACCGTAAAAATTAAAATACAACTTTAAAGGTTTTTAACATTTACAATACAAACATAAGTCAAAATTAAGCATATTATAATATTGAAATCCAAGTTTCAACCATTCACAATAATGTGAATTAACAAATAACAATAATAAATTTAATTTTTGATTGACTTTGCATTAACTAGAGTTGTTTAAGGTGATTGACTTAAATATAGTGGTGATAGTGGCAAAATAAAAAGTGGGGTAGCTACCAAAACACTGCAATGGTCAAGTCTAAGATTACAAATTAAGGAGTGAATGCCGAGAGATTTAGATGTTCATCGCCCCAAAGGCAAATAAATTAAAATGTGAACCAATGTTAAATCGCCAACATTAATGTCAAGCTTAATATTGGCCGAATATCTAGTCCAGAACAACAATTGAGTTGAAAAAGTGAAATATATCTTAACCTAATTTAATTATGCAAAATCAAAATTGATTTGTTAGGTATAGGGATGACAACGGGGCGGGTCGGGTACGGGTTTTATGATACCCGTCCCCGTCCCCGCCACATAAATCCATCCCCGTACCTGTACCCGTACCCGCCGGGTATGTGGTTTTTATCCCCATCTCCGTCCCCGTCGGGTATCGGGTATACCCGTACCCGTAAAAAATTATTTTTTTTTTGCAAAAAAAAATATATAATATTTTAAAGTTATTTTTCTATTATATTATAATTATAATTAGATTATTTCTTTATCTCATATTTTAATCAAGAGATTTCTTAATAATTATATAATTAAAAATATTTCACATTATAATAAATAATTACATATAATAAAATGTTAAATTTTTTTAATATAATTAAATCGGGTACGGGTACGGGTACGGGTATGACACCATACCCATACCCGTACCCGGTTTAATTTATCGGGTTTTACCCACGGGTACGGGTTTATTTGCCATCCCTAGTTAGGTACTGTACCGTGGCAGTCTAATATAGGCCGACCCAACATGCTCTTCGCACTCTAGTGCTTGAGCATGGAGGGCTATGTACCGTGGTGGTCTGATATAGGCCGACCCAACATGCTCTTCGCACTTTAGTGCTTGAGCATGGAGGGCTATGTACCGTACTGGTCTGATATGAGCCGACCCAACACACATCAACGGGACGCTGACCCAATACGCCAGTCCACTATGTCTAAGCCGAGATAGCTTCAAACCAAGAGGAGGGGATCTTCCACAGGCCGACCCAACACATCGGTAAAATGCCGAGTACATCCATCAAGGCATGCTTGAAGCCAAATGAGCCCATTTCATATTGACACATCGGTAAAATGCCGAGTACATCCATCAAGGCATGCTTGAAGCCAAATGAGCCCATTTCATATTGACACGTCTAAGAATTGCACATAGGGGACCCATATATGGGGAACTAGTCGGCCTTACTCAAGTAATCAATAAGATCCCACGATCCGCTGGATAAGGAGAATAACAGTCTTAAACGCAGAGAATTGCGAGTTCATGAGGGGGCGCGATTCTAGGGAGTCGGATTAGTAACGCCACGCCACTATATATAGCAATGATTATGTCTGATAGGGTAGGTTACTCTCACCGAATGTTCTAGGTCAAGACTGCTGTCAAGTTCTTTTAGCTCGGTATCGCTAAGGATTCTTCGGCGGCGGTCTCCGATACCGGAAAAGGTACGAATTGTTTTTATTTTATATACTTTTAAATATTTTATTTTTTTATTAATATGAAACTTTAATTTTTTTAATATACTTTTCACGTTTAACATTATTAAATTTAATATATAAATAAATAATAAGTGATTTTTTTTAATAATCTAAGATAAATAATACTTAAGTTTTTCTCGATACTATATTCAAAACTGACTTATTGGATGAATGTTACTGCAATATAGAATTTTTTTTTTCTGATGAATATGTAAAATTTGCTGCAGATAATATAGTAACTTGATTTAATTTATCGAAATGAATCTTTATTGTGGATAAATGAATCCTTACCGCATCTCTTGTTTGCAGATGCCATGGGAACTGCAGAAACTGTTGGGCATTGGTTTTATTTTTTTTACTTTTCGTACACAAAAGGAAAACGCACACAAAGTAGTTAATTTTTCCTGGGCTCATAACAATATATACGTTTTTTTTTTTATTAGTACACATTTCTTTAAAGAAAAATAAATTCTTAAAATATCTTTAAATTTATTATTTTTTTAATTTTATACTTTCAATATTTAATTTAATACTTTTTTTTCACACATTTTTTTTCTCTTCCTTTGAGTTTTCACCTCATTTTTTTTTTGTCTTATTTACTTTTTATCTAGATAGTTTTAATTATTTGATTTTTATCTTTTTTTTTTTGTTTTTTCATTGTTATCCTCTTCTTCCTTTCTTTTAACTTTTACATGAGACTTTTTTGATAATGTCAAACGTGGCAAGCCCCTCTTTCAGTTTTCTTAATATTAGTGTTTTGAAAGAAAAAAAAACTTTACCAAAATAATAATTTCAATGTTTCAAAAATTACTTTTTGAGAATAATGAAATTAGTACTCTAAAAAGTATTTTCTAAATTTTATTTTTTTACATACTTTCAGAAAATATTTTTAAAATATTAAATTTATTATTTCAAAAAGAATTTTTTAGAATTATGTAAAATAACATACTTCTAAAAAATACTTATTGGAACACTAATTTTATTATTTCGATAAGTATTTTTCTGAATAAAAATTAATGTTTCTAAAAGTACTTTTCAAAACACTAAATTTAATGTTAAGATTTCTAAAACTGTAAAAGAAAAGAAAGTGTTCATAGAAAAAACAAACACCTACCTCGAAACTTTTGATATCTTGACAAAGTTGTACGTGCTTACAATGCCATTACACACCAATTTTACTGTGCATGTACGTGTGAAAATTGAAAAATAAGAAGTAAAAAGAGAGTAAGATGAAAGTTAAAAAACTTAAAGAACCTATAAAATAAGTAAAAAATAAAGGAAAGACAAGAAATACATGTGAAAACTAAAAAAAAGAAAGCGACGTGTAAAAAAAAATATTAAATTGAAGATATATTTTTTTAAAAGTAAAAGAAGTGTACTCGAAATAAAAAGGAGGTGTATATATGATGAACTTTTTTCCTGCCGTGTAACTAATGGTATTAAGTGCGTGTTTGTATAATTAGTAGCGAACATTCCAAAGCAATAAAAAGGAGAAATATAAATCTTGATAGATTAAAATAAACGTACATTTACCTTCATCAAATAGAAAACAAACACACTGTAAAGGATCAGCTGCTTCAATTTCATTGGGCCTCGCAATCATTGGCAGCCCAGTTAAGCTACCACGCAATGCAACAAATAATGTGGAAGTGCGTGACCTTAAAAAAGAAAAATCATCGTTATAGCTGCATTTTTTGTTCTTTGCATACCAATTTGGTGACCAACGGCTAAAATAAAAAATGTATTGTTCTTTAAATCATATTAGTTACATTCTGTAAAAAAAACACATTTATTTCTTTATTTTAGTGTTTAAATAAAGCTCGTGGACATTCACTCTGCATATAAAACACGTAATATTGTTTTTCAATAGCTTGGGTCTAAGTATAAGGAGATATAAATTTTTAATCAGTCTATTACTTAAAAAGTTAAAATAGTACATTCATACGAGATTGCATGTTTTAGTTAAGATTGAATCTCAATATGTAGTTAAGCTTGTTGAGAAGCACAATGCAACAACACAACCACAATTGTTGAACAACTTTGTGAAGAGATCCTCTCCTGCACCAGAAACTCCTTCTCTGGCAAAAAGAAAAAACAGAACAAATCCTGAAAAAATAAGAATAAAGTAGAGACCCATATTGGTCAATCTTATTATTTTAAATTTTATTGAAAATATCATAAAAATGATTTTGTAACCTGATCCAACATAATCCTCTTCATAAAGAGGTCAAACAATAGTGTAACTAATAAGCTTGCAAATTTAGCACGCTTACAAATATATATAAGAGGAGGGATCTTTTTATTCTATGAGTAAATTTATTTAAACTTATTCCGTTCAATAACTCATATTTTATATTAAATTTCAACGATCTAACAGTTGAATTTAAAGTTCTTAATTCATAAATTAAATCTGCAAATTTTTAGAAAATTTAAAAATTATTTGATACTTCGTTTTATTAATTCAAAACAATGTACAAAATAATTTTATAATTATCCATCAATTTGAATTAATGAAATAAAGTATCAAATGATTTTCAAATTTTGTAAAAATTTATAAATTTAATCTATGCATTAAAAACTTTAAATTTAACGGTTGTATCGTTTAAATTTGATGCAGAACATGAGAGAGAGAGAGAGAGAGAGAAATAAAAATATATTTATTCCAAGAGTAAACTTTGATAAACTTAATTTACTCATAACTAATAACTTATGTTTTATATCAAATTTGAACGATTTAATTGTTAAATTAAAAAATCTTAATATATTAATTATGACTATAAATTTTTAAACATTTTGAAAATCATATGATATTTTAATATATAGATTCAAATCAACATATAAAATATCTTTATAATTATCTGTCAATTTAAATTGAAAAATGAAGTATCATATAATTAATAAATTTTTTAAAAACTTGTAGATTTGATTTATCCATTGCAAATTTTTTAATTAAATAGTTGAATTATTAAAATTTGATATAGAAAATGAATTATTGATTAAAATAACACTACTAGAAAATTGCAAAATAGCGACCGAAATTTATCAGTCGCTATTTAGCGACTAAAATAAGTCGTCGCTAGAAAATCGGTCGCTTCGCTAAATAAGAAATTTTGATTTTTTAGCAACGAAATTAAATTCGGTCGCTATTTCGGTCGCTAAATTATAAATATTGATTTTTTTTAGCGACGAAAATACATTTAATCTCTATTTCGGTTGCTAAATTATAAATTTTGATTTTTTAGCGACGGGATTTAGTTCGGTCGCTAAATATTAGTTAAAATTAGCAACAGAATTGAATTCGGTCGTTATTTCGGTCGTTAAATTATAAATTTTGATTTTTTTAGCAACAAAATTTAATTTGGTCGCTAAATAGTAGTTAAAATTAGCGACGAAATTGAATTCGGTCGCTAAATAGTAGTTAAATTTAGCGACAAATTGAATTCGGTCGCTAAGTATTAGTTAAAATTAGCGACGAAATTGAATTTGGTTGCTATTTCGGTCTCTAAATTAGAAATTTTTTATTTTTTTAGTGACGAAATTGAATTCGGTCGCTAAATATTAGTTAAAATTAGCGACGAAATTGAATTTGGTCGCTAAATAGTGGTTAAATTTAGCGACAGAATTGAATTCGGTCGCTAAATCAGAAATTTTGATTTTTTAGCGACGGAATTAAACTCGGTCGCTAAATATTAGTTAAAATTAGCAACGAAATTCTATTCGGTCTCTAAATCAGAAATTTTGATTTTTTTAGCGACAAAATTAAATTCAATAGCTAAATATTAGTTAAAATTAGCAACGAAATTCTATTCGGTCGCTAAATATTAGTTAAAATTAGCAACAAAATTCTATTCGGTCGCTAAATATTAGTTAAAATTAGCGGTGAAATTCTATTCGGTCACTAAGTAAAACTTAAAAATAATTATAAATTGCTTAAAAGTGATGATAATATTTTTGTTGAGTACCAATCTCATTTTCTTTTTTTTGTAAGAGCAAGACATTAATTTATATTAAAAAAATATTTATATGCACTCCTACATAATTAATATCAATAGTTATTTATGTGAAAAAATATTTAGAGGTTTTTTTTTTACGATTGAATTTTTAGGCAGTTTTTTAATTAGAGTATATGAATTTTAAAATTTCTTATTTATTTTGATCCATATTTATAATATATATTTCTAACTTATGATAACTTTATTTTTAAATGAATTTTTATATTTAAATTTTAAATTAGTATTTTATTAATGATTAATAATTAGAAAATAAAACAAGGATAAATACATTTTTTGAATTTTATATCTTAGATTTAAGATGAATAAATATATTAAATTAATTAATAATTTATTTAAAATGTTAAAATTTAATTTATAAAAATAATATTTTAAAAGAGAAGGGTTATAATAACATCGGTGTAACTTTACTAAGTATTACATCGCTCAATAACTTTTTATTAAATGTGAAATTTTATAAATTCAACCGTTAGATTGAAAATTTTTTACTCTTAGATCATATATACAGAATCTTACATGAATTCAAGATGATTTGATACTTCATTCTTGTAAAACAAAATTGACGTAATATATACATTTCAAATAAAATATGAGCACTTTGATTACTTTTAAGTTATTGTTTAATTTTAACAAAAATTGATATAAACATATAAAATGATATGAACTTTCAATCTATTGGTTAGATTTACAAAATTCACATTTAATATAAATTTATTGAGCGGTGTAATACTTAGTTAAAGTTATACCAGTGTTATTATAACCCTTCTCGTTTTAAAATATATAAATTATTATTTAAACTTTTAAATTTATAATAAACAATTTAAATTGTATCATAAAATTAATTTTAAATATAAATAAGTAGATTGTTAATTATAAAAGTAAGTATATATATAAATAAAGATTAATTAAATATAATATAATTATTATTATTAGTAATATAATTATTATATATTTATAATGGTCCGGATATACCAAAATGATAAGGATCCAAAAATAATATAAGTATGAGATTGGATAGTTGAGGATGACTTAAATGAATTAATTTGTACTACTTATACTAACAACATACATTTGTTTTTCGGTAGCTTATCTCATAAGAACTTCACAATTAAGCGTGCTTGACTTAGAGTAATATATGGATGGGTGACCTTCTGGGAAGTTTCCAAAAATTGTGTAATTAAGGACAAAACATGCTAAAAACTTAAGTATTGTAAAATAAAATCCTTAAGAGGCCAAATATGAGTGGTTCATAGCGACCAAATTTGCGACGTCTATAAAATTTAATAAAATAAAAAATAAATATTTAGCGACCGATTTAGCAACCGATTTATTCAGTCACTAATTTGGTCCTATACACTTCAGCGACCAAAATAATTTCAACCATTTAGCGACCGAAAATTTTTTAGTCGCTAAATAGCTTAGCGACCAGGGTTTTAGCGACTTATTAAATTCGGTCGCTAAGGTAAATAGCGACCTATTTTTGCAATTTAGATCGATTTTGGTGGTCGCTAAATTGCATATTTTTTATAGTGAGTCTAACTAAGACTTACCACACACACACAAATTCATCTTATATAGAGTGAAGCAGACACCTCAAATTCAAAAGTCACAAAATTGTTTTTATAATAACTAGTTAGGGCGAGATATTTTGTGTTTCTATATTTTATTTAATAAAAATGTTTAAAAATTATTAATATTTGGTAAATCAATTAGTGTTACATTTGGTCTACAAACCTAAAGGTCTTGAATTCGAGTCTTATCTGTATAAGAATGATTAATTTTTAATATTATTTTTTATTATTTAAAAATTCAGGGATAAAATTATCTTTAAAATGTATATACCAAATGGGACAATCGCCATTATTATATGTTATAGAATAGATTTTTTTTATAATAAATGACATCACAAGTATTATATTCACCATCACCTCTATCACCATTATTGTTGTACTACCATTGTTATTATTGTCGTCATCACTATTATCATTAGTGTCAAGATAGTGGTAAACTGGTAATGGTAACTAGTGATAATAGCAATGACAACGATGTGATAGTGGTGGTAATAATAATAATGGTTGTTGTACTGATGATTATGAAAAAGATAACTATATGAGTGACAATAAGTAGTAATTTTTGTTTATTACATTTTAATTTGAGTTGTTTATTTTAATCTAAATTTTGTTATTATATGTTCTCATTTATCATTATAAGAGATTTCTCATTTAAAACATCTCCTTAAACTAAAATTTTTCTTGTAATACTAATTAATGTAATTATTAATGTAATATATAAGTATTAAGATAATATTTAATAAACTAGTAATTTTTATAAATATTCAAACGAACAAATATTTTCTTATAAAATATTAATTATTGTATTTATTAAATATCATGCATTTAATGATGTAATATATTTATTAAATTTAATAAATGGAATATAATATGTGTAAATTGAAATATCATGCAAATTTAATATTTTTAATTGTTATTCTAATAAATAACTTTAAATTTTACAAAAATAAATATGAAATGACCAAACGACAAGTTAATAAATTAAAATATTTACAAGAGGAAATAACTTCGTGGTACTCCTAGGAGGAGTTCTTGGAACTGACAGTTGTTGGGAGAGCAAATGGCTCATGTAATCATAGAATAACAAGAGTCACGACATATCCAATACCATTTAAATATTATATTGGGTAGAGGGTACCCAACAAACAATTAAGAACAACAACAATGGTAATGAAATGAATCGCAAAAACAATGGACAAGTGAAGGTAGAAAGCAAAACTCTAGAGCTAAAAATAAAGGTATGAATAAGTACATGGGTGAACATGAACATGTAATACTTCACTCTTTTAAGGAATACATGTATAATTTTATCTTAAATTATCTCATCCACACAAAATAAAAATATTAGGAACAAAAACACATTTAATTAAAAAACAATTAGAGATACTAAGATGCATTGAATGCAATGATGGATCTAAAATTTTTAAGTTGTGGAGACAACTCAACCAAATATATAAATTTATAATATCAATAATCTAATATAAAATAGAAATTAAAAAATGAAGTTATCTTAGTATTGTAGTTATTTAGTTTATATTTATTTTAAATTTGTTTAAATATATATAATTATTTAACATTTATGATATTTTTATTTATTTTTATTCAAAGATAAGTTTCATATGTTATTCTGGTTAATTTATAAAAGTATAAAGTAAAAAATAATTCTAATATGAATATAAAAATACTCATATATTATAAAATTAATAATTTCTATTGTAATAATGAATATAACATATTTTGTTAGAATTTAGAATCTAATTATGTTATTATTGTAGTTATTTTATTTTTATTTATGTTACATTTGTTTAAATATATACAATTATTTAACATTTATGATATTTTTCAATTTTTATTAAGAGATAAGTTTTATCTGTTATTCTGGATAATTTATAAAAATAAAAAGTAAAAATTATTGTTAATAATGAATATAAAAATATTTATATATTATAAAAACAATATTTTTCCTTTGTAATAATGAATATTACATATTTTTATTAGAGTTTAGAATATAATTATTCAGTATTGTACTGAGTATAAAAACAATAATTTATTTATTTATTTTACATTTTTTTAATTTGTATAATTGTTTAACGTTTATGATATTTTTTATTCATTGATAAGTTTTTTTATTATTCTGGGTAATTATAAAATATAAAATATTGTTAATAATGAATATAAAAAATTAATATATGATAAAAATAGTTATTATTTCAAATGAGTGGAAGATATTTTAAAAATAAAATAATTGGAGGGGTAGAGAGAATGTTTTGGGCGAGAAAATTTTTGCCCACTTGTTGACATATGTCCCCACATAACTTATTTATTTGTTTATTAATAGTATGATATAATAATAGCAGTGAGAATGAAATTAGCCTTGTCTCTTTATGATTTTATTTTATTTTATTTTAAGTGAAGTCTCTTTCATATTCAAATTCTTGAGAAATGGAAGAGAAAGAATACCATCAAGAGTACAAGAACATTTATGATGGGCTTTAAAGCCTCAGGAGTGAAAAGAAGTAGAAAGACATTAATCTTGTCTCTTTGTTTTGTATATTCAAAATGAAACAAAATAATATTATACAGTATTTTAAGATGAAGTGAAATACAAGTCCATTTTTATTTAGGCTGCGTTTGGTTGTCTTTTGTGTTTTAGATTTGAAAAACCATTTTATAAACAAATTTTAAAAAACTGACTTTTATAGAGTAGAAGTGAGAAAAAAAAATGTATCAGTATTTTTGACTCAGCCTCTAAATTTATATATCACTTACGCTTTTAGCAGATGCAGCAGCTACTGTGCGCATAAAGCAGCTATGACTATGAGTGTAGGTCAATCAAAGAAACCCTATGGCCTATATACATTAAACTCACTACTCTATTCAGTTCAGGCATTTGCCCAGCATGGACCCTACTGTTTCAGATTGCAATTTTGGTAGAAAAGAAAGAAATAGAGTGGCGTCAAATAAAAAATGAAGAGAAATAGTTAAAAAATAAAATAAAATTTTAATTATTTAATTGAAGAGAAATAATTGAAAAATATATGAGAAATAAAATATATATAAGAAAGAGGAGAAATAAATAAATAAAAACATAAAATTTACTACTTTTAATTTCTTTCCTCTCTATTTCTTCTCAACCAAATAATCTTTCTCATTTTCACTCTCTTATTTCCACTCTTTCTATCTTATTTTTTACCCATTTCTTCTCTATTAAATAAAGTGTGAGTTGCTAGCTAAGGAAAAGTACTTTTTTGTTAGTTTATATATGAGAACTCTTTTTATATATAATCAAATAGAAAATTCAAATTAAAAAACTATAAACAAAATCATCACAATCACATTATTATTATAGTTCTCTCTTTAATAAATCACATCACAATTATATTTTTACTGACATCTCAATCACTATTATTATTATACTATTAACACTGTTATGATTGTTATGAGCAAGGTGATGATAAAAATAATAATAACAATGACGACAACAATAATAATGATAATAATAATTACCATAATATAATAATAGTAATGTAATAATGATAAGAATAATAATGTTGATTGTAATAATGATTATGATATAGATAATTACAGGATGATGATAAGTAGTAATTTTGTTTGTAACTTTTTAATTTAAGTTGTTTATTTTAATTTTAAGATTGTTATTATAAAAGATTTCTCATTTAAAACATCTCCTAAACTAAAAAATTTCTTATAATATTAATTAATATAATTATTCAATATACTATATAAGTGTTAAGATAATATTTAAATAATGTTATTAATAAACTAGTATTTTTTTAATAAATATTCAAACAAATTGATATTTTTTTATAAAATATTAATCATTATATTTATTAAATACAATACATTTAATAATATAATATATTTATTAAATTTAATAAATGAAATATAATATATGTAGATTAAAATATTAAAAATCTATTATTAAATTAACTATAATTATTGCAAAATTAATATTTTTTTTTATTGTTATCTTAATAAATTACTTTAAATTTTAAAAAATAAAATTATCAAGTGACTAAACGATAACTTAATAAACTAAAATATTTGCAAGAGAAAATAACTTTGTCGTACTTTTAGGAGGAGTTTCTAAACCTAATGATTGTTAAGAAAACAATTGCATCACATAACCATAGAATAACAGAAGTCACAACACATCCAACACCATTTAAATATCATATTGGGTAGTACACAAACAAGAAGGACAACAATAATAACAAATTGAACCACGTAAAAAAATGGACAAGTTAAGGCAAGAAGTCAAAATTTCAAAGCTAAAAATAAGGATATGGAGAGTACTTACGTGAACTTGAACATGTGATACTTCATTCTTTCAAGGAATACAAGTATAATTTTATCTGAAATTAGCTCATCCACACAAAATAAAAATAAAAAACAACTTTTAGGAACAAAAATACATTTAATTAAAAAAATTAGAGATACTAAGATGCATTAAATGTGTTTGTGTTGCATATAATTCAACGTTCAACATGATATTTTCATTAACCACACTGTTTCTCCATGCATAATCTTTTTCAGTCGAGGAGTATTCAAGTAATGGACCCTACACCTAAATTGAGGACTACATAATGCAACAAGCAAAAAAATCATTTGTGAGCATCCCTCACTTACCAACATGGTGTCCACAAAGCTTGTATCGTTTCAGTTGATTTTCATCACATTCTTGTGTTCACTTTTAAGCCTCTGTTCCACACAAGTTTCTGGTGTTTCTTTTGCCAATGCTATTGTCAAGGTTGGCCATGAAGCCGCACAAGATGAAGACATTGAAGCAAGTGCTCTATTAAAGTGGAAAGCCAGTTTTGATAACCAAAGTCAGGCTTCTTTGTCTTCTTGGTCCAATATTACTAGTCCTTGCAAGTGGGAAGGAATTGTTTGTGATGAATCCAACTCTATCAGCACTATAGATGTTACAAATTTTGGTCTAAAAGGTACACTTCTCAGTCTTAATTTCTCATCCTTTCCTAAGTTGTTGAGTCTAAAGTTGAGTTACAACTCCTTGAGTGGACCTATTCCCCACCAAATTGGCAAACTGTCAAGAATTTCTCAGTTGAAAATGGATCATAATTGTTTCAGTGGTTTCATCCCCCAAGAAATAGGGGCATTGCATAACTTGGAGTATCTATCCATGAGAGCAAATAGTCTTTTTGGTTCCATCCCCAAAACAATTGGAATGTTGAAAAATCTTGTCATGCTTGATTTGTCATCCAACTCTCTGTCTGGTGCAATCCCTTCATTTTCAAATACCAACTTGACAAATTTAGAACAACTTATCCTCTTTAACAACCTTCTCTCTGGCTCTATTCCTGAGGAGTTGGGAAGACTTCATTCTCTCACAACAATCAAACTGTTAGAAAACAATCTTTCCGGGCCAATCCCTTCTTCCATTGGAGACTTGGCTAATTTGAGAACACTTCAGCTCAGTTGTAATAAATTTGATGGATCAATTCCTTCCACCTTTGGAAACTTGACAAAACTCATTGAATTGTCCATGATGGAAAACAACCTTTCTGGATCAATTCCTGCTTCCATAGGAAACTTGGTCAATCTGGAGAAGCTTGGCCTTGCAATGAACAATCTTTCTGGACCTATTCCCTCTTCCTTTAGAAATTTGACAAAGCTCACCTTCTTATTACTTTATATGAACAACCTTAATGGTAGTTTTTCAACAGCAATAAATAACCTTACTAGTCTAGTAAGCTTACAACTAAGCTTGAATCATTTCACTGGCCCTTTGCCACCACATATATGCCTTGGAAGGTCACTTTCAAATTTTTCTGCCAATCAAAATCATTTCACAGGTACAATTCCAACAAGTTTGAAGAACTGCTCTAGCCTTTTTAGGCTCAACCTTGCAGACAATAATTTGACAGGAAATATTTCAAATGATTTTGGTGCATATCCAAAGTTGAGCTACATTGATCTGAGATACAATAACTTTTATGGCCACCTTTCATCAAATTGGGCCAAAAGCCATAATCTCACAACTCTTAAGATGTCCAACAACAATTTAAGCGGTGGTATACCGCCAGAACTTGGTCAGGCACCCAAGTTAGAGCAACTTCATTTGTCTTCAAATCATTTAACTGGAAAATTTCCAAAAGAACTTGGTAACTTGACCTCATTGTTTGATCTATCAATAAGCAACAATGAACTTTTTGGCAACATTCCTTCAGAAATAGGTGCTCTATCTCACCTTCAAAATTTGGATCTTGCAGCAAATAATTTAGGTGGCCCAATTCCAAAACAGATGGGAGAGTTGCTCAATTTACTTCACTTGAACTTGAGCAAGAATAAATTCACAGAAAGCATTCCTTTCTTCAACAAATTGCAATCTCTGCAAGATCTTGATCTTAGTTGGAATTTGTTAAATGGAGAAATACCGGCAACACTTGCATGTATGCGAAGATTGGAAACGTTAAACCTCTCACACAATAATCTCCATGGAGTCATTCCATCTAGTTTTAAGGATATGATTAGCTTGACAAATGTTAACATATCCAACAACCAATTAGAGGGTTCAATTCCTAACAATCAAGCTTTTTTTAAGGCTCCATTTGATGCATTGAAAAATAACAAAGGCTTGTGCGGTAATGCTTCCGGGTTGGTGCCTTGCACAAAGTTTAGTCCCAATTCTCATGGTAAAAAGAGAAATATCATCATGTTGAAACTATTCCTTATTTTGGGTTCATTATCGCTAGTAGTGTGTGCAGTTGGAGTTTCATTATATATTCATTGGCAAAGAGCAAGAAAAATCAAAAAACAGGCCGGAGAAGAACAAAGTCCAGATCTTTTTTCCATATGGCATTATGATGGAAAAATAGTGCATGAAAATATCATTGAAGCAACAGAGGATTTTGATGACAAATATCTCATTGGAGAAGGAGGGTTTGGAGCTGTTTACAAGGCTATGTTACCCTCTGGCCAAATTGTTGCTGTGAAAAAACTTCACGTTGAAGTTGACAGGGAAACACTTAATTTTAAGGCTTTTACAACTGAAGTTCGAACCTTGACAGAAATCAAACATCGTAACATTGTGAAGTTGCGTGGATTTTGTTCACATCCACGCTACTGTTTTTTGGTTTATGAGTTCCTAGAAGGTGGTAGCTTGGACAAAGTACTAAACAACGACACACAAGCAGTAATGTTTGATTGGAATAAGAGGGTTAACATTGTTAAAGGTGTAGCAAATGCTTTGTATCATATGCACCATGGTTGCTTTCCTCCTATTGTTCATCGTGACATATCAAGCAAGAATGTTCTTATAGGTTTGGATAATGAAGCCCGCATCTCGGATTTTGGAACAGCTAAAATTCTGAATCCTGATTCACGCAATTTCACCTCGTTTGCAGGCACTTATGGGTATGCTGCACCAGGTTAGGCCCTTATATTTTTTATCTTAAGAAACTTCACATTTGTTTCAATAATAAACATTGTCACTTTTTGTGTAATACTCTTACTTTGATACTTTGACGTATTACAGAGCTTGCTTATACTATGGAAGTGAATGAGAAATGTGATGTGTTTAGTTTTGGGGTTCTTTGTTTGGAAATAATAATTGGAAATCATCCGGGAGATATCATTTATTGGATGTATTCACCCTCTTCAACACCAAGAATGTCCAATTTGCTATTGAAGGATGTGTTGGACCAACGACTTCCTCTTCCAATGAGGCCAGTTGCTAAGGAGGTCGTCTTGATTGCAAAGATAGCATTTGCTTGCTTGACTGAAAGACCACTTTCTCGACCAACCATGGAAGATGTGCACAACATGTTTGTGATGCCTAAATCACCTTTAATGAAGGAGACACTCGACACCATTGCACTTGGACACCTTCAAAATTGTTGAATTTGGTTTTCTTTTGTATTGCAAGTTTTAGTCATGTCTTGTAACCTTGTCTATGTATATCTTGCAATAAATTGGTTCTTTGCAATGAATTGAAGTTGTGAAAATTTATAACTAGAATTCATATATTAAGTCATGTACATGTATCAATATCTCGTAAATGAAATTTTGCTTATTATTAGTTTTTTTTATCTTTAAATGTCACTAAATAGAAATGTGAGTGAAAATCATAATTTCATCCCTTTCATAATTTCACATCATTTATTTAATTACTTTTTAACTCTTAAATTCATGTTTTATAGTGAGTTTAAAATAAAAATTCATCGTATGCAATTGTACGTGAGTAAATTAGATTAACGTTTATGATGTTTCGTAAAATTGCACACATATATGTTAATTTTTAATATTTAAGGTAATTTCAATTTGTAATATTTTTAAACAATTAAAGAATTAAAATAATATTTAAAGAGTGTGAGTATAATATTGTTCACACTATCCCTTAAAACTGTTGAATTATTTTATGGTATTTGTTTGAGAGAATATTTTTATAAGGTTATTACACAAGCATACTCTATAATGATACGCTTTGGGCCTAAATCCTCACGATTTTGCTTTTGGTCATTACTCAAAAGGCCTCTATACAATCCTCCCCTCAAACAAGAGAGGGTGAAATCTATCTTTATATATCACATTATCATTTTTTATGAGTTATGAAAGTTCTCTCTATCTTTGAAGTATTTTTGTGTTATATAAGTTTTTATTTCTTGTTTTATTTTATCGATGTGGGACTTGTTTATATTCCAACAAAAACCTATATATATAAAAAAATCAATTTCAAACAGATTAAGAAAGTTAATTAAATATATTTAATTTTTACTATTTCACATAAAAATACATTATATTTATTAAAATATCTTAAATTACACGTATAATAGATAATGTTTTTATTTATTGTCTTAAAAGGTATTTTTAGTTTAAGAATATTAAATAATATTGATTTAATTAAAATTTATTTATATTTTAGTCCAAAATTTTAAACACTTTTTCTTACTTATATATAAGTTCATTAAAAAGTTAATGTAGAGATAAAATAAATAAATAAATAAATATGTGTGGAAAGGGAGTATGAGTAGGTAATTTTGCGAATTATTGGTTGAGTCTCAAATGGCGAAAGCGATGGAAATTTTGTCGGTATCCGCATACTGCATACCAATGCTTAGTTTAATGAGAATTGATATTTAAAATGCTTTCCACGTTGCAATATCGTAATCAGGTAGGATATACATGCAATCTTTATTTTATTGTAATATAGTAATAGTCGTGTAAATGAAATTAGCCTTGTCGCTTTATGATTTTTTTTTTTTTAATATTTTTTTAATATTTTAAGTGAACTCTCTTTCAGATTCAAATTCTTGACAAATGGAAGATGAAGGTACCATCATTACTAAATTTAGTTGCTGCATTTACATCTTGAAACAGAACTCATTACTCCTTATTGGTGGTACGTAGCAATTATTGCGTCTACGGAGCATGGACCCAAATGCTTTAGATTCCAATGTTGGTCCACAAAAAAAATCGGTTGGTAGTTAAGGAAAAGTAGCTTTTGTTAGTCCTAACTCATTAATGCTGGAATGTGAAACTCCAAGAGAATCTGACCTACCCTGCTCATCTTCATTAAGATCAAGTTGGTGGAAAGAACCTATTGAGATTGAATGGCAAAGTATAGAATTCTTCGTTTCTATTGTCTCCTTTAAACGTCCTAAACTTTACCCACCATGGCATCCCTCGGTCTTTCTTTGACCTTTCTACCTCAAGAGTGTTGTCAAGCAACACTGCCACTATCAAACCCACTGTTGGTGCTGATGAGAATAAGGTATTTAAGAACGCATTGAACTGCAAAGAAGAAAATTTAGCATTTAGAGCAAGCCAAATACTAAAAGACTATTGGTGTTGGCAGGTATAAAGCACAGGTTACATATCAAATTAAAAGTTCAAATTTCTTAAAAGAAGTCTAAAATCAAATAACATGCAGCAGCACTATTTGATAAAGCATATGTACTATTTTTAAGGTATTGAACAGAATAATATAGCATATACTCCTGGCTAAGGAAAAGTAAATCTCACCCATCCAGCATTAGTATGGACAAGGCCATGTCGCGAAGGAGTCCAGTATTGATCGAAAAATTGAGGAACTGATATGCCAAGGAACAGTGTGAGCCCAGTGATAATAAGATTTCTCATGGAGTTCATGTTTGTGAACTGAAGGAATGATATTCCAACTGAACCTGATGAACAAGGGAAAGTAGTTGTGAATAGAGGAACAAGAGAAAAGTATTGCAATGAAATCTCATTTAAGATTTATAAAACATACCCACAAGGCCAAAGAGAACACAGTACAGTGCAGCAAATATTGGGAACGGTATAGATGCAAACACAGCTCCAAACTTTCCTGCAGATGATGGCAGAACAAGTAAACAAAAAAATAAAAAAATAAAAAACTAAGAAGGAACTGTCTTTTCTTGTTTCTAATTGTTATCATAAAAAATTTCTGTGAATAACATGATGAGGAACTGGTTTACTTCTGGTGTAATCCAGGCTCATCTTTGATTTGTCTCTACCAACCTAAAATAGAGAAGAATATCATAAAGCCGGCAGAAATCTGAACAACTCTGCGACTTCCAACTCGAGTTAGTCCAAGTAGCCCCACATTTTCCCTATAAAAAAACAACCATGATGCTCATCAAGCTACTATAGAAAGATACATGTATCAAACACAAGAAACAGATTGCAGTTAAAACTCAATGGAGAGTGATACTTACACAGAAACACCGGAACCAGTCCCTGTTCCATAAAGACCATCAAGTAAGACACCAATCCCCTAGATAAAATAAACAATATCAGTTTCGGCTCTCAGTCATATCAACTTCTCCATAATATTATTAACTTATAATAACTGTTCACAGGATTGAATCTTAGAACTATTCAAATTAATGCAAAGGCATAAGCTAGGCAATTCAATAATAATAAATGACTTGTGCCTTATAACTAACCTGCCAACCAATGCCTCGACTTAATACATAAGCAGGAGGTGGAGTAGCAATTGCTAGCCGAGAGGCAGCCTTGTATGCACCAGTTGACTGCAACAAGAGTGCGTGGTCAAGATGTCAATAGATTGTTGAAAATTTACTAAAATACCATGAGAGACTATTTATGGTGATTGTAATTAGTGTTTTGTTTCTTCAGTCATTGTGGTTTTTAGGGGGGCCTGAGACCTCTTGACTAAATTTTAAAACGTGAATCTGCATGTACTCTGTTTTTTTTTTTTTGGCTGAATGAATCTGTATTCTGTTGTATCAACTACCTTGCACTGGGATATAACATATAGACAAACACTAAAAAGCTCTGCAGATGAGACTGAAGTCATCCAGAAAAATAAAAATAAAAACAAAATCAGAATGAAAATAGATACCTCCACCATTGAGACAATAACTGCAGACATCATGGCAAATGAATGGCCAGCAGAAAATGTAGGGGGACCCCATTGGAAAGGATAGGGGAACATGAACCTAGTACAACAAGAAGAAACCTCAGAAGTCAGCAAAACCTTGGAACATATCAGAAGAAATTATAACATGCTTTTTCACCTACCATGGGGCCGTAGATATCAGGTTTGCTCTGTCTGTTTGACAACTACGTTGCGTTGTGTCAGGCTTGTGTCGGTAAGCTCCACTGGCAGTCAAGATAACAGCATAGATCCAAACAATTGGGACACATATCAACACTGGAAAACGTTCAAAGATGGGGATATCTCTAAATGGTCTCACGTGCTTTAGATACTGCAGTTTATAGCAAATTAGTTTGTCTTAAGGAAAGAAATAATAATTTGATGCACAATTGCACACTACAATTTTCTAGTTGCAGTACTTACTTGTGACGAACCAATTACCAACAATAACATAGGTATACCAATTTCTACACAGTCCCCCAACTGAAAAAGAAGATAACAGAACATTGTGTAAATTTATGAAGAGGGAGGATGGCCAATTAGAAGATTCTGATAAAGAAAATGCCATCAATGTTTGCATGCAAATTAAGCATTATGCCACTACCAAATAGTTTAGAACATAAAAAGTAGACAGACCCCTCATATATGCTAAAAAAAAAACAAATATCAAAATTCACCATTGAAAATTGGAGGCACTTAAATAGGTGACAATTCAAGATTGGTTTCAAGAGAAGTTCCTTAAATATTATTGTTTATCATTAAGAATAAACTTTCTTCTAGATGATGATATTGTAGTCACAAATTGCTGTCAATAGAAGACCACTTTGTCAAAAGTTTGTTCAAAGATCGTGACAATTAAGATGGAGATCAGAGCCACACCTACCAAAGGGAATCCACGTTGAAATAAACCTAATCCGACCAATCCAACTACAGGTGCCATACCAAGGGGACTGAAAAATCTGGAGAGAAGAACCACCAAAAGAAATGCTTGAAATTTTACTCAAACATTTTCAATTCAGAAATATGAAACATGTCACGTGAAACTAGTATACCTTGAAAAGAGTCCCCAAACTTGGCTGTAACCCAGGATTATTTGAATACTTGATGCTACAATCAAAGCTCCTTGTATTGCTCGCATTGTTTGTATAAATCTCTGCAAACCAATCACATGGCAAGATCTCTTTCAATACACTACCAAATAAGAAAAAATTTAAGTGTGCTCCTAAAGTTTGTATAATCTATGTTGCTCCCTGATAATACCTTAGAAGAACCATACCACAAAAGCTAATAATTGTAATTGAAGAGCCCAAAGCCTTATAAACCCCACCATAAAATCTCATACTTTCACTGTGGGATTCAAGTCCCTTACCCTACAATTGGTCCTAAGTTCCTAACATACCACACTATGCAGCCGCGGCACCCATTTGGGCGGACTGTGCACTAGTCTTTTGACTAGTCCCAGAACAACACTACAATGTCAGTGTCAACACCTGTGCCTCGTTTGCGGCTGAGAGATGCGGTGGAATGATTTGATACGAATTGATAAGAACCAAACCAGTAGAGAGGAAAATATAGTGATCAACAAAAAACGATTGGATGTATTATTAGTCTACAGGGCTTAGATGTTACAAATCAATAAATAGATTAAATGTATAGTTTGATGTGCTCTCAAACTACCAGTGATGAATAAATGGAATGAGGAAACTTACTTCATGAGGGTCACTAATTTGTTGCAATGAGGAGTCCCTGATAATATAAGCAATTGGAAATACATACGCAAATGAACCTCCAACTACTGTAGGCAATCTGGTACCAAAAAGTGTTTGGAGAAGTGTGTTAATGCCAGCTACAAAGAGCAGAGTCTGTATTACCCGTGCCTTGTCACCCTGGTTGTACGAGCAACCAGATCACGAACAAGTAAATATCAGTAATAAATGTGTGTCAAAAGAAACAATTGTTTTACACTAGAGCAGTAATTCAGCATACATCACTTCCTCCCATGTATGGAACAATGGTTGAAGGAATCATCACACTTGTTCCCAGCATCAATATATAATTTTGAAATGCTAGTAGGATAGCTTCAGCTGCAAGACAAGACATTCACAATGAGCCAAGAAGAAAGAGATTGTAAAGAAAACATTAATATCCCAGCTCACAGTCTAAATTGCACTGCTAAAGTAGAGCACGACAATTTGAAAACTCAAAATCACTTCAAGCAAATCAAACCATTGATTAAAATTCAAGAGTCCAAGAACTTCACACCAAATTTGTGTGTATCTTGGGCATGGAGTCTTGTGTTAAATTTTCATTTGACCTTGTTATGCTAAAATTTTCACATAACGTAAAAATGTTGAGTACTAGGAGGTTCTGGAGGCAGCCTTAAGGTGGGCATAGTAGAGAAATAATTGAATAGCATGATAATTTCCGGTTGATCATCATTGTAGATATCATGTAAGGTAACTTTGCACCAAATGTTTATATATTTATGTGGAAGATGTCTAATTAAAGAATTGAGCATTAAATGCACAGTTATACAGAGATCTCTTATAGAGAAAGAATACATAAGGCAAAACGAATTATGGAAGTTGACAACGTTGCCTACACATCCAGAAGGCCAAAGATAATTTTGGGTCGATCTGGTAGATGTGTTGGCAGATAATTTCTTCTCTTTGGCCTTTTGGGTACATAAAATTGTTGTGCATCAAGGGTTACCACATATACACACTGTTTCTATATTGATAATATATTTGTCTACTTTGGACTTAAGCCCTCACAGTTCTACTTTTGGACATTACTATTTTTCCAATAGAGACAATTATGTGTATATAAACTCATATTCGTCCTCTTGGTCTAACGATGTAAGACTTGAGACATAAGTGTAGCGGTAATCTTAATCTCTTCCTGACTAATTGTTTCTTTCTCACATATAAGGGTAGTCACCAAGTGTTCTCAAGAACTTCGCAAAGAACATAACAGAATCATTGTCATATCTTCATCGTCAATCTTTAAGTCGAATCTCAATAAATCACTAATTGTATGATTGAGGGAATTGATGTGTTGTTGCAAATCAACTCCTCCTTCTTGCATTTTCATTGGCTTATCCTCATCGTCAATCTTCATGTCAGGTCTCAGTAAATCATTGATTGTTTGATCGAAGACAATGAAGTGTTGTTGCAAATAAGTTCCTTGTATTTTCATCCCATCTAGTCTTTTCTTGGCATACAACTTATTCGTTATGGACTTGAACCATACAATTGTGTTTGGCAGACGAGGTGCTATATCATGTTATGCTAAACACACACAACCTGTCTCGATTTTACTTTTAGACATCACCCAAAAAACCTCTTACCAATTGAGACTTATTGGTGGAGGACCATCCAAGGAGGCTACACACTTGAAGACTATGTGTGTATATAAACGTATGTTCATCCTTTTATTTGAACGATGTAAGACTTTGCTTCCATCCCAATAATCTTTCTCTCAAACAAAGGACCATGTTTTAGTTCAGTCACGTTCTAAGTACTTAGATCGCCGCTCCATCGTTAACTTACGATAGCAGGGCGCGTCTCCTAAGCCTCCGTATTACCAGGAAAACTCTCTTTCATATATAGACCCACCATCCCAGATCCACTTGCCAACCATGATACTTGTCAAGCTGGTCACATGGTCAAATGGGTGACTTTGATATCGATTATCTGCTTTAGGCTTAAACCTTCACGATTTTCCTTTTTGGACATCACCCAAAAGATTTCTAACGAATAGAGACAACTATGTATATAAATCATGTTTGTACTTATTGGACATCACCCAAAAGGTCTCTAACCAATAGAGATAAACCTTATGTGTATATAAACTACAAGGGATCTTTTACCCAGATTTGCCTACCAACTCCATAATCAGCATACTTGCCGAGCTGGTCACCTAGTCGCTTTGATACCACTTGTTGTGCACCGAAAGTTACCACATATACACAGTATTTTCACATTGGTAAGATTTTATCCGCTTTGAACTTAAATTCTCACGGTTTTACTTTTGAACATCATCCAAAAGGCCTCTTTCCAATGGAGAAAGTTGTGTGTATATGAACCCATGCTAGTTCTCTTGTTCTAACAATGTGGGACTTTGATTGTATCCCAACAAAAGCACATATTCAACCTATGCAGTTAATTTTTGTTTTGTTTATCGTATTGATCTATATCTAGATCTGCATATCATCATCCTCTTTGTTTACTCTATCTATTTCTTGTTTCTTATTTTTGTAGGCAACATTTTCAACTTCCTGGATTCTTTTAGCCTTATGTATTCCCTCTATAAATGACTTTTGTATATTACTGTGTATTTAATCCTTAATTCTTTAACTACACATCTCAGACATAAAAAAATTAGGTTGTCTTCAGCACCATGTTGATGCTCTACTATGTCCACCTAGGGCAATGAAGCACTTCTCCTAATCACAATTAACTCACTTGGCTGCAGCATCAAGACGGCTCATCTCACCATTATACATTTTATTCACCTCTAGAGCCAAGGTGATATTTATATGTACTCAACAATTATATAGCATGAACTCTACATAATCACGTGTCAATGTGTCAAATACTCTGTGTGTTTTATAAGTTGTTATTTCACTCAAAAATCTCTCAATCATTGAAGTATGTGTGTGTTTTATAAGTTGTTATTTCTTCTCTTATTTTATTAATGTGAAACCTTGTTTGTATCCCAACAAATACCTCTCGAACAAGGTTTAGATACCTCTTTAACACAAGTTGGACAACAACCAAGAGAGTGAATCAACAACGCTTACTTTTGGCTAAACATGTCTCGAGCACTCATCATATTTTGGAAAGAAAAAAAAAAAGTCAACTTATATTATAAATATTAAATACTAGTGAGAAAGAGACACTTTGTATTTTTATATGATTTATTTTAAAAAAAAATGAAAATAAAAATGAGTGGTTTGAAATCAGGAAATGTGAGTAGTTTGAGACAATTAAAAGGGTAAAAAGGGATATAAAAATGTGTACCAAAACTAGCAGCAATTCCTTTGTGGTGGGCAGCTAGTATGAAGTGGGAAAATTAAATTTTTGTGTACACAATTTTTTTATACTTTATCATTAAGAGATGCATAGGTGAAAAGAAAAGGTTGGAAGAGAGGTATAAATGACTAGAAATAATTGGAGACAAAAAAAAAGGTATTTTTTTTATATATCGATATATATTATGAGACTCAACGTTAATTTAGGCTCATTATCACAGGACTTAACTAATAGTTTTAACTTTATATAGTATTTGGTTGCACTGAGGTGGAGGGTAAAGGAGGAATTTTTAAAATTTTTGTTATTTGCTCAATTTTCAATAGATAAGGATAGGGGAATGGAGGGAAGAAAAAATCCTTCTCGTCTAAATTTACTTCCCCTGGGAGAATTTGGAAGGAAGTAGAGGATTTTTAAAATATTTTAAGTGCAATATATAAAATATTCTTATTTATGATTCTAAATTTAAAATTATAAAAATACAAAATTAAATTGATTTTTAAAATCTCTCTCAACTCCTTGTAAATCAAAACAGAAAAACAAAAAAAAAAATTATCTCTCCTCATCTTAAACCAACAAAATTTTTAATCCCTTCCTTCTCCTTCCCTCCCCTCTCCCCCATTCCTTTGAAGCAAACAGAACAGATATAATTCATCTTATTTTGGAAACTTTTTTGTTGTAAAGATTGCATGAAATCATTCATCTAATTTTCGGGACTTTTTTTTTTTTTTAAGATTACGGTGTGAAATTGAGTATTCTTTTAGTGAGAGGCATTATCATATGAAAATTGAAAAATAACAATTTTGTTGAGTTCAATGATCATGTATTAATATACAACAATGTTATCGATGTAAAACAATTTAATATTATCTGTATAAAACAATTTAGTAACAAACACACAGTGACCCAATTAATAGTATAAAAACAATTATTGAAAGTTTATAGATTTAGCATACATGATAATTAGTGGTTAAATGACATTACATATATAACCTATTTTCTCTCTTATTTTTAGAGAGGGTGAATAAATATAAATCTTAATTTTCAATTTAAAATTATGTAAACACAATGTAAGGATGGTGGATTAGTCATAAATTAATAATACGTAGGACCACTTATTCTAACGTCATTAGTAACTAAATTTTTCATTTATCCATAAGAGAAAAAGTGGGGTAAAGTGGTAATTACAATATGATGGTCATGACTCATGATTGCAAGCCTTCTTAGAAATAGTGATCTTTGTTTGTTTCACAGAGCTAAAGGACAAGTCGGAATGATGATGAAAAACAGGGAAATTTACCGTGTGTTTGGAACAGCGTCAAAACTTGATTTTTCACGTTTGACTGGAAGGAGAAAATAATAGTTTCTCCTTAAATTGTTACTTGGACGTGAAGAGAGAGAAAGAAATTGAGTTTCAAAATTGAAACCAAACACACACTCAATATATTTATTTAAAAACCATAATGGTGTAATACATATTTTAACTTCAAATTAAAAACTAATCCAACTAGGAAAAGGCTAAGAGAAAAAAGTTAAGACTTGACAGTCCCAATCTAACCGGATAACATTAAAAAAAATCAACTTTTTAATCTATAAATAACCAGAATCAAAATGGAAGAAAAGTGAGCTAATGCAAACAAAAAAGACTTTGTATCATTTCTTTCTTAATTCATTCCATTCATATGAGTTTGATTTTTAACCCCTTAATGATCATTTTATTTGAAAGGCAAAGATTTAACAAGTATATTTTATTTGTCCGATGGCAACAGAAGATGATTAAAAGCAATAAAAAAAAAATATATGAAGAGATAGCAGTTAGTTATAAGAAGAGAGGAAGAACATACCCCATGGAGGATTAGAGTCTAAGCAGTATTGGAGGTCCTGAAGTTGTTCCATAGGGAGATGAGTAATGTCTGACATTGTAGTGGAGCTTGTGAGTTGAGAAAGAAGAGAAGCAAGAGAGAAGAAGAAAGTAAAGTGGAAACATAAAGTGAAGAAAACTAAGGCATGAATATTAATGAAAACTGAAAAGGAACAGCGCAAGCTTGTTGATTTACGAAATTAACCCTTAATGAGTCATGACGCATGGAAGTGTCCTTCCAAGTTCCAGTCACTGGGGAAACCACCGAAGCAGTGTGCGTCACTTTGGTCCCCTCTCTGCCTTCCTACCATTTCTGCAACAAAACTATTTACATTATTTTTTTATACTAATTATAGCCTATTATTTTTTATTTCATGAATACTTCTTAGGGAAAGAAAGTCTCTATCAAAAAGCGTAACAGAGGACTAATGTCGACACTTCTTCACAAATGAAGAACCATTTTAGAATTTAAATTAGTGCGTGTTTGCTTTAGTTTTTGGACGTAAAAATTCACATTTGTGAGAAGCAAAAAATTATAGTTTCTATGTAAATTGGCTTGTAAACAGAGAGTGAAAAATCACGTTTCTAAATTTAAAGTAAACACGCACTCGGTGGTAGGTGTTAAGGAATGTTAAATTTTTACCAGCAATAAATTTTTTTTATAAAAAAATTACATAAATAGAATTAGAAGTAGCATCAAACACTGTTTATGATCAAATTTCAAAAACCAAATTCTGACCTTCACCTGTACATTCCGTTGAGGTCTTCGGCTGTCGAAATTCGGTGTTTAGAAAATCGAATACCAGGCAGCCATTTTTATTTTTATTTTTCGATTTTCATATTTATTAAATAATAAATTACATTTATAATAAAATTCATTTTTTAAATAATAATTAAATAATAAATAATATTTATAATAAAATTTAAATTTTAAAAAGTTAATAAGTTATATTTATAATAAATTATTTCGAAAATAAAATTGAAATTTAATAAATAATAATTATAATAAGTTATATTTATATTTTAAAAAAATTAAATTTTTAAACAATTTAAAAAATATGTAGTTATTAAATAATAAATTATATTTATAACAAAATTCAAATTTTAAAAAGTTAATAAGTTATAATGTTAATACATAATAAATTTAATTAGTTATATTTATAATAAATATTATATTTAATAAACAATATTTTAATGAGTTTTTCTTTTTAAATTGAAATTCAATAAATAATAATTATAATAATTGAAATTTAATTTTATTTTCAATATAACTTATTATAAATATTATTTACTAAATTTAAAATTTATTTATAAATATGACTTATTAAGTTTATTATTTATTAACATTATAAGTTATTAACTTTTATTATAGATATTATTTATTATTTAATTATTATTTACAAAGTTTTATTATAAATAAAATTTATTATTTAATAAAATGAAAAAAAAAAAAAAAAAACAAAACAAAAATGGCTGCCCGGAATTCGGTTTTCCGAAAACTGGATTCCGGCAACCCAAGACATCAACGAAACACACATGTGAAGGTCAGAATTTGATTTTTGAAGAATTAAATTTTGACCATAAACAGTGTTTGGTGTTATTTATATAAATAATGTATTCAAGGTTCTATTTAAGAATTTTTTTTTAAAAAATATTATTGCTGTAAAAAATTCAGGAATGTTGGACATAATTGTCATAATAAGGAACTAGGGGGATTCATGCCCATTAATGAACTAGGTGAGTTATGAGTTCTCAATATAAACCTTTCACATCATTTTTGTCTCTTATTGCTTGTTCAAGCTTCATTTTTTACACAAGGACTTTGTAAATAAAATATTACTTTTCGTATTGATTATAATGGATACACCATAAATTATTAATATGAAAAGTAATTAACATAATTATTTTGAATTTATTTTACTGTAAGTTTAAGTTTTATTTCAAACATATTCTTTATTTTAAGTGGTTTCATATTTAATATTAGTTATAAATAAATATATAAAAATAAAACTAATAATAAATGAATGTATAAAAGAATTTAATTTTGAGTAACTTTAAAAGTTATTGGTTATTGCTATCAAAGAAGTCCAATAAAATTTAGTTGCTAGACCGGTGAAATAAAGGCTTACGATATATATACTTTTTGATTCCAAATAATTTTATTCCAATCAGGTCCAATAAGTTTTATTCTAAATAATTTTAATGTTTTAAAAAATACCTTTTACAATAATAAATTTAGTATTTTAAAAAGTTTTTTAAAATTGTATTTTAACATACTTTTAAAAGTATTTTATGAAATACTAAATTTACTGATCTGAAAAGAACTTTTCAGAATTATGTCTGAAAAATACTTTCTCAAATGTTAATTTTACTATTTTAGAAAGTATTTTTCTTAAAGTGTGTTATTTTACATAATTTCGTAAAAAAATCTGGAATACTAAATTTTCTATTTTGAAAAATACTTTTCATAAGTATGTAAAAAACACAATTCTAGAAAATAATTTTTGAAACACTAATTTCACTATTCTAAATAATACTTTTTGAAATATTGAAATTAATGTTTGCAAAAGTAATTTTCAAAATACTAATTTTAATGTTCAAGTTTTTGGAAGTATGAGATAAGAAGAAGTGTTCAAAGAAAAAACTTATGTTTAGCTCAGTACCTTCAAAATTGTCAAGGAAATCACATATGTCTACAATGTCATCATGCATTAGTTCTATAGTGTGGGTGTATATAAAAACTGAAAAATGTATAGGAAAAAAAGAGTAATATGAAAATTAAAAATATTAAAATTATTTACTGAAATAGGTGAAAAGTGAAAGAAAAAAAAAAAAACAAATAAAACAAGAGAGTGCATGTAAAAATTAAGGGAAAAAAAGTGTGTAAAAAAATATAAAATTAAAAGTTAGAATGTAAGTTAAAAAATTAAAGAATAAAAAATAAAATAAAAGTTTACTTATAAATAGAAGGAGGTGTATATATCAAGCTGGCCCTATATTTTTAGTTTAGTTGGCCCAATTTCAAGACCGAATCGGGCCTGTTTTTGTTTTTAAAAGAAAAAAAAAAAGTATTTCAGGATGAATCCGAATATATATAATAAAAAAAATTTGGACAAAAACTAAAGAATTTTTATAGACCCAATTAATATCTCTATATATAAAAGGTATTGATTCTCGATAGTCTAATATGTTGAACAGTGAGCCACTGAGCCAGGGATTTCGTTTACATGTTCTTCAATTTTCTGAACATATTAAGCTCCCTTCCGTAAATTATATAAGAAATAATTAGATTTTTTTTCCAATTATAAGAAATATAAACTCATTTTAAAATATTTTAATTTGTTATACTCTTTCTTAATGATGAAATACATCAATATATTACTTACTTACTCAAAGCATTCATAATGATAATTACTTAAGGATGTATCTTATTATATTTTATTGAATTTCACATTGTCACATCATATTTAGAGTCTATTTGAATATAATTTAGAAAAAATTTAAAAAAAAATTCTATTAAAAATAATGAGTATTTTCAAGTAGATATTTTAAACTTGTATTCAAATATATTCTTAAACAACTCATTACATTTTTACTCTAATAGTAGTATCACATGTGATTTTGAGTTACTTAAAATTAAATAGAGTTACTTATATAGACAACTATTTCATTTGGACAACTTAATAATTGTGTGTACATGTAAGAGAAAGAAAATCTATTTTAAGTTAAACAAATTTTGAGTAAGAACTAACATTAGTGAAAATTAAATTAGTTCTTTAAAATTAAAGCGGCACATCCATGGGCTCATTTTAAAAAATAAAGTGAGGTACTTATTTAAATCACCTAACATGTTATGACTTATAAGTGTTGAGACTATTTTTCAATTCCTATTGTTACTATAAGAAAAAGGAAAAGTTCCAAAATTAGTTATACTAAAGATCAAATTTTCATTCTACCCATACATGATTAGCATTTAATATTCAAAATTTAAATTTATTTTTGATCTTAAACTTTTTAATTATAAATTTTATTCTTCAAAATTTTTAAAATTAAATACTATTAATTTATTATAAATATACCATCCAAAATTAAATACGTGAAATATGAGTGACATTACTTAATAGTTATTAATCATATTGAATGTTATATAAGGAATAAAATTGTATTTTTCTACATATATGCCATGCTTTTTTGTTTATTTCAATTAAAATTTATAATTTATTTAGATATTTTCATTTTAATGTTTTAATAACATTGTTTTCTTTTACTAAGTTAAACTAACTATTATGTATATCACTCACATTTCATGTCAAAAAAATTTATTTAATTTTGATTGATATATTAATGATAAAATAATATTATTTAATTTTAAAAATTACAGAGATTGCATTTATAAAAATAAAAAAATTTGAGAGCCAAAATTATCCGTTTAAAAAATTTTAGAGATAAAAAATGGAGTTAAGGATGTTAAAAACAACTAAAGTTGCATATGTACAAGGTCATACCAGTTTAGATAATCAACTCTTAGTAATAAGATAAGATATTGACTCTAAGCATTAAATGTTGATTACCAAATCCGAAGTATTTGCAATCACAGATTGTATCTATGAGAAAATTCATTTGCTCCACTGCAAATTGCACAGACAAAAGTGTATCGAATTAAGATTTTAATTAAGATTATTATAAAATAGTCTTATGATATTTTATAAGAAAAAAATAACATAAAAAAAGTGTCATGCGGTATTCTTTAAGATAATTATATTTTTTTATTTAAAGGTATGTCAAAATCTGTAAATTAAACTATCGAATCTCAGGCTTGAAATTTTGTTTTCTATTTGCCAAAGATCTCGTTTTGGACCACTTGTAATGTGATGATAGGTTTGCATTGGCCTACACATACATGTTGAATTATTTATTTATTTTTTAATAATAAAGAGAGATAATTTTTTTATCAAATCAAAATTTTATAAAAATAAAGCGGTACTTTGAATTTCAACACCATATCAAAGATGAAAATCAAACTTTAGTACTTCATTAAAAATACAAGTATGAAAATATACTAGTTAAAATTGAAAAATGCACCGACTAGTACTGCAAAATATATCTCATATCTCTCAAAGGTAGCTCTTAATTAACGAAGTTGGGTGTGTCCTGCAATTATTTTTCAGATATACCAACCCATTTAAAAGCAGTGTCTTACGTGTGGACCAATTCAGAAGTATGTTCCTCACCGTCACTTTATAAACATAATTAATTAATAATACATGCATGCATGCCAAGCTAATTCGATAAAATTTCATTCTATGGTTAATAATAATAACAAAGGAATCCCTACCTATTTATTTAAGGTTAATTTGTGGATACTAAAGTACACTTGATTTTGAATTGGTCCACATGTAAGACACTGTATTTAATTATAAATCTAAAAAATAATTGCGTTTGCGTCACAGACACATATATCAATTCATTTCGGTTTATAGCAGTCGGTGCCCAAGTACCACACCACACTTCTAATAACAAGCATGTATTTGTTGTCCTAATTAAACGACTTGTTTACAAAAATGGAAAACTTAATTACTCCTCATTCAAATTTTTTAAATCTCAACTATTACAGTCGTCTATTGAATACTTAAAAAAAGAGACTGTCATTTATATGGAATGTTTGAGTAAACTTTACTTAAAAACATTCTAAAGAGAGAAAAAAATAATGTTTTTATGAACTAAAATTAACTTGCATATTAGTTCATTTATAGAAAAAATTTAATTAACTTCTCTAAAATCTTACTTCTAACTCATATAAACTAATTTTAATTTATAGAGAAATTTATTTTAATTTTTTTCTTTATATTATTTTCTTTTAAAGGTGCTTTTATAGAAGTTTATCCATTAATCAGATCCATAATTATCTTCTCTAACTTAAATAAGATTATATCCAGCAAAAGATACTTATTGTATAGATGAAACTTTTTAAATATATTGGAAAAGAAAACAATTGTTTTATATATGTGGAGTACTATTTTGTTAAAAGGCTACAGACTAAAGAGTATATCTGACAAAGTTGAGTTCAATATAGGGTAAGCTTCATATGTTAATGATTATTCTATTTTGTGGTGAGTGACGTATATTCATTTTAAAATATTGAAGTCTGGACTCATGCACTAGACTAGTAAGTTTATTTGTTCAGTGGAAAAGTCTCCATATCAAGTGTACTCCATTTAGACGTAGTTGAGATGGAAACAATATGTAGATCTTAATTATCAGAACAATTGCCATTATAATAGGGATAACAATTACGTGAAGATTCTTTTCATGGACTCGTGGTGAAAGCTAAAGTATTTATACGTGTGCTTGCATGAGACTCACAAATCAATTATACTTGGACAAAATAATATTAATACCATAAAAATACAAATAATTATGTATTATTTTATCTCCTAAAAATTGATATATTTTTCCTCGGCATGAAGGTAATATACAAAACATACTAACAACCTATTTAAAACGTAATATTCGTCTAACACTAGTTTAATTAACTGGTTTGATCTATTGGTTAATGGACTCGGGTCAAGTTTTTTTTTTTTTTTTTTTTGTCTAAAATAGAAATTCAAACATATGATTAGTAGTCCATTTCAATTTATTTCGCATTTTAACTTATTGTATGTTTGAAATATTAGTTAAGAGATCGTAAATACGTCCATAAGAAGCTGTTTAAATTAGCTTTCGCCGTATTTTAATGCTGTGCATAGAAAATGAAGACTTACATTCTAAAATTCATTCTGAACATGCACTTAAAATTCCTTTTGCAATATTTGTTACTTTGCCATTATAATTAGTTTTTTTCTTCTTCTTTTTTTCAATTTCATTGCATTTTTCAGACTCTAGTTATTTCTTTATTTCTACTTGTCATAAACCAACATTTTGCTTCAATAGTTTGATTATTTTACATTAATGACTATATATTGTTAGAATTTTACAAAAACAATACACACAAATTTTATTAGTAAAAGACATTATAGATGATGATAAAAAATAAATTCATGAAAACTCAGGTCTAAAGTGAACAATTATACTAATAAAAAGATGCATGTAAAAATTATCTGAAAACAACAAAATATATAATACCTATCTTAAAAAATATATCTCGAAAAAAAAAACATCATATATTTGGTGTTGTGACACCCTTACTACCGCAACACATATATTGTAATAATGAAAACTTAACAAAAACAATTTTCAATTTCGGTAAAAGGGTTCGCATGAGAATCTTCAAAATTGTTCTTCAATAACCACAACGATAAAAATGAAACGTGAGTTTACAAATGATTTTCAAAAATAATATTTACAATTCTAATTCCATATAATAATCTATGTCCTAAAGAAAATCCTCTGCCCCGATGTCACAATATCAGAGTATAACCACAACTCAACCGTTAGCATTCTAGATGTCACTCGTAGCCGGATCTTCCTCACCTAAAATATCCACAAATCGCACGGTGAGAAAAGAAAACATCTATATATATATAGCACATAAGAAAACACAACATATTATCTTATTTATAACTTAATATTCATAAATATTTCAACATATCGTATTTCAATCAATCATACATCGTCATCACGTCATAATTCTCAATCACACCAATCATCACAAATCTTGCACTTCACACTATGCCAAGGTTACGCTACCCATTTAACAATCTCAGGCCGTGCTCACCCCTGATATAACACTGTGCCAAGGTCACGTTATCCCTATCCCAGGGTCGTGCTCACCCTTGACATGTTAACCAAGGTCACGATACCCACGTAACAATCCAGAGTCGTGCTCACCCCTGATATAACACTGTGCCAAGGTCACGTTATCCCTATTCCAGGGCCGTGCTCACCCCTGACATGTTAACCAAGGTCACGATACTCATGTAACAATCCAGAGCCGTGCTCACCCCTGATATAACATTGTGCCAAGGTCACGTTATCCCTAACCTAGGGTCGTGCTCACCCCTGACATGTTAACCAAGGTCACGATACTCATGTAACAATCTCGGGCCGTGCTCACCCCTGGTCATAAGTGTGAAGAACCACAATCACATCTCATTCACATTCACATCCACATCCACATCCACATCCACATCCACATCCACATCCACATCCACATCCACATCCACATCTCAATTCCACAATACACACACAATCCACACAAAATGGTGATTCACATACCCCTCAAGTAATTCATCATCTAAATCATCAAACAATATAACAATAACATTCATAAACTAATATAACAAACAACAGAAGTATCAATTTAATATAATTTTAACGTAAACAGTAAAATCCCCAATTGTTCCAAAACCTAACTCACATGCACTTTTCTACAATTTCGTTCTCCCTCTCAGATCATCATTTTTACAAATTATTAGCATATCTATAATCCTCAACACATACAGAATCTAATGGGATCCTCAATTTCTCAAACAGAAATCATCCAATTTTTCACAACCTAACTTACAGACACTTTTCTATAATTTCGTTCTCTCTCCCAGAGCATCATTTTTACAAGTTAAACATATATTCGTAATCCTAAATATATATAGAATCACATAAGATAATTAATTCTCCAAACAGAAATAATTATAAAATTATTCATAACTCTAAGGGTTCTTCCTCTACCCAATTCCCTCATGTAACTCTACATATAAATAATCTCCTTTTCTCCCGTACCTGGATAAATAGGAACTCGGGCAGAACCTCCTCCTCTTTTTCCTTAAACAAGGATCGGAACTAAATCTGGGACAGAACCTCATCCTCTGAGTTCCTCTTGGTCTTCAGAGAGAAGAAGAGGAACGAAAGAGAGAACAGAAGAGAAGAGAGAGTGAGAATGAGAGGTGTGTAGAAAGGAGAGGATTTGAGACCTATTTATAGGATTTTTCGCCCACCTACCACTACGGCCCGTTCCAAAATCGGAACGGCCCGTTCTGGGCCCTTCAAACCTACGCAAATTTTTGAACTGGAACGGCCCGTTTCAAAATCAGAACGGTCCGTTCCCAATCAGCAGAACGACCCGTTCTCCCTCCAGAACGACCCGTTCTCCAAACCAGAACGGCCTGTTCTCCCTCTGGAACGGCCCGTTCTCCAAACCGGAACGGCCCGTTCTCCCTCCAGAACGGCCCGTTCTGATTCTCAAATTTTGGGTCTTTAACTTATTCCAGAACGGCCCGTTTCACTTTTGAAACGGCCCGTTCTGGGCAACGAAATGGGCCTACGGCCCATTGAAAATTGGGCTGTTACAGGTGTCAAGTTAGTACTTTTTTCTTAATTATTTATTTTATTTTTTATTTATGATATTGGGCTGGTTTGTTTAGGCTTTAAAAGTTGTCGATTTTAAAACAAGTGATTTATTATATTTTTAAGAAATTCCTATATAAACAAATGTTGATTTGCTTGCGTATGGTCATTTGTTTTTTAAAATTTCGTCTCTAGAAACTGCTTTTTATTTGTTTCATGCATGCTTCTAATTATTAAAAAAAATTACTCAAACATGTCTAAAATTTTAGTAAAAATTTTTTATTGAAAAAAGTGTTTTTTTTTAAAAAGAATTTGTTGTCAAACAAACGGGCTCATTATAAAATTTTATTATTTGTTAACAAAATAACTTCTCAAAATAAAATAAAAAAATACAACTAATTATTAAAATGTTCTCACAAAAACAGATTATCTGAGCGCTTGTGCAAAAATAATTCATGGTGTGGGGACATTTCTAACCACCTCTCAGTTTCTTTCAACTGACGTGTGGAACCTCCTTTTTTTGTTGGTAACTAAAAAAAAAATAATAAGCATTAGAAATAAATACAAAAAATTAATGTAACGATTTATTGGGGCAATTAATCAACAGACTGGTAGTGTCTGTGGTAAAAGGACAGGCTTTTAAGAAAACTGAATTTAATTAATGTTTTGTAAGCCTACACTTAGGCAATTAAATAAAGTATCATTAAATTTTGAGATAGGTTACATCCATATATGAGATGCGATATGTGATGTGGTTTAATGGGGTGATGCTAACCAGACATTGGAAGAACAATGACAGCAGCGTGAGTTTGGATCTTGCATGATGGAATATGTTTTGTCGGTGCATATCAAGAAGCAAAATTAACTGTTGTATAAAGAACTTACATAATTTCCTTAACTCAGTCCTGTCTTAATCAAGTTGAAGTTAAACCTTTCAGCTTAGTCTGGTGTTATTTGGAAAAGAGAAAGACAAGAATAAACGTCGTAAGGAATAGCTAGGTTTTGGAATGCATTCATAAAGGATGTGAGAGGTAAGATTTGCATGATTTTTTTTTTATTTTTCTTAAAAAAATATATATATTTAGGAAAGATAGGTCTCCTTGCATAGTTAGAATAATCAACTACCAATTTTTTCAAAGAATAGAATTTTCAATGAGACTACAGATTGTATATCTTATTTTTGCATGAAATAATGTAAACATAAAGAAAGTTATATATGATCTCAGATCTTATATAGTTAAAGTAAATGGGACTTAACTCACTATATCATTCTTGGGGAGTAAATTTTCATGAGTTTTATTTCTTTTTTCAATTTTTTAATTATAAAAAAAGAAGGAGAATAGTATAGAAAAAAAAACCTTTTTTGATTTTATAATTTAAAATAATAGTAACATACGAAATGTATCAAATGATAATTTTTTTTATTATGATAAATAAGAACTATAAATATAATATATTACTAACATACAAAATGTATTTTATTTTAAAATAAAAAATAAAATAAATGATAAAAAGTATTAGAAGTTAAATATGAAAGAATGGCTAACAATGAGGTAAGTAATTTTAAACGGTGTAATAAAAGATAAATAAAAGTTTTGAAAGTTACAGAGGTAAATCGATCAACAAAAAAGTTATAAAAAAAAATGCATACAGTCTTCACCCAACAAAATAGATTTTTAGTGAAATTTAATATAATTTTTAATAGTAATAAAAATTACTACAAAATCTTTTAACGATATTTTTACAATAGCTATTGTATTTGTATGCAATGTCGCTAAAATATTTAGCGACAATTATTCTGAATGTTGGTAAAAATTATTATAATGATCGGAAAAAATGTATAACTTTTTGTGACATTTTTTATTTTCTACTTGATGTGAGACTTGTAAGATAAAGAGGATTGTCTTTTACTTATATATATTTTAATTGTCTTATCTTTTAATTAATTATTTTATCAATAGTCGATGTGCGGTTTGGATTTTTTTCAATATATTCCGTCAAGTTTAGGGACTATTAAGTTTGATAATAATGAGTAATTTGATACCAATTTAAAATAGTAAGTTATATGTCTAACTTAACTCTACAAAACAAACTTGTAAAGTGAGAGTTATCATCCATTTATATACTCTTTAATTATGTTATTTCTAGTTGATGTGGGACTTAAATTTTTATAAATAAATAATTGTCGCTAATAGTAAATTTTAGTATAATATAAATATATTTTTAGTAGTCATTATATATTAATTATTAATATTTTTATTAAATAATAAAATAAAGATAATTGATTTATTGCCACTAAATAATTGTCGGTAATAATTAATTTTGTTGTAGTACTTTATTAATTAAGAGTATAATATCATATTTTGAATGACTAAAATTTTAAGAAATACACATAAATAATTTAAGTGATCATGTAATTACTAACTTTTTGGTTTTGATTTTTTATGTATGATTATGACTTAGATTTATAATTCTTGTTACTTAAAATAAGAAAAGTTCGTGTGTCCAAAATTGAAAACATGCCATAAATAAGAAAACATAAATTCATGCGGTTAAAAGTTAGCCTTATTCAAAATTTAAATTACACTCTTTGAGAGGCACAACTTACGCTTCTTATTTAAAAATTATTTAATAAAATATTATTATTTTCAAAAAAATTTGCTAGCTCGTGAACTTATCCAAATACTTCATGGTAGAAGCACTTTTTGATTATTAACTTTCTTACTTCTTACTCATCCACTTGTGTTTTTTATGGCACCAAAGTTCTAAAGAGGCAAAAAAGAAAAACAAGACATCATTAAAAAAGACTAGGTGTTATAAATTATAATAACGAGAGAATTAGGTTAGTTGAGAGAAAAGTCCAAAATTTCTTTTTTAACAAAATACACGTCATTTCTATTGTGCATTAAAAATTGAATTTTTAGTATATTAATTCCAAAAAAATACGATTATTTAGAGTAAATTATATTCTTATCTCTTATATTTTTTTAAAGATTATATTTGATATTTCTTTCTAATTTAAATTTATAGTAAAACTCCTTAAAAATTAGACAAATATTACACTGATCTCCCTTAACCCATAAATATGTGTAATGTGACTTGTAGATGACTTTTAATCAATTTTTCTCTATCTAAAATCTTCTCATATTTTCTGATTACTCCACTCACCTCTCCCTCTCCTTTGCCATTCTTAACTTCCTTTCCACCCTCACTAAGGGCAGCAATAGCATTGCCACCCATACCTCCTTGGTGAGGCTGACGTGCACGTGCCAATGAAGTCCTTGTCACCCTTCCGGCTAATTAAGGGCTTTGTCTTCCACCACACTAAATGCCAATACGTAGACAAAGGAGAGGAAGAAGCCCCTGGGGTTAAGGAGGTGGAGGGTGCAAAGGGTGGAGAAGAAAATGAAGGAGACTAATGAGAGATGAGTGAAGTGTAGTTTGAGAAGATGATAATTTTTTAAGAAGAGAAAAATTCATTAAGATTATATGACATGTATCTTGATGTTAGAAAAGGTTTGTGTAACATTTGCTTAACTTTTAATAGATTTTACTATAAATCTAAATTACGAAGAACTATCAAATACAATTTAAAAAAAAATGTAAGGGTGTGAATGTCATTTATCCAGTAATTTATTTACTAATTAATAATTAAATAATATTAGGTGTCAAAAAATAATTAATAATATTATTTATTTGAAAAAAAACAAGGTGTTAGAAAGATTTAGTTTTACTCGTATATAATATTTATAAATATATATAACTAATTAAAAGCTCGGATAATATGAAAAATAATAAATAATTTTAAATCTTATTTATATTACATATTTAATACTTTTAATACGTTAAATGGACTTATTATTACATCGAATACTTATTTATGTTACTTGTAATATTTTTTATGAGATTTTTTAATAACCAGTTCCTAGTACTTTAATTTTGTAAGAACTTTTTCCAAATTATTTATTACATTAATTATTTTTCTATAAATTAATTAAAAATATTTTTGTTGTTGGTATATAAAGTCACATATATAACTTGAAATTTTCTAAGGATACTTTATTTTCAAGATGGATGATATATTTATGTGAAATAACTAAATGTGTTTATAGAATGAAATCTTTTGAGTCTTGTGCATATAAAGATATAAAAAGAAAAATTACACTAAATACAACTAGTTAGAATAATAAAATGAGCTTGAGAATATTTCAATATGATTAAAAAAAATTATATTATGCATGACTAAATAGTCATATTGTGGATTTATATATTTTATTTTATTTTTGACTTATAAAAATTAGATTATTTTTATTTTATTAATTTTAAAATATAAGGTAACACTTGAATTATTATCATGAATTGATTAACAAATATTTACGTATATACAAATTATATATATATATATATATATATATATATATATATATATTATACATGAACGAGTAATTTAAGCATTTATTTAATAATTTTTTAAAATCTTATATGACTCTTTTAATTTAAGAATAAACACATTATTATTTAATTATTTTAACACAAAACACACCCTCAACATGAAATAAGTATATAGCATTATTTAAGTAAATCATTATGTAAAAATTATTAATTGACAATTTTACTCCATTCTCACTTTTGTAAGATAAAAGTTCTACATAAGTGGGTATTTATTTTGGTCTCAAAAAGATGGCACAAGTGAGTAATAGATTTTTGAAAGATTATATATATATATATATATATATATATATATATATATATATATATATATATATGGGTCTCTAAAATTTAATTCTATTATGCATGTTAATTTTTTCATTATATTTAGTTACTAATTTTACTAATTTTTTGAATAGTTAGTAGTTAAGTGGTAGATTGACACCTATTCTTTCTCTCAATTGATTATTCTCTCCCTTAATCACCTAATATATGAATCAAAATGTAAAATTTTGGCATTTTTTAATTAACATTAGATACTTTGTTATATTTAAATATTACAGTTGTAACGCCCGATTCTAACGCTCAATTTATATAATAATAATTATATATTTCTTATATAATATTTTCGCAAATATATCATTAACAATATTTTTTTTATGGATAAAGATAAAGAAACAGAATATTTTGTGAATTTAATACATAACATATCGTTCTAAAGTATTTATAATAATGTATTATTATACACAATATTTCTTTCTTTCACTTCTATTACAAACTTTACATTGATAATAGAAATAAATTTACAATAACAATTATAATAGATTCACATCAAATAGCCTCCACATTCCAATTTCTTCCAAGAAAGACAACAGCTATAATCACTGTAAAATGCTCTGGAATCCCAAGTAGATCCATCTATTTTATAATATATTTAATTTAAAAAAACAAAGAAAAGAGAGGAGTAAAAACAATATCCAATAAATACAATAATTCAAAAGAATATAAAGAATTATTTATAATCAATATTAAACATATATATATATATATAATATATACATATCATATATTAAATTTTCATGATACAATAAAATTTGAATTATACTTGTAGTGACTAGTCAGGATAAATGAGCATCATCATAACATCAACCAATAAAAGGATATTTCACCTTAATCAACAATAGGATATTTCACCTTCATTTCTTACTCATTTAAATTCCCAAGGTCAAACCTCCAGCTACAAATAATTAAAACTTTATCTTCTATGGCCATAGAACAATATTTATCTTCATAAATACGTGAAGAAATAATAACAATATGAGTCAAAGAGACTTTAACAAAACTATATCATAGTTAATTATAAATATATTTACAATAAATATATTTACGTAAAAAGAATATATTAATAGTACCAATAATATAAATAAAAATGACAATCATTATAAAATAATGAACAATATAAAATATGAACACCTTAATAATTATTATAGACAAAAATAATCAAAGGTTAAACAAATAAATGAGGTTAGGACACCCCACTAAATAAATATACATAAAAAATAACATAAATAAATAAGCATAGTAGTATATAAAATTTTAAAGAGATAAGGTTCTCCTCCCCCAGGAACTAAAACTTGAGCAGAACCTCCTCCTCTAGATTCCCTCTTTCTTTCCCTCTCTCTCTCTCTCTCTCTCTCTAAAATTTTCACCTTCTCCCTCAGTTATAATTTTTTCTTCACCCCCTGCCTCCTATTTATAGGCATTCTGGCGTACCCGGAACGACCCGTACTGATTTCGGAACGGCCCGTTCCGGAACGTTCAAATATGCGTAAAATTCTCAACTGAAACGACCCGTTCTAATATCGGAACGGCCCGTTTTCAAAAAGCAGAACGACCCGTTCTAAAATTAGAATGGCCCGTTCTGGAGTTCCAATTTACACTAATTGACCATTATCGGAACGGCCCGTTTCTAACATAGATTTTTAGGCATTTTTAAAATTTTGGAACGGCCCGTTTCCCTTTGGGAACGGCCCGTTCTGGAGAAATCAAAATGGGCCATTTTACAAATTTGAAACGGCCCGTTCCACTTTTGGAACGGCCCGTTCTGGGCCAAAAAACACAAGCCTTTTTAGAAATTTGGAATGGCCCGTTCCACTTTTTGGAACGGCCCGTTCTGAGCCCAGACTTATTATTTTATTATTTTTAATTATAAAAAAAATCTCTTTAATAATCCTATAAATATTTAAAATACATAAAATAAAAAGAACCTTTTATTTATTTATTAATATTGTATAAAATTTGGGATGTTACAATTCTCCCCTTCTTTTAGAAATTTCGTCCCTGAAATTTTCTTGAAAATAGAAATAGGTATACTCCTCGCATCTTACTTTCTAATTATCATGTTATCTTATTGATGTACAACTCTATCAATCTCTCCAAGGAATATCTAATATTAATAAGTACAAGGTGAGCAAACTTAAGGAACCTATCCATTATAATCCAAATAAGATCGAATTTCTTAAGAATATCATACATAACTACAACTAAGTCCATAGATACAGAATCTTATTTCCAAATTAGGACGTCTAAAAATGGTAAAAATATTAAAAAACTCTAGTATTCCACCTTAAACTTTTGGCATACTATATACTAGTATCCAAATTCCTCTACTTCTCTTTTCTCCTAAGGTCATGCTTCCGCTGCGCCACTCTGATATATTTTAATATTTCCTAAATGAATACTAAAAGTACTTTTATGTCCTTCCTCTAAGATCATCTTCCTTAATTCGAAATTACTAGGCACATAGATTCTATATTTGAACCTCAAAACACCATCAACTTCCAAGTGTAAAGGGTTATCTATACCTCTACCAATCTTTTTTCCACTTGGCTTACTAGGAAAGGATTTAACTCCTGGGTCGTCTAATTACATCCATTAATCTATTAGCCCTTTCAACATACTCAATTCAATGCTCCTAAGGGTGAGCTTACACATCACGCAAGTTTCTAATCTCCTCAATCAAATTCAACCCTTACATTATCAAAATGATAGATGAATGATCATCCTACTTAAGGCATTTGTCACCATATTACTTTAATTTTTATGACTCTCTCCAAGGATCAAGTACTTAAGCATAAGTTTACTAGGTACGTTTAATCAATCTCTAAGTCTTACCACCTTATCTATACCCAAGGCAACCTCATATTTACTACCTTGTCTTATGGTCTCATGTCTTGTCATCAAAATGAATCAATTAATGATATTTTTCTAATTTCCTTCAATAGTCCATTCTTTACTCGAGTCATACCTAGTCTCATACTACTAGGAATAATTTCACAAGTCGAACTTAAATTTCTAATTTGAGCCAAAAAGATACATCTTTTTAACCATAAAAAAAGATAAATATAGATATTTTCTACTCAAAGCATCGACCACTATTTTAGATTTACCCAGATAACAACTAAGATTAAAATTTTAATCCTTAACAGTTTCCAACTATTTCTTCTGTCTCATATTCAACTCATTTGGATCAAACAGATATATAAGATCCTTATGATCACTAAATATCTCAAACTTAGAATCATATTAGTAATGTCTCCAAAATCTCAAGCGTAACTATCACAACCTCTAATTCAAGGTCATGGGAATAATCTACCCAAACCTGTCTTCAAAGCATCACTGTATACCACAGATAGATCTACATTATGTTTCCACTAAAATTAGAACGGCTCGTTCTGGAGTTCCAATTTACACTAATTGACCATTATCGGAACGGCCCGTTTCTAACATAGATTTTTAGGCATTTTTAAAATTCTGGAACGACCCGTTTCCCTTTGGGAACGGCCCGTTCTGGAGAAATCAAAACGGGCCATTTTACAAATTTGAAACGGCCCATTCCGGGCCAAAAAACACAAGCCTTTTTAGAAATTTGGAACGGCCCGTTCCACTTTTTGGAACAGCCCGTTCTGAGCCCAGACTTATTATTTTATTATTTTTAATTATAAAAAAAATCTCTTTAATAATCCTATAAATATTTAAAATACATAAAATAAAAAGAATCTTTTTTATATTATTTATTAATATTGTATAAAATTTGGAATGTTACAACAGTTATGGGTGTTTTGATTAAAATGATAGGTCATTGTTGGGTTTTGTAGAATTTTTTGTGGTTATATTTTTCTGTCTTGGTCATTCTTAATGTTTTCATTTGCTATAGTTTTAGGTTTAAAATTGTAAATTGTAAATTATTGAATTTGAGATCTAGTAAAATGATTGATCATTTTGAAATATTTCAAGTAAGGATGCATCAAATGTCATTTCAATTATTTTTTAATTAAATTAAAAGTTAAACTTTATTTTATCATGTGTCTAAATCAACTTAATTTGTAACTATTGCATGTCAATCAAGAGAAAAAAATACATATCAACATGATAATTAACTGTTGATTATTGATGAAACTAACAATATTTAAAATTGAGTATAATAAAATAGTCAATTAGTATAACAAAGTTAAAATTTAGAAATTCACATATAGAGTTGATCCAAGGACGAGGCTACAAGACCCCAATTTTAGACTTCTTCAAAAAAAAATATTTTAAGTTAATATTTATATAACTTTTTAAGATTTCATATCTTAAAAGTCATTTTTTATATTTTTAAAATTTATTTTAAAATATTTATTTCTAAAAGATATATAAATATAATTATTTTTTAAGACTCATCTCTAAAATATTTTTATTTTCTTTATCTAAAAATATTATTATTAATTTTAAAAAACTTCTTTTAAAATTTTATTTTAAATATAATAATATAATAATATATTGAATCATTCCTATGTAAATGTAAAAAATAAAAAATAAAAAACCAGACCTATCTATCAGTTATCTCCTATAGAGAGGAAATTCAATGTTTACTCATTTGTACACCAAGGGTAAAATGCTGTGCAGTCACTACTATTTTCAGGAACATTGGCAATTAACCTTTGGGAATGCTATCATTATTTGCTTTTTATTAATTCGAGAGTAATTATTATGTTTGTAATGTTGTTACCCCTAGTCTAGAATTGATTGGTTCAGTTAATAATCATCATGAGTTTCTTGTTTCTTCCTACACATTTTTTATTCAATCTTATCTTTAAGCACGCCAGAATGCAATTAATTTACGGAAGATTGCCCCACGTCTTTTTAAATAACATACTTTCTTTTTTTAATTCTATTTTTTTATTTAAATAATATATAAAAATTGAAAAATGATAAAAAAAATTCATAAATAAAATAAAATATTATACGTAATATAATTGATAAAATATGAACTAGTTTTTTTTCTTACTTTAACTAATGATGTTATTATGTAAAAGATGAGTGACTTTTAAAAATTAAAGAAAAAATATATGTTATTTAAACACCTCTTAAGAAATAAGTGCAATTTCTTTATTAATTTAAGTTTTTAATCAATTTTCCTTCAAACTTAATCATAAATAAAAATAACTGATTTATGTACTAATTAAAATTAAATAATATCATTTAATTTTATTAATGATGTATGATTAGGATGATTAATTAATTAAAGATAAGAATAATATTTCTATACTGTAAACATATGTCATATTTATAAAGTTCCATTTTAATCTATTATTATTGGTACATCATTCATATATACCAAAACTGATATAATGTTTTTTTAAAGTACATATAAATACTTGTTTTTTTTTCTTTTGTTATTCAATTTTTATAAAAGTTAATACAAACAATCAAAATAATATATAGTTATATTTAAATAATTTGTTCAATAAAAATCATGTTCAATATGAAACTATTATAATAGTTGACATATATAAATTTTATTAGTATAATTTAATCCCCTCTAATAAAGTATTCAACTGATATCGAATGTTACCTAACTGTTAGTTGTAATACACGTTTAATCAAGATTCTAACCATGTATTGTGAGCAAACGAAGTAACAACCGCTATAAAAAAAATCCTTAATTACAAACAATTTATATGTAATTTTTTTTTAAAAATGTATGTTAATAAATGTCATTAACAAAAGGGTAATTTTTATCGCTAAATTTTGTCACACAAAAAATGCATCCATTTCTTGTAATAAACTATTAAAATGAGGATTTTGCTCAATTTTATTGAATAGTTGGTAGAAACAATATTACTAAGTGGGAAAAAAAGTACGATGATTTCACTAAGTCAAAATTTATGTTACAGCTGTAACAGAAAAGAAAAGAAAAAAAAAAAAGAATTTCAGCATTTATTGATATCCGTGTGAAACTCTCTTCTTGACTCTTGAGGCAGCTTTCAGCATACAAAATGCCTATGATGGATACATGGGCTCAATTTTGCATGCCACTCGCCAAGATCACGACTCATGCAATTAACAGATTTATTTTTTAAAAAAATTTATATAATTATAAGTGTACCTTCCCGGTCAGAATCCGATCTTATCTCGCAATAGGTATTTTTTCAATTTCATGGCTAATTAAGCCCCTACGCCTTACAGGCTTGGGACTGGAAGGCAAGTGTACCTTCCCGATCAAAATCTGATCCAACCCCTCTACATGGGTGCACTCGGTCAGAATCCGATCTGTCTGCTCTACAGGGGTAACTCAGCCAAAATCCGATCTGACCCTCCCACATAGATACTAATCCGATATCAGGGATAAAATCCCATCTTTAATGACAAAATATTTTCCAAATATTAACGGTTATGAAAATCTCTGCACTCACAGGGCTCATGAGGCCCATAAACAAGAAAGTATAAGACCTAAAACACTAGAACTAAGCGGACAGATTACACTTTTGAATGTTCTGGCTGGGAGGCTGAACCTAGGAAAAAATCCTAGTCCATCCTTTGGCCGGAACATTTTGGCGCCCACCGTAGGGCTACGGTGAAACTTTCTCTACGCCCCAAGAAATACAAAAAACCTACGCCCTACTATGGCAAGAAGCGGCGCACCCAACCACGACCCACAACACCCTACCATAAAGGAGATGATGGCATTGATCAACGGCTTGAGAGAAGAGAATGCATGGTCAAGGTTTTTAATGAGGTACCATCAAATAATAAAAATCATTATTTTCAAGGTTTGGAATCCTGAAGGTATGCAATTCGTCACTATTAATATTATTATTAATTTTTTTTTAGTTTTGATAATTAATAAGTGATAATAAATTATTAAGTATGCATATGAAAAATGCGAACGTGAGAACGATATGTAATTAAGTATTCTAAAATGGAAAAGTAATTATTCATAAGATGAGCGTGGCCACATGGAGATTGGCATAATTGGTAGTGTTGAAGATATGAACATCACTGCGTGGGGATTCGACATGGAAGCAAGAATATTAATTCAAATATATATTAATCGAGTTGATGGGTTATAACTATTTTCGCGGCGTAATACGATCAGATCCTGATCAGAAAAGTTTTTTTGTTTTTTTTGTTTTTTTGTTTTGTTTTTTTTTTTTCGTCATATCATTTTTAATTTTATCCTTTTTCTGGGCATATTCTCTTTTTTAATATTTTTCCATGCATTAACATCTTTTGAAACTAATATATAAAATAAATAAAAATAACAAATCAATATAATTAAGACTACGGTGACTATAAGCAATTATCAACCAGTCTGGCATTAGGCAATATCATATATATATATTGCATCTCTTGATGCCAAATTAAATCTGAAACGGCCAATGTGAAATTCAACGCTTATGTAGATAATTAATAAATAAATAAAAAAACATAAATTGGAGTGTGGATTTAAATAAGCAAAGTGACGTGATAACTATATTAATTAAAAATATCTATAAATTGAATTCTTGCAATTTAAAATGAAAAAATGCAGCAGGTATAAGTATTTTATAAAATTTTAAAATATTGGATTTTCATTATCAATGTTTTTCTAATATATGCATTTTATTTCACTATTGAAGGTATGCAATTCGTCACTATTGACATTATTATTAATTTTTTATGCGGCTGTATTCGGTGCGCAGTAGCCACTGAGTTGAGAGAATTCTGTAACTATAGATTTAATTATTAGTCCAAACAATAACTGTATCAAAATATTTAGATTTCTCCGAGTTTTATACTAATTCTAAGTTTTTAAGTTCTACTCCATTTTTTAACTGTGATTTATACAATTTTTTCTGGGTACTTTTGCCCCTTAAAACCTTGATTTCATTTGTTGGTGGTCTTGGTCATGTTATTGTGTGAATTAGGTCTTACGGATTTCTGATCGTTACCTTTAGCTTTAGGTTTTTGTTTAATCACGTTTTTTTTTAATAAGTATGATAGTCAATAGAATAAGTGTTTGGTGAGGAGAAAATTTTGGATTTGAATCATGCATGATAGACGGATAGAAATGTTCCTATCGATTTAAATTGTGGTTAATGATTCATAAAAGTTTTGTTAATAATATATATTATATTATTTTATACTGATCAGTTAGCTCAACTGAATTATAAGTGTATTTGCTATGAACTAGTTCATTCATTATCTATCAACTATAAGCTATCCTCTGTTACTCTGTGTTGTTTATCCGCCTTATGTTAGTTTTTGCCAAACAACACAACAATCAAAAGTTCTGATACATAAAGATTGTCAAATTTCAAGAACTATAATGACATGATTATAATTTTTTATTATTATTAATTTTGTTGCTGCCTCAGTTGTGCAATTTCCTTCTGAAATTTGATTTGAGGTTGTCAAAATTTGGTGTTCAAGATGTTTGCAGGAGATGGTGTTAAACCGAATATGGAATTGGAAGCAGGAGCTTTGAACTCAAAGACGATGAGTATAAACTTGATCATCCAAACTCGTGATTGATCGGTTAAATTCCGACTGGGCGAGTATAAATAACTCGAAGACCAAACTCGTGATTGATCGGTTAAATTCCGACTGGGCGAGTATAAATAACTCGAAGAACTCGTGATTGATCGGTTAAATTCCGAGTGGGCGAGTATAAATAACTCGAAGACCAAACTCGTGATTGATCGGTTAAATTCCGACTGGGTGAGTATAAATAACTCGAAGAACTCGTGATTGATCGGTTAAATTCCGACTGGGCGAGTATAAATAACTCGAAGACCAAACTCGTGATTGATCGGTTAAATTCCGACTGGGCGAGTATAAATAACTCGAAGAACTCGTGATTGATCGGTTAAATTCCGACTGGGCGAGTATAAATAACTCGAAGACCAAACTCGTGATTGATCGGTTAAATTCCGACTGGGCGAGTATAAATAACTCAAAGAACTCGTGATTGATCGGTTAAATTCCGACTGGGCGAGTATAAATAACTCGAAGACCAAACTCGTGATTGATCTGTTAAATTCTGACTGGGCGAGTATAAATAACTCGAAGAACTCGTGATTGATCGGTTAAATTCTGATTGGGTGAGTATAAATAGCTTGAAGACACCAGAATTTGAATGATATGTTTCTATCAATCCACTTAAAATATAACTCAGTTTATTTTTTCCCATTTTCCTTGAGATCGGAATTTGGATGATCACCCTTTACAAGACATGGATTATAAATTTTAGTTTATTTTTTCTCATTTTTCTAAGATCGGAATAGGTATTTTTCCGGTACCATGGTTAGCTGAGCCCCTACGCCTTACAGGCTCGGGGCTAGAAGGCAAGTGTACCTTCCCGGTCAGAATCTGATCTGACCTCGCAATAGGTATTTTTCCGATTTCATGGCTAGTTAAGCCCCTACGCCTTACAGGCTTGGGACTGGAAGGCAAGTGTACCTTCCCGATCAGAATCTGATCCGACCCCTCTACATGGGTGCACTCGGTCAGAATCCGACCTGTCTACTCTACAGGGGTAACTCGGCCAAAATCCGATCTGACCCTCCCACGTAGATACTAATCCGATATCAGGGATAAAATCCCATCTTTAATGACAAAATATTTTCCAAATATTAACGATTATGAAAATCTCTGCACTCACAGGGCCCATGAGGCCCATAAACAAGAAAGTATAAGACCTAAAACACTAGAGCTAAGCGGACAGATTACACTTTTGAATGCTCTGGCTGGGAGGCTGAACCTAGAAAAAAACCCTAGTCCATCCTTTGGCCGGAACAATAAGAGAAATTAAATTAGATTCACAAAATTCTACGATTACTCTGATGGTTGGATGGGAAGAGGTTGAGCTAGTTAGAAGAATGAAGATTTAAGTTAAATCTCATTGAGACTATCTTTATAATCTTTTCTATTTTAAAAAAAATTTTTACGAAATTCTATAGATTTCACATACTTAATTTCCAATTCTCGGAAACCAATCCTTTTATTTTTTTAATTTTACGAAAGATTTTAAATAATGAATAATTTTAGTATTTTGTTAATAAATAAATATAAATAATAAATATTAAATTTAGTATATTATATATTTAAAATATATTTCACTTTTGCTACCTTAATATGTTTTAGATTTTTTTATGCATAAATGTGTTTTAGATTAAATTCATAAGTTTGATATGTTAATATTTTAATGATTTAATTTAAATGAGTAAATCTTTGTATGATGAGACTTTTAATTTAATTTATTTTATTTTAGATTGTTTGATGTTTATATTTTTATATAATACTTTTTTATGTATGTTTTTTTATATATATTGTTGGTATAAAAAAGCGGAAGAAATATATATATATATATATATATATATATATATATATATATATATAATTTTTTTATTGAGCCTATGAGATTTATAGGACGATTACATGTCATAAAAAAAGATCATTTATTTTATGGATCAGACTTATCTAACCCATTAAAAATATAAATTTTGTGGGTCAAATCTTAAATAAGTTGAACTAGTCTATATATTCACCCCTATTTGTAGTAATAATATATAATAGTTTGTTTGTTAACTATGCTCATAAGAGTATATGATGATTATTACAGTGAATTACCAAGGCTCTTGTTAAAGTTTAAATGAGATTCATTAAATCACATAATTTTTACATAATTCAAACTATATTTTTACAAATTTTACTTGAAATCTGATAAACAATTCGTAATTTTATAGTTTTTTTTACTAACAAATCACTTTTGACCAATTTTTAAAAAATAATGTAATTATTATAATTAAATATAATAATTAATATTTTTTTGATTTATGAAAATGATTTGTATTCTAAAAAATGTTACTTATTTAAAGATTCATTACTTATTTTTAAATAATTTATCATATTATATTATCACACTTTAATAAAAGTTACTAATAAACATATTACTTATTGATAAGATACTCTACAAGTACTTTATTTTTGGAGATGCTCTAACACATTAGTTAAAAAGTCATAAGTAATTTTTTTATTAAAAGCTAAAACAAAGTTATAAGAAAAAATTTAGATATACTTTTAATAAAATTTTTGTACTATTGATTTAATTTCTTATATATCCAGTGTTTTAAAAAAAACGATTAGTATTTTCATACATAATAAATATGGCTGAATTTAATTAAGTACTTATTTAACGATAATTTAGCATATAAATTTATTTTGATAAATTAAAATAAGATAAATTTTGATAGACTTAGCGAAACAATTGTATACCTATTGATATATAAAAGACAAAATTTGTATACATTCATATAATAATATAAATGTTGTAAAAACATTTTCGAACACTTCATTCTTAGCCTGTAATATGCCAGAAACTACAATGTTGTGATTTTTCTATGAATGTAGAGTTCAAATAAAAAAGAAATGGTTAAAACATTGACGAGTCCTACCCTCCTACGTACACATACACGAAGAGTATCGATATAATTAAAGTTGTTTGCGTCTTAAAGTTTCTGTTCCTCTCCTCTTAATTTGTTTTTTAACTGATAATATCTCTTCATAATAAAGATTAATTTCTCTTGAAAATATAAAAGCTATCGAATAATTGAATTATGTATCAACTGTGAAGAATCATGTTGATCGATCATGTCTTGTTGTACAAGTATTGTAGACGAAATAAAGGTGCCGAAAAAGATGGGACAAGGTTGTGATAGTCATGTAATTAAAAATAATATAAAGATGGTAATGAATTAATGATGATTATGATTATGATATGATTAGTGATGATATTTTATAGTAAGAGGTAGAGGAGTAGGAAATAATAGATGTTGTAGGGCGACGAAACTTGCGTCGCACACATAGGCATGCAGGCTCATGCTTTTGAATTAAATTAAGTTGTAGTTTTTGCTTGGACCAAGCTCTGCCAAACGTAATCTCATAATAGAAGCCAAATCGCTTTTGATATAAGAAACTGACCAACTTTAGCCATAAGAGAACCATTTTTTGCTCACCTCAAAGTTCAAGCACATTGACATATTAACTATTTCAAAATATAAGAAATAGACCACCCTTCTATGCAACATTTATGACCCTACTTAGCAACCCTTCCTCCAAGACTCCAATTAGCTCACGAATTTTCTAATTTACAACTTCCACCTTCCACAAAATTCACCCATACATCACACATATATATACCATTTCGATAGTTATATAATACCTGTTGTACAAGCACTTCATTTTAATTCAAAACCAAATAACACCTGCATTACAATTTCCATTATCATACATACCTCCAAAATAGAATTAGTATAGATATTCAAATTCGTTTTACGTGCAATACGTTTCAAAACTTTAAATTAAGTTCAAAATTTTTGCGTCTGAGATTTGCCCCTAAATTATACATTCATCGAAATTTCAAAACATAATTAAACTGCTTTTAATCTTTTAATGGTCATTGTACATTTTTTTTAGTTCATACCCTTTTTTATTAAGCTGAATTTTCAACCAACAATCATGATTTCCCTACAAAGTTTTGCAATATAAAAAGCGGCAACGTATTTGTAATAAAAATTAAAATAACTTGCTATTTATATGAAAATAATCTAATATTATTTTGTTTGGATAGGTAGGTTAATTGTTTTGGTAAATTTAGAAGGATAGAATTGAGTAAGAGTGAAATAAGAAATACATAGATTATTTTGGTTGCTTGGAGTAGAAAAAATGTTTAAATTTTGCGTGGGATCCACATTTCCTTCATGTTGAGGGCTAGCTGAGGTGTGAAATGGAGCTGATTCTTTGTTCCAATATAACATTTCTAACATGCGGTTCAATTGTGTTTCATGGCAATGAACGTGACCATTATATAATTTTATTTTATTTTTTATCCTTGACTTGTGTGTAATATATTAGAGATTATTTTTTAGATTCACTTGCAAACTTGCAATATGTGTTAGTGTTGTCACGGCCATGCGCGCGCGTGTCAATATATATTACTAATAATTTAAATTAAGATAATAATTAAAATTACTTAAATAATAGTTTATTAAATCCAAAAATCAATGACATTAACTAGAGGATAAAATTATCTTTTCTTATTTATTTTCGTTTATTTTTTAATTTGAGCAAATAACTATGAAGAAATTATATTTTTCATTCTTTCTCAATTTCATAATCCAAAACAGCCTTATGTTTCACTTTTAAAATCATTTTAATTTCTTTATGTTTCACTTTTAAAATCATTTTAATTTCTTTCTTCTTTATTTTTTTTCTTGTTTATTTCCTCTCAATTTTAATTGTTAGCCAAACATAACATTAACGAATACTTAATTAAAATGTTTACCATAAATGTTTTCTTTTCAAATATAAAAAATCTCGTTTGATTTAGATTACATGTATCTTTAATCATGAATAAATTTATTTGAGTTGGATATTTATTTAACACTTTAACTTATATTAAAAGAATTAGTATATATATTTATTATATTAAAATACAAATACAATTTAACATTTTAAGCAATAATTTTTTTTAGTAATATATATATATATATATATATATATATATATATATTAAATGTTTTTTACCATTAGTTTTGATTCTTTTTAATTACTTTTAAATCCATTGTTAAAGATTTGACCAAACTGATAAATTTTTTTAAAAAAATATTAAATTATAAATAACATATTTAATGCATTAAATAAAGTATTGAATGCTTCTTTAAATAATTAATAAAAAATATCAAATGGGAGTACTTCTTAATGCTAGAGACTTAACCAAATAATAATAATAATTATTAAATTTGTTATACATCTTTTATTTTACAATAACACAGATTATAACTTTAAAGAAATGACTGGGAAGCTACACATGCAAGGATCCTGCAATAACTGAGAAGTGAGAAGGAAAAAAAACGTCCCTTGGTAATAAATGGAGAAAATAGCTAGATCGAAAGCGAGTAGAATTTTAACAAGAGTCAACGGAGGAAGGTGTTTTTCCTTATTTGGGTGACAGAGGCGAGAGGGTGATCCAAGTGCACCAAAATTCACCCTTGCGTGCCAGAAACAAGTGAAAGTGGTGGGGATTTCACCTTCTCAGTTCTCACTTTGTGGGGCTCTCTCCTAAAATGATCACACCCTATGTTAGATACATCCTAGGCACACACATATCTAACCCTTTTTAAAATCACAATTCAAACCCTCACTTGTGTGCTAGCTAGTGTGGTGAGCCTTCACTTTTTTTCCAATTCCCTTCACTCCTAAAAACTTTAGGAGGGAAGGGGGGGCAATGGAGCCACAAAACAAACACCATTTTGGAACTTCCAACATCCCCATTCTAGCACACCATTGCTGTCTCATTAGCCTCTTCTTCTTCACAATCTTCACTAACACCCAAGCCTTGGATTATGCTGATGCACTTTCAAAGAGCCTCCTTTACTTTGAAGCACAACGCTCTGGGAGGATTCCTTATAATCAGCGTGTCGCTTGGCGTGACCATTCTGGCCTCACTGATGGCCTAGAGGAAGGGGTATGCATGTCCACATTCTCAATACATAACCCCACATGCCCCAAATCATCAAATTCTTCTCTTTCACTTTCTTGGTATGCCAATTCCCATTCAAAATCTTCTCTTTTTTTTTTTTGTGTGTAGGTGGATTTGGTTGGAGGGTACTATGATGCGGGGGATCATGTGAAATTTGGTTTACCAATGGCTTTCACCATCACAATGCTCTCATGGGGTGCCATAGAGTATAGGCAACAAATTGAAGAAGCAGGTGAATTGGAACACACATTGGAGGCAATCAAATGGGGCACTGATTATTTCATCAAGGCTCACACTAGCCCCAATGTGCTATGGGCAGAGGTACTAATATAAAGTGCTTGCTTCCTCATTTTATTTTATTTCTCAACAAATTTCCACCCAATTCATTATTTGCACTGTTTTACATTGGTTGGAGAAATTGAATGAAATTGTGAAATTAATGTTACTTTTTTCAGGTGGGTGATGGTGACACTGACCATTATTGCTGGCAACGGCCAGAGGACATGACAACTTCACGGCGAGCATTTAAGATAGATGAGAACCACCCTGGTTCAGATCTGGCCGGAGAAACTGCAGCAGCTATGGCAGCTGCATCCATTGTGTTCAGAAAAACAAACCCACATTATTCTCACTTGCTCCTACACCATGCCCTTGAGGTGAGTCATTAGCCAATGTTTTAATTTGTGTGCTAATTAAAGCATGATTGATTGGTTTTGACTATGTGCCATAATTAATAATAATTGTTGGAGCAACTTTTGTGCGACAATCTCAATTTTAAAACTAATAATTGGGGTTAGAGATATTTGATTTTGAAGGGGAATGGGAAATTAAGGTTTCGTATTTATTTAATTTAATTTAATTTAATTATAGGAATGCATAATAGTATTTATTGTGTGTGTTATTGCAGTTGTTTGAATTCGGAGACAAGTATAGAGGAAATTATGATGCTAGTGTCGGAGTGGTAAAGAGCTACTATGCGTCGGTGAGTGGATACATGGATGAGTTGTTGTGGGCTGCCACGTGGCTCTACAAAGCCACCGACAACAAAGAGTATCTTGAGTATGTTATTTCCAATGCTCAAAACTTTGGTGGCACTGGTTGGTCCATATCAGAATTCAGCTGGGACGTTAAATATGCTGGTCTTCAAGTCATGGTTTCCAAGGTAAACTTCCCTTCAATCACTATTACACTCTCTTATTATGCGTGTTTTTGTTCATAAAACTCAAAAATATGTGTGTTTTCATATTATTTGGGTTAATTTCAAACCCCTTTGTTTTCTTTTTCCCCATGTGAGGGGCTCTTTTCTATCCAACTTTATCTAGATTTTGTTTTTCTAACCTGAAATGACGGGTTAAACCTTGGTACTTTATTTTAAAGGTGATTGATGGAGTATGCATGAATTAAGGTATATTAGTATATTATCTTGGGGGTATTGAAGACATAAAAACTAAAAAGGGTGGCCAAGCATAAGGCCATGTGCAGCTAGTACTTTAGCATTACAAAACAGTGTAATTAAAAGTGGATTGGCTCATGGTTGAGCCAAATGTTAGAAATGTGAAGTACAGATAGCCTTAAACACCTTTGTTTCCACCTCTACTTTTTTTATTTATTTATTTAATTTTATTTTATAATAAATAAATGAGTAAATGTCCAAGTGGAGTCTTGAAAAGAAAAATAAAAATAAAAAAGGGAAGGCGCTTAGATGAAAAAACATAAATTAATTATTTAGTTTCTCGAAATCATCGAGGTGGGACACTTCAATCCTTTAGCCTTTTTTAGCTAGCATTTTTAGAAAACAATGTATATCATTTATTATTTTGTTGGGAATTAAGTTGATATATGATTCACTTTTTTATATATTATAAAACTAATCATATGTTAAAAATGGAAGAAAATAGATAGAAAGATTAAATTATTCCACATTTATAAATCGATGACCAGATGCAAATTAACCCAAATTTAGTCTGATTATTTTGCATGGAATCAGTTAAAAAAAAAAAAGTAATCTAACCAAGTCCGAACTTAACTAATTACTTCAATTTTGTTATCAGACTTGACCCCACCCATGTGTAGACTTTTTTTTTTTTTGGTGTGGATAAAATTTACACTGTATGGAGAGTTTGATTTGGAGAGAGAAAAAATGATCATAGATGATCATGAAATCGATGAGAATGAATGATTTACTTTGAACCAAATTCAACAAGCAACTAGTGGGTTGAATAATAGCATGCAGTTTACATAATATTTACTTTGAATCTCATACCTATGCTTATTAGAGTAATCTAATTACATTTTCATATTTTTTCAGTTCTTAAGCGAAGAAAAACACAAGAAGCACAGGAATGTGCTGGAACAATATAGATCAAAAGCAGAGTACTACATATGTTCATGTCTCAACAAAAACAAAGATGGCGATAACTTGGAACGCACCCCAGCAGGGTTACTCTATGTCCGACAATGGAACAACATGCAATATGTTTCAACAGCGTCATTTCTTCTCTCGATATACTCTGATTTCCTTCGAAATACAAACCAAAAGCTCAATTGCCATGGGGGCACAGTGGACCATGAAGAAATTCTCAATTTTGCCAAATCACAAGTTGATTACATTTTGGGCTCTAACCCAAGGAACATGAGCTATTTAGTGGGCTATGGCCCAAACTACCCCAAAAGGGTGCACCATAGAGGGGCATCCATTGTGTCATACAAAAAGAATAAAGGGTTCATAGGGTGCACCCAAGGGTATGATAATTGGTATGGTAGCCAAGAACCTAACCCTAATGTTCTTGTTGGGGCTTTGGTGGGTGGGCCTGATGGTCAAGACAATTTTGAGGATCGGAGGAACAATTATATGCAGACTGAGGCTTGCACATATAATACTGCCCCTTTAGTTGGTGTTTTTGCAAAGTTGTTGCATATAGAAAACCTAAAATTGGTTCGTGATTGTGATTCACTTTTGGTTGCTTCCTTTAAGTGATATAGACATAGTAAACAAAAGTAATAATACAGTATATGTTTCTCATAAGTCAAAAGGCCAACTTTTTTTTTTTTTTCAATTATTTTTTCCTCATTCATGAGTGATTTGTGCTTTGGCTGAGATTTTCTGGCCTCAAATTAATGTACTTTCAATATAAACAAATCTATAATCTTCCCATTCAGACTAATGGAATCAACTTCATTTGCCTGATTGCACTTTTATTTTTGGATGATCACGGTTCATTCAACAAATAAATGTTGCCGATTATGATAATGGGTTTGGATGACACAATTTCATTTCAGACTTTCAGTTGACCACAACAAAGGCTCATCAAAATGTTTCGTCACGGCCCAAGAAAATGTTCGTCTAATGGTTTAAGATTTATCATGGACGATACAGGCCTGTTCGTTCAAAATAAGAAAGATATATTTCTAAAAACATGTCTTCTCATTAGTTTATGTATTTGATAGGGAGAAGAATGATGATTGGAAAACATTGCCAAATTTTTGTTTTGTCCCTCTTGTCGAATATGTTTAAAGTTTGAATAGATGATAGTACAGTAGATGTTTCATGTTGGATAGAAAATGCACGAAGGAATGATTGTATAATTATTAAAACAGAGTACATCATTATTGACTATAAAGACTTGGCAATTTTACTATTTAAAATATAAATTCACGTGGAGATTCATTCCTCTTCCTCTAATATTTTGACAAATTTTATCCAAATCTATCCTAAATTCCACTAACACAATACAGGCAATCAAGTAGCTAAACAGTTGCTTCTGAATCAATAGAAGAAAAAAAAAAGAAGATGAAGAAAAGATGGGTCAATTATGGAAGGTATTGGCATTGGAGTGTGTAACTGTTAAAAGGGATAACATTGGAGTGCACTGCACAGTGTCCATATTTCCGGCCTTTGAGGAAAGCTTTTGATAAATGGGTTCCATGTTTGGTCAGTGGTCAACTACAGTCAACACAAACGCCAACATTAGCAATCACTGCGCCTCATAAAGTTACTTCAGTGTGGACATGTTACTAAAACTTTTCTCCATCAATCAATTGCTAAATAAATTAGGGATTGCAATTTCCTTCTTTTTTTTCCTTACATCCAATTTTCGTTTCCTTTTTCTCTTTCTCATGTATATGCATAGACTTTCACATTATTATTATTTTTATCTGTAAAAATTACTAATGATAGTACTACTAGTCGAACCTAAAACTCTATTACTCCAATATTTATTATAAAGTTTACTTAATTTACTTTAGTTAAGAAATTGATTAATTTAGTTAACAGTATTAAGGTTAAATATACTTTTTAATAACTATAATTTTACTTATTTTATCTTTTAGTTTTTATAGTTTAAAATATTTTTTTTAATCTTCATAATTATTTTTTTTATCCTTTTTATTCTTCATAATTTAAGGTAGATTTTTTTAGTCTTTACATATATAATTTTTAAAAAAAATTTTAGTCATTGTCATAAGTATTTTTGCAGCGTTATCTCCTTTGTCTGATAAAGGATATTTATTCAACTTTATGTGTGAAATTTGTTTTGTTAAAATTATTCTAAATTAGATTTTTTAGCACTTGTATCTCTTTTATATTCTCACATATACTCATCGTTGAGATGCCTTTTTTTTTTTCTAAAAAAATTAAAGACTTTTATCACATCAATAAAAATACAACATTACTCAAAAGAACATGAATGATAAAGACTAAAAAAATTAATAAACTATAAGAGCTAAAAGAACTATCATAAACTATAAAAAGTAAAAAAGATGGAAAAAGATAAAATACGAAGATTAGAAAAGTATTGAAATTAAAAAATAAATAAAATTATAAGGTTTAAAAAATATTTTATTCTAATATTAAATTTTACCCAAAGTTTATTTTTTCAAAAAAATTGCCATTTACACAAATGGCACTTACGCTATCAATTATTATTGAATTAAAAGAAGTGATTTTAGTTAAGATTACTTTTTGTAAAAAAATTGTTTTTGACAACATTTCTTGCAAAAAATAATAAATGTAAAAGATATTTTTATTAATTCTAATAAAAAAAATCAACTATAGCTCTTCATTTGATAAATATTAAAATAAAATGATTTAATTTTTATACACTTACAACATAAAAGTTATTATTCCCTTTAGATCATAATTTTTTATGTTTAAAAATTTAGTACATTTTTAAAAAATATTTAATTATAATATATTAAGTTTAAAGTATTATCATATAATATCTTGAAATATATAAAGTAAAAACAAATAAAGATATGAAATACAAATATTAATTGTCAAATAAAAGTATACGTAAAAAAATTATTTAATATCACTTTAAATGCGTAAAATATTGAAATTTTGGAAAAAAAAATTATGGTTTGAAAAGAGTAACTTAATTACATTAATCAATGAAAAAATATTTTAAGAATAATTAAAAAATAGGAGTAAAATAATTATTTTAAAATTAATAAATTTTCCCCAACACATATATATGCGCGAATGCGACAATATAATATAAAATATTTTATATTTTAAGTTTATAAATTCAATTAAAAGTATAGAAATTATATAAAAAAGTATTTTCAAACTAATGTTATATTTTCTACCAAAAAAAACTAATATTATTTTAACAGGAAAAAAAAAATGACTTGTGCAGTTTTCTTGCTGTTCTTAAGATGATCTCTTGCAGCAAAAGGGAAGCATTTTGTCTTATCAAATTACGATTTTTTATTTCCGAATTTGAAAATCGATTCATTCAATTCTCTCTTTCTATTTTATTTTATTTTATTTGAAAGTGCATAAAGAAAAGAGAAAAGAAATGTATTATATAACAACCGAAAGTTTCATTTTGTGTCTGCCATTGGACTCAAATCCTGAGAAAGTTCCTTTTTTATGATCTCTGAGAAAGAATTGGATTCAAAGTTGTGACTTTTGCGCAAATGGGTATCAATCAATGTCGGTTCCGGTGGTTCAACGCCGTCGTTTTGATCGGAATGGTCGGCGTTGCGGTGACGGTTACCGGTTCCGACAGTCACGTGAAGCAGGAACAATTGGTTTCTCGAATTGCCTTCGGATCATGCTCCAACCAGAGCGCTCCTCAGGTTCCTAAATTTTTCTATTTTGTTGTGCTTTTTTCCCCTTACTTTTTATTCTTGTTTTGGTATGTTTTGTCCTGTCTTTGTTTTATTTTCACCCATGTTGCAGTGTCGATTAATGGAACTGATACACTAATGATTCTGTTTCTCTGTTTCAACCACGATGTCCCAATTCTTGTACTAACATGCTGTTGCAGTCCCAATGTTACGTCAGCTTTAAGCAAACTGCAGTTATGTTGTACTCAACAAGAAGTAAAAAATCTGTCTTTGGATAAATTGTCTAATTTTCTGTAAACAAAATAATTTTGATTAATTTTATGTAACAAGTAGCAAACCAACTTATAATTTTCCGTGGATTCTGGAACATGTTCCCTGTTCTTCTTAAGAATTATAGGTTGGGATGAATATGTATGATATTGTTTTTAAAGATGCATGTGAAACTCAGTTTTATCCCAATTTTTAAAAGAAATCGCAGTTCATTGTGCAGTAGACGACCTCAATTCCTAGTGTGTTCCACACTTTAATCACTAAAAATCACTACTGAAACTAGACAACTATTTTTTTTTACGTTGTACTAGGTAGTATGTTACTGTGTGGTCTTTTATAGTATTTCTTAATCTAAACACCCAAATTGTATTGCATATATAACCAAGTTCAAGCAATCAAGGAGCCAATTTTTGGTACTTTTTGGTTGTAGTTTGGGTTTGCAATCTTATATTGTTTTCTTGTTTGACTTCTTTAGGCTACAAAAGTCTTTCCCAGCACAAGCTCAATGTTTGTTATTATTTAGGCTTTTAATTGCTATGATTGCAGAATAATGTTAACTTTCTCATGTCAGCTCATTTATATGTGTATGCTGTGTGTTGTATTTCTTTGCCAGCCCATTTGGGATGCCGTGGTTGACTTCCATCCCCAAATTTTTATATGGCTGGGTGATAACATTTATGGAGACTTAAAACGCCCTTTCAAAATATTTGGAAAGGAAAGGACCATTGGGCCATGGAAGAATGTTCCACGATTTGTTCCTTCCTCTCAGCAGGAAATGAAGAGTAGATATGAAAAGGCTAGGTCTAATCCTGGCTATTCTCGACTTCAACAGAATGCTAAGGTGCATCATGCTAAGCTTTTCTGCTTGTTTTCATTATATACTTGGAACCTATTTGGATACAAGCTAAAAGTATTTTTGAAAGTTTCTCTGTTGGAAAAAAAAACTTTTTATTTTCAGTAAAGAAACTCTCAAAAGTTCTTTTAAGCCTGTACCCAAATAGGCTCTTAAAATTATGGTTTGAAAGCATAACATTGTTCAAATGTTTGTGGGTTGATTTACTAAAATGATGACTTTATTTTTATCAATTTTTTGGCCTGACTTTCACATTGGTATGTCGATAGGTTATTGGTACTTGGGATGATCACGATTATGGATTAAATGATGCAGGAAAAGAATTTCATGGAAAAGTCACAAACCAAAAGTTGCTTCTTGATTTCTTGGATGAACCTCAAGATAGTCCACGGTGAGTATATAATCTCCTTCGCTGCATTAACATGTTGGACTTATCTATGTCCTACATTTTTGGTTCTTTTATTTTATTCTATCTCAGAGAATAATAGTATATATTGAATTCAGCACATGATTGTATTGGCTGTGGAACCTCATTCTTTTTTCTTGGAGAGTGAAGAGACATGTTTTCATGTCTGGCTACATAAGTATTCACTCATTAATAGATTTTAATAAGCAGCAGATGTAGATTTAATTTTTGGATACTAACCCCAGCTTCTCATTTCAGGCGGAAACAGGCTGGTGTATATGCCTCATATACGTATGGTCCTGTAGGTAGAGATATCAAGGTATTGACGAAATATCTACTTTATTCTTTATTAAATTCATAAAATCTTCTCTTGATTGTTGTGCTATGGTAGTATGGTATCCACTACATGAGAACTAATTATAAATTGTTTTAAATTTTAAGCATGCATCTTGTACTAATGTTTTTATTGTGGCTTGGGGATAACTATTCAGATTATCCTCTTAGATACCAGATATCACAGAGACCCTGTAGGAAGTGATGGAACCATTTTGGGGAATTCACAATGGTTGTGGTTGGAGAAAGAGCTAAAGGGTTTACCAACAGCTCTTACCATAATTGGATCTTCTATTCAGGTACAGCAATTAATTATCAGTTGTTATGATGTCTGAGATTAATCTGAATTATTCTTGACCATATTTTATTATGTGTACATCTTTATGACTTATGAATTTTGGCCACAATACGAACTGTTATGCCAGTATTCTTGGCGCTGTGTAGATTGAAATTTGACTGGAATTAGTTGTTTTATTGACTTAGAAAGTGGCTTTCTGCAGTCTAATAGCTTTGGGCCTTTACTTCCGTCTCAATAGAAGCCAGTTTTGTGCTTGAATTATTTCACCTTGGAAAATTGAGATATGTTTCTCTTCTGTGTTGTTAATTTGAAATCATTTCTATTCTTTGTTTGTGTCATTTGTCATGTTAGGTGTTTTATTATCATAGCTTAGCTATTAGGCAGTTACATGACACACCGGAGAGATTCCAATTCAATGTTTGTTACAGGATGAATCCAGGAATTTTAGTCTATGGGGGCAATCGGCAAAATCCATAGTACAAAATGATTCTTAAAATTATGGGAACACATTATCAAAGTAATGAGATAATAACAACTAAAAAACTACTCGTATTATTACCACAAATTGTTGAAAGCCTGCAGAGGCACTCCTTTGTGGGTAGTTTTGTCTCTGGTTTAATTGTGTTGGTGATTTGCTTTGGTATATACATTTATATAATTAATCTCTATGTCAGGTTATATCAAATCTTTCAGCAACTATTCATCCATTGTTCGCTATGGAATCATGGGCTCGTTTTCCAAAGGAAAGAGATCGCCTTTTTAAATTAATAGATGATAGTAAGGTAATAACTTTCAGTACATTCATTTTCTACGTTTTACATCGTTGATGTTAAAGGGAATTACATTGGTATCGATTACGTAGTGTAGTGAGTGAGTATTCATTTCACTTTTTATTAGTCCTTTCTATGCAGAGGACTGGAGTATTTTTTATTAGTGGAGATGTTCACTTTGGGGAAATTACTAGATACGATTGTGCTTTGGACTATCCACTATATGACGTAACCTCAAGTGGAGTTACTCAATCAATTGAGGAGGTTGTCCCACCTTTCTTGCGTTCTTTTGTGAGATTTGTGGCATGGTTGACCCCATCTACAATGAGAGTTAAGGGCCAAAACTGCAGATACAAATCTTGTATATATGGTAACGTTTTCCTCCTTATTCTTGGTTAGGAATATTTATATTGGTTTTCATATTTTGATATTTCAAATGTGGATTTTCACTAGGCCAGCCAAACTTTGGAACTATTGAAATAGATTGGGACTCTCACCCTGTGAAACTAAAATTCAAAGTCAAGGACAAGAATGGTGTCGTTGTTACAGGTGTTGATGTTTCATTAACCGAATTACAACCAAATTCAGACAGAGAAAAAGCAGGGCAAAATAATCAGAAGCATTGCACTCTTGAAGTTAGTTTGCCATGGATTGTAAGATATCGCCTGATGATCTTGTTCTGTTTCACCTTATTTGGTAAGTTACTTTTGTGTTTGTGTACGTCTCCTTTGTTTACTTTGGATATCACTCTAAAGTGTCCATGTATAGTATGATTAAAATTGAACTGTTAATTTGTTTTTGCTAATTTGCTTACTATCATTTGGTTTAAAAGGATATTTTCATTTATTTAAATCTTTGCTGCAGTGTTGCTTCTTGTATTCCTAGGGCTAGTTTACACTTGTTTCAGAATTTGCCGACTAGGAGGCTGCAAAAGAAAGCACGATTGATACACGTAGATACATACACAGTCAGCAAAAGGGAGCATGTGTTATCTCTTTCCCTTTGTAGATTTAATAGTGGCAATAGGTCAATAAGATGTATAGATTATTCTTCTACTGTTTCCACTAACCTGTCCTTTATTTCAGTGAGATGTTAAGAACACTTAGAAGTTGACTTAATAGTTGGTTTTTGTTGGTGGTTGAGCCATTTGATATGATGCATAGAATGCCATGGTGGAATCTAGTAACTTCATGCTTACTACCTGTACTCATTTGAATTAGTTTTGATATTTAAAAGTATTCGCCTATATAAATTAGTTTTTGAAATTGTTTAACTTGCTAAATAGGTTACCATACTGAGATTATTTACTTCTTAATAAAAAAAATTTAATGGATTAATCTTTATAATAAATGATTTTCTAAGACCAGAGTTACTTATTTGTCTATTTACTCTCTTATTTTATGTCGTGGGAACTCCTGACTAGAAATCAACATAAACTCAGAGTCTATAACAAGCAACCTCCTATCTCCTTCCTCAGCGTTCAATGTTCATTATCAGGTGTGTTTTGACGTCAAAAATTGGAGTCTTTTATGTTTGAGGTATTCTCGTGGTCAATGAATAATTAACTGGCCCACTATTATTTAAAAATTCAAATAAATATTAAACTTTTTCTTATCGTCTAGCCTCTGTTTTGTTATCGAATCTTCTGCTGTCCAAAACAAAGATCGGTTAGATTTATTTGTAAAAAATGAACGCTAGAAGAATAGTGAAGCACCAATCCAAAACATAGAACTGTAACAGGCTTGTCACAATTTTCTTATAACAATCTCTACATTTTCATAACACTTTTTCTTTGTCTTATTCCACTACATATTTTGTTGTTCATTTTTTTTATTCTGTTTCTTTTTCATCATAAAAATTATCATGAGAACACAACCCACTTTTCCGCGGCTGCAACTTGCATCTTTTTCCAAGTTGAAAATTGGTAGCGTGATGTAGAGGGTACATTATGTCATTATCAACCACATACGCTGCAACAACTCGCGTGGGACATCCCCTCAAGCCTGGGAATCTTCTTACATTACATTTCTCCTCTTATTTTCTCTCGACTCAAACTATAGTTATCTTCCACTTCATACAACTCTACTCCACGTGCTCGTGGGGATTAAAAAAATAACCATAGTTAGCGAATATTTATGTTCCTTAGACATGTAATTAGGAGTTTCATCTTTGTAGAAGTACAGAGATTAAAAGAATGTATACATATTTTGGACATATTCAAATGCAGTAATTTTTTCACAGTAAAGTGGGAAACTGTCGGAACAAAACGTGTTTGACTAGGTCGCCACCCCATCCAATACGATTGCTCTGACAACTTTAGAATAGAAACACAAATAGACGCCTTCTTTGAATTTAAAAAAACACAAAGCAAGCACTCATTTAAATCTCTGCAGCAGCCTCCACCTTCACCATCGCAACATGGCCACCATCCAGTGCGCCGCGACCACCATACTCCTCCTCCTCCTCTTCACATCCTCCATCCCAAAATCACACTCCCAACAAGAGTACGTAAACAACAAGCAACTAGACTGCGACAACGAATTCAACTCCACAAAAGGAAACATCTGCAACGGTGTTTCTACCTCTTGCACTTCATACCTCACCTTCAAATCATCCCCACCCGAATACGCTACACCCTCCTCCATCTCATACCTCCTCAATTCCACCCCCTCCCTCATCGCCGCCGCCAACAACATCACCGACGTCGAGTCCGTCGCCGCCGACACCCTCCTCACCGTGCCCATCAACTGCTCCTGCTCCGGCCCCTACTACCAGCACAACGCCTCCTACTCCATCAAGATCCTAGGCGAAACCTACTTCACCATCGCCAACAACACCTACCAGTCCCTCACCACGTGTCAAGCCCTCAGGGCCCAAAACCGCTTCAACGATCGCAACCTCACCAAAGGTCTCAACTTGCACGTGCCCCTCAGGTGCGCCTGCCCCACGGAGAAACAGCGGCAAGCAGGCTTCAACTACTTGCTCACGTATTTGGTCTCTAAGGGGGAATCCATTTCTTCCATTGGAGAAATTTTCGGCGTCGATGAACAGAGCATTCTCGACGCAAATGAACTTTCTGCAAACTCCGTTATTTTCTACTTTACACCCATTTCAGTTCCTTTGAAGACAGAGCCACCCGCGAAAATACAGAGAGGAGCAACTCCGCCGGAGGATTCTCCGCTGCCGCCGCCGCCGCCTCCGGCGGCGGACGGAGATTCTGACTCTTCCAAGAAATGGGTCATTGTAGGAATCGTGGTTGGGGTTGTTCTGTTGCTTCTTGTGGGTGTTGCTCTGTTTTTCCTCTGCCGGAGGCAGAGGAAAAAGAAAAACGAAGCAACACCACCGGCGAAGCCTTTCTCGGCTTCTACCACGACGGAGACAAGTAAAAAGGTGTTGGATTCTATTCCAACGTCGCAATCATGGTCTCTTTCTTCGGAAGGAGTTCGCTACATGATTGAGTCGGTGAGTGTGTACAAGTTCGAGGAGTTGCAGCAGGCGACGGGGTTCTTCAGTGAAGAGAATAAGATAAAGGGTTCTGTTTATAGGGCTTCTTTCAAGGGTGATCATGCTGCGGTGAAGGTTCTCAAAGGGGATGTGTCTGGCGAGATTAACATTCTGAAGAGGATTAACCACTTCAACATTATAAGGTTGTCTGGTTTTTGTGTTTACAAAGGCGACACTTATCTTGTGTACGAGTTCGCGGAGAATGATTCTCTCGAGGATTGGCTTCACAATGATAGTAAGAAGTACGTGAATTCGGTGTCTCTGAGTTGGGTGCAGAGGGTTCAGATTGCTCATGATGTTGCTGATGCTCTTAACTACCTTCATAATTACACTAGTCCTCCTCATGTGCATAAGAATTTGAAGAGTGGGAATGTGCTTTTGGATGGGAATTTTAGGGCTAAGATTTCGAATTTTGGGTTGGCGAGAGCTGTGGAGGATCGAGGGGATGATGGGGGGTTTCAATTGACGAGGCATGTGGTGGGGACTCAAGGGTACATGGCTCCTGAGTATATTGAAAATGGTTTGATTACTCCAAAGATGGATGTTTTTGCATTTGGGGTTGTGGTTTTGGAGCTTCTTTCTGGGAGAGAGGCTATTGTTAGGGATAAGAATGGAACTGGGCAGCAAATGCTGTCGGGAATTGTGAATCAGGTGCTTGAAGGAGAAAATGTTAGGGAGAAACTTGGAGGTTTCATGGATCCAAACTTGAGGGGTGAGTATCCTTTAGATTTGGCTTACTCCATGGCCGAGCTTGCCAAACTCTGTGTTGCTCATGACCTCAATTCCAGGCCACAGATTTCTGAAGTTTTCATGACTTTGTCCAAGATTCAATCCTCTTCGTTGGATTGGGATCCGTCTGATGATCTTGAACGGTCTAGATCTGTTAGCCAAACATCTGATAGCAGATATAGATGAGTTTGCATGGCAGTTGGCATTGTGGTATTGCCCAATTGCTTCTATAGAACAAGAGTTTTTTTAAAATTTGTATATTAGGAGTTTTCGCTGGCCTCTGTTGTATCACGTGGATTGATGACTGCTACTACACATTGAAGTCCACCCTTACAAATTTCAACATGTTATTCTTTAACATAATTAGTGATTCAATAAATGATATTGTCCAATGATTAATGATGTATAAACGAGAACGAATACAGAAAAGGATTTCAACTTTATCATTTTCTGCTTGTCTTGTTTGTTTTCTATTTCTTCACCTGTAAAATTCTTTTGATATTTTACTTCAGTCTCAATCTGTGAAATGTGATAGTGGAAGAGAACTTAAGCCAATAATATAAAGGTTGTTCTCCAATAAATAATTTACTTTGTTTTTTGTTTATTATTACTGAGCCTTTTGGTGCCAAATGCATCCAATGTATTAGGTATCATGCATTCGTTTATTTTACTTTGCTTATGCAATATTAGATGCTTATATGACATATATTCGTACGTGTATGATCTGACAGCATATTTTTTCTGTTTTATTTTATTATTTTCTACTTGATAGGCTTCCTTGACCTGACTTACCTTGACAATTTTTATAATTGAAAACCATAACGTCCTTCTGAAGTTCCGTTCCAAAAATGTAATTCATCACTTCATTTTTTTTGTTTGGACTTCTACGGAGTTCTAACCTTTTGGTTTTGAATGTCAATTGTGCTCTGGTCCCCGGCTAAAAAGAAAAATCTCCTCGATTGATTATTGATTGTTGAGGAGTATAAGCTTTAAGAATTACGGTAATCATTAATAAACCCAAAGTATTATTTTTATGGTTAGATCGATTTCTAACAACACTTTGGTAGCACATGAGTTCTTATAGAACATAAAAATCAGAGCTCAATGTAGCAACTTGGACAAGTCCATTGTTTCCTTTAGTAAGTTGTGTGTAAAAACTAAAGTCTTGGTCCTTCCTCTAACTATTAAGTTAGCCAAGATGAACACGTTCCGAATGTAGATGGTACAGCGTCTATAGTTGAATGGAAAAAGAATTTCATGGTACATGATGAAACCTAGTTCCGGAAGAGACTGTCACTCTCGGTCAAAGTAACTGAATGTTTATCACCTAATTTGACCAAGTAATCAAATACATTATATATCTAGCAGCCTTTAATATCAAATATGATGGAGTCTTATATTATATTCTTGTTATTTGTATGTTCTGAAACATCCAGTGACCTACAAAGGGACAACAAAGTTAAAATTTATAACTTTGTATATACTAGTTACTCTCATCATTAGCCCGACCCAAGTGAATAAGAAATATGTCCTTAATAGATACTGTACAAATAGCAAACAGTCTCTGGAACCCAACTAATGTCAAGTTAGCCTTAATATATATACAATACACTGTTATTTAATTATAAACTAACTTATATAGTTAATTTATTAAATTTTACAGTAATTATTTTATAAATAATATCAATAATATTTTTATTAGTAGTGTAAATTCAGCAGTGCATATACTGTAAGCTCTTAAAAAAAATGAATGTATAAAACTAATAAAAATAAGAAAAAGAATTATGCAATGTAAATTGTAAAGTAATTTTACACCTATACCTTAAACAAATGCATTATGTTGCTGTAAAAATAAAATAAAATTAAAAAAATATAAATAAAAAAGCAAAATACATACAAATCTAGCAGTTTCGAACACAATTGTGAGTGTTGCAAACGCAAATTAACTGAATGGTTCGCACCTAACTTGACCAAATAATCAAATACATTACTTATCTAGAACTTTTTTTTTTTTTTTAATATGAAATATGATTAATTTCAAATTACATGTTTCATGTTTGATTGAATATCATGTATGAGTTATTGCCTTAAGTGGTTCTGTTAGTTTTGGGCTTTTAAGCTATCTACATAGCTTCTTTCAATTACACAGAAGCCCAAATACCGGCGCAGGCTTGAATATGTTGTCTCCAAAAATATGAAAATTTTATTTTAATTATTATTTAAATCACATTACAACAGGTATTCTATTGCAAAATTGATTGTTTAATAAAAAATTAATGTTTGGAATTATCAGCTTCTTATTTTTACGTTTCTCTCTCATATATTAGTAATAGAACCAAAACACTATAAGCAAAGTAGACAAGGATATTTGTGGTCGTTATCAATTATAAAGTGGTCCAAAATTAAAAATGAGAAAGGGTAAATATATTTGGTGTACACCACAATTATTTTTCATGAGACAAATCTACTGCTGAAGTTAAGTTGGATCATTGTGGAAAACAAAGTATTTTCTTTGAATGGTTATTGTGTTAGACAATTGTATATAATTCAAATCAATACTATTACTATATGTTACATTAGAATAATTTTGTTTTAGTTATTTCACGTATTCAATAGTGAGAGGAGAAAAATATAACTAAACATAAAAAGACAAATTACCTTTGACTAAACATATCCATATACGTGTGCAGATGAAAAAAAAAAGTATTTACACATGATCTTGATATTTGAAATACTATTTAATAAAATTTATAAATATTAAAAAAAATCAATTAAAAAACTTATGTCTTTCCGGTTTTAATGGCACTTGGTGATCAACGTCTCACATTTTATTTTTAGGAATATAAGCGAAATATTTTGAGTTAGATAATCTTTATTTCTGTGAGTTAGTTTTGATAATTTTCTTTATTAAGCTGGTTTTGGAGTTAGGCTTAATCTATTTTGAATATAAGATTAGAGTCGCTTAGTATTTTACATATTGAGCATTGCAAACTTTTTTAAAGGATAAATTAAATTTTTAAATTTTTTTTATTTTATGATTCATTTTCATCTTATTATTTTTAAGTAGTTTAATTCAATTCACTACTTTTTAAAAATGTTTAATATTATTTTTCTGTTAAAATTAATTTTAACAATGTTAATAAAATTAAACGTAAGAATACTATTAAATATTTTTTAAAAATTAGATAATTAAATTAAACTACATAAAATTAATGAAATTCAATTGAATATTTAAAATATGAACAAACCAAATTAAATAATATTTTTTATAATTTTTCTTCAATTTTAAGAATGTTACGTGTATCTGTTCAAGGATGTTTTACTCAGACTCTTGTTGATGTCTTTACTCTTATTTACTTTCCGATTCGATTGTCTATCCACGTCCAGAGGGGTGCATTCAAAATAGACATTTTAATTCAAGTAATAGTTACTCACTAGGTGTAATAAATGCGAATCATGAAAAATAACTTTATCTTGAGATACAAACTATTTATACCAATTGTAGGGTCTAAATCTTAATGGACTCTAAGTTAGAGTTACCGATTAGATAATATATTGATAATTGATTTATACTAATAGTTAAATCTTAATCATCTTAATTATTATAATTTAGGGATTTCATACCAATAATTAAACCTTAATTATCTTGGTTATTATAATTTAGGAGTTTTACATGTCGTTCGGTCTTATTGACTTTCGAAAGGATTGATTCATCTTCAATCCTTTTTTGACTATCAAGAGTGTTGCACAAGACCCAAATCTCAATGGACTGGAAGTTAGAGTTACCAATTGGATAATATGTTGATAATTAATTTCATATTAATAATTAAATCTTAATCATCTCATTTATTATAATTTAAGAGTTTTACATGTTGTTTGCTCTCATGAGCTTTCAAAATGATTGATTCGTCTTCAATCCTTTTAACTATCGAAAGTGTTTCACAATCCATTTGATGCTTTAAGGATGTCACTCATGCAATTTGTAAGGATTGCACCCGTTTATATGATTCGACTATTAAGGATACCAAAGTAATGAGTAAAAAATATGGATTATGTGATACCTTGAACTATTGAGAGTGCTAAGCGATTTGAGTCATACGATCCCTTCGATTATTGAGAATGTGAAAGAAACTTGATCTTCGTGAATTTTAGTGAATGAATGGCCTATCCGGTATATTATGAATTAAGAAAATATAGATTTTAATTATATATTAGAGTGTGATGCGATGCGTGTACGGGTGATACGTGTTGCTAGATCCATATTGATATCTATCAATACAGTGTTGATGAAAGTGAAAAGACAAGGTGTTATCATCTTTGTCTGACATGGGAGCGTATTTGAGCAAATATTGAAAGTGACAAATGTATGAAACATTGAAAGGGACATGAATCTTTAGTAGGTCTCTTTGTTTCTTCATGCAATTCAAACATCTACACACTGTGACAGATGGTAGGATCTTGTTCGCACTCATGCCATACCTTATCAATTAAATACTTTTTTTCTTTCTACCCCCTTTCAAATCAATTAAAACATCCAACAACACATATACCAATTTTAAGTCATGATTATTTAAGGTGAGAGTTTGTTGCCTCGAAGCAGGGTAAAGGTAGGCTCCCAGATTTAATTTATACGAGTACTTGTATGAAACATACAAGTAATAGACTAATGATATATTTTGGATTTGAATCTATATCACATATTAATAAGGATTGGCACCAAAGGTGGGGTGATTCACTCTGCTACGGAAAAGACTCGGGATAAATTATTTATTTAGTATTTTAATAATTCTTAAATATTAAACACGTTTTTTTATGAGAATTTTTTTATCCTCTTGTTTAATTTATTTTTTATTTATTATAACTATTTAAGAATTAAATTTTAATATTTTAAAAATAAATTATCATTAAATAAAAAATAATATTATATTATAATATAAAATATTTATCATAAACCTAAAATATAATTTATGTATTTAAAAATATTTATTATATGAAATTTAAATATGATTTATACATTTAAACTAAAATTTATTATTTTATATACTTTATTATAAATTTTAGTAATATATAATATATTTTAACTTGTGCATTGCATATTTAAAATATTAGCTTACTCAATTTAATCTTATTTTATTAAGGAGTTTAATTTGCTTAATTAAGAGTATTTTTATTGCATAATGTATATAAAAATTAATATATTAGTTTTATTTGGACAAAAATAATTACAATTACATATTTTAACAATTAAGAAACTAAACTAAACTTTTAATAATAACAAATTAAATTGAATAAATTAAATAAATGAAAGAACTAAAAGAAAGTAGTTTAGTTTAAATTTTATTATGAAATAAAAAATTAGAAAAAAATTGTTTAATAAAATAGATTTAGAAGTTTCAGAAAAGTTTAGGGTTGCGCCAGGACACCTTTGGATGCATTATTATAGGAATTGAGATATTTTTACATAGCTAACTCTATGCACATTTTAATATACATAAATGATCTCCTCCTAAAATTATATCTTGAATTGGCTTTCTTTTCTGTTTCAGTTTGAATTTAGGATTACGAAACCGAATTTAAACTTTAATATTGTGTATGTTTTATATATAATTTAGAATTTGAATTCTTTAAAATCAACTGATATATTTTTTTTTTAATTTCAAATTTTCATTGTATTATATTTTTTTAAAATTAAAATAATATTTATATTTTAATATTTTAAATAATTTTTATTGTATTTTAATTATAAAATCTAAAAAAAAGTATATTATCCTCTTATGAATAATACTAACACCAAACTCTAATGTTAAAATATATAATTTTATCTATTTAACTTGATATTGTTAATATAAATTACATACTATTTTTAGAGATGTAAGTATATTATACTACCATTTTTTTTTTAATTATATTATAATTTTTTTACATAGATACACAAAAAATAAAACTAAATTTATACAACTATACATATTACATATTATCTTCTCAAATGAAAATACCATTCAAGCTTAAGAAGTTTTGTTTTGTTTTTTTTTTTTTGGCTAAAATTATATGATTATAGTTTTTCATGGGGTGACCTTTTAGCATATAAATTTATATCATTTTGACTTTTTTGAATAAGACATTAGTTGATCTTGATAGTTTTCATGTCAATGAATATAATGGAATGACTAAAATTAGGTAAATCGACCAAGAAAATGTTATTATGATTTGATAAAAATGGAAAATTTTGGCTAAAATCACATTGTTTTGACTTTTGGGTATTTTCCTAGCATATAACTTGACATAGTTTCGACTTGTTCATAACAAGACAGTGGTTGATCTTAATAATATTTGTGTCAATGAGTATATTAAAATGACTAGACTTAGTTGAATCGACCAATAAAATGTTATTATAATTGGCTAAAATCACATGCTTGTAACTGGAGGAGAACATGGAAGGAGAAATTGAAAAATTCATTGTGAGATTGGATCAACAATGATGCAATTGTGAAAAATTTCATAAACTGAACATGCCATGTTTACACGCAATTGTTGCATGTAAGCACATAGCAATTGATTACACAAAATACATACATCAAATGTATATATTGAACTACGCCTCTAATGCATATAAATGATCATTTAGCCAAATGTATCACCCAAATTATTAGCCAATCTATCATGGATTACAAATGGGCCACAATCCAGACATGCGAAGAAGTTTGAAAGGACACCCAAAATCAAGTCATATATGCATTGAGATGGACTTAATAGAAAGAGGAAAATCTAAATGTTGTTGCCTTTGTCAAATCCCATGACAATCAAAAAACAAATGTCCTCGTTGTTTGGGAAGTTCTAACCCACTCCAATAATGTTCACTTTCATTGTTATATTTACATATTATTTTATTATCAAAAGTAAAAAAAAATTATATCAATATTTTTTTTTATAATGTATGATTTATTATGTGAACAAATTATATTATCACTAATTAACTAGAAGTAGGTTAGAGTGATGAGTCATGCTAATGGTAAAGTAGTACTTAACTACTTTTATAGATTTTGCTATAGTTGTTTGATCGACATTTAGGTCATATATTATAATTTTGAATTATTATATATATATATATATTGTTATGAATAATAATTAGTGGCTTAATTAGTGGATACCAATATTTATTATCAATTATTATCATTTATATGTCCTTATGTATTATTCCCTTTATTGTGTAATTATTCAGTTACCACATGTACTTATAAATAGGTTACTCCTCCCGCAAAGATAATACATCAGTCAGATTTTTTTCTCCATCTCTTATTTTCTTGTTTGTTCTCTCTACTTTTCTCTTTTTTATAACACGTTATCAGCACGAAAGTCTTTTTATCTATTGGTGTTGCAACTACAAGATAAAGTTATGAAGAAGAGAAAGTTATGAAGAATTTTCTTGAAGAAAGTCATATTTTTCAAGACAAATATTTCAAGGTTAGCTATTCATTTTTCATAATAAGAATTTTATCAAATATTTGTATTGTTTACATTGTTATGAATCAAAGTACTCTTGAAGACATTATAGTAGTCCTGAAGACACTATTAAATAAATAAATTCTTCATACATTTTTTAAATATGTCTAGAAGACACTATCAAAGAAGAATGGTGAAAATAAAAATTCTTCATACATTAAAAAAAAATTTCTCACCAAAAGTGGGAAAATGGTGAAAAAAATAAATAAAACCGAAAGAATAAACTTTCTCACTAGAAGTGAGAAAATAGTATGAAAAGTGAAAAATAAAATAAATTTCACCAAAAGTGAAAATTTTGATATAAATATATTACATTATATTTGATCATTTGAATGATATTTGAGACACATATAAAAATTATGACTAGCGAAGCGTGTCCTCAAGCCTATTTAGGTTTTGTGTGATGTCTTGAAAAGATTATGAGTTTTCCTACATTTGTAATTTGATATTGTTCATGATTAAATTGATTGAAATAAGCAACTTGTCATGTAATTGAACTCATGTGTTACGTTATTGAATCTTAAAGGGTTTGGTTTCAAATCCTATTGATATAATTGATATTATTTATTTTTATAATATTATGCGTCTATTATTTTAATTGATGGAGATATCATTATGTTATAATTTGATTGTGATTTGTACAAAAATACTAGAATTTAATGAAATTATTATCAATGTTTATTTCCTTATTTTTTTGATACAACATTTATAAGGAGAATAATTTCCCTAATTTTTAGCATTATTTTTTTTATCTCCTTAAGTCAACCTAGCAATGACATGAATATATTTTTATTAAATGATTTTTTTAGTAAGTATATTGAGAAAGATTCATTTTTTTTATAACGAAAGACATAAACAAGTTATGATTTTTTTTCAAATGAATATATAATTGTGTTGTATCATTCATTTCCTAAAATGATAAAATAAAGTGTTAGTGAGATATGTTTTTAGATTTTTTTTTGCATGAAGCATTTATTTGTAGATAATATACATGAGATGATATAAAAAAAAATTAGTGTAGATTTTGATATTAAATTGATGTCTAAAGATACATAACAAGAATGTCATTTTTATAATGATTTCTCAATTTGAAAAATATATTATATTTTTCATACATCTATTTTGCTCCAGAAGTAGCAATATTTTTTTATATAAAAAAAAGGATTAAGAAATATCCTTAGTTGGTTTATTGTCTCTTGAAGACTAAAACAAAATATTGAGATTTTTTTTATGCAAGAGACCATTTTACCTAGCATTATTTCATTCCCTGAAGTGAATGTTCTAATGTATTAATTTTTGTCTTATCATATTCAATAATGCGAGAAATTAATGTTATATGATACTACAAATATAATTGAAGGCTCCAGAAGAGCTAATATATTATCACTGAAAGACACGAAGTTGCATATTAAAAATGCATTATATTTTTCTAAGTCTTACAGAAACTTATTTAGTTTCAAGGATAGTCTTTTAAATGAGTTTCATATTGAAACAAACAATGAAGGAAATGTAGAATAACTTTATATCACGAAACTCCACTTGAATAAAAAGGAAGTATTGAAAAAATTATTTTCTTTTTCCTATAGACTGTATTGCACGTATATTAATACAATTGAAACACATACTATTGTAAACCAGAAGTTTACAAATCAAAATAAATTTGAGATTTGGCATGACTAGTTGGGTCATCCTAAGACTATTATGATGCGAAAAATAATTGAAAATTCATGTAGACATTTATTGAAGAACCAGGAGATTCTTCAATTAAATTTTCTCATGTACTGCTTGTTCCCAAAGGAAGTTAATAATCAGATCATCGCTAGCAAAAATTGGGGATGAATCTATCTTATTTTTAGAACGGATACAAGGTGATATTTGTGGACCAATACACCCCCATGTGGACCATTTAGATATTTTATGATTTTAATTGATGCATCAACAAGATGGTCACATGTTTGTTTATTATCAATTCGCAACCAAATGTTTGCGAGATTATTAGCTCAACTAATTAGATTAAGAGCTCATTTTCCTAACTATTCAATTAAGAAAATTCATTTGGATAATGTTGGTGAATTCACATCTCATTCTTTTAATGAGTTTATTTTCCCAACATTAGGGGGAGAACACAAATAGCTAGAAAAAGATATTAGTTTGAATGAATTATCACTATCTCATTTTGATCCTCATACAAAATAATGTGAACTAGAAGTTCAAAAGATAATTCATTTGCAAAATCTAGCCAACCAATTACCAAATGTATTCACAGATCCAAAAAGGGTGACTAAGTCATATGTATCAGCGGCTAATGCTCCAATAAGAGTCGAAGTCCCTGTTAGACAATTTAATACTACAAAAGAGTTACAAATACGCCTAAAGCGTGGTAGACCAATTGGTTCCAAGGATAAGAATCCTCAAATAAAAAAGGGAGCTAAAGAGCAAAATGACCAAATTGAAGATGTAAAAACTCAAAAAGATTTCTCTGACATAACTAATATTCCAGTTCCAGAAGAAACTCAGGTACATGAAATTATTGAAAATGAAGAGATCTCAATAAATTATGTCATGAATGGAATATGATGGAATCGAAACAATGTCAATATTGATGATGTGTTTGCATATAATATAGCGCTAAATGAAATAAATGATATTGAGGATCAAGAACTAAAGTCCATCAACGATTGTCGACAAAGAAATGATTGGCCAAAATGGAAAGATGCAATTGAGGCAGAATTAGACTTGCTTGCTAAGCGAAAAGTTTTTGGACCAGTACTACATACACCAAAAGGTGTAAAACCTTGGATACAAATGGATTTTTGTGCAAAAACGAAATGAAAATGGTGAAATTGTGAGATACAAAGCAAGACTAGTTGCTCAAGGATTTTCACAAAGACTTGATATTGATTTTGAAGAGACATATTCACCTGTAGTGGATGCAAACACATTTTTACTATATATATATATATACTTATAAATGGGTTACTCCTCTCCCAAAGATAATACATCAGTCAGATTCTTTTCTCCATCTCTTATTGTCTTGTTTGTTCTCTCTACTTTTCTCTCTTTTATAACATATATATATATATATATATTATGTATTTGTATAATTTTTTAATTATTTTTGTAAAATATTATTTAAGATATATGTGTATATATAATTTTTTTATGATATTATATGCAAAATCTATGATTATGTAAACCTTAGATAAAAATTATGTTTTTTTGCGATTAATAAGTGATTTTACTAAGTATAAAAATTATGACATATTGTAACAAGTGAACATTGTAAGTTACCGAACATAAAATCAGTTATGTTTTGAACATAATCAACTAAGTGCGTGTTTGCTTTAGATTTAGAAACGTGATTTTTCACTCTCTCTCTACGTTTACAAGCCAATTTACGTAGAAGCTACAATTTTTTGCTTCTCACAAACGTGAATTTTCATGTCCAAAAGGTAAAGCAAACACGCACTAAATGAACTATGATACAATATAATTAATTATATTCAATATAATTGATTATATGTCTCCAACCTATATGCACATTGTAGTAAAGAAAAAAAAAACTATATACATATTGAAATATTCATATAATAAATTATATTACTCAATATAATTGATTATGTAAATTTAAATTAAAAAGCAGTTACGAGTAAAGGATAAATTTATAATTTTATGAATAATTTCATTTCAATATTTTATTTACTCAAAAAAACAATCATTTCAAAATATTTTTTTTTTTATTTTCTCCTTAATTTCTGACACATCAAACGACCTTAATTTTTATTTTACTTTTAATTATTTATTTTTATTTATTTCTTTTCTCACCTACTTTTTTCCATTCTCTAATTCCATATATTCTCCTCCAAACATTAAAGTAAAGAAATCTTTAAGTTGCACATCAAAATAATGAACTTTTTCAACTGAGGAAGTTCATTCATTTATTAGTATTTTCAACTATGCATATTTTCCTCACTCTTAATTTTTAAAAAGTATTCTTTTAGATTTTTTATATCTTGTTTATTAGACTCGTGAACTTCAAAGAAAAAATTGATCCCAGTTTCAAGATTGATCTAGAATCGTTGATTTTGGATTGTTTGCGAAAATTACCAATAGACAGCAGTACAGTCTGACATTCATATAATTATTACAATCTCATATTTGTGCCGTTATCATTATGAATTGTATGAGTTGGTCCATTCCGTTTTGTGCGAACCTTGCATATGACTTTCATATACACTCAATTCGTCCTTTCTAAATAAAATTTATAATTTTAACATAATAAGTGTATTTCATACCTGATTATACAAAAAAAAAAAAAAAAGACATTGATCATGTTAGTTTTAAAAAATGTGTAACGCAATGGATGATGTATTTTGAGAGAAATATTAACGATATACTTTTTTAAGTATTTTTTAAATGATTAAAATTTATTAAAAATATAAGTCAAGTCTAATTAAATTATTTAATAATTCTTTCTTTTATTTTTATAATTTTTAATAAATTTTAGACTTAAATATGATTTTAATCTTTAAATTTAAGATAAATTTATTTTTACTCCCTCAAATTTAAAATTATTATTTTTAATTTCGGTAATTTTTAAAAATCTTGTTTTAGTCTCTCAAGTCACCATATTTAAAAACAAGACAATTATATAATATTAATTAAATTTAATGTGATATTTTTACTAATAGGACATCAATAAGTAGATTTTATATAATAATATTTTATAAATTTTTTAACAAAATTTAAATATAAAAATTAAAATATTTTTTTTTAAATTACAAGAACTAAAAATAATAATTTTAAATTTAAAAAATAAAAATAAATTTATCTTAAATTTAAAAAATAAAAATCATATTTAAGCCTAAATTTTATATAATAAAAATGAATGCATTAAAATGAGGATGTATAAAGTATTTTCTTTGTGCCCATCCCCTTCTCCAAACGCTTCAATTTCTGGCTTCATTCATGTGTAACAGATAGGCCAGAACTTTTCAACTAAACTACTTTATGAAAAATTGCTGATGCATCTGATTAACAAACGTGCCTTAATCTACCATACAGGAAAAACGTATCATGTGGACCGTATAATATTCTATGCTTCTTTATCCAATTAATTGTTCATCAGGGTCATCACTTGGCCAAGCATGAGGAGCAGAAGAACATGCATTTGTTGATGCTTTTCCTTTTTCATTTGCTCATCATGACTGTGACTTTGTGATGGCAATTAGGACTGAAATTACAGTTCCATCACTTTCCAAGTGTTGTTTTCATTAGGCGAGTACGGTCTAAGCCACACAACCATGGTCTATAAAACTCCAAAGCACGCGTACACGAACTTGCAGGTTCAGCATTTCAAGCCACTCATCTCATAAGTGGACCTATTGCAAAGCTAGTTATGTCCATTACTTTATCAAACTAGTCCTTGCCATTACACAGTTCACTCTGCATTTCCATACCACTTCTATTTTACAACCCTTGGAGCTGAGACTCACACACTGACAGACACAGCATCGAACTCTCAGCAGTTACTCTCCAACAAAAGATAAAACATGGTGTTAACTTCATTTTCAAAAACTTATTTATTTATTTATTATTATTATTTCTTTTATTGTTCACAGCTTGTTTTATACTTTGTTATTGTCTCAAGGTCTTTGCTTTGCCCTTTTGTCGCAATTTTATAGGTTCTAGTAGCAAGTCATGGTGAGGAGGAAAAAGGGGCAGAAGGCGTTGCTGCTGTGGATTTTCGAGGTCACCCTGTGGACAAGTCAAAAACTGGAGGATGGCTAGCAGCAGGGCTCATCTTGGGTTCATATTCATCTCAATCCATTGAAATTTTAGTCATGTTTTCAATGTTAAACCATGGTGCTCTTATTTGGCTCCAACTCAATTTTTTTTTTCATGCAGGCACTGAACTGGCAGAAAGAATATGTGTGATGGGAATAGCCATGAACTTGGTGACCTACTTGGTTGGAGTTTTGAATCTCCCTTCAGCTGATTCTGCCACCATAGTTACCAATGTTATGGGAACTCTCAACCTCCTTGGCCTTCTTGGTGGCTTTGTAGCTGATGCCAAGCTTGGCAGATACCTAACTGTTGCCATATCTGCAATCATAGCTGCTGTGGTAAGTCCAAAACTTTGAACATTTAGATATACTCAATAGTCAATTCTCATAATTTTTTGGTTTATAAACACACCAAGGCAACCATTTTGTCCCTTCCCTCAAGAGAAAGTGGTTTTCAATTACTAATAGGTGCAAATAACAACATTTTGATTTAATTTCTATGCATCTCAATCAATCAGAAATCATTCATAAGATAGTTATCTTGAAGATCAACAAAATTTGTTATTAAATGACAGTGAAAATGGAAAAACTATTAACTCAACACTTTAATAGTTATGCTAGCAGTCAACTACTAGTTTTGTTGTTGGAGCAGGGTGTGAGTTTGTTAACTGTGGCTACGACCATTCCAAGCATGAGGCCACCTGCATGCAGTAGTGTAAGAAAACAACACCATGAATGTATTCAAGCCAGTGGCAAACAACTGGCTCTACTATTTGTAGCACTTTACACCATAGCTGTGGGAGGTGGAGGAATAAAATCCAATGTCTCAGGTTTTGGATCTGACCAGTTTGACATAACAGACCCTAAGGAGGAAAGGAGGATGATATTTTTCTTCAACAGGTTCTACTTCTTCATCAGTATAGGGTCCTTATTTTCTGTGGTGGTGCTGGTGTATGTGCAAGACAACATAGGAAGAGGGTGGGGTTATGGAATTTCAGCAGGGGCAATGGTGGTTGGTGTTGCTGTTTTGCTTTGTGGCACACCATTGTATAGATTCAAGAAGCCTCAAGGGAGCCCTTTGACAGTTATTTGGAGGGTGTTGTTTTTGGCTTGGAAGAAGAGGAGTCTTCATGTACCTTCTCAACCATCATTTCTCAATGGTTATCTTCAAGCTAAGGTGCCACATACTCAGAGGTTCAGGTAATATGATATCTTCCTCTTAAAGCAATGAATATGTTTAGTCGTGTGCATGATTGTCCTTTTTTCTTTCTTTTTTTTCTTCCAATTATTGAAGCATGATTTAAAAAATCTCCTTTTGTGTGGTTCTCATGAATGATTAGTTTCACGGGATTATTACTACTACTCATACGTATTTTTTATTGATCTGGGATAACGTAAGTGTATTCTGTTTTATCTGGAAAATGACAAATTTTACATTTGATTGGACTTTTATCAAAGAGGAATTTTGATAATGAAAAAGGACAAAGGCTAGCATCTACCGATGGAACAGTGTTTTGCCCTTTTCGTTTCGAAATTTTTTTGGTAAATTAAATTTTTAAAACTTTTTTTTTACGTAAGATATACAATGTTTCAATGATAATTTGTATTCATAAAATATATTTTTACTGGTTAAATATCATTTTAATACAAATACGAATCTAACTTAAAATACCGAGTCAACTTCATATAAACAAAAGTTGTTTGGTTTGGGAACAGGGAGTCTGTGGACTGTAGTTCTGCGAAGGAACACATATTTTGTTCTTTACCCATCTTTGTCACCTCGAAAAATACAAATGAGACGTAGATCTCTCATACAGTCATACTCGGTCCTCCTCTCAGTCTCCGACCCCAAACTTTAAAATAATGATTTGCAAAATTGATTTCGAATGAAGTTAAATGTTCTCATTCTAAAAATAAGTTCTTGGTAGTAAAATCAAGTGTACATTTTTTTAACTAAGAAACCAATTTCTCCCAGGTAAACATTTTTCTAAAATTAGATTTGTAATATTTTAATATGTTTTTTAATGAATAGCGTTGAGTGTTCGGATTCCACTTCCACAGTCGACGAGAATGAAGCATCAAACATGGGTAAAGAGAATGGGAGCATGTATGTTACTTTACAAAAAGAAAACTTAAGAAAATAAAATATAATAATTACATTTAATAAAAAAATTCAACTACTAAAACAGTCATAATATTATAAATAAATTATGAAGTTAAAGTTTCGACCATAAGTAATTTTAGTTAAATACTCGATCTTGCTATATTCTTTTAATATAATATATAATTACAAGATTTGAACATAAGACGCAACATAAACTACCCAAACTTTTCACTAGGTGACCCTAGTAGGTTAATCCTCCTATATATGCCTTTTGTACAGTAAAAAGCCACTTCCTTTTTTTGTTTCTTACTCCACTTCCTTAACATTATAACATAGTTTAGTGAATTTTGTTTAAAGTTTATCTCTTGATTTTATGTTCTATAAATCTCAGAATTATATTTATCATTCTTACGGAACTTCCTAAACAAATTGCAGCGATTTGTGTCTACCGATGGCAATTGGAAAATAAGGCAGAGTTGACTTTACATGACAAATTATATATTTCGAAGCATTTAAACAAAAAATGAAAGATTCAAATATCCTGCATCAGATTAAATTATCTAACTGCAACCTTAAATCAAATTTTGGATCATATGATTTTAATTTGATATCATCTTTGAATCAACACTGTATATAGCCATGAATTGATTCTCCGGTGAAAACACCAGGAAGGATTTTAGAATAAAGGTGTCATTCATTTCCTAAGGAAATAGTAAACCGAAAGAAATATTCTTAGAAATCAAGAGATATCTTTCTTCATTCTAACTGCTAGTCATTTTGTGATAGTTTTCTTGACAAAGCTGCAATCCTAGATGAGAACTGCTCAAAGGATGAAAACAAGGAAAATCCATGGATAGTTTCCACAGTGACTCAGGTTGAGGAGGTTAAAATGGTACTCAAGCTAATTCCCATTTGGTCTACATGTATCCTCTTTTGGACAATCTATTCTCAAATGAATACCTTCACCATCGAGCAAGCTACATTCATGAACAGAAAAGTTGGATCTCTAGTTGTCCCAGCAGGATCACTATCAGCTTTTCTCATCATTACCATTCTCCTCTTTACTTCCCTTAATGAGAAACTCACTGTGCCCTTAGCTCGGAAACTCACCCACAATGTACAGGGGCTCACAAGTCTTCAAAGGGTTGGAATTGGCCTCGTTTTCTCCAGTGTTGCCATGGTGTTTGCTGCAATTGTTGAGAAAGAAAGAAGGGTGAATGCAGTAAAAAATAATACTTCGATAAGTGCTTTTTGGCTGGTCCCTCAATTTTTTCTGGTGGGTGCAGGGGAAGCATTTGCCTATGTTGGACAACTAGAATTTTTCATTAGGGAGGCACCGGAGAGAATGAAATCTATGAGCACTGGACTTTTCCTATCTACCCTTTCAATGGGTTATTTTGTCAGTAGTTTATTGGTGTCAATCGTGGACAAAGCAAGTAAGAAAAGATGGCTAAGGAGCAATCTAAACAAGGGCAGGTTAGATGACTTCTATTGGTTGCTTGCAGTGCTGGGAGGACTGAATTTTATACTTTTTCTTATCTTAGCAACGAGGCATCAGTACAAAGTTCAGCACAGCATAAAGCATAATGACGGTGCGGAAAAGGAGCTTGTCAATGCAAATGATGTGAAAATTGGAGTTGATGGAAAGGAAGAAGCATAGGACAGCCTTAAAATCTCATTTTGTTAAGCCCAATATATAGTGTGCAATAACCGAGCATTATGCCCCAAAAATGTTAATTTTGGGTGATTTGTCAACCCTATTTAAGGGCAATTGTTATGTACTATTAATTATTGACAGATATAAAAAAGCCAAACCTCATCGTAAGTTGTGTTTCCTAGAGAATAAAGCAATTGTTGAATAAATCAAATGATTCCCAAACTGAAGATATAAATATATTAACCCCTAGATAGGCAGGTTTCATAATCAGAGGCCTGAATTTGACTAATGTTATAAGTCAAAAACACTACACAATCATAAACTCAACTCTGACATGACCTTCAAAGCAAGATTTTATCAATCTGAGACCAAAGCTTTAAGCAATGGCGCTGGATAGTTTTAGTAGCAAGAAGATAATATTTTTAAGAAAACAGAAGACTTTATAAAGCATCAGTGAGCGAGGGAGGTTTGTGACTTATGACCAATGGAGGACGAATAGCTCGGTGTGCTTGCTCCTTCTGCTTGCGGGCCTTGTACATTTCCTCTGTCTCGACAACAACTAACCTCTTGACCTATATTAATCACAAACTTTACCAACGTTAGCATATAGGGAAACAGACATATCAAGCAGAAAATGGACTTGTTTGGAGCTCATGCTAAAACCTGTTGGAGCATTCCCCTAACTGTAGGTGTGTTCCATCGCATGACAGTTCGATTGCATTTGCGCAGGCGAAGTGCTTCCAAAGTGCGCCTATGTAGCTTCCTGGTTCCCGGAATGCCCCTCACCAGTGTTATATAGAGATTGGGGCTCCAAGCAATTGGCACACAGGCCTTGTATGCCTTGAACGCATTCATGCCTTCAGCTTGAAGTCAGAAAAATCATTATAAACAAATCAAGCTAATGTGATTTTCATTTTCTAACTAGATACCCAAATTTAACAATTATCATGCAAAATAGATAAAGACAAGTTCAAAAAAAATAAAAGAAGTCAGGGATGAAAACAAAATCAAAATTCATACACTTCATTCCGCCGTACATTTAAAATTACTTGACGTAAGTAGAACACAATTGGGTAACTTACTAGCTTGTATAACTAAACTCAGCTTCTATTGGAAGCAGAACAGATAAAAATAATAATAATCAATGATTTATAGCTGAGGCATTTCATCAAACAGGTAGTAGGCAAATATGCAAGTTGCCTAAATTAAATCCCTAGAGTTCTCGCAACCCGCCCAACACAAAATCAGCAAGCACTCAACGTGATATAGGGAGACTCAATCATTGATACAAATTCGAACGTGATTAGAAATTGGAACCAAGAAAGGGGAACGAACTACACAAACCCTAAACTAAACACACGTAAAGTTGTCAATGGATTCCTTCAGGTTAAGAATGAAAATCAGAGAAGGGATTACCGTGAGGCGTGAGCGAAGAACAACCACCGATGCAAGTGTTTGGCTCTGTTCTGTTGCAAGCTGCTACCAATACTTCAAAATCGAAAACCCCTAACCTAACGCACCCAACTAACGAAACGCACAGTTTTCACCTATCAACATATGGGTTCGGGCCCCGTGATTTGGGTCGGTTGGGTCGGATCTTTCGACCTAATATTTATTTTATTATTTTAGCTTTATATTTCAAGAAATTAATAAATTATAGTTTTTTTTTCTATTGTTTTTAAATATTTTATATTATATTGTTTATTTTAGTCATTGTACTATTCATATTATTTATTTATTATTATTAATACTATACTTTTAGATACTTTAATCCTTACACTAATTAATATAAAAATATTATGATATTTTTTCTATATTATATATATATATATTCTTCATTAGAGATAGTATTGATCGAGAGAAGTAAAATTATTGAACAATAAAGTTTCTTTATAAGTATTTAACACGGTCATATATTTAAAATTTGAACTTAAAATCATTAATTAAAATGAAACAATTTCATATTAATTCATCCATATATTTAATAGTAAATGATGTCTATTTAAGTATATGTATTTCTATCTTATTTTAAATATAATAAGAAATGTTTAAGATATAATATAAGATTAATAATAGAATATGCAATATGAAAATATATAATAATTGAAACTTAAAAATATAATTAAAATAATTTATCTGTAAATCATATCCGTGACAGTACTTAAAAAATAGATTAAAATTGCAGTATTAAGATGGTTTAACGATTGGAAATTTGTAATAGTTGCATGATGATTTAAGCTAGGTATTCATTATCGACATTGAAAAACAAAGTTTTATAAGATTATTAAGATAGTAAATGAATGTTTTTAAGAAGTTTGTTTTATATACGACCATTAAAATAACTATTGTAGTACTAACTTGAAGGTTATATATATACATATTAATTTACATGTAACATTTCCCTCCAAAAAAATTTACATGTAACATGTTTCATATATTATTCAATTAATTAGTTTCATTTTTTGATACTCTTTTCACCGCTTCGTAAATATTGATGTTTTTGTTTTTACTCGTGACTTCTAATTAGCTTTTCTTTCTTAAGCATCAAAAAAGTGCACTAGTTTTTTAATTAATATTCTACTACTAATATAATTTGTTTCTGTAATAAGAACTCGAATAAGAATTTAATAATAGGTTTCAAATGAATTAAGAATTATTCATTGTAAGATCCTCTTTTAACGCTTTTCACAAACTTTCATTGGAGTAAAATCAATAGTCTTAGTGGATGATTATTTTGTTTGGGTGGACAGGGTTTCCAATTCCATTGCTATGCTCAATCCCATTCCCTCCTTACAAAGAATCCACATATACATGCATGAATGATTTTATTTCAAACTATTAAGTGTTCAGTATATTTTAGTTTTTTTTTATAATCCAATTCAGTATATTGCATAAACATTCATAAATACAAACAAAATATAAAAGTAAAAATACTTTGAAACATTAAAAGACTAAACTTAATTGATAAAAGGAATAATTTATTAATAAAAATTATAAACTAAAATGTTAATAATTAAATATTTAAAATTTTATTTTAAACAATTAAACTCTTTCATTTAATTAATTAATAAAGATCATTTAATTAGTAATTTTCAAATTTAACTTAAATATTCCATTTATTTAATGTTAAATGAAGATTTTGAGTATTATTTTTTTTAAAAAAAATTCCCGAATAACTAACTAAAAGTATTCAATATTACTGCTTCAAATATTCATGTAAGGAAATGTAGTGATTAAGCATAATTTATACTTAAGAATGAAAGTACATGCCAGGATTATTTCAACCAGAAAATACTTGCAATGATTTCTAGAACACTATTTCTAACATTCTGTCTACTACAAGAAAAAAAATTATTAAAAATTATAAAATTTAATGGATCTAACTCCTATTTAAAATTTTTATTCAAGTGTAAAAATTGTGATTTTTAACATTTTTCTTCAATTTTATGAACCACGTAATTTTAAATGTATTCCTATATAAATGTGAATTTCTCTCTTTAAATCCTTTTGCTCGTATGTACCTCATGGCTTATGCCTATTTTCGTTTATGTTTTTCAAGGAGGTGCAAAACTCCTTCCTAGCAAACTGCTCCATTGAAACACCATGTTTATTGCAAGCAACAAAACCAGACTCAATCCTCAAGGATGACAAATCTTGGTTACAAGAAGCTCAACGATGAGAACACATGTACCATCATAGTAAAACACTACAACCATCTTTAACACAGTAAACATCAGCCATATCTATGAATGTATAAGTGGTGTGAGAAAATATAAATATACACAAGACAATATGATATTAAACAATTAATATGCATAAATAGCTTCTTGATTCCTTTCCGGTACATCTATATATGCATTTACGTATGAAAACAAATTATATTCATTAAATTTAGGAAATAACACAAAACGCATACACGACAAGCATCGATCTCTAGCGATGCTCCACAAAGAGATAGATATATATAAATACCACATAGTTAGATTCATGCTCACTTACATAGATTGCAGTTCAGGATAACGTGGATTTTCATCCTGCTTTTTCTACAATTTAAAGTAAAACATGCATCAATATTCAATGACATATCATAGCAACTTGTCAACCTAATTAACGATTTCAAAATAGATAGGGTTTTCTGCTCAGGTTTTGGAGGCGATTGTGCTAAAGAAGCATAGGCATGCCATCCATGGGAAATGGCTTGCACATAACGTTTTCCATATAGTAGTTAGTTGCATCCATCACAGCAAATTGCATATCCTCAGAAGGCTTCCAATGACGTTTTCTCTGATTGATGAACCAATTATTGATCTGCTTCAGATCTAGGCCTGTGGATTCTGCAAGAGCCTGCTTTTGTGACTCCTACATTTTCAATTTTCACCGTTACCAAAAGATTAGTCATCGAATATATATAACAATAAACAAACCTTATGAATTAATAATGCCAGCTACATAACAAAATAACGTTTCTATATTCTTATTTCTAATACCAACAGCTATATAGCATCCTCAAATGTGTCTAAAGGAAACAAGGTAATGAAAATATGAATATTAGTCAAGATATATACTAAAGCATACCATAGCATAGTATATATTATAAAGGTTTGTGGAACTTAATTAGTTACCGAAGGGTAAGGCCATTTGTAATGCCTGTTCCACCAATCAAGTAGTTGTTGGCGAGCTTCCTTTGGCAACTTTCCATTCTTTTTCTTCTTCAAAAATTCCTTCTTCAGGCTCCCTAGGTATCCACTATACTTGCGCAAAAGCTGGACTTTGAGTTCACGATCTTCAGCTTGAGAATCTAGGTTGTTTTCATGCACATCAACCTCATTCTGTGAAGATGATTCACTTTGACCTTAATTTCAAATTGCCACAACAAAAATGGAAAAGAAAATAGACAAGTATCAGTAAAAATAATTCATGCAAATAAATATAAAATATCCATCAGGAAAATAATATTGACAACATGAAATTGCATGGCAGTCATAATTACTGACATTTACACACGCAGCAATAGCAAATAAGAACAATATATCAAATAATTCTAAATTTTCTTACTATAATTCCCTTACTAGATAAAGAAAGCATTGAATTATTGTTTTGTTTCTAAGATATTAAATACATTTAATTATTCAGTCAATACTTTTTCCATAAGTATTAAGAGGATTGTAAGAATAATATTATAGGAAGATACATGATTCTAACATATATATATATATATATATATGTGTGTGTGTGTATAAACTAAACAAAGCATTATGTTAAGTATATATGTTCACTTACTGAATTATCAAATTTTTTGAATTATCAAATGACATGAATAACCTAATAAACATGTTGAAAAATAAATTTGACTAACAATTTTCTTTATTACAAGCAGTAGGTATTTTACTAAATAGGAGAAAATTGCAAATTTAAGAAACTTGTAACTTCCTCAGAAATATCTAATAACTGAACTTTTGATCAGTGCTTAATTTATTCCACCATGCATACTAGATAACTTGATATTTTAATAACTCTCAAATAAGCAAGTTAATACACAGGATGATTCACCTTAGAGCTTAAAATGTAACCCAAATAGAGAACAACTAGGACGGAAGTAACAAAATCATGCAAATTAAAAATTTACTTGGGATTCTGAGAATTAAGCTAAAGAGGGAAAAGTTAACAAGGAAACATCTGGTAACAGAAGATAAGACAAACAATTTCCTTTTTCTACTAGGTTCTTAAAGGACTTTGACAGAAAGAGCCATGCATCTAAATGAAGAGAAGGAATTAAACAGAAGATAGAAAGAGTAATGCCTCGCAAGAGGTGACAACACACTGAGTACTGTGAAAAAATGAGTAATACTAATTAACACCGAAGTCACACTAACTACAAAGAAAAAACACTTAAAAAATATCCGAAAGCCATCAAGATGAACAATGGGTCACTCAATTAAGCAGCATTGGGGTTCGAATAAACTTTTCATCATTAGAATAATAAAACAAAATCTCATTTTCTTGATTTCCCCTCGAGCAGTAATATTGACTCATAATCGTTTTCAAACTTTTTGACCTAGTTCAAACACCTTGGACCCATTATTATTAACAATCTTAAAAATACTGTTAAGGATTTTAATCAAAGTTCCTTTATAACTAATCACACTATTTATGACGAGAAAGGTCATTTGACTACCCCTTTTCAACTAATTCAGAACATATATTAAACAAATTAATAAACTTTGGTATCACATCATTGTTACTAAAAACACATTTATCCGGTAGACGCAGGTGTGGTTTTCCTTTTTATTGGTATTAACTGTACCATCAGCTGTGTGGTTATGATTACTCTACAAATTAATATTAATTAACTTTAAGCTTTGAAAGACATTGTTTCTGAAGATCAGGGTTATGAGTAGTAACTAGCTCGCAGCATACTTCCACAGAAGGTTTAAAGACATTGAGACGCATAATAACTACTACAAGGATTGCAAGTTAAACCACGACTGATCATTACTTATTTAGCCTCTAACCAAAACCTTTCACACTGTTGTTTTCTAGGAATTCCATGATAGTAAAACAACGATCCATGGCCGTGCTGTTAATTCCCTCGCTTTTCTTTTCTCTCCCGTATAGGTCACACATCATGGATTATTAGTTAGCTTCTCTCACACACACTGACACTCAATCTTGGTAGCTCACGAGCACCCACTTCCCTAAAGAAGAAATGGTCCATAATTGCTCCACAGTACTCAGAGAAGTTTAGGAACAAATAATGACTTAAGGGTAATCACCAAAATCTGATGAAACTGCTAGGGCTTTGAGCTGACACTCAATTCTTGAGAAGAAAAGCATGGCTTCCTTAAAGGGTTTTGTGAGCTCTTGCTCGTACTTAATAAGCATCTCACAGTAGGCCTCCATGAACTGGTCCAGAGCTGGATCTTCACCTATTGAACCACTTCCTGTCCTTCCTGATGATGCATTCAAGGATTCACACTTGGCACATGACTCCTCTAAGCTAGCCACCACTTCAGGAGGTGCTCCAACCTGTAAACACTCCACTCGCACCATCAAAAAGAATAACCACAACAGAATCCTCATAAAACCCATGAAAGAGAAATAGATGAGTGCAATTTTAGTTTACAAGTTAATTTCAAGAGTGCATGTATGGACAAGTTGTACTAGGAAGAAAGGGAAAGATATAACTGTACTAGTGTGAATATTGAGCAAGGAAGAAGAATTTAGAGTCGATGACCTTGAGGCAATTGAGGTAAGAGGACAAGAGGCGAGGAAAAAGAGGATGTGCCATGATTTTATCCCTCACACTGCAAGTGTCGGTGGGGTTGTGGTGGCTGTAGTGATGATCCTGAGCGATGCTATTGCTAGCAGTGACAGGTACCCTTCTATTATCACTGTGCATTTGGGGACCAGGGTTGTTACTGAGAGGCAGAGAAAGAAACTTCCTATTAGTTTCCATGTTCATCATGTCCATCGAAGAAAGCTCACTGCAACTGTTCCCTCCAAACCCTATCATAGTTTCAAAGTAAGGTGTGTTGTGTTAAACCCTTGAAAGGAATGAAGACCTGTTTTTGTTTCTTTCTCTCTCTATATGTAAAGCTATATAAAACTCCTCATCACATGTACATATATATATATATATATATATATATATATATATATATATATATATAAGTATTTTACATAGTATATGATATGATATAATATAATCCTATTAGTTAGCTAGCTAGCTAGCTAGCTCTACCTCTTTGGCTGGGATCAGTTGTTCCTAGTCCCCACCTTACTGTTTTCTCAAAAAGAGCACTGCATATAATTGTCCAGAGAGTACTCCCGGAAATGAAGCTAAAAAATCTGAGTCTTTTTTTTGTAGAAAACTCCAAAGAACCTAAATGGATGGTCAGTCAGAACAATAGGGATTTTTGGGCTCTTGGCTCTATAGCCTGTAAAAGGTAGTGGAATCAGATTCAGATTCAGAGTCCTCCTCCCTTGGGAATGTGTAGTCTAGCTTCTTCGTTCTGTGCATCAACAGTGTTGCTTAATCTTAGTCTCACTCTCTCTCTCTCTCTCTCTCTCTCTTACACATAAACTCAAACACCACCAGTGCTGTGCTGTGTGTTAAATGCAGGTGGAGACACAGAGGCTACACACAGGGTTAACGTGTGTCTCTGCAACTTAACTCAGAGTTTTCCTTCCCAATGAAAGATGTATCCATGTGTATGTGAAACTCACCCTCTTAGGTCTATGCACTACCACTGTTTGTGCGTACTATTGTTGGATATCTCTCACTCACTCACATCATGGACACCAAAGAGAGAGAAAAAGTGCTTTATACACCTTATATTTATCTCATTTTCAGCATTTGCTTAAGTAAATAGTAAGTGTTAAGATTTTCTTAACAATGTTGGCCAGATATATAAAAATTACGAAATAACTTTTGATATGACAAAAGGGTTCAAGTATGTTTCAAGTTTATAATAAGTACTAGGTTTATGTTACATTGAGATGTGCACATTTTTCACTTGTGTGATTGGAAGCATAACAAAACTGAGTGGCTTAGAATAACGCAAAGTGCAAAAACCTGTTGGCATTGATGGTAATGAAATCAAAAATATAATAGTGTTTGGCTTTAAATTGTAGGGGTAAAGGAGTTGGGTGTGATTGAAAGGAATCAAACATCAACCGTCCATTCACCCATGTGATATTCCTTTGGGGAGATATTGGATCTTTATATACACACCACTTTTGCTTTTAGTATGATGGAATTGGTATATATTAGCCACTAGGAGGAGGGTTAGTGAGAGCAAGACGACACCGTTTTGTAAATTGGAATCCATGCAAAGACACACATATGTCAGAGGGGTCATGTCAATCTAATCAAAGGGAAATACATAGCAAAAGAAGGGCATGTTATATAAGATGTTGCCCTCTTTGTGGGACACTCCCTGCGTCCCTTCCTTTCAGTTTTTTTACTATTGCGTTTCCAACCTTACCCTACACGAATCATTGACAATTTGACATTTTGTGTTATGCCATTTTCTTTTCATACTCTCCTTTCATTTGAACAAATTCAAAATCATTTTCATAAATCCTACCAATTCTTTTATAAAAAGATAATAAAAAAACTTTATCATATTATAAATTACTTCTATAAATAAATTTAATGATCATACATCTTAAATTGTGAATAGATTATTGTTGGTATGATTTTTTTAGCTATTAATTATAAAATCCAACAAATTAAACTTATTCTTTTTATGAATATAAATATAAATGTAAATAAAATCTTTGAATATTCTTTTAAACTCCCGTAGTCACGAATACTTTTGGGTGAAAAAAGTATAATAAATGTGTTTTCTTTTAATATTTAATATATGCAATGTACGTGTTTCAAACAAATTTTTATTGTACCCTTCTAAAGTTCTAAGTGGGTTCTATGTAATCTATACCCTTCTCACATTTAAATAATAGAAAACATTATTAGTAAATAATTGTCTCAACAAAGAACAAAAATTATAGATAAACATTTAAAGAGATAATATTTATCACTAAAAATTATTTTTATTCATATTATAAATATAATATTATTAAAAATATAAATATAAAATATAATAACATATAATATATATTATTGAATTTTATTTAAAATTAATATTAAATTGTATATAATTATATATTAGATAAATTTATATCTATATATATATTATATTTATAGTAACATTTTTTTATATATCATTATATATAATTTTTTTTAGTATAAATTAGATAATAGATGTTTCATTTTTTTAATCATGCATACGAACAAACTTATTTGAAAAACCTCATTTTATAATATTTACAAGAAAACAAATTTCACTTTAAAAAGTATTCCGAATATACGGTTAAACACACAAAAATAGATAGTAGAGAATATCTTAGTTACACTTATTTCACCATGTTTGTTTAAAGAAAAATAAGATGTACGTGGGGAAGTTAGAGGGGACAAAAATCAGATAGAAGTTATTAATTTCTTCCGTATGTTTATCAATAAAATGAAAGCGAAATGGAACTTTTTTAAAAAAAATCTTGCATGGAGATTGCTTCCAACCCTTTTAGGCAGGGAACTGGTTCCATTTTAAGACAATATTTTTTTAATATATTTTTATAAGTAATTTTTAGAAAATAATAAAATTAAAATCTTAATTAATGAAAATATTTTATGTAATTTATTTTTCCATTTTTTTCACTTGTCCAAATAAATAAATAAATAATTCTACTTTTTTCCTTACTTTATCTATCTAAAACAATATATTGCTTTCTTTCTTCCGATTTTTTTCCCCTTCCTATTTCATTGCTAATCTATGTATAGATTTGTTAGTCCTAGCTCCCATGGATCCTTATCGGTATGATGAAAGTGGAATTTACTTATTATCCTCATCCAACAATGGAATGACATGTGGTCCACACTCCACAGAATCGGCCAGAATCAAAGATGAATTTATTTACTTGCCAAATATCATATGTCAACCTCTTGGAAGAAATCAAATTCTATAATTCCAAGACATGGATCGGATATCCTCACACGTTTAACAAGTGCTTTAGAACTTACTATTACTAACGTAGGATTTACTAGTCACACACATAAAGTAGCTTTCTCCACTTCACACACATATGATTGACAAATTTTATCAATTAAGTTTTTATCAAAAAATTAAAGATCCACTTTGTTTCCTGATAGCTGATCGATGATATATAAGAATGTGAGATGTCTCACTATTCAATTGTAACAGTGTAACAATATTCGAGAATTTTGTGTCAAAATAATTAATGCATGCATGTGTACGATATCTTAATTAATTAATTTTTTTTAGAAGAATGTCAACCACGGAAGTAAAGGAGATATTGATTCCATTTAAAGGTCTTTTATACGAAGGGTTTTCTTCTTCTTTTTTTTTTCTTTCTTTATTTTTGGTGTTACTAAGTTTTTCTTGTATTTAAGAATAAGAATTAGAAAGAAGGTTATCATGCATAAATTTTTATATGCCGTCATTACCTATAGATGCATATCAACTATGCATATAATTAACAGCAATACATGTTGTGTTTTTAAGGAAAAGAAAAACATCCAAATTGTTCAATGGAAGATAAGAATATGAGCTTGTTGATTCCATTCGATGAGGAAGATATAGTGATAAAGATGTCTCGGGAAACTCATCTTTTAAACGACAACAATGATCTGTTGATGTAAACAAAATGTAATAAAGGTGATATAGAGTAACCCTCAAGCTTTCTTTGGGATTCAGTTGGATAATGACTTCCAATTCTATATACATTAATATATGCTTCATGAAATAATAAAATTTTAAGAAGGGGAGAATGAAAAAAGGATTTTTATTTTAACAGAATAATATACTGATAGACTAATAGTACTTAATTAGCCTGATTAGTAGCGTATTTGTTTTACCGTTTAAATATTATTTAACGGGTTTTTTTACACTTTTCAAAACAAAAAAGTAGAAATAAGGGAAGGGATAAATTACAGTTCAGTTTCATTCAACATGAAAACAAACATGCTATAGGTGTGTGTTTGGATTTCAGTTGAAAAAGTTAAGTTTAGTTGAACTTAATTTTGTGAACTTAAGTTTAGTTAAAAGTAAGTTTAGAATAACTTGATTTATGTTTGGGTACTTTTATTGTAGAAGTACTTTGTTGAAATAAAAGTTGTTTGGATAATATTAATGAAAAGTACTTTCACATGTATGATTACTAAAATGAGTATATATTTTATAATGATATTAATATTGTTTATTTTGTTATTTAGTATATTTAAATTGATGAAAAAAATTTATTGTTATTATTTTATATTTTGATATTAATATTATTAGTCAAACTTATTTTAATAATTTTTTGTTATTAAAAAAAATCAAATAAAAATGAATACAAGATTGAATTAAGTACAATAGAATACATAAAGGAAAAATACAACAACTAATTGTATATACTCCAAAATAAAATACAAGATAGGAAAATATAAGCGTCTAAATAAATATAAGTTACATATGACTTATAATTTGATCTCTAATTGAATCTCGAACAAGATCTATCTCTGTTGAAGATGTCACAGTTAAAGGTAAGGATTGATCTTCACTAATGTGATTATCATTCTCGTACTCATCTATATTTTCATCTTCATAACGCTTAAATTCAGAATCAGTTTCAGATTTTTTCCTAATAAAGTTGTGTATAGTCATTGTTGCGCTAACTATTTGAACTTGTGTTTCAAATTTGAACTTTGGCATACAACGTAAAATTGCAAACCTATTTTTCCATACCCCAAACGTTCTTTCAATTGTGCATCTTAAGCTTGAATGGTAATAATTGAACACCTCATTGTAATTTTCAAATCTAAATGAGCGCCTGAAATCAGGAAGGTGATACCGTTCACATTTATATGGACCAACATATCTTATTGGTGTTGGATAACCAAAATCCACCAAGTAATATTTACCTAATAAAAAATAGAATTGTTGTCATGTAAATTGTAATTTTAATATAAATAAAATAAATAATAATTACAAGAAACATATACCTGAAGGTGGATGTGGGAAATTCATGGTTGGAGTTGTGAGGGCATTCTCAAATACTCGCACATCATGTGCGGTGCCTTCCCATCCCAGTAATGCAAATATAAAGCACATGTCCCAATCACAAAATGCCATCACATTTTGTGTTGGATATCCTTTTCTTCCAATAAATTTAGGTTGTTCACTAGGACTAATTACACATGGGATATGAGTACCATCAATTGCTCCTATAGCATTTTTAAAAAATGGCCAATATCGTCGATCCTTTTGAATTTTTGTATGGACATGGTGAAACCTATAATCTTGTGGCTTGATGTATTCAAAGGCTAGTTTAAGACAAGCAACTAGTACCTTGTGGAAATGCCTACTTACTGTCTCTCCTGAGTGTTGAAACCTTTCTTGTATCATCCTATTACCTACTCCATGACCAACCATGTTTAAAAACATTGCTACCATTTCTTGAACTTCCATTTGTTTAGTTGCTTTTAAGCCACATTCAACTAATTCAAAATAAAGTTGATTAAATACGTGTTTTTCCATTCGAAACATCTCATAACAACGAATGGGATGTCCTTGCAAAATGTCTTGTACCCATGAATGACCAGTTTGATCACTACTTCTACATGGCTCTTTACATAAATATTTGATTGCATACTCACTAATTAATGCACTGACATCTTTGTGCCTCATTCATATCCTCTTGTAAAATAGAAATTAAGGTAGATTCTTCATTTCGATCTTCCACATACTCTTCATTCCTATCTTCCATTGATGCTTTAAACCTGTTAGTGTAAGCAAGCTTAAGTGGGAAAAGTTAAAATTGACTTAACTTGTAATGAAAATTAATGCACTTGTGGTATCAACTCAAGTTTAGTAGAAAATTGAAGTTATTCAAGACAGGAAATCACACAAATTTTTTTTGACGCACCTTTACCTAGTTGGTCTTTATGTCAATGTCATTTTGAATGTGGTGTTTGAAACAAACTTCTGCATATTATTATGTCATACATGACATGTATCAATAGTATTATTGCAAACATGTTATTTGGATCCATTAAACTTGTATAATAAAATACTATTATTTGCAAACATATTACTATTCTACCAAGGAAAAGTCCCCTGCACGTAAAGTTGATCGCAACTTTTTGATTCTTATACTATAACTATTTGGCTAAAAATTAAACAAGAAGTATATGCCGGAAGGTGCGTGTTACGGTATGTTTGCATCCACGTGTATATATATATATATATATATATATATATATATATATATATATATATATATATATATATATATATATATATATATATATATATATAAAGATAAAAAATAACACAAGCAAGTGCAGATATCATATAAAATATAGACAATGTACATTGTAATACAAATATCAGATAAAAAAAGTATTGATATCAGAAAAGTATTAGCACTTCAAAATAATTCTTAATTCATGCTACATAATCATCCTAATTCCTGCTATATCTAAATAACATCAGCATTCTAATTCCTACTACATCAAAATAATACCAAACAGATCTTGATCCCTTCCAAAATAACATTAGGATCCTACTTTCTGTCATACCAAAATAGCACAAGTCTAAATTTCAACTATACCAAAATAGTATCATTCTAATACAATGATTTAACTAACTTTTCATGGATGGTAATGCATTATAAGCTGCATACTTTAGCCAACCCAACAGCCTTTGTTTATGTCCTTTTAAAGCTACAAACATTTCTCTAGCAGACTTGGATAACATAAGTTGAGAGCATCTGGCATGCCAATCGTCATCACTTGTAATTTCTATTATTTTGTCAAGTTCATCCATCACTTCAGGAATTGATGTGCCAAGTACTACTAGTGTGTTTAGAGCATTTGAACGTGACTCAGATGTAGATGCAATTCTACTTATTGCTTCAGCTATTTTTTTTGAGGCAGGAGCTTTCACATTTTTACTTTCATTTTTTTCAGAAGCTCCAACCCTTTTCCTCTTGCCAATGCTTCTTTCACTATTGCTTCCTTCAGAAGTGCTTAAATTAATATTTCGCAATTCAGAACTCATTCCAGCACTAGTGGGTATAATTTCTTCACTATCTCCTGATCCTTCCTCTATATCACCACTCTCAAAGCATGGACGATATACATCATCTTCACCTATATCATTAGGTAATATCCCAAAAGAAGGTACCCAACTGAATTTTCCATTAGCCACCACATCCTTGAATAATGTAGTTAAATCATTGGCAAAAGCAAGTCCTTTATATATAAATTTTCCATAAAGTGGATTTTCCTGTATGTTACAACTAATCAACATATTGTATTACATAAAGGAATTTAAAAACTTCTAACTTCACATTAAAAGACTTCATACCATTTGCTTTTTATCCCACCACTCGTCTAAAGCATCTACTGTATTCCTTACATTATCCCATCCTAAACCTGTTTCTTTTCCAAACAACTTGTACCATATTGACCATTCCTTCTTAAGATTATCCCATTTGTTTCTAAATTGACTCTTGCCATATTTTCTTCCACTTTTCATGTTGAATTCAGATTCAACGAATTTCCACCCTTTTTTTGTAAGGTTAGTACCATTTCGTTCTCCTTTATAAACTTGATCCAAGCATAATTTAACAAACATCTCGGTGACTTTCACATCCCATGCAGCTTTTGCCTTAACACCTTCATTATCAACAAGAGAAGTATCTACAAGACTTTTTCTCTTGTCGTTACTCATTAATCTATTATAAAAAAATATCACAATTCATTTATAGCCTCATTCAACTTAGTATAATAAATTATAAAAAAATAATTCATCACAATAGTGTGCACATTTGAAGATAAAATCAACAATAGATGAATCTGGAAAAAAAAATCAACGATTCAAAAGAGATAATAACAATAATGAATTTAAAAAGTTAAGAAAACTTTTATGCACAAGAAGGGGAAATAACAAAATCTTACCAAGTTAGAAATCCAAAATCAGAGAGCCAACATGAAGATGAATCCAAAAAAATAAAAAAAAAGTTAAGAAATTCAAAATCAGAGAGCTCACATGTAGATGGATCTGGAACAAGCAGAGGAGGAGGAGGAGAAATTCTATATGTCCAAGCAAAAAATGTTTCAAATCCAAGTAATATACTAGATTTATTACTTCTTCAAGTTGGTGGGTGAGAGTAATGGTGACCGTTGCCAGTAGTTGAAGAAATTTAAATGTTACGGGTGAAAAGAGAATTAAGAAACGGAAACTTCTCGTTCAATGAAAAAGTAACATAAGTGTTGCTTTGGATGTAACGTACATTTTGAAGATAATAAAGTTTAACGTAAAGTAAAAAAAAATTAACAAACAAATGGGTACAACATTCAATGCAAACTAAACTTCCGTTTGGATGCCTAAACGGCAAACCAAACATACCCTAGATGTTAGACTTTTACCTTTCTTTATAGATAAAACAACATTTATTTTTTACAATAATATTCTTCTTATTATTAATTTTAATAACTTTCAATTAATAAAAAATGTTATATAGCAATACAATATTTGTTATTAAAAATTATTTTTAACTATATTATATAGATATAAATATGTTGATATATTGTTAAAAATTGTAAGTATATATTATATTAACACATAAAATATGTTATTAAATTTCATATAAAATTAATACTAATATATATATATATATATATATATATATATTAAATAAATGTTAATTTAATGATATATTTTTATATATATTATTGTATGGAATATTTATTTTATAGTATACTAATTGAGGTTGTGTATGATGAAAGAAGTGGTCTTCGTAGCTTGATAAACCAAGTTTACATTTTTGTTGAAAAATATGTCCATATTAGATATTCGACTGTGTATAGTACAAGATTATTTTAAAAAGAGAATAAATATGAGAAATTAAAAAAAAAAAAAGTTTTATGAGTGTATTTATTGACATTTTAGGGTTATGGAAATGAGTTGAATTCATTAACGGAACTTGCACAATTGTATAATTAATCACCCAAAACAAGCTTTACGTTTTATTGACCTATTTAAATTTAGTGTTTCTACTTTTTAAGTTTATTTTATGGAAACTTGTTAAATGTGTCCACAGTTGGAAATATAGTAATCTGAAAATAATAAGTATCCATTTCGACAAGCAGATTATTTAAGTCTTGTATATCTACCTAAAACACGTTGGGATGATATTTTACCAGATTGTTAAAATTTGCGGACTGATATTTTGTCAAATTATTTGGAATTAGATATTTTTGGTGTAATACATTTTACCTGTAAGAATAAGACAAGTTTTATCTCTAAAAAACAGATAACCTTAGCTTCTTAATTTAAGCTTAGTAATTTATGTCTCAGACTCGAGATTGAGAAGACATTGCAAAATTTACAAAGTAGGGTTCATAATTTGGAAAGTCCTTCTTTTTCCTAAAGCTATCATAGTAGGATTCACCAGTTAAAAGTAAAATAAATAAATAAATAAAAAGCTACCAAACTTGAACTAAACATATTCACAAACTATTTAATTCCATTTATGTTGTTTGTTATATTTCAGATCAATTACCAACTAATGCAAGAGAAGGTTCAAGTCCGTTTCTGGGCCTTTTGGATTAATCTGTTTGCGTTTTTGCACATCACTTTTCACAATTTGTTGTTTGAGTTTTGCGGATTGGGTTTGGACCTTGACCCCTCCCCCTGTTCCTTTTATACTGTGTTGGATCATGGACTGATTGCTACTTTGTAACATAATAAAGTGTAACAGTAGTTGACAAAAAAAAAAGTGCAGTAGTACAGTGTCGATCTCTTTCAACTCTTAATTTATGACTAGAACTTGTGTTATTTAGTATGAACAATTAGGTATAAAATTAAAAAAAAAATTACAATCAATCATTGGATGAGAGAGGATATATGAAATGGCTAGAAATACACAAGAAAGTAAACGGAATTTAATATCAAAGTCATTTTGTAGTATTCATGCGGATAGAATTTGTACAAAAATCATTTTTCAATTCCAAGTTAACTCTCCATTTCATAGTTTTTCAAACTCTTTATTTCACCAACTTCTTTTTATATTCACTCAACTGTTTATTATCTTCGTCTCAATTTGTCTTTTGTTTGAGTTGAATCCTAAAGTATCTAATCGGGCTAAAATTTACCATAGGAAAGTTAAATGACATGTGTGCACTTTTGAAAACGATGCAAGTGATTGTGAGTTCCGTTTTGTGATAACATTTTGTGATGTCCCGTTCTAGTTGCGGGGTATCAAAGCCTTCATGTTGTCTTTTTCATTCCTCTTTTTGTAATGTCTTCTTGAAATTGTTTGTCACGCAATAATGAGATATTGATCTAACAGATTTTTCCTATGGATAGCAAATACTTATCACTGTTTATCAACTATTTGAACTTTAACTATGACAATACTCGGGCACAATAGTGAAACATCAAAATCAGGATTTGGAACTTAATTGGATATAGTATGTACTCTTTTATTCACTTGCACTTGTGTCAGTTCTAATTGTAAATACGACTCCATGAATTTTCGCATTGAAAATAACAAAACGAATGATCCTAATAAGAAACGTAGGATTGCAATTAGCTTTTACTTTTCACGAGAGAATTTGGGATGAGGAGCATCCTACGCAACTCCTCACTGTTGGTAGCTGATGCACAAACTTTTCTTACAAGTTTGGAACAATAGCCCAATTTCCCCTAGAAAACACACAAGATACAAGTGTCTCTTGATACTAGGTCAAAGAATATAATGGAAGCACTAAACACAACTATAAACTAAAACTATCATTGTAATTCATCATCTTTTTTGGGATACGATAGTAAAAAAGAGAAGTCATCCAAATCCTACCAAATAAGGTGCTAACATTAATAACCAGTCGGGAAGACCAACAAATCTAAAGGTGTAATTCATCATTTAAGTTCTACCAGTGAACCCTTAAAAGTGCTATAACTTTTTTTTTATCAAAAAGGAAAGTGTTATAACGTATATGAAATGCAACCACAGCTATTATTCACTGAGAAAAAATAATTATAATTATAAAAAAAATATACCTTTAATTTGGTAATAAAAGATAAATTTACTCTAATTTTTGTCGACATTCATTTTTATTATTTTATTTTATAGTATTTTGTACGTTTATTTTATTGAACTGATTATGCTTTCGAATTCAAAGTTCACTACAGATTCTGATAGAATCCATGTTATGGTTTCATTTGATGGCATGGAACTTATTAGACAGAACATATTTATGCAAATAACTCAAACATTCCAAAATTTCGCCAAACATAGCCATGATTGTCACTGTGGGGTCGTGTCCGTACTTTGAGATCGAATTCCCTCTTAATTAAAAAATGTGAACCCTCTGATGAAAAAAGTAGAGGGATCTTGATCTTGTAATCAGAAGTTAAAATTACGAGGTGATTGTGATTTAACAAAAAAAACTTTGCTTCCATTCACAAACAATTTTCTTATAACAGCAAATTTGGAACGATCCTTTTATCAAATTCACTAAAATATAAATAGATCAATCAAGGTTTAGGCATAAAAATAGTAATTTCAAGTCTACATGAAATAGAATATTGTAAACAACCTACAATTTTTGAATGACAACTGAGTTGGCTATACCAGCTTGCTCTATAGTCTGGTCCAAATCAGCTAGTTGTTTGGGAGGAAAACCCATTGTCTGCAGTTGGTAACTTCTTGCTCCCCCTGGTCTTGATGCATCAATGAATGCCCGAACATCTCGGATAGTATGGTGGTGATTGAAGCGAGAAACCATGCGAGTGCCATCCGCTAACCTCAGCTGGATTGATGTCACTGGCTGTGCCTCATCTATAATTAAACCCAATGTAGGCAGTGGAGCAGTATTTGGTGAAGCAGCAGTTGTTTGAATAGGCTCATCACTGCTGGAGCTGGTGCTGCCTAGAGTCCTTCCAACACCGTGGAAAGCAAGATGGCGTGGCTTCACAGGTTCCTGCATGCATATTGGTAAAAGGAAAAAAAGGAAAGGTTAAAACCATATATAAAGTGATAGATAACAAATCCAAAGCACACTAAGAAATTAGAAAAGGGGCATACAGGGTAGTCTTCATCCCTCCTGGTAAGGTTGACATGGACAGAAGTCCTCCTATCAGCTGGCTCAAGCTCTTTGGGACATTCAGACTTCTTAATGCTCTGTGCATCCATGTCAACAAAACAATAAGCATAAGCATATAATAATAATAATAATTCTCCAAAAGAGACAAGAAGTAGCAAATGGAGAAGGCATTATTAACTATCAATAAATTTAGAGCACACTTGAAAGAAATTATTTACCACTTATATAGGCTTATTTTATGGTATGGTATTTGAAAGAAGCGACAAAAGTAACTTGCAAAAATGGCTTACAAGTTAGAAAGAAACAAGTTAACCCTATTTCCTCTTTAATCAGCTGATACAAGCTCACACAGTGACACACATGATGAATTTGAAGAAGAAGAAGAGGTTTTGGAAGGAAAATACCTCGAGAAAGGGTGCATTGAGGGGATCATCCAAGGTCCTTAGAGGACCATCATTGACAGAGAAGCCGTTCCTCCAGAAGGTGACAGTGTGGGTGAGTTCCTGGACAGGGCGAGGAGCAGAAGGGAGAGTCTCTCCGGAAAGCAACCTGGCAGTGCCACTGAAGCTCCTCGACCTGGTGGAACTGTTGGAAGGCGCTTCAACCGCCACCTCTCGCGCTTGCTCAAAAATATCATCCACACTGTTACCCCCCTTGCTAGGATCACCAACAACCATTCCACTGCACACACTGGATCCCAATCAGCAATAATCTCGCACAATTCCAATTAATTAAATATAACGAAGCATTAGGCACCTCTTTTCGCCGCCGGTGTAGTACTCGTCGGGCTCGAAATCGGGATCGGAGTCCGAGTCCGAGTCAGGGCGGGAGGTGCGCTTGAGATCGCCGAGCGTGCGGACCTTGGCGTGGCGGCTGCCGGAGGGCTTCTTGGCGAGGGAGCGGCGGGATCGGAGTTCGTAGGGCGTGCGAGACGGAGAAGGCGAGGGAGAGAGGGAGGGCGAGGGTTGGAAGTCCGGGGAGGGGGAATCGACAGTGGGGTTAGGGGCGACGTTGTCGTTTTGGGGGATTGGAGCGTTGTTGTTGTTGTTGTTGTCGAGGAAGGTCAAAACGGCAGCGTCTAGGTCAAAGTTGTGGCTCTCGAGGAAGAAGAGGGCTTCTTGTTTGGAAGAGGAAGTGATTTCACAGAAGGAGTTCACCAAAGCGGCGTTGCCATCGTGCTTTTCGTTCTCTCCTTCCATATTCTCTCTATTTTTTTTTTTTTCTTTCTTCCTCGTTCACTCTCACTTGGTGTTGTGTCCCCACTATATATACACAGACGCTACCTCAGTTGCCTCGCAATCACGCATACGACACCGTTTTCTACACTTTTTCATGTTTCTTTTTTCTTCTTATTTCAGCTTCCGAACGCACTCGTTTCTGTTCTTCTATCCAATCATCTCCGGTTCTCTCCGTATCAATTTTGAATATTGCATACTTGTCTAGGAAAATAATATATTTTTAAACCATTTTATGCAAAATTAAATTTAATCTCTGTTTTACTACATAATATATATATATATATATATATATATATATAGGGGAAAAATTTTTTACCTACCTCAAGAATAAGCTGAAGTAAACTTAATTTATTTAATAATTCATATTTTACATCAAATTTTAACAATTTAATCATTAAATTAAAATTTTTTAATATATAAATTTTTACAATTTTTTTTAAAATTTAAAACATTATTTCATATTTTATTTTATTAATTAAAATTAATGAATAAACATGAAAATATTTTATATATTAATTTAAATCTATATAACAAAATATACTTGATAAATAATTATGAATATATAAATTATATTATAATTAAAATACATAAGAATTTTTTTTAATATATAAGTCATTTTTAGATTTATGATAAATGATTTGTATTTTGATGCAAGATTATTTTTAACTATTGATAATTTCTTTTAAAAGAATATTAAAAAAATCTAAAAACATTTTTGTTGAAGAATAATTCCTAAAAATATTATCATTTAAAATAATTGTTCTAGTTCACATATATAAAGAATATATTATGTATATATCACTTATACAAGTTTTAAAAGGAAATATTAAATAATTGAATTATAATATGATATTATTTCATTAAAATACAATATTTAGTATGTAAGAAACTTTTAAGACTTATCCTCTATGAAAAAAATTAGATTTTAATCGGTAATATATATATATATATATATATATATATATATATATATATATATATATATATATAATTGAATGTACATTCAAGTCATAAATTGTCATAAATTGTGTATGTATCACGCTCACATTTCTCTACATTTTCCTTAACGCCCTACACTTTAGGTGTTATCCAACTAAAGTACGAATATAGAATTATTTAGAGAGGAAGACTGGTCCTTAATTTGTTTAATATTACTTCATCAGATATTAAAACTATATACTAAAAGATGCAAGTTTTGTTGACCTGAGACAGTTACTGAAAATTAGATTAATAGTGTGGACTTCGTTGAAATCAAGGTAGATTAACATATAAACCATTGGCCGAGCAAGTTCATTATTTTAATCCTTTATAATGATTGAGAAGAAATCGACCCAAAAAATAAAGATTTCATATACAAATCACTTAAGAATTTTATATCTAGACTCACTTTTGATCCAACTTGACTTTTCCTACCAATGCTCTCGGGTGATGTCTCTAAAATTCAGAATTGATTATTGGATTTTTGTAAAAACAGAAAAGAAAAAGAAATGAGACATGCAGAATACAAAACGTAAGAGTGGTTGGATATTTAGACTTTGATTTTGGAGGGTGCACCTATGACATAAATTCATATCTGGTTATATTTTGATGCTAGCAAATCCATTAAGTAAGAAACTTAGACTCAGTTTTCACATGGCACGTTGAGAGCAAGGTTGTATAAAGTTATTTTGATATTATTCGTTAGTGGGAGTGTTTTATTTAATAATTAGTCTAATGTTAATCTTTTGGCATTATTAGTATTGTACCATAAATTAATAATTCTGAGTATTGTTTATGATTGTGGATTTCTTGCATTGCTTGGTATACTTGATTTTTAATATATGTATGTACCTTACGAGGGTATTGACAAGTTTGCATCGTATAATCAAAAAAAATTTTGAGAAGCGTGTTAGCCATTTTTGCTGAAAGTGAGTATGGTGGACTTGGCATCTAAAGTAGATTGATCATCCAATATGACCAACACCAATACACAATTTATCCTTATTATTCACATGTGTTTTATGATCATATATGCTATCTCTTATTTTGCTTACAAAATCAGCATAAGACAATAGAGATTACACATGGATAATCAAAGAGGAGGCAACTGGAGTAAAAGACAACTCAGTTCACATCAGGTAAGAAGGGAAAATGAAAATAAATTTCCAATGGCTACGTGTTGCTCAAATTTGAGCCAAGGGTGACTTCATGTCTTTCTTACTACATGTGGCAAGAGCAAAATTAAAAAAAACAAATCCTATCATATATATACATTGTTTAAGGAGTAAGAACCGTTACATATTTCCTCTTTTCACGGCTCCAACTGGTGTTGATTTTCTTGATCAAGCAAAATCTGGAACAAAAACATGCATTATGTAAGCACCAAGTTTATGCATACACCAGCAAGTAAACACGCATACACCAGCAAAAAAGAAATGACCTTTACCTTCAACCTGAGCCCAGGTTTGTGCGCAATCATCAATCTTGAAGATGCATGCATTCCAAACAGTGTCATTAATAATGCCACGTGAGTTGCTAGCATTGCCATTCATGTGGATCAAGATTCAAGGTGGAGTGATCTATAATGATAAATGACTGAATGGTGCAGATGCTGAGGCAGCAGCTGCATCTACTATTAATGATATAGATTGGCGAGCTTGAAGACAAGCGCCTATATCAAATGGAAGCAACTTAGAACCATCAAAAATAAGATTAACACCAGGAAGGATTGCTTCTTTACTATCATTTTCTTCTGGTTCAGTTTTTATCGTATTGGCCTCAGGGGATTCTTTAGTTGGTCCTTTGGCAGCTTCATGAGCAGGAGTTAAAGCATACGATCTGCACGCACCATTCATAGCAGACACTTCCTGAGACTTTGGATGATTAGGAAATCAATATTATGAGCCTTGCATAAAACAAACTTTCTGTTTTTTATGTTTGCCAATATAATGCTAATAGAATTTTATCTAAACCTAAAAGTTATGCAATTTTAAGCATTGAGTTAATAAGAATTCAGCAACAAACCTAAGAGCTCTGTCATCACAGCTAAACACTTCATTTTGGCAGCATTGCCGATTAACAAGTTTTAACCTCTGACGTGCACTTAATACTCCTGAAATGGGAGAAAGATCCACAATTGGATTCCATCTTCCACAAGCATGACTCATTAGCTTTCCAAAGGGATGCTCTTTCTGGTAAAGAAGCTTTGCAGTAGGACCTGTCGATTGGTACTCATCACAAATGTCAAGCAACTTTATTCTTAAGTTTTGCATTGCATCATGGTGTTCACCAAATGAGCCACACTGAAGCATCTCCGATGAAACTATCCTTCTACATATACTATCGCACAACGTTGGACTAAATAGTGGCATACCAAATTCCACACTCAATGGCACCCATTCATATTTCTCTTCGGAGGAGAATTGGTCTGACTTTGTTCCGTTAAATAATTTCAATAGCCGGATATAACCAACAGTCCATAGTTCCATTTTGTTTGCCAAATTACTCAACAAAGAATTTAACTTAGAAATTTCCCCTTCTTTAAGTCCTAAATCTTTTCCTACAGAGGCAATTGATCCATCAGCATTCTTTAAAGGCAAAGGGATATCCAAAGTAATCAGTTTTCCAAATTCATCGAGATCAAACCTACTGAGAGGTAGCACCAGCACAGCTGAATGTCTAAGAAGTGAATTTAAGCAATGCAAGAGTATACTTCCCTTCACCAAACTTCCTTCAAGCTTCCTTCCTATTCCTCCTATTGTGGAACCATCCCAAGACCATATAAGGGCCTTCTCAGAGCCAGCCAATGGAGCAGGAAGCAAGCGCAGAAACTGTCCTTTCATCAGAACAACTGATAGAGGACCACTACATGCAGTTGAATATAATACCAACTTCATCCAAGGACTCATAGAAGAATATGCGGGAGGACCAAAATGAACTGGACCTGAAGGTCTAGGAAGAATTGATGAATGGGGGAGAGGCACTATAGACACAAGTATACCATAGTCACGAAGAAACAAACGGTCAAGAGTAGCTGGTGCAAGAGAAGCCAAACTTTCAGAGCGTAGAAGGTCTACGTGATATTTCTTTTTCCTTTTTACCATTTCTGTCTTGACATCTGAACCTTCACATACTGTCAGTTTCTCATTGTCATGCAATTTTGTGTCTGATTTGTCAGCTTCCTGAATGTGATCATTGTCATTTTCCAAAGAAATGGAATGAGTTCCATCATCCATTCCACTAGGAACACGTTCAGTGTACACAGAAGCCTCCACGAGCTTCTCTGAATCAGAATTTACCAAGTCCACTTTATGTATCACAGCTTCTGAAACACCAGATTCTTCTGATTTTTCAACCAAAGAGATTTCAGTTATCACAGAACTTGGCCCATCATTGCTTGAGGTAACCATATTCAGCTCTTCAGAACATCCCTCTTCTTTTTTATTGGTAGCTATTCCACCTGATTGTAGGCATTCCAAGACACAACGCAGACTAAATAAATGATTTGCAAATTCCTGTAGTTCTCCCTCATATGTTGCACCCTCCAGGGTACTAAGATCCTTGCAAAGATCAGAAATGCTGGCATGACCCAATTTCCCCGCTTCATAAAGTGTAACAGCATGAGATTTCAAGCCTGCAAAGTTTGGCGAGAAATATTATGATTTGGTCTAACGTACTAACCAATTCTGAGACACATAATAACAAGATAAACAAAATCATAATGAGTAGCCATATTCATTTTATTTTCTTCTGAAGACATTATCCAAATTTCCTTTAAGAATATTAGAATAATATAATTATTAAAAAAAAAACTATACCAAAAATTAAGCTTCATGAAAGGAGGAGTGAAGGGGATAAACCTGGTGAAACAGATCCCATCATAAGATAGGATGTAATATTAGCATCAACTATGAAAGCAACACGAGTGTAGGCAGAACGAGGTCCATGGCTCCCTGAAACTGAGGTGTCCCCATGTTGAATGGAGTCATTATCAAAAAGCGTATTCTCATAATTTTGACTAGCAACAGAAACATCTTCGTCATTGATTGTACTCATTGGAGATGCAAGAATATTTGAATCTCCGATAATAGATTCTGGATCAAGTACTTTTGTTGCCCATCCCAATCGACACACAAAAGCAGCAGCAGCCTGCAGCAGTGACAAGTCAGCCTGTAGGGTTGCTGCCAACTCCTTAACAGTCACGTTTTCATTTGAAACTACAAAAACTGCATACAACAACCTGAAACAAAAGCTCTAGCATTAGACTCCAACTATATGGAAATAAGATTTTTCAACCAAAATGATGGAAACACAGACTGAAACAACTACTTTACTCTTCAATAGGATCTTCATAAGACTGCTCCCTGTTGGAAACAAAACCTTCAAGCCTGGAAACTGAACCACCATAAATATAAATATATTGAATCACATTAATAAAGAGACAGTCTTTGAAATCACATTAATATTCCACTATTTTTATCTGTGTATCACATAATGATTTTGTAACCAAATTGATTATAAAACCATGCATAGTATGACATACTGGAGTCTTTTAGAAAATTTGAATAATTGCGGTACTTTAATACAAAATAAAAACCTTAAAAAATACGTAATTTTCAAACTTTTTTTTTTAATTCAATAAGTGGAATGCTCTTAAATATCAAGTATGTATCCACAACAATAAGAACTACACGTAGGAAAAAGAGTTTCCGTTTAAAAGGAACGGGAACATAATTGAAAGTATACCATACACACCGGATCTGGAAGCGATTAAGTTACTCTCAAACCTCACCCTTCATTTTTTTTTTAATTTAATGGACAAAAATGAGTTACTCATCAAAACCTAGGGGTGGGTTTGCGGACCGGTCCGGCCCGTTTAAGGCCCGGTCCGCGAAGTCCGCATTTTTAACAGGCCGGATAAATCTGGTTCGCAAAATAAATGGACTTAAATCTTTAAGTCCGTATTGACTCAGATTTTAAATTTTTTTTCCTTTATTTAACCTATGAAACATGAGAAAAAAAAACATATAAAATGATATAAATATACTTCAAATAATAACATCAAACATTGTAAATAATAAATCAAAGTCTTAAATAACAAAGTTTACACATTCTAAATTTCTAATAGAAATATTTAAGTCTCAATGCCTTTAAAATTTAAAGTACAAGCATACCAACTATTAACCAAATATTAAAGTCTTACTACCTTAAAACTTTAAAAGTCGTAATACACAACCAAACAAATATAAAACATTTGTAAGTTCAAGTACATCAAAGTCTAAATACTTTAAAACATCAAAGTCTTAATTAATATCTTAAAAACAAACATAAAATATTTGTAAATCCAATTACATCTATCAAATATAATCAAGCATCTTCAATAATAAAATTTGAGTCCACATTTAAACGGGTAATTCGCGGGCTCGCGGATTAAATCTGCAAAATCCACGGACTAAACGGGCCAGACCTAAAAAGTCCGTATGATTATACAGATTAAAAAAAATGGGTCTGTTACCCGTGAAGTCCGCAGACTTACAGACCGGTCCGCGGACTCAAGTCCATATACACACCCCTATCAAAACCCTTAGATTAAAAGAAAAAGAAAAAGTACGTATATTTTCTCTCTCTCTCTCTCTCTCTCTCTCTCTATCTATATATATATATATATATATATATGAAATTTATTTATTTATGCTAAACAGGACCCGTCTGAGGCGGGGAAGCCAGAACAGCTAAGACACTAGAGTACTCTGCCTCAACAAATGAAGGCAAAACTCCGGAGCCTCCTCCAAAACAGAAAAACAGGAAGTAGACTCGATGGAAAAATCCGCCAAACTATCAGCCACCCTATTGGCTTCTCGCGCAACATAGCAAAACTTGACCTTCCCATATGAATCTGAAGACAATGAGTATGAATCTTTTTACGTTATATTGTCTTTACTTAATCGATTCTAATAAATACAAGATTTCATCCTCGCACTTAAATTTTGTACAGGTATAACTTATTTTTATTTTTATTTTTCATTTTTCAAGGTTTATTATTTCTAACTCAAAAATATTAAAATGATTTTGTCTTGGATATTTTTTGAAAAATAACTATCTTCAAATTTGTTAAATATATTTTTAATTTAAAATATTTTCTTTAAAAGAAAAATAAAACATAACAAACGGGCCCTAAAACGGAACACAATTTTGGAGGCCCAATTTTGGCTGGCTTGCCAGTTTATTTCCAAAAAGATAGGAAAGAACAAATTAATGTTCAACTTCAATCCTCTTCTTGCCTTTGGAGGCCGGAGGTTTTTCCTTTCTCAACGAAATTCAGGTAAATAAAATGCATTATTTGTCCTTACTTCTTCCATACTATGGTGTCAATACGGATCGAATACACATGTAATTGTAATAATAATAAAAAATGGTTGGGCCTGCAATTGCAGTTCTAAATTGCAATTAAAGGCGCGATGGTTTTAAATTGCAGTTCCCAGTTACAATCGCAATATTATTGCTGTGATGCTCCTTGCAATCGCAATATTATTGCCTGCAATTGTGATATTCTTTTAAATCATAAAAAATTCTATAAAACAACCGCAATGAATCTGCAACATTATTTTATTCCACATTTTTTTGTCAAAACATACAAATTCAAATTTTAATATTCTGATCTAATAAGTTTGGTCACATTAAATGTTAAGAAAGAGAAGGAAACAATTAATGATAAATGATTGGAGTGTTGAGAGATACATGATACATTCTAGAAAAGGAAGAAAGGAGTTTAACATAAAAAATTAAGAAAAAGTGGTTTGATTGATTTTTATTATTATAGAATTAATTGTTTATATTTGATACAAATATATAATAATTTCACACCACAATGATTATAATATGCATCAAAACAGTCGCAGTGTACTACTACGAGAGTATTATGTTAACTTTTTTCTATCTTAGTATTATGTCACTTCAATTAAAACATAGCTTGTAATATCACATAATAATCACGATGCCACCAAATTGAAGATAAAATGTTATTAAGTTAAATTTAAATAGTTACAGAACTACTCAGTAATATGACAGAGTGTTTTAGAAATTCCGTGTTGCGGCACATACTGTTCACAACAAGACATCATCAATGCTGGTTTAAGTTTAGTGTTTAATGGCATGTCAGTTGAAAAAATGTTGTAGTGTCAACCAATTAAAATGTTATTATAAGTATGTGATTGAATGAAAACTACTTTGTGCATAACATTTTTTCTTAAGTTTATCTGTTCATACATTCTATTTGATCCACTTTTACATAAAATTTAGGAGCTAATGCTAGCAATTTTCTGCTACAAGTTTTTTCTCAGTTGAATTATTGGAGACAAAGGATCAAACTTGACCATGTTGGGCTATTTTATTTGCTTTAATTTGTGCTGGAATACGAAATTTACATTGGATACTTTTAATCATTTAGGATGTGTTTGGAAGTCAAGAAAAGGAAAGAAATCTAAAAAGAATGAAGGTTAACAACTGTTGTCATTTCCCTCAATTTAGACCAAACGGAACTGAGGAACAAGAACAACCCTGCTTATTCAAATTATGAAGCTTAAAAGAAGAAAAAAATTCGTAGGCTTGGAAAAGGACATCGACAAAGGCAAAACCCATATTAAGTTAAAATAGAATAAAACATAAGCACATAAACAAACCTTTAAACCGATCGTCAGGATAAACGGGAATATCAAAATAGACTAGTCCCCGTCTGCAAAGATCCCTTACAATGTCAGGATCAAACGAGACAAATGAATTTGCTTCCTCCATACAGACTTTGTCAATTGTGGCCATTTCCTCCTTTGAGAGTTTCTATTAAAGTACAAGAAAAGGTAAGAATAAATCGACAAGAAGTTATAAGGAATATTAGGCTACTAGCAATATAATTTGGTAAAATTTCATACTGGCCCCACCAAATAACTTAGTACAACATGACAGTTCGCTTTTAAGAGTATAAATGGTGTATTATTTATTAGTATTTCTCCACAAGTTATTTTGTATTGCCAATGAACAGCATAATAAGTGAACCTCCTCTATTTTAAAAGGGTGAAGGACATACCCCACCTTAAATTCCTCCAAGGTAAGGTTCACAAGACAAACTCCCCACCATGGTTCAATTGGAAAATCCACAGGTTGAGTAGGCAAAAGTTCTTTTGCTATTGACTTGTTCAGTTTCCACATTATTTTCTGGATATTCCAAAAGAGTAATTGAATGGTGAGACCAGAATCATAAAAAATTGCAGGCCTACCTTTGCTGATAATGGCATAACCAAAACTATGAGGTTATAATGCAAATTCAAATCATTATCCAGACAACAGCAGTAAAATTCGTGAACTCATAAATTCAAATGCATAAAAGGACAAACAGAAATAAATAAAATTGATACGATGGTTCATCATGCTTGCCGCAAGGCTGGTAAGAGTATAATAGCTTACAATAAGAAACCACCTTTCCCCTTCTTTCTCCAAATTCTACCTCTCTTTTTACTACTTCCCTAATTACCCTGGTTTTATATTCCACAAAAGGAATAGGAAAAAAAAATCATAGATTGTATACTCAAGTAATGTCATAGAGATTTATATGCATGTCCACGTCTGTCTTGCAAGGATCTAAAACCTAAATGATAGCTTTTGTACAACGTATCAAAGACATTAGAGAAATACCTGATCAAGAATTGAAGATAACATTGAACCATCTTTGTTTGGCCCGACTTCAAGGCCATGTCAACTTATATAAATGTTCACACATATATATATATAGAGAGAGAGAGAGAATAGAAGATAATAGACAGTACGATGGTTACAGGTAATTAAGCAAACACATATATCTGCACGCAATAACATACATGTAATCCAAAGTATTGAATATATATTTGTGTAACGAATAGCCAAATCTATGGAGTACCTTAGATCTGCACTTGTTCATAATATCAATAAATTCATTTCTTCCGATTCCTGTAAGTCTTAAAGCATCTGCAGCACTAAAATTCGGGATGCGGTCATAAGGTTGCTCTGCAAATAATTAAAACTAGTAAATTTTTTAAAGGTCAGCTTCCACCAATCAAATCTTTACTACTCTACAAGTATATTCCTGTACATCATGATATAATTACGCCTATATTATGAAAGCAGAAAAATATATGGAATCAAAGAAGCTTAATTGGTTTCTCTACTCTTCTCTGAAGAATGACACGTGAACTTCAACCTATGTTTGAAACTAGACTGGGCTGCCAGCCTAGTGTCCAAGCCAAATAAACCACAAAATTGGTCTTGAAGAGAAGCGGACAAAAAATCGAAAAATCAATCAAATACCAGTAAAAAATGCAACAAAAACCTAGTTCGAAACAGGTCAGTAAAAAATGTTTTATGCAACGCCATTTTGTTTTCTTCTTTAAGAAAAAAAACCTAAGGTCACTGATATTTCTAATGCACACTAGTGTGTATTGTTGAAACATAAACTAAGTGTTGTGTTTAATTTGAACTTTTGTGGGTACTTTGAATGTCAACAACTTACAAAATAGTGTTTTATTTTTGGTTTTGTAAGTTGTGATATTATATTTCTTTAATACTATTTTATGTATCATTTTACTAATACCAATTCAACCACAATTAGTATTTTTAATGTCTTAATTGATTTAATAACCAATTTGATTTTAAAAACCATGCTCTTAACTTCACTTCTTTTAAACTTTAAATTCAAACTCCTTTGAATTAATTATGCATATAGAATTTAAAATTTTAAATATTTTGATCTATTAATCTAGTTTTTTTTTAATATTCTACTAGAGTTAACTATGCATACCTCCCTTAATTTTAGACATTTTTTTCTTGCTAGTGTAAAGTAACTAAAAGACTTGGTCCAGAGGCAAATGCCACAAAATTATCTAGTTATTAGTGAGCACATCTTTTTTCCTTAGGAAATAATAATCAAGAAAAGAAAAATGCCTCAATCATGCTATGTACAGCAATAGTTAAGCACAATATTCATGAAATTAATTTATACTGTTGAAATTGCAAATAAATAATAAGGTTACCATTTTTCATTACTTCAAAAATCATATCACAGTAATATCTGAAAGGCGATACTCTCATTACACGGCATATATAGTCCGCCAGATGATAAGGAAATAGCTGCAAGTGAGAACATGCACATTAAATGCAGATGTCCTAAAACAAAAGCAAAACATGAGAGTGCTGCCCAACATTCAGAAAATGATAGTTATATCTAGAGTTCTTAAATACTATAGTACTCCGTAAGAGTGAAGATGATAGTTACTATCCCTTAGGACACTAGTTAAAGAATAAAAGTGGAAAGTTTGTATTGAAAAGTGTGTCCACACATTCTCTCGTGTAATTTTATTGTAATTTTCAATGAAAATTTTCTACATATTAATTCCCTAATCAATGTCATAAGGACACTAGTTAGCAAGATCCTTAACTTATTTGTTAAAACCTTATCCTAAAACTTAAGACATTAAGTACTATTTTTAATTACAATTTACAACTGAACAATTTAATTTCGAAACATAAAATAAACTTCAGTTTTTCCACAAATTTTCTATAATAATTTTCGGTCCCGTTGATAAGAACGTGGGCATATCAAGTTTTGTAATGTTTGTATTTGATATACAATTTCAAATTTCAGTAGGAGAAATCAAGCAGAGTAACAGACATTCTGTAAAACACATACAGCTAGATTCCTCTGCAAGTAGCGCATCATATCTTCATAATATTCATTTTCTTTACAAACTGTACGAGCAAAACAATTAATCCATTGAAGTCTCTTCTTTATGCAGTATTCAATTATCCTGCATAAAATTTAGATGGTCAACAATCGAGAACGCAATTTTTTAATTATGTATTCACTGGAAAAATATTCAAGAAAAAAACACATGAACCCGAAATGAATGGAGAGTATCACCTTATTACTCATGAGAATCAAATTAAACATAGAAAATAAAAAATAAAATAAAATAAAAACTCATAAATGTGAATTAGCTCTCATTCTTAGGGATAAATGTTGGTTTTCTAGTTAAAGGTACAATAGCCTTTTAAAATCAAAACCTTTCTTCATTCCTATGCAAATTTATTATACTTCTACAGTTAAAGGATATGTTCTTGCAACTAAAAATAAAAGGTCTTTCTCGAACAAGGACCAAGCACATGAGAATCTTCATAAGTGCCCAGTCCAATACCACAATTTCATTGATGCAACTTAAAAAGTTGTGTGTAGTCCCGCCTCTACACACACACGCACACACACAAACCTAGAGGATGAAAAGAATCTTGATAGTAAGTAGGTTCTAGCACAGTTTGATTTTATTTAAAACATCTTACAATAAGCAATAATAAAATAAAACTTCTTTGAAGAAGTCGCATTGTAACAAGAGTTACAGAATAGTGCAGAAACACTCTCCTATGTCTTTGAACATCAACATCAACATCAGTGATAAAAAAAAAGTCCTAGAGAAGGAAAAATTATTAAGCAGTTCAGGATCACTAAATATCTATGGTCTCATCCAATCATTATATAACATATATTTAAGATTTTCAATTTTCAATTTTCAAGAAAAAAGTAATAACACTTGATTACATGTCATGTAAAAACTACTTAAAAACCATATAGTATAGGACTACCTAATAATTTATTCCAAAGAAGAGCAAAAGCAGAACAAACACATTAAAGATGTCAATTAGTGTGCTACTACAATGCTATCTTAAAGTTATGGGGGGCTCTAAACTGCATCCCTTAGGCCCTAATAGTTCTCAACTTTCCAATGACTTGTAGGAATGCATTGTTCAAATGTAGAGTTAAATAATCAATTAGGGTACATTTAGCTAGAATTAGATAGTTTAATTATTTGCTTATTCGATAAACTCTTGGAACATGAGAGCTTATATATATCATTAGTTTGACCATGAAACTTATTGAATAAAGCTAAAAAGTAACTTCGATCAGCTTCACAAAAAGCTATTAAGCGATTTTAATAAGTCCAAATACACTCCATAAAGGCTCTCCCAAGCATCAACACTATATCAACAGCGATAACTAAATATCTAGGGTAACTACTAACAACTGAGTACTAATTAACTATAAGATTAAATAAAGATTATATAAATAATACTCTAGTGAAAAAAAATTACATGACAAAATGGAAGCTATATCTAACCTCTTGTGCCATTCTTCCTTTGAAGGCACAATTGGATGAAGTCGCCTGGGAAGACTCTCCCATGCGCATTCTTCCTTCACCGCCTTTTCCAACAAACGTTCCTCAACTGTCAAAGGAGCACGCTGCATTTTCCACTAACGTTAAACACCACCATTCCTGCAAAAAAAAAAAATGGTTAAATTAAAGCACTCATGATTCATCATCGACGTTGAATCTTGCGCTCCACGACACGCTCGCCAATAGCTCAACGTCCGCGAAATCGAAGCCGATTGGAGAAAACAATAACAGACAATGAAGAATTGAATAGAATAGAATGGAATGAATGTAGCGTTAAAAAAATGTGGAGATCCGAACGAGATATATAATAAGCACGTTACGTTGAGAAGCGATTGAGCGAGTGGAAGAGAAAATGCGAAATGTAGATGAAGGGTGAAAGAACCTGATGTATGGTGAAGGTGTTGGATTCGGCTTCATGGTTTGGGAATCGGAATCTGATCACTCTTTCTTCTTCTTCTTCTTTCTTCTTCGTCTTCACGGGAGAGCGATCTCAGGAGCCAGATTCGTAAAAGCTCCTAGTTCCACAGTATTCGGTTGTCATGGTAATAAAAACTAAACGCTTCAACGAAATAAAAGTTAAAAAGTTATTGAAATTAATACATTTCTTAACTGTTACGAATATTAATATTCCAAGTTCAATTCAAATAAATTTACATTTTTTAATATTATTTATATATTAAATTTTATTAACTCAGCAGTTAAATATTTTTTATATTATTTCAACGATTATTCGCATTTAACTTTTTTTATACTAAATTCACATTTAACTGTTAATAGATCGAACATATGTAATCATATAATCTTACAGTCACATTCACTTTTTTAACTATTTAACATATGTTACGATTATTTACACTTTTTTTTTTATAAATATCTTTATATTTATAAAATTTATACATATATATGAAAGGGTGAGGAATGACATGAGGAGAATGTCGAGTATAGATAACTCTCGAGTACACTGGGTTATGCTAGACATCGATGTAATTTCTTTGGAGAACGATAAATATTCAGTTTTTTTTCTACTATTATAAGACTTGGTATGTTTGTCAACAATCCTACAAGAGACTAACAACAAGACTTACTAACAAACAAGGGTGTGCAAAAAATTTGAAAGATACAAAATTGATTCGATTCAAATTATAAAATTCAATCCATTTTCAGAAAGAAAAAAAAAATATATATCTTATATGGTATAAATTGAATAATTGAATTGCGCTGGACCGATTATTTTTTTTTTTAAATATCACTTGAATTAGTTCGATTATGATTTTTAAAAAATTTATATGATCTATGATCCAATGAAAATGTTACACTAACTCAACAAAGTTTATGAATATTTTAAGTTTATAATATAGTTACAAAAGAAGAAAAGAGAGCTATTTATTTCAATAGTAATTTTTTTTATATTTATTTTATTTAATAATGTATTTTACATCAAATTTAAATCATATAACTATTAAATTAAAATGATTAGTGTATAAATCAAGTTTATGAATTTAAAAAAAAAATTGGAAATCATATTATATATTTAGTTTTCTAAAATTTAAAAATATAAATTTGACATAGTTGAGAGAATTTATTTTTATTAATTATAAAAGTACAGAAATAAAGAAAAAGTATTAAGAAAAAAACTAATTACGTGCCGTTGTTAAAAAGCTCCATACGTAGCACGTGTTATTATTATATTAGTAATATTTTATGTATATAATAGCAAAGATGGCGTTGTGCATTCCACCTAGCTAACCATGGCGGCTCGCTCTGCTTCCACTCTCTTCTTCCTTTTATGCCTATCAATATCATCCATCACTTTCCTACTTTCGTCTGTTCATGCTCAAGCTCAATCTCACACTTTCAATTACTGTGGTAACTAAACTGCCTCTATTTTTCATTTTAATTATAAGTCCTACGCTACCTTGGTGCTTCTATCATTTGATTTGGATTTTATTTTATGGTATGCAGATGGGAATGCAGACTATGATGTGAAGGTGAGTGGAGTGGAAATATTACCTGACCCTGTCGAGAGAGGAGTGCCCTTCACCTTTAAGATCCCAGCTTATACTCGTCAGTGTATTTCTGTTTCAATTCTTAATTGCAATGACCATTTCTTTTTATATGTACAAGCATAATGAGCTTCATTTTTTTAGTATAAAGTTTTATGTTTAAATTATTTTGCTATTAACTTTGATTAGTAATGAGTGGAGATTGTACCTATTAATGATGCAGCTGAACCAATTCAAAGTGGCGACTTAGTATATGAAATTTCATATGCTGGAATAGAAGGGGCACCTGCTACATTTCTCCATGATCTCTGTGAGGAAGCACACTGTCCGGTTCCTGCAGGCAACTTTGTGCTCGTCCACACCGAATTATTGCCTCCAGTTACCCCACCGGTTAGTCTCCACTCTCCACTTTAACAAATATATGTGTACTATTCACTATTCACTCTGTTGTGCCAATTAAGTGTGAAATAGTCAATAGATAATTTTATTTCTTAAATGTGTAGTGAGAGATTCAATTTTTAGTTTAGTATATATGAAAAAATATTTGTTAAAAAATTGTCAGTCTTTTAAATAAATCATGTACTCTGAAAGATTAGGCCTTAATTTTATTTTCTTTTGCTACACTGGTATTGAGCACTGATATTGTTCTGTCATTACTGCATTGAGCACTGATATTGTTCTTGTTTTGGTCTTCAAATTTCTGATGTGCAACTTATTGGCATGTTTTCCTGGAACATTTAACTTAATTACTGGGTTCATTGGTTAGTTTTCATTTAATAAATCGTGCTACTTATGCAGGGGACCTATAATGTGAAGCTGACATTTAAGGATCATAAGGAGAAGCTGTTAACTTGCATCGTGTTTCCCTTCAAAATCGGTGCTAAATCTTCTGTCTCTGCTATCTAACTAAAACTCTCCAGCTTGCGCTAAGCTGCTCTTAGATGCTACTACCTCAACTTTGAGTCATTTTGTTGTTTACGGTCTAGTTTAGTACTTTTCATGTGAACTAGTGAAGTGCCTTGCTGTGTTGTTTAACATTCCGTCTTCAATAAATTTCGACATTTAAAAGTCCTAATAGCCAGTGCCACAAGAACAAATTTAATGTGAAATTTGGATGTCGTTGCACAATCTTACCGATTTAAGAGGATGATATGCTGAGTCAGCCAAATTAGTGAGAATGTTTGGTTGTATTCGCTTCATTATTGGGGATGATACCGGTACGGAAACATACAAAAACATGCATAAATACGTGAAAATACAAAATAATAATAATAATAATAATAATAAATCGTCGGTACAAATCTTTTATATAATTTTATTTAAAGATTGAAACTCACTAGAAAACTCGATGATTTACAACCGAGGAGAACTTCTCCTTATATAGACTAACTAGTACTGATTAAATTACAAGTGAAGGTAGTGACTCACCTAATTATACAAGGGTAAGAAAGGAAATAGAAAAAGTACTATAATTTACATAAAGAAAGACCTTAAAGATAAGGTATCTTCAAAAGTCTTTTGTCTTCTTGCAGAGCTGGTAACATGTCTTTTTCTTGATGAGCTGTCTTGTGTCGTTTTGTGATGCTGGCGAATAACTTTATCTTGATGTTTTGACAGTTGTCTCTCTGTACTGAAATAATTGAATCTTGAGATTTCAGCCAAACATATCTTCATTGCGAAGATAAGGACTGATTGATATTGAATCTGAAGAACCTGTTTCTTGAACATTTTTATTTAATAACTGTTCTTCTATTCTTTTATATTGAATTTCTTTAGATAAAAAATTGATTTGTTTTATTTTATTTTCTATAATATTTTTTCTCTTAATAGGTTTAATTCTCTTGACCTTGGTGGATGTATAAATTCAAAACATATTATATTGTCTATTACTTGAGTTTCTAATCCTTTTGTAGTAACTTTAAAAGGATATAATAATGATAAAAAGGGTGTTCCTAATATACAAGGAATGTTCATATTTTTTACTAATACAAAAGAAGTTTCATAACAAATTTTGTTCTTACAAATTTTTGCGGATGATAATTTATAAATTTTCATATAAGTGTTATTAGCACTCAAAGTTCGATTTTTTATTTCAACATAAAATTACAATTAAAAATATTACGTTGTTTTTATAAGAACCGATGAAAAATAGTTAATCTTAAATTAAAATACCATAACTTTATTATCATTATTATAATAATAATAATAATTATGATTAATATTATTATTATCATCGTAAACAATGTCATGATCATAATTATTGACATAACTATTATTATTAGTGTTCACATTGTTATCTCTATGGTTATCATAAGAAACACATTTTTAAATTAATTTTAACATATGTGAAAACTTTTAAAAAAATTAGAACAAAAAAATTAAAATCTAAATCTAAATCTAAAAGCTAAAAACTGGTTGTGGTTTTAAAAATATAAAATTGAAAACCATCTTAATCAAGTCCGAGTGATTGAATTAAACGTGTTTTTAATATATAGAATAATTCATCAACTAATTGATATGTATAAGAGTGAGAAAGGTCTAACATGTCTACTAATTTAATTCAATCTATCGTTGATTTGAACATGTTCAAATTTTGCAGTATAATTTTTAGAATGGTTTAGGTTATGTAACTTTTGAAAAATATTGCTTTCAAATCACACATGAATTTACAATCAGCTTAAATATAATTTTTGTCCTTATAATTTATCATTTTTTTATTTTTATTCTAAGTAAATTTTTTATTGTTATTTTATCTTTATTTTTTTATAATGTTTTAAAAATAATATCATTAATTTCTATTAAAAATATATTTTAAATTATATGAATTAAAAAGTAAAATAAATAAAATTAAAAAATATTTTAACTTAAAAATAATTATAAAAGCGTTATTTAAATGATTTTGAGCACTAAAAGTGGTGCTTTTTTAAAATAAAGAAACTAAAATAGATTTTTTTAAAGACTAAAATTAAACTTAAAAAATTTTAGGAAGACCAAAAATATGTTCCACCTTATTATTTATTATAATATTTTTATAATATTTTTCTTTCTTACGCATAATATAATTATTATACTAATTTTATTATCATTCGATATTTTTTAATATTACATTACTTATTTTAATCGTTATACTATTTTCTATATAAATTATCATTGTTAATAAACATTTAATTTTTAAATAAAAATGTAAGAATTCAAAATAAACTAAAATGTCTAAAAATATTTTTGTTTGTATTATTAAAATCTCGAATAAATATATTATTTTATATCATTTTATATTTATAAAATAATTATAGGGAAAAATAAAATATGTATTACAATGTAAAATACTTTTACCTGATTATCTCATAACAAATAAACATTTATGATAAATATATTTAGTTTGATAAGTACTTACAAATCATACAATTTGAGTTAGTTAAAGTTGTAAAATATTTTACACTAACAATACATAAACTCTTCTAAATCAATAAACTAAATAAATAAATAAATATCAGTACTTAATAAAATGATACCAATTTAATTTACTTGACAATGTTATATGTTTTGTTCGATTTGTTTTAATATTATAAAATTTCAATTTTAAGAACTACTGTAATTTGATAAAATTTAAACGTTCAAATCAAAGCAGAAAAAATATAAAATTTGAAATATCAAAATCAGAATGTATTTTTTCAAAAAAAAAAAAAAAAAAAGAAAGGGTAACATTAGCTTTTTCCCACTAGGGCTAATCACTAATAGCCTGTGACCATTTTCCTACTTCAACTTCAATCTCTCCCTTTCTTCAACCCTCGTCGCACCTTCTCACCCTTTCTCAATGTAAGTGTTTTTCCACTTGTTCATTCCCTCAATTTCTTCAACTCCTCATACCCCCTCAATTTATGACTATACTTTTCACTCAGATTTTTCTGAGCTATGAGTTTCGAATTGGGGTATTTGTTCATGTTTAAACCCTACCCTTCCACGTGTTTCGTTAGCTGTTTTCGATAATGTTATTTATCAAGATTTTGAATCTTTGATTCTTTAGTAGAAAGTTGGGGTTGGGGTTTTTCTGGCTTTGGGGGTGCTCTAGATATGATTAAACAGATATTCGGTAAAATACCTCGCAAACCCTCAAAATCTTCTCATAATAATTCAAACGGTGAAGGAGGGATCAATGATGGTTTCTCACTGAACTCATCTTCTGGGACCAATTCCAATACCCTCTTGAAACCCAATTCAGTTTCTTCGAAATCTTCAAGCTCTGGTTCAGTTGGGTCTCGTTCTGGGAATGAGACTAGTGCTCAACAGTTTACAAATCAAACTAAGAAATCAGCTCCACCAACGGGTTCGGTAATGGCTTCTGCGGTTTATGAGGCTTTGCCTAGCTTTAGGGATGTTCCTAGCTCCGAGAAGCAGAATCTTTTTATTCGAAAGTTGAATATGTGCTGTGTTGTGTTTGATTTTAATGATCCTGCTAAGCATCTCAAAGAGAAGGACGTTAAGCGGCAAACTCTACTTGAGCTTGTTGACTACGTTTCGTCTGTGAATTCCAAGTTCAATGAGTTGGCGATGCAGGAGATGACGAAGATGGTGGCGACCAATTTGTTTCGTGCTTTGCCTTCTTCCAATCATGATGGGAAGTTGGCTGAAATCTGTGAACCTGAAGAGGAGGAACCTGTTATGGAACCGGCATGGCCTCATCTGCAGATTGTGTATGAATTTCTCTTTAGATTTGTGGCTTCACCAGAGACGGATGCTAAGCTTGCTAAAAGATACATTGATCATTCGTTTGTGTTGAGGCTGCTTGACCTTTTTGACTCAGAAGACCAAAGAGAGAGGGATTACCTGAAGACTATTCTCCACCGTATTTACGGGAAGTTCATGGTGCATCGGCCGTTCATTAGAAAAGCTATCAACAATATCTTTTACCGGTTCATATTTGAGACAGAGAAACACAGTGGGATTGCCGAGTTGCTAGAAATATTGGGCAGCATAATTAATGGTTTTGCTCTGCCTTTGAAAGAAGAGCATAAGCTGTTCCTTGTCCGGGCACTGATCCCACTTCACAAGCCCAAGTGCGTTGCTCTCTATCATCAACAACTTTCGTATTGCATTACTCAGTTTGTTGAGAAGGATGTCAAGCTGGCTGATACTGTGATAAAAGGCCTTTTGAAATATTGGCCAATAACTAATAGCACAAAGGAGGTAATGTTCCTTGGTGAGTTGGAGGAAGTTTTAGAGGCAACTCAAGCAGCAGAGTTTCAGCGATGTGTGATTCCATTATTTCGTCGAATTGGTAGATGCCTCAATAGCTTACACTTTCAGGTGCTTATGAAATTCACTCATCCACATCTTTTCTTTTCTGATGTCTGCATTCATTTGATTAGCATTTGCCAACACCAGTGACCACTCATTTCTGTATAGAGATTTCTGCGTTATTCATTTCCATTCCCACTTTGCTTCTCCTAGCTATCTTAGATGCTATCATTTATCTAATATTTGAATATTACTCAATCTTTATGACACTGACACCATTTTGCTCTCTCTCTCTCTCTCTCTCTCTCTCTCTCTGTGTGTGTGTGTGTGTGTGTGTGTGTGTGTGTGTGTGTGTTTGTTGCCAAGATAACCAAACTAAAATAGGACAGCATACAAATTTTGTTTTGACATGCTAAGAGAGGATTTTGTATGAATTAATATGGCAAGAGCAAGAAACTAGGTGGTTTGAAGGCTTTTTGAATGTACTAGTGTAAAATAAGATTTAAGTGCTAAGCGGATGGCTGTGTAGTGATGTAGTACCTCAATCAGGAATCTAGATTTGGTTTCATCTTTCAAGTATCAAGCTTTCATATTTTGAATTTACAAGTCATAATGTGAGTGGTGGTTGAATTTTTACATGTGTTGGACATAGAAGTCAAACTGCATATGTTTATTCATAAGATTTTGAATGATGACTGACGGTCTATGTTTAATGAACAAGCTAGTTAAATATAACAAATGGAAAAGAGATTTCATTTTATGATGTTCAAATCTAACAAAATAATAAAATCCAATTGAGCTGCTGTAGCAATAGCATGCAAATTGAATGGATAATGCAATGGACAAATTTGTTAGTGCATTCAACCATAAATTTATCTTAAGTTATTCATAAATATATGGTTGTCTTTGATATATAGCATTTGATATGTTCATATGGTTGACTTTTATGTTAAAACTTGTATTTGGGACAACTATGGAATTCGCAAATGTTTGTTTTGTATTATGAACCGCATTGCTATGCATACTTAAGTTTTATTATCTGTAATCAGTCTCAAAGATTCAAAGAAGCAATGAAACATAGCTTAAGTGCAACTTGTGAAGCATTTGTTAAAATTAAAATTTACCTAGTATTTAGTGAATTAGATTTGATGTGGACTTGCTTCTGTTGGCAGGTAGCTGAACGAGCTCTGTTTCTGTGGAACAATGATCATATTCGAAATTTGATCTTACAAAACTGCAAAGTGATACTGCCTATAATCTTCCCTGCTTTGGAGAGAAATATACGGGGCCATTGGAACCCAGCTGTTCAGAGTTTGACTATGAATGTTAAAAAAATATTCTCTGAAGCTGACCAGGCACTTTTTGATGAATGCTTGATGAGATTCCAAGAAGAAGAAATCAAGAATAAGGAGAACCAAGAAAAGCGAGAATCCATATGGAGACAACTGGAAGATGTTGCTGCAGCTAATGCTGTGAGCAATGAGGCCGTCCTTGTTTCAAGGTTTGTATCCTCTGTTGCAATTGCCACCAGTGCGAATCAATTGGCAACTGCAGGTGGTTGAGAGCCATCAGAGATCCGAATTGTTTGTTGCTATGACCCCATGGTGAGGAACACAGGTGAATGGGGGTTGATGTGGATATCAGGCTGCTCCTTGTTTCTGGGCTTTTTGTCTCCCATCATTTGTTCTGGAATCATGGGTTGTATGTACCATAAGTACTGTAGTTTATAATAGGCAGTGTTTGTTTAGAAGTCTAGCCATTGAGATTATGCAGTGATACAAAAGCAATCCTTTCCTTTTGCCACCTTTCTGTAATTTTAACATTGGTAGTTTCTATTTCTTTTAGCCTTTTGCAGATAAAGATTCCAATCCTTGTTCATATTTACTGGTTTCTCTGACAGTTATCTGTTCTTCGCTGGCTGAATTTACTGTCATAGTGGATCCATTTTTATTTCAAGAGAGACAATACACGTTCGGAACTTGGTGCTTTTCATTGGGGCTTTTCTTACTTCAGCTTTTTGGATTGGGTTTTTTGGGATCTGGCTCTTTTCAAAGAATGAAATTATTTGATATCTCTCCCCCCACCTCTCCTTGCCCCCACCCAAAGAGTGCTTTGCCGATTCTAGAGTTGCACCTACAGCTCGAAGTTAATACGTTTCCCCGGATGTTAATAAAAGGATGTTTCTTACTTGTACACGTTTGCATTTTTTAAAAAAAATATTCTTGTTGATAGAAAGCATTGAAAAATAACTAGCATCTGTGGGCTTAAAGCTATTATGCGCTCGCAGAGTTAAATGTTCTAGTTTGAATTTATGGACATTTGTGATTTTACATCACGTTTGGAGGACAATTCCATGAAGTTGGTCTAGTTGAAACTATAGGTAAGTCTTGCTTTGCAGAGAAACAAAACATGGAAAAGATCAGCAGAAACATTTAGTATTAATTCTTCTAAAAGATAACAAATTATCACAAACATTCACCAAATACATTGGTAGTACACTATAAAATGGAAAACTAAAACTGTAAAACACATGTATCACTTAAAACATCCAAATAAGATGTGCATGTTACTTTAAGTAGCCACCATACAGCATCATCGATGATCATCACCATATGCTCTGAAACTATAACGTTCTTGATATGGACCATTGAACCACAGGTCAGCCTCAAACCACTTAGGGTACCGGACCAAGTCCCCTGCCACAAATTGCATGAAACGCTTGCTCCCTTCAGGCACAACTCTCACTTCCCCTTCTTCGATGTACACCAGTTGGTCTACCTGCCAGTCCCAGGGCAACCTGCTTTTCCCAGTCTTCCACACTGACCATTTTGAAACTCCAAGCTCAGCTAGTCTCTCAGTAGACACTTTTCTTTCCACTTTCACATTGTACAATTCCTCCAAGGTTTTCTCTATCCTCATTGCTTTTATGCAACACCTTCCTTTAGAAGAATAACCAGACTTTCTGAAATCCCTGGAACCATTGCTGAGAGGAGAATAGGTGATGACTGATGTTGTCAACAAGCTTGCCATGCTTGTTAACAGTTTACACTCAATGTGCTTCACTTGCCAAAATAGCACAAATCTGCAAGAAAGATTTTAAGAAATTCAGAGACTTCCAATTTTAATGATGAGCATTGAGTAAAAGTTCCAAAAGTAACCAACCAACAACAAATGCCTCTTGAATTCCCACAAGTAATCTCTGTTAATTTTTAACTGCAAAGGGGGAAATTTATTTTGACGATGCTATAACCTTCTGTTGATTCCATAGTAGCAAGCGGTTATGCTGCTCAGTCTTTTTCTTTTCCTAAGTGGGTTTGTCTATTCTATTTTTGTTTTTTGCCGTGTCTGTTCTATATGGCTACAAAGGAAACAATTTTCCAGTTTTTCTTGAAAATTTGAAAAGCCAAAATCACATTGAGTGCATTTTTAGATAAACTTTTCCATAAATACTTCTAAAAAAAGAGGAAATGAAATTAGTTTCTCTACAAAATAAAACTAGCTTGTACATAAGTTGAAAAACATATTTTGAATAAGTTAATATGAGATTAATTTATGCATAAGTTAATCTTAACTTTTGAATAAACTTATTTCATTTTTCTTTCTTATTTTCTATTACTATAAGTGTTTATACACAAGTTTATCGAAAGATAAACATAATGATCATGGAAGAGATAACCTGAGTGAAGGCCTCCGTACATCTACACACTTTGTAACCCACAACAACGAAATGGAAATGGAGCGGATAAATGAATAACAACAAAAATTCAGAAAATCATCAATGTTTCACCTCCTGTTGTTTAAGGTGCTAATTGCCATTCACTTAGAAATGATGTCATACATAAAAAACACACAAGAAATCTTCAGACTCCAAAGCACACAAATCAATCACAAATGTAAAAACACTGGTTATCTAATTAGGGTTTCCATACTTGATAAGCTCCGCTGCTCTGTTTTGGCACGATTCGAAAAAGCACCAACTAAGAAGAGCATGAAAAAAAAAACGGCACAAAACAAAACTTGATTAAAGTTTGAGGCTTTACCTATTCAAAAACAAGCGCAGATCCGAAGATGCAGCAGCGACTTTCGCTTGGTTAAACGATAAACCCTCTCGTGAGGTTTATCCTCAAAAGCTGAAACCTTAAAGCACAAGGAGTGATGACTGAAGTCTTTATCTTCTTTTTTTCTTTTTAATAAAAAAAAGTACTACTAAATTGATATGAAATATGAAATAATTATTTCTATGTTAAAAATATAAGTTTTTTATTTTATATTTTCACTTGACTTATCTTTTATTTTTTATAGTTTAAAATAAATATTTTTATTTGTAAAAAAATTTAACTTCTTTAAATTTTAAAATTTATTTCAATTGATCTTTAAATTTTATCTTATTAACAAATAGACATCATAAAATTGAATTTAATTATAATTTATTTTTAAATTTTACTATTTTTATAAATAAATATCTTGATTGTAATTTTATCTTAATTAAGTTTTTTTTGTTGTATATTTCTTATATTACATTGATTAAATTACTAAGATAAAAAATATCAATTATTTATTTATTTTAAATCACACTTATTTATTAATTTTTTGGTACATATATATTAATTTTATTTTCATATATTAAAATACAATATAATTTAGAAGAAGAGGAAAAATTAAATAAAGACTTCTTTTTATTACTTTTATCATTCTTTTTTATTTTTATTTTTTTAAACATATTTTTATTATATTTTGAAAAAAATAATTGTAACATAAAAAAAAATTAGTGAATGATTGATATTTAAGATAAATAATTTAACTCTAAATTAATAATATAAAAATTTTATAAAAATAATAATTTATCAAATGTCAAAATGAATTAGAATGAAATTAAAATTAATAATGTTTATTTGTAAAAGAAGTAAAGTTCAAGGATTAATTAAAACAAAATTAAAATTCATGGTATCTATTTACAAATTAGATAAAATTTAAGGATTGATTAAGATAAAATAAAAGTTTATGATGTCTATTTATAAATATAAAAAAAAGAGTAAAATTTAAGATGGTTGATTACTTTTTTTAAAAAAATATTTTAACCTTATTTCTAATAAATTATTTTTCCCATTTTATGAAATTTCCGATTCCTAAAACATAAAAAATTAAAAGATAATAAATAAATTTATGTCAAGAAAGAAATAAAAAAGACAAATTAGAATATAATGTTAATTCTTTTATATTATCATTTAATTATACAATGCCGTTACGTTGACTTTATAATTTTAAAATAATTATTTTAATAATATTAAGATAAAATACTTTTTTATTTCATTTTTCATTTTTATTTTTATAAGATAAAAATATGAATTAAAAATATAATTTAGTATAAATATTATTAAATATTAATTATAATATTATCTATATTTAATATTTAAATCATAATTACGGAGTTTATAAAATCAAAAAATTAAAATTACATTTTAGAAATAAATTACAAATTAGATATTATAGCATCAAATAATATTTAGCCTCTTTTGTATCTACCTACTACAACACAAAAATCTGTCTTTTAAGGAAAGGAAAGGAAAGGACAGACAGACAGTTTTGGTGGTTGAACGTGTTCACTTGTGGTGCGCAATTTTTTTGTCTATTCAATGATGATAATTGATAAACGAAACACATAAGAAGACCCCAAAACGAGTTCCTTTACTTTATTGCTCACTTCTTCATCTAAAACTTTTTAGTTTCTTTTGTTATGTTATTGCCTCGGCTTCAACCCATGAATGGAATATCTCACCTCACAGTGGGAACTTCATTCCCACTCAACAAATGCAGCCGAAGACCCCTCCTTTTGAGACCACAAGCTGTTCCCTCCAGAACCCAGGTACCTATTCTTTGTAACAAGTCCAAGTGAAGATTCACTTTATTTTAAATTTAATTTTTTTTTATACTTTTTTATGCTGTCATCCATGTACTTTTGTGATCATTTCTTTTAAAACTCATGTTTGACTTTGTAAAAATTATACACTTAAAGTGTATCAAAATTAAACTCATTTATTTTACTTTTTTAGAGGATAATGGAGAGTGTTTCAGTGAGTGGAGAAGTTGGTGGTGCTGGTGGAGCATACTCATATGAAGCCTTGAAAAGATTAGACCAACTATGGTCAAGCATATGCTCGGCTCAAGAAGGTTCGTGTCATACAATGATTAAATTTCTTATGCCCTTTAGGAAATGAGACTATACTATGTTTGGTAATTTTCTTATGTTTACATTGCAGTTGTGCAAGAGCCTCAGAAAGTTGTCTCTACCATCCCAAGCTTGTTTCGCTCATCTGAACTTGCTGACAAAGCAGAAGGCTCCTATGATGTGTTGGTGTGTGGTGGCACTCTGGGAATCTTCATTGCCACAGCCTTGTGTGCCAGGGGTCTTCGAGTTGCCATTGTGGAAAGGAATGTACTAAAAGGGGTAATTTTAGTGGCATTAATTGAGATATCAACATTCAATCCTATGCAGAAAAGACTCGATAAATTCTTTGAAAGGTCGAATTCATTTTGAGTTGTTATGTGTTGTTTTGTCCATTAGAGAGAGCAAGAATGGAATATATCAAGAAAGGAGCTTTTGGAACTTGTAGAAGTTGGAGTATTGGAAGAAGATGATATTGAAAGAGCCACAGCAGTAAAATTCAATCCTGTAATTCCTGAACTAAAGGGTATTATTATCAAACAGTACCAAAAGTTAGTGTGTTATCTACTTACTAACAGAATATATTTAGCTGTCAGTCCCAAAAGAAAAGACCCAACAGTGTCTAATTTTGTATAGAAACTTGAAAAGGTGAAACTCACGCAAGCTTTGCAAGGTAGAGAAAAATGAACTACCATGGAAGTCTTGCTCTTAATTTCGCTATTATATCATGACATTAGATGAGATAATGGTAGATAAATGTTTTATTATTAATAACGTCCTTGAATATTAATTCAAAGTACTTTCTTAAGTTATGCATGCGTGACTTTGAATCAATTATAGTACTTATGAAAGCATATGACTTGTATGTTACAATTACAAAGGATTGAACCCCTGAATACTTTTTTCATTCTATTTAAAATCATTCATTTTTTCTTGCACTTCAAAATTAAGAATTTCTGCATTTTCTTGCTAAAATTAGAATTCCTGAGTACACAAGACCACTGCTTACTTATTAAGAAGTATTAGATTTAATACTTCAATGTAATTTCCAAACTCTGAATATTTTTTGTTCCTCAAAGAACATTAAATCACCAACGGTTTCTTTCTCCTATGGGCAAAAAGCTATATTACAAATGGCATAACTATGTCTCAAATATTTCCTTCAGGCCAAGTCTTCTTTTCTAAACTCTCTAGATTTCATGCTTCCTACTCTCCCCTTTATTTTATTTCTAATTTATTTTTCACTAAATCTGATGTGGAAATTTCATTAACAATGCAGAATAGATGTGGATTTGGAAGAAAAGGGGATATCTGGGTCAACGACATACTTAACCTCGGTGTTTCGTCAGTCTCCTTCCTATAAACTGATTTGATATTCCAGTAAAGAATTATAATAACTGCTTTCTTCCATTTCAATTGCGAATGAATAATTGAATCTATTTTCTTATCTAGTTAAAAAATTTCCTTTCTATTCCGTCTGATTTGGCAATTATGTGTAGAATGTGTTAGTAGGCTTAGCTTGAATGTCTTGTTTGTCTAAAAATCCCTTGGCACTTTGAACTCATAGCCTTCTTGCTTATATACCCTTTAACTTATTTCTAAACCCACTAATGTGAGGCTTGTTCTCTACTAGCAATGAACAATATGCAGTTTCAATTGCTTTAGTGCATGCTTGGATTATATAAATTTTGGAGAAAATCACTTTTCTCTTAGTAAGAGTTGGATTATAACCTATTTTAAATACAAAATAAACTAACTCAAATATGTACTTAATTGGTATATTTTGCACATCCCCTTCAAGATTGGACTGAAAATCTGCTGTAGCAGTTCCGATGTATTATTTCTAAGTAATGTGCAACCAGACGCAAAGAAAAGCTTGAATTATTTTGATGAATGCTTCCATAATTCTAGTGGCTGTATTATGTTTTACTAGCAATGCACAGAGAACATTTTTGAATATCTATCAGGGCTTAACTCTTTGAAACAAGTATTTCATTTTAACTATAGGTGCAGAGTTTAAAATGAAGTAATTGAATTTGAGTATGAATTTGAAACAAGTATTGCCTTTGCAAATCATAATAATTTTTTTTCTATTTGCTATTGCAGACCAGAAAAGCTTATAGAGATTGTAAAGACACGGTTTATCTCCCTTGGTGGAGTTATTTTTGAGGGGTGCGGTGTCTCCTCCATTAATGTATATGAGGATGCTGCAGTGAGTTTTCCTTAACTTTTAGAACTAGTTATTCTAGCGCAATCATAAGTGTTAATTTATTATGATTGATGAATTCTATCATTGATGAATTATCATAGTTGCACGAAGCAATTATAGGCTATGTAACCAATACGGATGTTTTATATGTTGCATTGCCGTATATATATTCACATTTATTAACACCATCTAACTGTGGATAAGTATCAAAAGATTTACATAAAAAAAGTTACACACTGTACCAGAAAAAAGAGTTACACAGATGAAACATGGGAGCATGGAATATATGAACCTGGCATTGAAATGGAAATCTTAAAGTACTTTTTAATTTATGGGACTGAAGAATGATAATGTTTATTAAGCATCAATGTATGTATGTTTTTGTTTTCAGGTTCTGAAACTTTCTGGGGACAAAATATTATCATCTCGTCTTATAATTGATGCCATGGGGAACTTCTCCCCTGTTGTAAAACAGGTCAGGAAAATATTTTTTACTCATTTCATTCTTACAGATTTAGTCTATGATTTTCATCATGTTTTCATTTTCACACATTAAAAAATTCTATTCATTGTCTACATATGCTAACTTGATTTAACAATTACATAAGTAACTACTGAATATTAAAAATTGAAATTAAAACATTTTCCCTAAGCTTCTTCCAAGTGTCATGTTCAATAATTTTACAGATAAGAGGTGGGAGGAAGCCTGATGGTGTTTGCCTTGTTGTTGGAACATGTGCACGTGGCTTTGAAACAAACTCCACTAGTGATGTTATTTTCAGCAGTTCATCAATAAAGAAAGTTGGAGATTCAAAAGCACAATTATTTTGGGAGGTATATTTTACTATATTAATAGAAATAGTATCCCCATAGTCATACTCTATTTTTAAGAACCTTCACTGAAATCTTCACAGGCATTTCCAGCAGGCTCGGGTCCTTTTGATCGTACCACTTATATGTTTACTTATGTGGAACCTCAACCTGGATCCCCGAAATTGGAAGATTTATTAGAAGAGTACTGGGATTTGATGCCAGAATATCAGGTTAGTTTTCTTTTCTCTGTCATGTTCTCTTATGTCTCTAGAAATTTTTTTCCACTTTGGAGGACAGTTTATTCTTCCCCTTGTTTGTGCTTTTTTTCTAGAAAAATACTAACTACAATATGAAGTGAAAAGATTTTTTTATTCAATTTCCTGTACTTAACAACGGAATGGAAATCTCTGTATCACTCATCAAGTCACAATTTTTTTTTGTTTACCCTTCTGTTATGTTACTGATCAATTCCAGTTTCGTGTGGCATATTATCCTTACCTTTTTTCTGTTTCTTTAGATAGTTTCTATGCAATCAGTTCTGTAGTGACTATGCTAATCTATCAAGTTTTACACCATTCAATCTTTTTTTTTTTAATTCATATACGCTACCAAAAATCTGGATTTGACCTGATGCATTCTTTTATACTAGTGTTCTACTGCTCTCAGCTTTACTGATGTCAATTTGCAATTTTTATGTTATAGGGTGTTTTACTTGACAATTTAGAGATACTGCGAGTTATTTATGGAATTTTTCCCACATTTCGCGAGAGGTATTAATTTGTATTAAAATATGTATGTACATACTAGTTGATAATTTCTACTATATGCTTCCAATTACTGTCTTATCACACAGACACACAATATGTCGTTTTTTTTTTGGCTCAAGTTCTAGCTTCTCTTAATATCGACACATGAAGGCAATTCGTCCAGTTGTTTGATTTTGAAGATTTTGATACTATTGGTTAAAACATATCATTCATTTAATTCTTTGTCTTTTACGATTCAAGGTTCCTGTAAGAATTTGAACCGTGTAATGTGCATGACATCTTACCGTGAAAGCTAATAAATAAGCTAACTTTGAATCTCCTTATGCCTGTTTCAGAATGTTTCTCTAGGAAATTTTCAAATTTTTCTTTGACTAACCTATCACTGCCGGACAATAGTTCATTAAGTGGAAATAAATGTAACATCCAACTTGTAATTGCTCCAGAACATGTAATGCACATGAGAAAATTATTTTTCAGCTTGAAGTGTTCTGGTTCTCTACCTAACAGATTAAATTTTCCTAGTTTTAAATTTTTTTCACATCTTACTTATATCTCTACCTATCATTTCTTTCAATATGACACCGTACAATGTTTGATGATATGGAGCACCTAGCAGTCCACTACCAGCTGCTTTTAGCAGAGTTTTACAGGTAAATTACATTTTCCACTTATGAAGCCTCTATAAAATTAAGTCACCCACGATCTAAAAACTAATATTAAAGCAATGAAGCTTCATTCTCTGTAGTTTGGTGATGCTAGTGGCATACAATCACCTGTTTCATTTGGTGGATTTGGAAGTTTGACCAGGCACCTTGGGAGACTGTCAGCTGGTAAGCCTTTCAGTGAATTTCGAACTTCTGATTATATTTTTGGCTGAAAATGATTTGGTAAGTTATTTATTCAAACAAGTAACAACTAACAACAATATGATGAAGGGAAGAAAAAATAGGTACATTATTAAGATAATGTGATTCCCTTTTCAATTTGTTCTAATGAAGGAATACATGAAGCAATCAACGGTGATTATCTCGACTCATACAACTTGTCTCTCCTGAACCCTTACATGGTACTTTCCAACTTTTCTAAAAGGTTTGACTGTTTCAGCAACTTTGCATGAAACTAAGGTACCTGACCAAGATTTTGTGTAATGCAGCCCAACTTGAGTGCTTCTTGGTTGTTCCAAAGAGCAATGTCAGCAAAGCAACAATCCGATGTTCCCGCAGATTTTATTAATGAACTTCTTTATACCAACTTTAGTTGTATGCAGGTAGTTTATTTCTCTCATGAATGAGGTTAATTTTTATGTACTTTCTTACTGTTGCTTCTATGTTATCTTTCACTATTGCAGAGGCTTGGGGATCCAGTTTTACGACCGTTTCTACAGGTGGACTTCTTTTACCAGTTTGAAACTCTGGATGTGTTTTTTGGTTTCTGAGATGTTCTTCCTAAAAGTTTTAAATAATTGAGATGAAAACTAATGTCAAATTTTAATAATTAATGACTGTCCTGAGAAATCATCTTATATATTACAGGATGTTGTACAATTTGGGCCACTTTCCAAGACATTGGGCCTGGTTATGTTAACAAATCCTCAAATACTCCCATCCATATTCAAACAGGTAATTCACGAGATTTTCTATCATTAACTTCTTCTTTCCTTTTTTTTTTTTTTTTTTCTTTCCAAGACTTTGCAAATATGAATGAATACTAAAAAGTGAAAAAGTAATAATGCAACCACCCCTCTTCCAATATGTTTGTGCTGATTTGCCTGAAATAGCTCGTAGCATAATTTATATATTCGTATCTATAGTTTCTCATATCATTTAAATAGACAAACAAACAACTAGCACCTAGTTGGAGGTCAATAAAAATATGGGGCATAAATAATTAGTGAAGCAACCTTTTCAATATAGGGGATTAAAATTTTTATCTTCCCTCAGGTTGGTATTCCTGTACTTCTTGATTGGTCAAGACATTTTGTGGGGCTTGGCTACTACACCCTTTTATCAACCTTTGCTGATCCTATTGTGAGGTAATAATCTTTACAAGGTCCTTCCTAAACCACTTATTAGCTTGGTTATTTATTCAACAAGCATATAACTCCAATAAAGAAACTCTTATATTTTATGCACATGTGCTATGTATTGCAAGGCCATTTTTGCATACATTTCCATCCAAGATGAGTTTCCAGTGGAAGCGGCATCTCGAGGCTTGGAAATATGGAGCTGGTCTAGATTACAAGTTATAGCAACTTCTTTTACGTTTGATTCAGACCAACCAACAATCTAGGGATGATGTGGTGGCATAAATGGTTTTAAGGCATTGGTTTTTCCCTCACACCCAATTTCATATGTGACAATTGTGGTTCTTCTCGAGATTTATTCTCTATTTCATTCATTCTTGATCAAGGCATAACTGAAAACTACTCGTGAGTTTGAGATATATCATTTAAATTGTCCATCGTGTGTTCCAAAAGGAAGCATCATGCAAGGAAGCATCGAATCAAACCACCAATACTTTCTAACTTTTCATTTGCACCAATATGTTCCATCCCTTATTTTCATGCAATAAAATGATATGTCTATATACGTTTCATCAAAATCCTTAGTGAGCTTATCATGTTAACATGATCATTTTAAAGAAAAAATAAACATGCAGCTAGTCTATAAAATTTTGTGTTTCACTACTTTCTGTGAACAATGCTAAGAAAAATAGAATAACTTTGTCGATCTGTATTACAAGATGTATGTCTACATTTTCCCACTTTTTTTTTTCTCGATGAACAACATCAATATCAACATGCCTTATGACACTTAAATGGTGGATTATCATTAATATGTTTAGTGGATTCAGCACTTCCTTTAATTTAGTTTCATCTCACCCTTATAACTTCTTCAAGAACCAATACTTCCTCTATTTTTTTTTCTATCCAACCATTTTAGAAGATACACAAATTAAGAAATATAATTAGTATTATCGTTTATATCAAAATTATTTTTAACTTCCTAAATTAATCTCAACTATTCGTTCATTTATGGTTAGTGTACAAGTATTTAAATAAAAGTAAAATATAATCAAAAGAACAATAATAATTGACATTGTCTTATGCGTGTTTTTTTTTTCATCTTGTTGCCAAAATCAAAACTGAATTCAAAATTGATTCTATTAAGTTTTACCAAACATGTTAGCACATTTTTTTTTCAAGCGTTGTTAGCTTCTGTAAACGGGATTCTACCTTGGCTATCTCTTATTCAAAAACAGTATAGATTATCACCCTAAACGATATTTTATGCGTCCCATGTTTGAGAAAATTCAATAATCATTTTTGATTATATGAATAATCAATTATTGCTATGATCAATTATAATTAAAATGTAATTTTATTTAAGTAAATTTGCTAATAAGCAATTCTAATATATTTAATTTCATTTAGATACAACAAAATGACCGATTTATGTAGTAAATCAACTTAAAAGAAAAAAAAAACTGTTAAAAAATAATCACTTCAAATTTTTAACTTCATAAAAACAGCTTATTTTTTAAGAAAGAAAAAAAATCACTTATAAATTGAGGTTATTATCTCAAATACACAACTTTTTATACAAATAACTTCTTTTCTTCCTACAAAAACAGCTTAAATGTGAAAATCTAATCTTCCTTATGGTTTCTAGATCTAGTCTACTTGAAAGAAGAAGAAAAATTGATGAGTTAACAAAAATAACCATATTTCACCATCGAGTACCATTTTAATTATTGACATACACTACTTCGTATTATTTTTAGAGTAATGATACATGTAAAACAAGTTGTAAATCATTATATTATTTTGTTATACAAATATCATTTTCCTTATTCTTACCCTCTGGCATGCTTCAACATTTACAGTCACAACAGCCAGAGGCATACTACATCCAATTTATCTATGTTTTGTTGCCCATGACATAATTTCCAAAGCAACTGAAGTAAAAGGAAAACAAATAAATTTGTAAATCTCAATCTGTTGTTTTTGCACCCCACATTTTAGATAGCTCCTTTACAAGAGTGTTCTGCTCAACATCTTTCTTTTCCATATGCCACTTTCTTGACATATTCTCAGCCTGTAAGTCCAACTTTTGGGTTAAGCCTGTGAATTGAAATTTTCAGAAATGTAAATAAATACAATTTAAAACTTACCCATATTTTGAAGGGAATAAATTGCTCTTTAATATTCTCAAGTTGTGGCTCAACATAGTCTTTTCCCTTAGTTTTGATGTCACCGACCTGTTACAACAACAAAAATTTCCGATAAAGAAGTCAACAAACTGAGATGTAAAGTTTATCTGGCAATATTGCCAATAAAGAGATCTATTAATACAAATGAAAAACCAAAGAAAAAGTCAAACAAGTATCGATATAAAATACGGAGGCTTAACGAAGAAGTTTTATGGTCCTAAATATGTCATTCAACATGATGAATAATTTATGAAGAATGACGAATGCAAATGGAACGAGGGAGGCATTCAATTGGTTTACTTAACTAATTAGAAAACAAACAAACAAACATGTATCAAGAGAGGGAGAGAAAAAATTGCATATTAAACTATAGGGTTAACATATAATTAACATCACTTACATTATGCAGCTCTAACTTGGATGTCACCATACCGAGTACCAATGCAGCTCCACCAAATACAATTGCAGTGGCAACAGCAAATGCCTTTCCGACTATAAGATTGGAAATTACAAAAATTGCATTAGAAAACTTGAGCATCATCTACAAAGAATCTGAAGAACTCTTTTTTTCCCTTGACATCATTATTGGTATAATAAGCACAACAAAATCAGAATAAAGTCATAAACCAACATCTGATAAAGTAAATAACCACCTGAAGGTGCAGGGAAATCAAGTAGAAAAAAATGGGGTTATTCCATGGATTCAATATCCCAAAATGGTAGGGTATCAATGCATTGTCTTCATTGCTATGGTGTCATTGGTGTGTATAAAATTAAGCACACAACATTACATGTATCAGTTGTGCAACTTCTCCAGATAATAGTTATAGTGCTATAGCAAGTGATATTGCATGCCGCTAATAATTAAAGACCCCATAAGTTTGTCCGTGAGTTCCTAAAGCCCAAAGCACTTTTCTACCGCTAAATTTTTTCATACTCTAAATCATACTTGTCCCAAAACAGAGTAGATAATGCCTGTTTTTGACTTTATTATTAACCCTACTACTACTACACAATCACCCCTAAAATATTTTATACAACAAAAGCAATTTCTGCTCAAATAGTATCCTCCTAATGCTTTCCCCTTTAAAACCACATATATTGTATGCCCAAGTCCCCCCCTCCCTAATTTACAATTCTATATTCAAAATATAAAACACTTCAACCTCAATCTGAAAAAAAAAATGCACCTCAAACAGCCTAAAGCTCCATACTTGAGGATGGTTCACTTAAACTCCCAAATATTGCTAATTTAATTTCACATACAATACAACCAGTAACCACAAGTTTCTCTACAGTTAAAAGGCTCAATGAAGGTTTAACTGTATTTGTTTAGTTGATGAGAAGCTCTTGAAGTATCACAACTATCCCTCCCTCAAATCATTAATACACTCTCTAGTCCCAACAAAATAACTTAAACTCCCCAACACCTCCCCCCTTTATACTACTGCACTAACTCAATCTGGTTAGACAAAATTGCTTAGTAGAAAGACCTGATTCTTAATATATTGTGATTTCAACTTTCACAAATTTAATCAAAGTTAAACACAGCATCAAGTTCTACAAAGTAATCTAGGATGACCATAAGCAACGTTGGCCTTATCTATACCCTCAATTTTCCATCAACCATTAGCTGCAACATATTCCAGTGTAAAATGTAACCTTGTCTAGTAGATACTGTCTCAACATTATACATATTCATCAGTGAGCAAAACAATTACTTTCCCTGATGTTGCATCAGAGAAACCATCTGTCTACAACTATTGAGAATTGCTTCAAACATTTACAAATTTCTAACACAACCCAAAAAGCAGAAATGAAAAAATAAGAGACTACAGCACACAGGAAAGCTAATGAGAGAAGAATGAACTGTACCATGTGCAAGCCCTTCGCCTGCAGCTTTTAACTTCTCCGGGTTAACATGGATAGCATACCGGTCATGACGCAATTCATTAGCCGTTGAGGCTGAAACCTTGTTTGCTGCTTCAGGCGGTTCCCACCTGTGAGAAAACATTATGCAAATGAAATTCGATACATGAGGTGAAGAGAATTAAAAAAATTGAAATAGAGAGTGATGAAGGAACCTTTTGGGGCCAAAGGTGACTTGGGGTAGGGAAAGGTAAGCACGGAGAGGATTGAGAGCGTCGGGGGATACGGAAGATTGGGTTTTGGGGTCAGAAGGAAGGACCCATTTGGAGGCAGAGAAGGAAGAAGAGGTGGCAGTGTCGTTTCTGAACACCTTGGAAGGAAGGGAGTGCCTCAGAACCTCGGGAAGCACGTCCGCAAGATCAAGTTCATGTCCTTCGTGAAGGTTAAGGTTGTCGTTGCTCTTAGGAAGACGCTTCTTTTCGGCTAATTTTCCTACGGCTTGTTTGGATTCCTGGAAGAAAAAGGCTGCTTCTTTCCCTGCTAACCTTCCCGCCAGAAAACTCATCTTCCGGATTGAAACTCTATTCATTGAAACTCTAAGTCTGAGTTGCCCCCAATTTATATGTTATCTTCAAAAGCATAAAAGAGAAAAAAAAAAAAATTCGTCCAGGAAGAATCTACTACGGATAGTAGTGACTAATCTCCTCGCTATGTTAGAGACACCTCAAAGAATGAGATAACTAGTCCCAAGATTTAACGCGACTGCATATACAAGGCACAAAATTCAAACTCCTGACCTTACTTAAGCGTGGGTCAACCTCTACCGCTGAATCACACGCTTGGAGTTGAAAAAAATATTTGACACAATAATACACAAACAACAATTTTAGATTACTCACCAATTTATATTAATATCTTATTTACATTTTAAAAAATATTTAAAATTATTTAATTAGTTAATAACTTTACATTAATGTAAAAAAATTAAAAATTACTTTAGCAACTTATTAAATAATTTATTAATGAATCACTAAAATGAGTCTAGTGATGGAAGATTAGAATAACATACATAAAATTTTAAATTTTAAACATTGTGTTTTGATTGTAATTTCAATAAATAAATTTAGTTAATGGATTAGGAGGATTACATGTAAAAGAGATACATTGTAATTAACCTATTTTATGAAGCTCAGTTATTGTGGCAAATTGAGAGTTGCTTTGTGAAAATATATAATACGAGTTTAATCTATTCCATTACTTTTAAAAAGAAATGTTGACTATAACTCTACAAGCAGACAATCGAACGAAAGCACTAAAAAAATATTATCCAATTGCTTGGGAAGCAAGAATTTTGCACTTATCTAAATCTAATTCTTGGATATAAGATTCAGTATGCTTGAAGAAAAAGTTTGAGTTTTTATTTGACGTGCTGTTCATATATTTTATGCAACTTTTGGTTGGTCCTGTCCGACCGTAGACTAATTAACTTTATTAATTTCTTCGTTACAGGAATCCCCTATGTCTGCTAATAAAACGTTATTTTTATTGCAGGAAAAAAAAATGTCATTGTTATTGTTCTATTTTTTTTTCTTCATTTTTTGTTCTATTTTTTTTATGGACGTAGAACTTGTCTGTATCTCTACAACATTAACATCTCATTTTTTTTTATTCAAAGAAAATATGTGACATTTTGATGAGTCAAACAATAAATTTATAATGCATTGGAAAATAAGTTAAGTTGATTTCCAGAAGAGGCTCGCCTAGTAAATACCAACTATAGCCATGTGCATTTCTACAGTTAATAACCAAATATGTTGTTCACGTGTAAAGTAAAAAACTAATATTTTGAAGGGTAATATGGGAAATAAATACCAACAATTAATTGGTCGAGTAACAACGGACTTTGGATCCTTAACTAGTGCGTAGACATTGTAGATACTAGATAGGGGGTAACCTTGTAAACTTAAACTCCATCATCTTATAGACTTTCACCTATAATGTTTGAACTCCTCTTTTAATTTTCTCATATTATTCCAAATTTATAAGTTAATAAATTAATATAAAAATAAATAAATTTGAAATAATGGGTATAATTATATATGAGATAAATAAATAAAAATTAATAGAAAATCGTAAAGTAGTAAGTAAAAAAGAAAAAAACTTATGTATCAATTTTATCAAAAAATTTTAAACTGAAACGGTAATTGTTTAAGATACTGAATTAAGGCTTAATGTTTGAATTCTGATTGAACTTTGATATTGATAAAATAATAGTAAATAATCATAATATCATAATTTTACAATGCAAAAAAATTTTAAAAAAAACATAATTTTTTGAAATTTTAACATTTAACATATATGCAAATTTTCAAACCTATACTATTTATAACAATTTATATTCCTTAAATAAAATGTTCAAAATTATAATCTTAACTTAGATATACAATACACTGTATTGAAAAGCAGATATTCATTTTGTATACATTGTAATAAGATTTTTAATACTATACATAAATAAAAATAAATTGTAATTAAAATATTAAACTCTTTAAAAAATTATAATTTATACGCAAGCACATAAATTTTCATAACTTCAAATCTTCAAATAATGGGGATTACGACCTCAAATATATATATATATATATATATATATATATATATATATATATATATATATATATATTTTTTTTTTTTTTCTTCATACAATTATCTTTTCACTTATTTTTCCATACTTTTTTTTTATTATATTAAGGAACATTTAGTATATAGATTTTTTTTAGAATCTAACTTTGTGGATGTTAAGCGTATTTAATATGGAAAATGATTTTATTTTCTTTTTATAAATTTAAAATTAGAAATTTTGGTTTCCATATCCTTTTATTTTTTATTATAAAAAATTGATTTTACATATATTAAAAAATTTGGTTATTTACATTAAATTTTATTATTCTCATAAGATTTTTTTTTAAAATTATCCTTGTTATTAATGTCAAAAGAAGTAGTATAACTGAAATGTCATGTATTACAAAAAAATTATTAAATGATGTAAAAATAGATAAATTTACTTATATCTAAGAACAAGAAATGTGTCATTCTTTTTTCTTATAATAAAAAAGTAGAGGTAGTAGCTATTAACAAAAAAACAATTCAAATGAGATATAAATCATGGGAAATCATTTATATCTCACTTTTTCACAAAAAATATATTTTTTTTTTCATGGGATTGGAATCCAACCTTTTTAAATTAGGAATAAAGTTATATATATATATTGAGAGAGAGATAGAGATAGAGATAGATAGAGTTAAGATTCATCTTTTTAAAATATCTCTCGCCCTTTATTTTTCTCTCTTTATATTTTTATTTCTCTTTATCCATTTTTTTTCTCTCACTCATATCTCTATTTTTTTTTCTGTCTCTTATATCTCATTATTTTTTAACATTGTTAATTTTAATAATATTATTAAAATTTAATTTAATTTTATGATTTAATAGTATTTGTAAAAAATATTGAATAAAATAAAATATTATTTTTTTATCATTCTTAATTATAAGGTAACATTTATTTATTTATTTATTTTATTAAATTGTGTATTCAAATAATTTTAATTATGAGTTCTCAACTTTTTAAAATAGTTTGATGTCATATTTATAATAAAATTTGAGTAAATAAATATATCTAATAAAATTATTTTAATAAATCATATTTTGGTAAAAAAAATATTCATATACCCAAAAATACATATATACTATTATAAAAAAAACATGAAAATCATTAACTTTCAAGAATCTTATATAAATATTTTTCATAAACATTTATGAATAAGAAAATAAACTTTAGTTATTCATAGGAATCATAATTTTCATAATTTATAATTCTTTGAATCATGATTCTTGGGTATGAAAAAATTTATTTCCCATCAAAAGTCTCCTTAATTTTCCGCCTTTGTCCTTTGATTTGTTATTTAAAAAATAACATTCCTATAAAATATTGTTTCTTAAAAATGATTTTGGCATAATTTTTTCACGAAATTATTTAATGAAAATGTGAAAAATTAACTTTCCTCGTGTAATTTTTTTTAATGTAATAAACACTTATATTACTTTTATTTACTTATTTACAGTAGTAAAAATATTTGATTTCTAGATAACATTTATAAATATTTCTGAAACATTTAGAACCAACTAAATACATTTTCATAATTTTTAAAAGTTATAATTATAAGGATTTATATGAAAAATTTTCGTAAACCAAATGACTCTTTAGCATGTCAAAATATATTATAAAATCTACGTGTAAGCACCTATTTGCTCTCTACAAATCTTTGTCTACATATTTTACTGATTAATTAAGATCTCTAACAATTAATTAAGATGAATTATGTTGTAGGCACGAGTCTTGGAGAAAATAATCACAATAGGTGATAGGTCATTTCATTATTAATCTACTTAACATTTTCTGTTAATCATGTGATCATTACAGATAAGTCATCAGCGTCAGTTTCATAATCTACATATAAAAAAAATTATGATAAAATCTATCGACCATAAAAAGTTTGATCAAATCATTAAATAATTTCCATTTTATTTAATGTCAAAAATTCAAAAGTAACGACTATTCAAGATTCCGTACCCAGCATGTGCTCTTAATGATCACATTTACAAATCATTAAACAAAAAGTCTATTAATTATCACTAGATTGTTGAATGATTTGTGTGACAAATTAAACAATTATGATACCTTCATCCTTATTTTAGGAAGCATATCTCCATTTTTTTCCCTTCTAATATTATCTAACCTTCGTACAAATATATCCACTGTAAACCACAACTTATCAATATTTTTAAAACTAAGAGTTCCATTTTATTGATTGAATATAGTAAGTTATGGTAAACATTTTGATAACTGCTGTTTATACTATTGTCTAAATCGTGAATTGAATGTATGTCAATTTTTTTTATAATTAATTTAAAGTTACATGTAAAATATTTTTTAATTATTTAATAGTGTGAATATATATATATATATATATATATATATATATATATATAATTTCTTATATATACTAACTAATTAGGTAATAAGAAAATACTACATTTTTAGGTAGTTGACAGTTTATGTAATATATTAAGAAATAAACTAATAAAAAGTTATAAGAAAAATCAGTTTTTTTTATAAATTTACATTAATTAGGTGAGGGTACTATATGTCTTACAAAAAAAATTAAATAATATATATATATATGATTATTTTTTTTAAAGCATTTTAAAATAACAAAATTGAAAAATGAAAACTAAAATTTCTTTTTATAAATAAGTTAAAATTACACCGATTTTAGGCAATATTTTAAAAGGAAATTTTAACTAGTTTGACTATTATTTTTTTACTCTACTACTAAATTTAATTGTATAGACCAATATCTTAATATAGGCAGCACATAGTGTAAGCCTAATGGGTGTTCATAAAAATTATGAAAATCAATAGAAATAAAGTAGCAGCAAATGAAGACATCTATTCCTATTACCGTAGCTAGCGCGTGGATGGTCGCTAAAGTAATAATCAATATTAGTATTATGTTTTTTTAAGCTCCACAATTAATAAGGAGTTGAGTAAGATTATGGTTGACCATATTTTTTTTCTTTAAATATTAACATAATTACATTTTGACAAGGCGATTAAATTAGATCTAACAGTTTCATCACACAGTTTTGTTAATTAAATACCTCTTTAAAAATTGTGATGCTGGCTTGGCTAAAGGGTAATGGCAAGTGGCAGTGTGGCACTAGCTCTGAATCTGAGTGTGCATACATATCCAACATATTATGTTTATTTTCCAATACACAATTATTTGTGTTCAAAAATCAACACGCGCACACAAAAAGGCTATAGCTGGAGGTGGTGGTGGGCGTCCTGTAACCAGAATTAGTATGTGCACTTATTCCACCCTCTGTGGACCACAAACCCCACCTTAATTTCACACCATAACCAAATAACTCCCTCTTCCCTAACATTTTCGGGTGCATGCAACTATGCAAATCACAAATTTAATACACTCTACACTATACTTGTACTACCACCCTTTATTTCGTAACTACCCTACCATATTGGAGAAAAATCTTTTCACTAAATCGGACTCAAATGGCCAAAAAAACTGTACAAGAGGGTCTGGGACCTCAGTGTTATGTAGGTAGGGTGAGACTAAGAGCATGTGGAGGCTATCATCTTCTGCCAACAAATATTCTTGTGTGTGTGTGCACAAGGTGGTGGAGTTTTATTCTTTTATTAATTATTTGCATGGTTGGTGTGTGAAGTAATGGCTATTTAACACACTGCATTCAAGGTTTGGGGGCCTATGACACCAGTGGAGGTATAATGACTGAACTGTTTGATGATTAATGAGTCAGTTCATCCCATTTCATTTTCGTATATTAATTTTGAACTCCAAACTAACTCAGGGTCCCCCAACCCCCCTTCCTTCCGGAAACTAAGTTTAATCTGATATAATTAGGATATGTTAAGATAAACTTCACCGAAATCACTTGTAGTATATAAAAAAAATAAGTTTATTCATAGACTAATTTGTAAAAACTTTCTCCAATTAGTTCACCTAAAACAATTTTAATTCATGTCAAAGAAATTTATTTTAATTTTTTTCTTCTTCTCTTTTTCTCTTCTGTAAGTGTTTTTGAAAAAATTTATTTAAACGTACCTTTAGAACTTGATACGAAACCCGAAATCTGTCAAAACCTGTTGGTCAACCAATCATGTTTTCTATATTTTTCTTCTCAACAGTTGTTTTCAAGGGAAGACATATGCAGAGGAGTAACAAGAAAGTGGGAAATGTTTACAGTTAGTTTTCTGATCCCAAGGTTTCACAACAATAACAAACGCAACCTCAAATCAGAGCTAGAAATTGAAGGAAACTCATTTGACACATGCAACCAGTTGTAAATTATGGAGACCCTTGTTTGGTTTTGACTTTTGAACCATGGAAGAAGCAAACTGGTGGCATATAAATAAAGCATATAATCGAGATCTTAAAATGTTTGGCTTCAATTGCAATAAAACAGGAAACTTTGGTTAAGGCAAGAAAAATGTATGAAACTGCATACACAAATTCTAATTGATGATTTATTATTCCATACTTCTAAAAACTCAAAAATCAAAATCCTCTTTACCTTCTGTACAAGGACTCTCTACTAATCTAGCTAACAATAACTATCACTAAGCATTACTTAAAAATGCAACTTCAATTCTGCTAGCATATAACATATATTATATTTGTATTCCCTGTATATGACAGACAAATAAGGTAGTGAATAAATAAAAGAAAAACCATATCTGATTATACTATATATATCTAAACAATGGGTTGTGCCACCCAAAACCTGAGATCAAGCTATCTCCTGTTGTGCAGAGGGTTGGATCCTGTTGGCACTCTGCGCTTCTCAGACTTAAAAAACTCTCTACCTCTGCTGCTGATTGGAGAATTTGGCCACGGATGAAACTCTTGGTGGCTTGAAGTTGAAGGGCCTGAGAATTTGATCCTAATGGCTTGAATTCTTGGTGTAAGGAACAGAAGAGTGAGGAAGAGGAGGAAGTAATGGAAGTTCTTCATGTTCATAGCTTTTGTTTTTTTTTGTTTTTTTGACAAGGTTTGAGAGAAACAAAAGAAACACACAAAGTGATGAAAATGCAAAAGTTGGTGGTGTAGGCTAGCCTTGTTATGTTGTGTATATTTATATGGGCACGGTTAGGTCCAACATGTGCATACTAAATCTGGTGATATTTATGAAACACTTGTGTGGTGGGGCATGGCCTAATTGTCGTCTGATTGTGATCCAATGGTGAATGATGGGTGGATGCATCAACGCTGTGTGTGTAGGGCTTGGCATGGGATCGGGGGCCCTAAAATGACGGTTGTAGGGTGGCAAAATTCAATGGGAGATAGTGACAAAGAAAACTCATAAGAGGTTCATATATGTGTATGTATTTGTGTGAAAGCTTGAAAACGAAGGGAAGGGTCTTTGATTTTGCAATGCTATGACTTTTAACGACTTGGTTGGACCAAAATACCCTACTCTTTCGCTCATAGAGAGTCAAAGCACGCGCATTATGCTAGGGGTATTCTCGTCATAAAAAGTCAAACATCGCCGACGCACTCATTTGGCCTTGTAGAAACAGCAAACAGCAAACAGCGAGAGCCATGTGGCATTGGAATGGTGACATTTAATTAGTCAAATATAATTAAAATAATAAACATGTTGAAAGGGACCATACTAATATTAATTAAGGTTATGCACACACACATTACACACCTCCATAAGGCTGGTTAAGTAGATCCGAATTTGCTGGGTCTAAGTCAAGATGTGGGTTTTGAAGATTGGTAGATTTTCAGGACTATATATTATTATTATTGTTCTTCCTCCATCCAATGCAAGCTTATGTAAGAATTATAATTTCTTAACTTAATACTTCCAAAAAAATTATTTAGTCCTTCAGATAAATAAAATAGTGATTATTGAGTTTATCATTTCGTGTAACTACTTTTGTCTTTCACGAAAATGAATGTGAGGTGTTTTAAATTTTTGCTAACTAATTTAATGATAAAAATATTTGTAATGATACCGTAATCTTTTTAGGAAGAATTTTAAAAGTTTGTTTCAAGACTTATTTAGCTAAGCACCAATCAAAACCCCTTCCTTTTTCTAAATGATTCAAGATACAATAGATTATGGGTCTGCTAATGCGAATAGTCTTGTATTGAATCATTGTGCCATGTATAACACATGTAATTAGTATCAAGTATTTAGACTAGACCCAAAAAAGTATGATTTAAAGAAAAAGCATGTCAATAAAGAGAAGAGCACCAAATGTCAAATGGCAAATCTAGTGGAGGATGCATCTTGTTGCACGGGTGAGAGAAATTGGGAAAGGAAAGGCCAAAAGGCTTCATCGTGAAGCGTCTTTGTGAAAACTCGTTTTATGTGGCTTTTTAGCTTTTGGTGTAACAAAAGATGAAACCATCTATAATGAGAAGAAGCATTCTGTGTTTTTTAATGTTTTGTGTTGTGACATAGCTGTTTTACACTCAAAGGGTATGTGTGTACCTTAATTATAGTTGAGGCGGTTAGGTTGGGCGTTAATTGAAGTTTAAATGTTTTAGACAAGTCAATGGTCAAGAATTCTAAAAGGGTGAATAAAGTGATGATAGACAATTAGTAGTTTAGAGAAAGGGATACTGATTTGAAGAAATGCAAACTCCTTGGCGGAAAGTTGTTTAGATTATCTATCAACTAACAAACAAATTGGTGATCCTTCTTTATTACGTTTAGTGAATTATCATGGCAACTCCAATGTGAAGTGGGAGAGAAACACAAGTCATATATTCTGTTCATAAAGTTCAAAGGGAAAAAAATAAGAGGTCAATAAATGCACTTTTAAGGCTTGTACGGTTCAAACCTATCGTTTTCTCATCCAACCAAGTAAGAAATTGAGAATGTGTTGTTGGCACTCAAATTCTGTGGTCCGCCCACAAATGCAGATTAACTTTCAAAAATGTGTTCATGACACATGTATCATTTTTTTTAACCGACTATTGAAGGGGCGGGCCTAGTTACACTTTATTATCAATTTTACTATAATATTTTTCTAACCATTGTTTTTATGTCAAATATTTATCGTTTTTATCTATAATTTTTTTTTATTGAAAGATTTGACTCATTATCTTTAATGAAATATTTTATTTCAAACATGTTTTTCTATTCACAATATTTAAATTGAAACCTTATTTAAAATGATCGAATCCAATTTCATTCAAATTAACATGTTAATATCGTTGTATATTAATAATAATAATTTAATGGGTTGATGTATTGTATGCATACATTATAGGAATAATCATTTCAGTAAAAAATTCATGTTTGATCTCAATCGTGTATAAAAATTCATCAGATTATGAATTTCTAATTTAGTAGATTAGGGCAGGATTGGAGGATATCCATATAGAAACCAAAATAATATATATTTTGATCTCAATTATGTGCGAAAACTCATTAAATTGATAGTAGTTACAATTAAAGCAAACAAGTATATGTTTACAGAATAATATCTGTATAAAAATCAAAATAATATATATATATATATATATATATATATATATATATATATTGTTTCAATAAGGAGATATTAACCGGAGAATTTTTAGTAATGTGAATTCTAAGAGAGCGTAGTTGTCCTGATCTATAACATTCAAGAGTGAGAAAAACTTGTCTTTTCACCAGTCTCCTTTCTCCTTATTTATATGAGTCTCATATCCATGATACAAATCTTTGATCCTAATCCCTTGAAATGTGTGTGGATCTCTCCCCGTAATGAGCTTATAAATTATATTTATAATTGTAATCAAACCTGCGCAAGAATCACGAGAATCACAACCTTAATTAATTTTATCGAAATTCACTCGCTAATACGTCAATGACTAATCCTAAAGTTTGGGTTGCTTGGTCGAATGGAGACCATGTGTTATTTGGTTTGCTAGTCTGATCGGAGATCAGGAGGGTGCACAATCCTCCTAACTCGAGTGCTAACAACGTGAAGAGCCATTGATCGATCAATTCAACCAATTGGAGATCCGGAGGGTACACATTCCTTCTGACTCGAGTGTTAGTGACGTAAAGAGTCATTCATTGACCAATTCGACCTATTAGAGTTCAGGAAGGTGTATATATATATATATATAAAGAGTGAAACTAACTTTCTATTGGCTACGTAGCACGGAAAACAAAAATGAGGTGAGCTTCCAACTGGAGTGACCCCACACAAGGAGTTAATCCATACCTCATCTTACCCTCTTTTAGAATTTCCAGTTCATCAACAATTTTTATTCATAAATATATACCTATTATTCTACTGTGTAAGGGCTATTTATGAGTAATGTATGACAACTAATGAGTGGTTTCATGGCAATTCAAAGTTTTTATTTTCATAGCTGTCACACAGAGAAGATTTCAATATAATAAATTCATATATTAATAATTGCCCTCAAATGTATCGTTGACTATTAGAATTTATAATTAAACTTATGTCTCCTCTAGCTTGGGCTTCACCTACCGTCAAAACCAAGTAAAATTGCAATTATGGAATTATAGAACAAATTGTTAATTAATCTCTCCGGTCAAGTATAGAATATTTCTGATTTGCAAGTCTAAACCTATCTCAATTTTATAATTAATGAGCATGTGGAGATTTTATTCTCACATGCAAGGCTAAGTTATAAAAAAATCAATATAATTACTTCATAGCCGAATTCGCCAAGTATATTAATCAAAGATCAATTCTTTAGCAATGTCGAATCGATAATCTTCATGTTTCTATCAAAAGAAATTAGTCACCAATTACTGATGGAAAAATATTTTTGGTGTAAAAAAGAAATAAAAGTTATGCAAAAAATATCACTTTAACAACAGGTACATGTTTTTAGTAATATTTAAAAAATGTTTCTAGTGATTCTTGTTAGAGAATGAGACTCTGGTAATCTAGTGTCATAAATGTATAAGAGTTGAATAATATTGGTGAAAAATGTGTATTGTTGGTGTAGAAATGTTTGGACTTGGGTGTGGCACCAAGTCCACTAGATCTGAAAGGCATCTTTTACTATGTGTGGTTATTTGTCTTAGAAATCTTTGAGTAGTTGTAGAACAAAGTTTCCACTCAGTACTTGTCTTTAATCTTTTTTATGCCCTAACATAGATAAGTCAACCTACAGGGATTGAAGTGCTATTCATATATTGAAGTTGCGGGTTGTTGGTTTGGCTTTAAAAGAATTGCCACTAGTCTATGGCTACAATGCACTTTCACCCCAACACCCCACCTCATGTCCCCGATCTTCACTATTTCTACCTAAATGGTAGCCTTTTACACGACCACAAACATGAGTTTTGCGTGGTGGGGTGTGTTAATCATTTTTTTTAAGTTACATGAAATATTTAATGATTTTTTTTCGGTAATTAAATTCTATCTAATCCACCATTTTTAATAAAATATCTTATTTTAATCACATTTTTTCATTAACAAGATTCAAATATGAGTGAGATCTCTTTTCTTAAATACTTTTTTCATCCTTAAGTTTCAAATTCAAGACCTTATTTAAATTATTTGAGCTTAATTTTACTTGAGCTAATGACTTGGTTGTTTATCATAAGTTAACATTTATATTAAAAAAATTATTTTAGGGTTCATAATATAAAGTTTTAAATATGAAAAACGTTAAGCTCTAACAATTTCTTTACTATTAGTTAAAAATCACAAATTTTAGGGAAACCTATCACAAAATTAGGAGAGAATCATTAAATGAGATACAAGACTCACAAAATTTGTGATTCACAACAAATTTCAAACAATAATAAAGAGAATGTTAGAAAGATTGTTGTTTCACTAACATTATTGTTTGAATAATCAAGAGATTTATATAATGTCTAAGGGGTGTTATTATGATATTTTTCAAATAATTAATGGAGGTTATTGCAAAGATAAAAAAAAAGTAGGAGATATTAGTGCAATTTCACTAAATATCAATGAATGTTTATATAATTTACTCAAATAGTTAAGGTGGTTTAATCTTCGCTAGAATGGACAATTTTGTGAGATACTTCACGCTTTTATAAATGTGCTAAGTAAAACTTTATTGTGAGTTTCAAGATTATTCTATCTCTATCATTGAAGATCCTTAACTTAATTTTAAGAAAAATAAATGAAAGAATAATCAAATAATAAAATGTGTGATTTAGGATGATAAACATTATCTTTCATATTACATGATGATATAAGGAATACAATGGAAATTTTTTTTGAGAAAAATTTGAATAGGACTTTTTATTTATTTATTTTATTTATGTAGATCAAATATTTTTTTAATACTATTCTCATCTCTATATTAATTGGAATTGAGAAATATACTATATCAAATAATAAGATGAGGTAGTTTATTTTAAGACAACATAAATATTTTAAGACAATAAAAAGTAGTTATAATTATACTTTAATACCTTATATTTTGTATATATAAATATATTTAATTTAGTTTCATTAAAAAAGGGTCGAGATGTATAGATACATGATGATATTTAATGATGAAATAATTTTAAATCAATTTTGTATTTATACCTAAGAGATAAATATAAAGTGTAAATATGTTATATGATGGACACATGATGATATTTAACAATTAAATAATTTTGGATTATTTCTGTATTTGATATAGATAAAGATAAAGTCTAAATATGTCATGTGGTGTTAAAGTTTGTGATACCATTTTTTTTATAAAAAGTTTTTTTCTTCAAAAACAAATCTATTTGATGGATATTAAAAATGGAGAAAAATGTTTTTAGTCCTTCAAAAATTTTTGAAATTGAGTTTCAGTTCTTCTAAAAAAAAATTGTCCTATTTTAATCTCTTAATTTGAAAAGGCACCAATTTTAATATTTAGAGTGGTTTAGATAATGCTTACAAACTGTTTTTATTTACTTATATATATATATATATATATATATATATATATAAAGTGGTGTAGATTAGGACAAGATACAATTCATAAAAGGATAAAGTTAATTATCAATTTTTTGTAAAGAGTAGATTAGGACAAAATGCAACTCATAAAAGGATAATATTAACTATTAATATTTTTAAGAATTTTCAACAAGATTAAAAATTACTATCTCATTCAGATTGCAAGTTCGTATAAAAAGATATAAATAAAAAAAAGTAAAATTCGATAACATATTCTATTTAATAGAAGCAAAAAAGTTTAACTAACTGTATTAACTCGCAAGACATAAAGTACTATTTAAATACATTGAGGACAAGAAATGATGTATTTTTAAATTAGAAAAATCAAAATAAAATAATTATAAAATAATAATAAATAAAAAAAACTGAAAGAGAAGTTAAAAGACTTAGTTGGATTCTCTTAAATTGGGTACATCATTATTTCCCTTTGCGAGTGGTGGTGGGATGGTGATACAAACAGAACAGACGCATAGAGTTACCTACTTTTTGGGCTTTCAATTTTGGGTTGGCCCACATCTATCCCAGCAACACAAGTAAAGAGCATTATGAGAAAAAAACACTATTTGGTGAGAGATACTTCGGTGGACCCACCCATTAGATGAAACCTTAAAAAAGCAAAACAAATTTATTTGGGTTTGGCCTTCAATTCGTTTGGATTATGTATAAGTTGTACTTTCAATGTTACAGAACGCAAGACAATGATAGATTTTCTTATTATAAGCTGAAAGTATACCATGATTTTCAATAATTTTTTATGATAATATTTACGGACAACGTACTTATAATATCATTTAACATAAAACACAAAATTATTTATTAATATTTTTTCAGTCTTCTAGTTAGCTGAGTTAACTCTTCATTTCTAAAATCTTGCTTTTATTATTTTTTTAATAATTTATTTATTTATTTTAATTTGCCTCCTTTGTCTTTTTAGCAGCCAGTTTAAACTACAAAAATAAAAAATTAATATCCAAATCTTTTCACTCAATAATTATAAGGCTTGTCTTGAAGTATAAGTTAATCTAATTCTTCTAAAATCGATTTTCATACAGTTAAAATAATATTTATTAATAAAAATCATATCCTACGAATGTATATTAATTTTTATCATATATATATATATTTATATATTTTAAAAACAAATCAAAATAATTATATATTTTAAAATCTTTATAGTTTTTCTATTTTTTTAGTTTGATTAAGGGTTATTTATGTTAAAAAAAATAAAATTACGTAAATAAATGATATTTACATGTTAACTTAATTTATTTAAATTAGTCAATTTTAGTATTTAAATATTTATAAATACTTTCAAAATATGTAAAATTGAGTTTATAATTCAAATACGTTAAAATAAATTTTTGTTCCTTCTTTTTGTATAACTGATGTTGCAAATTTTTGAATCTCTATATATTCCTCTATTTTTATGTTCTGTTTTCAACGGCCACAACATCGTCTAGTGCAGAATCCAAGTGTAGAAGGTAACTTGACATACATAACAGACCTTATGAAATCTCAGCTTCTCTCAGAAGCTGAAGATATTGTGAGCTGCAACAAAGACATAAAAAGCAAAGACAACGTCCTAGCCTTTACCAGAGCGAACGTACCATTCCCTTGTGATTGTATAAATGCAGAGTTTCAACAGCGATCCGCCAACTAATATTCCTGACAGTGGGACTCTTAATGTCACTATTAACTGTTCCTCTGGGAACAGTGATGTTTCCAAGGATTATGGATTGTTCATCACATAACTGCTTAGACCTGAGGATTCTTTCTAGTCAATTGCCAACAAGACTGGGGTTAAGAGCGAGTTGTTGCTTGAGTACAACCCAGGAGTCAATTTTAGCCAACTGAGTGGTCTGTTTTATATTCCAGGAAAAGGTACATTCTTATCTTGCTGTCATGCTTAGATCCTCTGATATAAGCTCGTTATTTTTATTTATTTAACACGTGAAGAAATGCTAATAATTTGTGATCATCTTCAAAATGTTTACATGGTAAGAAATGCATTCAAGGGTAGGCTTAGATTGTATATGAGCATCATGCTTATAGTTGTACGGTTGTATCTTTCAACTTATTTCCTAGGAACTGTAAACTTCGAAAGGTCTCACATTTTCTTGTCGACCAAAATGATAGCTATCGCCCCTTACTCTAAGCTGATTTCTTTTACCTTACTGTACATGCTATGTACTCATGAAGTTGGCTAAGTTTTCATTCTCTAATAACCTGATAATCTTAATGGATGTCTTCTCATTTTCCTTTTCAGCACTGGAGGTTTGACCTTCTCACTTCTCAGAAAGTTGTTTTGTTGATGATTGTTTTCATTTGAGTTTTATATTCATACTAGACACGAAGTAAGGATATCCTAAAAGTACAATGTAAACCTACTTTCAGCTCATATATTGCTTCTGCAAAAGCAGGTCTTGCAGGTGGGGTAATTGCTGGAATATCTGTTGGAGTAGTAACTGGACTTCTTCTGCTATTGGCATTTTACGTGTATGTTATATATTACCGAAGAAAAATGTTATGGGGGAAGAAATTTCTCTCAGAAGAATCCAGGATGAACTCTGCTAGAGTTAAGGATGGTATATGGATTTCTACTTATATTTCATCTAATTCTTCCTTCTTTCCCTCCCTCAGTCCCTCCCTCCACCTTTTCCCTTAAAAGTTGGTTAAATTGCAAAGTGTTTTGAATTGAATCTTTGTCTGATTTGAAAACTCTTCAACAGGTACTACCACATAGTATCATATTCAAATAATCTTATAACTTAGTTATAGGTCTCACTTTCCTCATCTCTGCAAAATAATCCCAAAGAACAAAGTTTACAGTTTGATTCTTTTGCTTACCAAATTAAAATTTCATAAAGATGTTATCCCATCCAATTTCAGAATTTCTGATTTCAACAGCTTAGGCTATTTTCCTCAATGCAGATGGCACATCTTGCGTGAGCATGCACAGGGAATGATCCACATCAACGTCCAAGTATGAGTTCTGTTGTGATTAATCTTACAGCCCTTACTTCAACTACTGAGGATTGGGATATTGCTTCCATCATTGAAAATCCAACTCTTGTAAATCTAATGTCTGGGAAATAGAAGAAGGAATGTAGAATACAAATGTCACCGTTTGATTCTTTTGTTGCTAAACAAATTTGTAATAATTCCAATGCATTTCCCATCAAACTCAATTTGCAATTAAGTGATTGTTTGTATCAGTGAACAAACTCTGTTTTCTCACTGATTATTTCTTGCTTTGGGAAAAATTGCATGGAAAATCATGTTTTTGCCTTGTAACAACTTTCTCTGTTGCACTTTCAAACAAACTAGATTAGTGTTTTTTCTTTAATGTTATTTTATTTTGCATTTGCTACACCTTTGTAGTAATACGACCGCCCAACAATCAGGGTAAAAAACGGTGAATATTTTATTACCTACGTTTCATTTTGTTTTTTGTGTAACTAAGTGAAATATTAATTTCTTGAGATATAGTAATTTATTTAAGAGATTAGCCTTTTTCTTGACAAATAATTTTCTTAGAATGTGTTTGGTCTTTGCATTTGAACTCTCAAACGAATGTTCAAATTTCATTTGGGGTATTGGAATGTTTGACAACTTATATATTTTTTTGTTGAGAGTAAACATCATTTTATTTTAAAACGACTGTTTAATTTAAAGTTAGGATTCCTTGTTTTTGCGTTGGATGAGATGAAAAGAAGCATCTTTGTACACATGTATTAGTACAATCAAAATATATTAATATATGTTAAATTATTAGTACACTTATATGTAGAAAATGAAAAATTAACTACAAGCTTCAATAAATTCATTGAATTTGTTATTCTAATTGCAAAAATTTCAAAATAATAATAAGAAACAAACCATCATCAATATTTTATGAGCATTAATTTTTTTTTAAAATGCAATAATTGCATGTTTATTTTAAAAATAACAATCTCACCAAAGAGTTTTTTATGTTCGTCATCTTTTCAACTTTCAAGATATAGGAATCACTAAATTATATATAATATATTTAAATAAAGTATTTTTTATATACATAATTAAGAACTCAATCCTACTAATAATATTTAAGAGGCTAAATTATCTATTAATTGAAATAAGTTTTGTTGATAAATAATGATATATAGTTTTAACATTTGAGAAGCTAAATTAATCATAAAATAACATATTTTATTGGTTAAAGTAATAGCATTTATATTTTTAAAGGATAAAACATATATTTATTGTGAAATAATTAAAAATATCATGGACCATAATTTAAATTATTTATCTTAAATTAAAAATATAATTTATATGTTTAAAATATTTATTTATAAAAATTTTAAATATAATTTATATATTCACATATATATATATATATATATAAATTTATTATATATAATAAATATTTAGTCTATGAAATATAGGTGCCGAAGTAAAATACTAGTTTGTAATTACTTTATATTTACTCCAATCCATGCTATCAGAATTTTTTCTTTTTGACAGGAATTCTACCAGAAATTTTAATTTATTTTAAAATTGTCACTACATCAAACTAATAAAATAATAACCATATAGTCAACTGTATCAATATAATTTAATATATTTATTAAGTGAAATGAATAGCAATGATGAATCAAGAGATAATATAATTAATTAAATAAATTTATATATTCTTTTATTTATTAAAATTATAATGACAACGTCAAAGTTCAAATTTAAGATCATGTGTATTTTATTTCAACCCTCACCTGACCCTATATATTGGTTCATATATTCTTTTGATTATTAATGTTTACTAATTTATTCAATTTAACTCACAAATTTTTCACACGAAAAAACATAACAATCATCGTTAAAACTAAAATACCTGGGATCTACTTAAAAATAATTGTTACTTTTTTAAAAAAAAGTAAAATAATTATTTTATAAAAATATAAGACTTGATGTATTAAAAACATAAAAAAAAGTTCTTAGAAAATTAAATCCTTTACATTAATTATTTTTTTATTAGTTTTATTATTGGTATAAAATATTTCTTGACTTTATCAATAATTAATCTTTAACTAAGAAATTTAGCTAACCAACTTGATGAGATCTCCCTTCTCTTCCAATTTCATTCTTTTTTTTTTATTTACAAAACTCTAATCCTGAACGTTAAAAGGATCTAATTCAATTTTATTCCAATTAATGAATTATATGTTTTTACAAGTATCATTTGACAACTTATTGTATAGTCTAAGACTACGTCTCAATATATATTTTTTATTTTAAAAAGACTATGTCTCATTCAAACTACATTATATGTTATTAACTATTTTTTTTTTATGAATTAATTAAAGAATATCATTACATGCGTCCCCAACAACACAATAATTTCTCCACGAATCCACTCTTTGCCATTTCTAGTAAAACCAAGAACAAATTATAGAGAGGAAGGAAATATGGTATCGTGTTATGAGAGATTCGTTTTTGTTTGTTATGAGTGAAGTCAACCGAATATACAGTAAGTGGAGGCGTGCCTCAAAATATAAAATGTAAATTTGTATGGCGTTTGTTAGAAGCATGAGAGGACACAATACGAAATGATTTGTTGGCACATTGGCCGACACGGTTGGCATTTCGGATGCAAAGGATTAAACAATCCCAACATTCACAATCACAAAGATTATATTCCCTCATCAATAAAAATTCAATGTACACCAAATATGCTCTCAATAAATGACATGCAAGTTGTTACCCAATAAATGACATGCAAGTCAACTCCAATCATTTTCTAGCCAATCCTTCTTTTTCATCGCACACTCTCGTTGAAACTGTTAACTGATATAACCTATTTGGTGTTTGTTCTGAAAAAAGCATAAACGTGCGCATATGAATTAGTAATTTTATAGTATATGTTTACACACTTACACCACTATGCTTTTATACTTGTGTAACTTTTCATACCAAATTCTATATTATGTGACATTGCTTTCAAGAGAAAAAGAACTGCATTTTGTTTCCTCATATGATCAAACCCGGTATATGAAGTCATAGCAATTCAGTTTTCTGATTTGAGTTTGTATATGTTCCTCTCTTATCCAATGGAACTCAAAAAAGGTTTACTGTTTTTGTTGTTGTTGGAGTGTGTTTTTTGCGATGTGGAATCCATGTGTGTGAAGGAATGTGATGTAGCTTTAGCTTCCTACTATATCCTTCCAGGATATTTAACCGTAGAAAACGTAACGGGCTGGCTGGAATCAAGCGTTTTGTCAAATTCTGACGTTATAAAAAGCTACAATAAAGACAAAATAATCAAGGATAATCTACCATCCTTTGATAGAATCAATGTTCCATTCCCCTGTGACTGTATTCATGAAGAATTTCTGGGGCATGTGTTTGAGTACTCAGCTGCTGCAGGTGACACCTATGATTCGATTGCCAAAGTGACATATGCAAATCTCACCACTGTTGAGCTTTTGACGAGGTTCAACAGTTATGGCCACGATATACCTCAAAATGCCAAGATTAATGTGACTGTCAAGTGTTCTTGTGGGAACAGCCAGGTTTCAAAAGATTATGGGTTGTTTATTACCTATCCGCTCAGGCCTGGGAATAATTTGCATGATATTGCCAACGAGGTTCATCTTGATGCACAGTTGCTAGAGAAATACAATCCTGGTGTCAATTTCAGCAAAGACAGTGGAATTGTTTTCATTCCAGGAAGAGGTATGATCTCTTTTACCTATCATCACATGGCTAAAACTTAGATACAGTTCTCTAACTGATTTTGGTATTGTTCTCTAGTTAAATTTGAAGTTTCATTTTGGTATGCCATGTGAACCTTTAAAACATGAATTACCAAAATAAAACTTCAAAATCTAACCAGAGAACAACACCAAAATCATTTATCAGAGTTAAAAGTTAAAACAATTCATTTATTTTTCTTCAAAGTATTTGGGATAACTTTTTTATGAATTTGCCTAACGTTTTAATTTTATTTAACTTGCCAGATCAAAATGGAGACTACGTTCCCTTGTACCCTAGGTGGGTAACTTTAATTGTCTCACCTTTCATTCTGAATTATGCACATATAATTGAATATTTCTACATTTTGGTTCTACCTTTTTTAACTTACATTTTCTTTTCCTTCTTGCAGAAAAGCAGGTTTGGCTTCTAATTTAATAAAGTTGGCTATATGAAGATTATTTTCAGCTTGATGTTCACATAAATATGATCAGGCGGAATTAAAAAAAAAATCAGTGCCAAGGATGCTGCTGTTGGAGTATCTATAGCAGGAATATGCGGTCTTCTGTTATTAGTAGTTTGCATATATGTTAAATACTTACAGAAGAAAGAAGGAGAGGAAGTTAAATTGCCAACAGAAAGTTCTATGGCGTTTTCAACTCAAGATGGTACTGGTAAATTTTTGTATTCATAGAATAGAACATATTCCTTCTAAACTAATCATATAACATTCCTAGAAATAGGTGAATGTTAGTACTTAGTACTCTGAATTTTCATGAGTTCAAACTATATTTATACGAATTTTTTTCTTTCACAGTTTATCATGTATAAACTAATTATCAGATCCAATTTTAGGCTGCTTTACCTTGCTTAAGAGGTAGAGAAGTCCCCCCTTATTTTCTTTAGCACGTTCTCCTCTTAATCTTTATCCCTAAAACAAGTGTCTGCTATTTATCACCATTTTCAAAGTTTACATGCCATCAACTCTGGCACATTCCTAGAAATTGATATGTACAGGATTAATGGCCATGATAACACTTACTGATTTATCTTCCTCTTCCGGCTAAAGCCTCTGGAAGTTCAGAATACGAAACTTCAGGATCCAGTGGACCTACTACTGCTAGTGCTACTGGCCTCACAGGCATTATGGTGGCAAAATCAATGGAGTTCTCATATCAAGAACTAGCCAAGGCTACAAATAACTTCAGCTTGGAGAATAAAATTGGTCAAGGTGGATTTGGAGCTGTTTATTATGCAGAACTGAGAGGCGAGGTGAAGTTATATTCAGTTTTATAACATAATCAGACAAAATATTATTCATGGAAAGAAGGGAAACAAAAATGAAGGATAAAAGTTTTTTACTTGTACTCGTGTGATGTCATTAGTGATACATACAACTTTCCCATGTTATTGGTATTTTATTTGGTATGTCTAAATTGTAAGGCTTTAAGTTCATTGTTTTGTGTGTAGGGTATACGTAACATTGAAAAGCAAGATACTAAGTAGTTTCATTGAACTGAAAGATATATGTAACATTGTTTACTTATTAGTGGATAATGTTCTTAAGGGTGGATAGGCAAGTTTCTGTTTTTTGTGCCGCTTCAGATTAACCATTTATTTTTTATATTCTATAGTCTATTCCTAGATTCCTCTCATATAATTCATTTCTACGCAGAAAACAGCAATTAAGAAGATGGATGTACAAGCATCAACAGAATTTCTTTGTGAATTGAAGGTCCTAACTCACGTTCATCACTTGAATCTGGTACAACATCCTTCAAATAATTTCAAGCATGTATACATGATTACATTCAACATTCAAGAAGAATAGTTGATCATTTTCCCTGTTGTTTGAATAACACTAAGGTTGTTAAGAAACAAATTTTCAGGGTGATTTTACGAACAGAATTACAAAACAGTCTATAATTATCCAGCAAAACTATTTCTGGAGCAGATCCACATATAATCCTACAAATTAACATGAGATCAGCATTATTTATGTGAAAAAAACTTGTGAAAAATCTTTATCTCATTTATGTGGTTGTTTGAGTGTCAATGGGGGTTTACTTTTTGGCATAAGCATAAACAGTTCCATGTAAGTTCTAAATCTTCTTCTATATTTATATAACTACCTTTTATTAATAACAACACAGGTGCGTTTGATTGGATATTGCGTTGAGGGGTCTCTTTTCCTTGTATATGAATATATTGACAATGGAAACTTAGGCCAATATTTGCATGGTACAGGTGAGATCAACATATATTGATGATCTTTTCCTATATATGATGTTACCTTATTTTCAAACAATCAATAATGATGATAACATGATTCCAGGGAAAGATCCTTTGCCTTGGTCTAGTCGAGTGCAAATTGCGCTAGATTCAGCAAGAGGCCTTGAATATATTCACGAGCACACTGTGCCTGTGTATATCCACCGTGATGTAAAATCTGCAAATATACTAATAGACAAAAACTTCCGTGGAAAGGTTGCAATCTTACCACTCATCAGGATCCTCATTCCTAGTCTTGATATTCCATTTCTATTTTGAGACTAATTAAACCATATAAGATTTTAAATACAGGTTGCAGATTTTGGGTTGACCAAACTTATTGAAGTTGGAGGCTCCACGCTTCACACTCGTCTTGTGGGAACATTTGGATACATGCCACCAGAGTATGTTTTTTATGTTGTGTTAAATGATACCATACTCTTTATATGAAATTTGGGTTTTGTTGGAATAAACATGTGTACACTGTGTTGTGTTACTAGTAGCCATCTTGTTAATTTATTATTAATGAATCATCAGCTTTTCTTATTGACAAACAGATCATAACAATCAAATATTGAATGATTAAGTAGTAAAATCAAATTCAGTTTTCAGAAGATATCATAGTGAACCTGAGCTTCTCCTGGCCTCTTTGATCTTTAAACTGAAGTTTAACTGTTAAGTGATATAAGATTGTTAGTTAGTTCACTAATTATTTCTTGTAATTTTTGCAAGGATATTACTGGGTTTGTTTGTCCAGGGATTAATGATCTTTTCTTACACTTCTTAATTGTGGAAATGAGCCCCTTAATTTTGATTTAGTATGCACAGAACTTTTCTTTATTGATTATTTTGCAGATATGCTCAATATGGTGACGTTTCTCCAAAAGTAGATGTATATGCTTTTGGAGTTGTTCTTTATGAACTTATTTCTGCAAAGAATGCTATTCTGAGGACAGGTGAATCTGTTGCTGAAACAAAGGGCCTTGTAGCTTTGGTGAGTCTAGATACTCCTTCTCTGAACTATATACTAACAAAACAATCTCAATTCACAAATGTACGTGAATATTTCAAAGCCGGTCAATTGGATGCATCCACTTGAACCGGAAATGAAGTTACCCTCCACTTTTTATTTCAGTTTGAAGAAGCACTTAATCAGAGTAATCCTGGAGAAGGTATTCGCAAATTGGTGGATCCTAGGCTTGGAGAAAACTACCCAATAGATTCAGTTCTCAAGGTGGAAACATTTTATCTGTGAAAATAATTTGAATGTTTATATAATGTCATACAGTTTTATCCCAACCAAAACTTAAGGTATTTTGGTTGTTTGATGAGTTGCAGATTGCCCAACTAGGAAGAGCTTGTACAAGAGATAATCCACTACTGCGCCCAAGTATGAGGTCTATAGTTGTTGCTCTCATGACACTTTCATCACCTACCGAGGATTGCGAGGATGGCGCTTCCTATGAAAATCAAACTCTCATAAATCTACTATCTGTCAGATGAAGGTTCTTTGTAACAATTACACCATGATTTTAATAACTTTTGCAACCACCAGTGTGTCATGTTTGACATGTTTGTACATGAATGTTGTTTGGAATTTTGTATATGAGTTTTGCATGTTATATAGAACATATTTCATTAATGTCCTCTCTTGTTATTGCGTAAAGAACTGTATTTCTCATCACTTCATTTAATTTTATTTAGATGTTGTTTACCTCCTTTTAAATTCGTAAAAAAAAAATTAAATAAATTTTTTCACGACTAATAAATTTCGTTAACTTACTATTTATTTTCTAAAATCTTGATCAAAATAAAAATTTTCTAAAATCATTTCAATTTTTTTTAGATTTCAATTAAGTAATGTAAAATAAATATATAAACATATATTAATAGTGAGACTTTTTACCCGCAGGGTATAAACAATGTGTCTCCCAATCATTCAACCACTAATCTTTAAGCATAATTCAAACTTAATTTGTGTTTCTTAATCCTTTACTTGATTTATAAAATGCAGTTTTCTGTTTTCCGCGAGTTTTGTTCAATCATCTTTATCACACCTTTCATGTTGGTTTAATAAAGTAATAATATATAGGTGTAAAAATTCCAATCTCTACAATTGAGTTTTAGTGGCTGGTGACAGTCTTATATACATTCTACATTCTTTTCTTCATAGAGAAGAGTAAAAACGGGGGGTGAGAGAATCCAAGAAGAAATTTGGAAGGAAGGAATGAATGTTGAATATAAATAACAATTTCTTTACATGTACACTATATATTGGCTAATATGGATAAAGTGAAGATTCCAATTAGACATTGTTATCTTTGAGGCTTATGACCGTGAATATTTTATGCTTGGTTTTGACGTGCATGACATTAATTACTATTTGTATATATGTGATGATTCAAGAGAGAACATCCTAGAGGCATCAAAGCTAATAGGCAAACATGGAACAAGAAACAAAGTGGGTGATCCAAATCAATGAGGAGCTCAAGAGTATTAATGGTGGTACTTGGGAACATGAGAAGGAACAATTATGGAAGAGGCATTGCATATACAAGATACCCCCACGTGTCACTGCGTTGAACAAAAAGGCCTACAAACCCCAAGCGGTGTCGTTTGGTCCCTACCATCACGGAGAGGAGCATTTGAAGGAAATGGAAGATCACAAGCATCGGGCTCTGATCCATTTTCTCAAGAGGTGCAAAAAGCCCATCGAGGTGTTCTACCATTGCATGAATGAAGTGGTTGAAGAGTTGAGAGACTCGTACAATCCACTAGACCCAATTTGGATGCAGGACACGCCGAGGTTCGTGCAAATGATGATTCTTGATGGGTGTTTCATGTTGGAGGTTTTAAGAGGCAGTGATACTACTGCTCCCAATCACTATGCTGACAACGATCCTGTCTTTGGCGAACACGGGAAACTCTACGTGGTGCCATATATCAAACGTGACATGCTTATGCTTGAGAATCAGATACCCTTGATGGTTCTTCGTATATTGATCCAGGTTGAGACCGACACAACCCAGGTAAATGTTATAGATTAGCCCTTTATATTATCAACAAAAGTTAGATATATAAAACTTGTTTGGGTACAAGAATATTCGATATTTTCGATAGAAAAATTCTTAAAAACTCTTAGAAATTCTTAAAAAACATTTATAAATTGTATCCAAAGAAGAGAAATGACTCTATAGATTACAGGGAGACGAGTTGTTGATGGAACAAATCCTCAAGTTCTTCAGCCCAGGCACAGTCGAAACAGGAAAGATGGAGGTGAAATGCATGCACGTACTGGACGTATACAGAAAAACCCTAATTCAGCAAGGACCGACGCACCGAACGCGCGTGTCGAAAGCGAGCCGCAGAAAACTATGGTGGGGCTCATGGGAGCAGGAGGGGGAGATAATCCGGTCGGCGACGGAGCTCCAGGACGCCGGAATCCAGTTCAAGAAGAGCCGGAGCCAAAGCCTGAGCGACGTGTCGTTCATGAAGGGCGTGCTGAGGCTGCCAACCCTAGTGGTGGACGACACGACGGAGTACATGTTCCTGAACATGATGGCCTTCGAGCGGCTCCACGGCGGCGCGGGGAACGAGGTGAGCGCGTACGTGTTCTTCATGGACACGATGATCGACAGCGAGATGGACGTGGCGGTGCTGCATCGGACGGGGATCGTGGTGAATGCTCTGGGGAGCGAGAAGGCGGTGGCGCAGCTGTTCAACTCGCTGTCTCGGGACGTTGCGGTGGATGGAGAAGGCGTGTTGGATGTGGTGAGGATGAGTGTCAGTAACTATTGCAAGCAACCCTGGAACCTCTGGCGTGCCAATCTTATTCATACTTACTTTAGGAACCCTTGGGCTCTTGTTTCTCTCGTTGCTGCTCTTTTTCTTTTTGCGCTTACCATTCTTCAGACCTTTTTCACTATTGCGCAGTATTATCAGCCTCCTGATCATTCCTCTCCCTTTATCATACCTTCTCCAAGGCCATGGCATCGTCCATGATTCATTTTTTATGCTTCTCTATATCTCCCTACTTCCACCATTACTATTCTCATGATTCATCTTCAATTTAATAACAAATATTATTGTTTGTATATCCTACAAATTTTCATAAATTAAGATAAGAAATTACTCGATCATACGTATTTAAAATATTATAGGGAAGTGTATATATTTTGACGAATTTGTTTGTCCTCTTTATACAGTTTTTTTTTAATTAATTATGTTTTTACTAAATATTCTTAATTCTTTTTAAAGTTTTAGTTAATAAATAATGAATATCAACGAAACGTTGGATCGAGTAGCATCGACGGTCGTAAATTCAGAATTTTTTTAATAGGAAAAGAAAATACTTTATAATAGTTTTACAAAAGAAAAATATGAATAATAATGTTTTCATTATCAATAAATATCTCTTTTCATATGTAATTAATAAGATAAAACATAATTAAGTAAAATGCCAGTCTAATAATTTTTAAAATAGTATAAATTATGAATAAATTTAATGTTGCTAATTAAATTAATGATTTAAATTTGAATTGACGTAGCTGGTTGTAGAGGAGAGGAAAGGAAGTTGCGTGTTTTGTTGAACAGAGGAAAGAAGCAAAATTGAATTTTGACATGTTTCTTATTTCTTAAAGAATAAAATAAGGCAGATTGGGATTGGGGTAGTTGATCCCAGAAGAAAGGCCCAGACTTTTCTAGAAGAAATCACATCTCCGAACCAACAACAATAAAAGGGAGAACAAACTCTGCATTCAAATTTCATTTCTCCGTTCCAGTGATTCACAATTTGAAGCCCTTTCCCGATGGATTTTGAACTGAGAAGAGCGAGAGAGAAGCTAGAGAAGGAGCAGAGGGAGAGGAAGGAAAGAGCACGATTGAAACAGCAGAAGGAAAAGAAGGCCAAAGATGAGGCTCTGAAGCAGAAACAAGCCATCGAAGCTGTTCAAAGATCTCGCCGCATTGATGCCGCCGAAGCGCAACTCAAGGTATTCATCCCCTTTTCACTCTTTTTCTTCCTATCATTCATCTTCCACGTGTTCTTTTTTTCTTTTTTCTAAAGGGTAATCTCGTTATTCAATTTCTTGCATTCAATTTTTTGAGGATATGAATGAGATGTACAATTATCTATTGTTCTCTGAAAATATTAACTTTGAAGAAAACATAGGTAGGGTTACGTGAAATTGATGAAATGTATTCTACTTCTACCCCTTTTGCCCTCTTCAATTCCTCCCATTTTCTTTTTGGTTTTTGCTGCTCAGTATATCATGTCTGCCCTCAGCGAGGATCAGACCAGATCATGCCCTAGGGTAATAACTAATCAAATTTCCCCTTTTTCATGTTTTTGAGGTATATATAGCATCACCATTGATTTTAAGTTCCCTACTTCGTACTTTTTTTTTTTTAATGGTGAATCACTTTTTGTACTCTCAACATTATATGGTTGCTAGAACGGTTATAAAAATGTGATTCAACAATTATGCGCATCGGAAAGTTCTAATTCTGGACTGTTCGAAATAGCCCATGCTGGATTCTTGTATGCCCCTAACTAGTGTAAGCACCTGAATATGCTTGTGATGTGGTATTGTGGTGCGATTGTCAAACTTTCGAAAGTGGTATACTGAGCAAGATCTGGTAGGTACCAAACAACCACTTTGCACATAAAGTTTGAACTGTTAGGTGGTGGTCTAAAAAGAGTTTAGTCTCTAACATGATCGTTTAAGCAATAACCCTTTGATGTCGAAGTAATGCACAGGCTCACCTTCACCTTATCCTGTGCTTTAATGTAATTATATCAAACATGGAACTTTTGATCAGTTGGTCAAAGAGTATTCAATACCATGTTCAAAACAAAAAAAAATTAAGCTATCAAGTACATGTCCATGAATGGTTTTTATTCTGCAATAACCTGTTGGAATGTTACCAAGTAACAACCAGTTGGTGTGACTTTATTTTTTTGTCTTTTAACCCTTAAATGATATTGAAACGTAGTCTTGTAATATTTTATCCCATTACTTGTTGGAATAAACTTGCTAACCTACATTTACAAATGTTTATTGTACCTTCCAGCATAAAATTTGTGGGTGCAAAGACTTCCTTTTATATCTACATTTTTTATGTGAAAATACTAAATGAATGATCTCCTTTTTTATACCTTGCTCAATTCAGGCTGACCAACAGATGCAAGAAAACCTACTTGCTGGCAGAGGAATAGTGTTTTATCGATTACTAGAAGCTGTACCTTATCAAGGTGGTGGAGATAAGATCAAGATGCCTCCTTCTTGCTTCACAGAACTGTCTGATCAGGGTGCATTTGATAAGGGACCCATATACTTTCAGTTGTCATTAGTTGACAAGGAAAGCTCTTCAAGCATCCAAGATACTGATAAAGAGAAACAGGGTACCACCCATTCAGGAGTTTTAGAATTCACTGCTGATGAAGGTTCAGTGGGTCTTCCTCCTCATGTATGGAATAATTTATTTTCTGAAGATACTTCAAAATCTCCATTAGTTGAAGTCCGGTATGTCTGGCTTCCAAAAGGTACATATGCAAAACTTCAACCTGAAAGAGTTGGATTTTCTGACTTGCCAAATCATAAGGCTATCCTTGAAACATGTCTTCGGCAGCAAGCTACTCTTTCTCAAGGTGACATTTTAACTGTAAACTATGGAGAACTTGCATATAAATTAAGGGTCCTTGAGTTAAAACCTTCTTCAAGTGTGTCTGTTTTAGAAACAGATATTGAAGTTGACATAGTTGATCCTGACACGTCTTCAGAAAAGACAGATGAGCATGTTTTAATGCCAGTTGGATTTGGAATGTCCCAAATTGGAACAGTAGAAGAAGGAAAGTTTGTTTATTACAAATTTTCTATAGACAATGTCACATGGGAGAAACTCTCATCTGGGAATTCTTGTATTGAAGTAAAATTAGAATCAGAGACAAATGGAGGGGACAGTGATCTTTTCATCTCTAGACATCCTCTCATATTTCCTACCCGACACCAGCATGAGTGGTCTTCTCATGATATTGGCTCAAAGACTTTGATTCTTAGCTCTAAAGATAAAAACTTGGGTGCAGGGACATACAGTATTGGTATATATGGCTTCAAGGGAATAACAAAGTATAAAATATCGGTTGTGATCCAAGATAATTTCAACCAAAAAGTTGGTCAGCAAGCATCATCTTCTGTGTCATCTATGGAAATGGATACTCAACAATGTAGGAACTGCAAGCATTATATACCCACTAGGACTATTGCACTGCATGAAGCTTACTGTAGCAGGCACAATGTTGTCTGTCAACGTGCAGGCTGTGGAGTTGTTCTTAGGATTGAAGAGTCCAAGAACCACATTCACTGTGACAGATGTGGTCAGGCTTTCCAGCAGGCAGAATTAGAAAAGCACATGAAAGTTTTTCATGAGCCACTTCACTGCCCTTGTGGAATAATTCTTGAGAAAGAGCAAATGGTGAGTTGCATGTTTCCTACCCTTTCTTGCCAGTTTTGTTCGTGCTTGTGTTTCCCTTTTTGCCTGTTCTTATTCTTCTTTCTGCCTTACATATGTGATCCATTATTTTACCGTGTTCTGTTGATGCCATTATCACCTTATGTCTGTCCAAATTTGTAGTTTGCTGTGATAGATGAGTTTTATTAGGAGAATCAATGGTGAAAGCGTTCATCTTATTTAATTTTGATTTTGAAACAACGTTCAGGAGGCAATGAATAATTATGCTGTTTCCAGTTGAAAGTGTAGTGTTACATTATTACACTAGAATAATTTTTTCTTGATTTACACAAACTTTTAAGTGTGGAATTTTACTTGTTTTTTCCAAGGTTAGCTAACTGGCATTTTGGATCCTTCTAAAAGTTGAAAGTTAGTAATAGGTAGGAGTGGCGTTTAAAGCCATTTCAAGTCTTCTGAAATTTTACTTTAAAAATATAGGGATTGGGAGTGACTCATCGAAATAATGATTTTATTTTTTTCAAGCCCTGTGTCCCTTATGTCTAGCTAAGCACCTCATTTTTTTTTTCTCCCTTTTCTTTACTATTTCCTATATGTTAAACTGTGAACAGTCAGCCTCGTCCTTATTTATTACTACTCTCAACAATTATAGGCATTTAAAGGGGACAAATAGAAATTCTTGAAATTTGTGTTATTTCTTAATCTAAGGAGTGCAGGGGTCCTAAAGTTTGTTTTTTGTTATCAATTAGAAAAATAAATTACCATGTAAGTTTTCCTTTTAATAAGAAGTGTGGTCTGCTTATTGTTGTTAGTTTAATTTTCCAGTCAGTGGGCAATAACTTCATAGTCAATACGAGGGGATATACAATCTGGCAATCTGAATTCATATGATAAATGTGCAAATTTTCATATTATAAGTCAGTAATCAGGCTATCTGAATAACTTGTTTTAACTTTTTTGGTAGGTGGAGCATCAAGCTTCAGTTTGCCACCTGCGTCTAATCACATGCCGGTTTTGTGGCGATATGGTTCAAGCTGGGAGTTCTGCCATGGATGTCCGTGACAGATTAAGAGGATTGTGTGAGCATGAGAGTATTTGTGGTTCTAGGACTGCCCCTTGTGATTCTTGTGGGCGAGCCGTGATGTTGAAGGACATGGACATTCACCAAATTGCTGTTCATCAAAAAGGCTAATTCTGATATTTTCATCATAAAAGCAACTTGTGAAGGATTGCGTCTATAAAAGAAACAGGAAAAGAAACAGGAAGACAGTTAGATGGTAGAGCATAAACATCTCTATGTTCTACTATGGGTAACCGGCTGTGGATATATCAAACTCTTGCTGTTCTTGTCATTCATTCATCATGTACGAAATTACGATATACCTCTCAATCCCTTTATGGAAACTATTTGCTTTGCAGTATTTTTTACATCACAATTATTTTATGATTGTAAGAAAAAAAAAAGTTACAATTCATTTATAATTTTGGTTAAATAAACCACTTGCAAGGGGGTTTGTTTTGCAAAGATTTAACGAAGTGGTGATTGACGAGTGTAAGAAAAACCTTTTATAGATTTAATGATCAATTTAGAAATTACAGAATAACTTTTTTTTTTAAGAGTAGAAATTAAACCTTTTTGATCTTAATAAACTCTTTAGAATAGTGCAAATAAATTTGGTCAAGATGTTTTTGTATATAATATTTTACAATAGAGTTCGTAACTTTCTTTTGAAAAATTATAGGTATTTATAGATAAGTATTTATTAGGTTGTGTCATGAAAAATTGTAACTCTCAAGAATTTTTTAGAAAAGATACTCTGGTAATTGATTACAAGATTTGGTAATTGATTATAATGGTTTTAAGTTCAAAAAATTTGAAATGTATTTTTTAAATTTATATTTTTGAAGTTTTCTCTTCTAGTAATCTATTACAAGGTTTAGTAATCGATTATTATAACACATTTTTGTATTTTAAATTTGAATCAAGAAGTGTTCTTGTTCTGGTAATTGATTACTTTAATTGGTAACCATTTACCAGACAAATATTAAAACATTTGCTATATAAACTTTTTTGATATAAGAAACTTTTATATTTATCAGTCAAAAATATTTTTATAAAATCTTTTTGAATACTCTTTTAACTTTCTTTTAAAAAAGGATATAAAAACTCTTTTATATATTCAAGAAGATTAAATCCTGAAATTCTAATTTTAATGGTCAAGTAAAATTTGCAATTATTTTAAAGGTTTATTTTACATGTTAAACTAAGTAATCAAGATTTATCTAGTTATTACTTGAGATTTTGCTTCTTGATCAACTTGTTTTAACTTGACTTTTTGTTTCTTACAGTGTTTTGGTAACATCAAAATCTTGTATATATGTTCTTTCATACATATAAAATTATAAATTGAGATAATCTATTAAAATTCATTAACATGATGAAATCACTAACTTAAAAAAAGTAAATTAATATATCTTTAAGTATTTAATAGTTAATAGATTGTTTTTCATAATATAGAATATCAAAAAAAAAAATAAATAAGGCAATAGTTATATATAAGAGTGATCATCGATCGATTTTTGTCGAATTCAAGTTCAAAATGTTCAACCAAAAATCAACCATTGTTAATTGTTATTTGTTTTATATTTAATGTAAGTGCGGACAGGTAGATTGAAATAAGTTCATAAAGATGAAGATAAATATAAAATTAATGTTAGATTAACAATTGTGTGTAGTCAATAATGACCGTGGCAATGAGTTTTAGTGTTGCCAATGATGGTCACCCTCCCTTGGTAGCAAAGAGTTTGTGACATATAAATTTGAGTGTGTCAATAACAAACCAAGAGTTCAAAATTAGAAAAAAAGCATTAAAACATTTCACTCAAGCTTTTTCTCTCATGATGTGTTGCAACTTTGTTTTCAACCTTATATATATTATTACGAACATTTATCTTATGCAAAAGTGTTTTTAAAGAAGATTTTTAAGATTTTTTTTAACTTCTTATCTAATTTAGTTTTTAGTTATCATAATTATTTATTAATTAAAATTTTAATATTTTAAAATAAATTTATCAATAAATAAAAAATATTTTTTATAATACAAATTATTTATTATAAATTTAAAAATATTTACGTATATTTATTTAAATATAATTTATATATTCAAATATAATATTTTTTATATATAATTTATTATTAATTTTAATATTATATATAATAAACATATCTATACATTGCATAAATTAAAATATTAGGAAGGTGTATTGGATTAGGATTTTGAAGGACTTTTTTAATTAAAAAAAATCTTGCGGATTTTAAAAGACTGCAAGATTTTCATGACTTTTAAGACTTTGAAAGATTCTGCAAGACTTTTAAATCATGATTTTAATGGATTTTACGGGACTTTGTGAAATTTGTAGAATTTTCATGAATTTTTGACATATGATAAAATTAAAAAAAAAATCATAAATTCAAATTTAAAAAGAGTCAAAAACAAAAATAATAAAAAATAAAAATGTCTAAATAAATAATAATAATAATTATTATTATTATTCTCTATAGGGATGACAAAAATACTAGTACCCGCGGGTATTTGTGGGTAAAATTCGCTACCGATAATAAATGGATAGGCTAATTGGGTACCCGCAGATAATGGAGACGAATAATTTTTTACCCGTTTATAAATGGGGCGGGGGCAGGTATTATGATATCCAAACCCGCGGGTACCCGTTTAATAATATTTATTAAATATCCTAATTATCCTTATTCCACATAACCTTAAAGCTACACTCTCATCTTATTTTCTTTCCATAGAATTATGTTGGGTGTAAATTGATTAATTTTATAGCTTTGATTGAACCAATAAGATTTATGTATTTTAAGTTGTTTACTTACGTTTGAAATTATGAGATTGAATTATCGTAGCTTTGTGATATGAGACTTTCACATACTTGTGTAAGATTGATGTATTTTGAGTGATTGATTATCTTACATCTTTATTATTATTTCAACAATTAACGTTAAATACAAATTCAAAATTAACATTGAATTTTTATTTTTAATATTTCAATGACATTAAATATAAATTTAAAATTATTTGTAATATAATTTTTTTAATTTCTTAAAAAATTTATAAATATCCATGGATATCCGTGGGGTATTCAATAAATTCATGGATATCCGCTTAATGGATACCCGCGTGGATATGGGGTGGGTATATGGAGCCAATTTTCATACAGCGGCCCGCCCCCATGGGGCCCCATTGCCATCCCTAATTCTCTATAATATCATATCTTCTAAAGTAACATTCATTCACATATACATAGCTATATTAGTCCATCAAGTATTAACATCTCCTCCTCTTGTTCATGAGTTTGAATAAGCAGCTCAAAAGTATGATCTTCATTAACAGATAATGTTAAAGATGAAGGATCAAATACCTTGGTCATTATAAAAAAACATGTAAAAATGGAAATATAGAAACATAAGATAATTTTTTATATAAAAAATCAATATATTCGATACTAAGAAAATATTTAGATATATAAAATTTTTAATATAAACATAAGTATTTAGATATAGAGGAAAAAAAATATATATATATATATATATATATATATATATATAAGTATTTTAGTTATATATTATATGATAATTTTTGAACAATATTTATAAATATAAATTATTCTAACAAATATTTTAACAATATTTCCTTTTTTTAAAAATAAGTTAATGGAGGCATAAATCCTAAATCCTAAAAAATTAGATACTGCAATGTCTTATGTTAATTTTCTTTCTTTAAAATATAAAAAAAAATCTTAATTTCACAATATAAAAATTAAAAAAATTAATAGTAAAAAAAAATTATTGAGCCATAAAAGAAGGAGAAATAAGAGTAAAAAACTCACAAGAGAATGAGAGAGATCGTAGTTTTTATGCGAGAGGATTTTTCCCCCAACTAAGATCCATTTTCATCTCATTCTAGTCACATAAACTTTAACTCAAATTCATCTTATATATATTATAGAGATTATGATATCAATTTCAGTTTTTACCTTTTCTTTTTCTTGACGCGTGTTATAAAATAGAGCAGGTCAATTAAAGAGAACGAAGAGAAAAATAGAGCAAGTCAATGACACTATCATTTACATACCGGAACTTCACAAAATAGGAAAATGGAATGGGAGCAATACAACAATATTATATATAAGCAATAAACAGTAGTGCAATATTATTAGCAGAGAAAAAATGAAGAAGACAAAAACATAAAAAAAAGATGAAAAATTCACTTGGAAATTCTTAAGCACTTGAAAAGTCACTTCAAACAATCCTTCAAAATCTGATGGGTTTGGATGAGATTGTTTTATAAATTTGGTATTTATAGATAATACTATAAAGTCCTTCAAAATCTCTCTAATATAACAATCCTTATATTTTTGAATACTAATGGATTGTTTTTAAGTTATAAAAAATCTCAAATGAATATCAATAGATTTTAATGAACTCTTTAAAAAATATTGAAAATTCATATTAAATACCACTGAATTATTTTTAAGTGACATAAAATCCTGATTGAATACCAACGGACTTTTTTATTAAAAAAAAATCTTTTAAAATCCTATAAAATCATAAACCAATACACCTTTCAATCTAAGATTGCAAACTTTAATATTCATCTTATCAATATATTTTATACTTTAACTTGGTAAATAAATAATAAAACTATGGCAATGACTTTGCATGTAACTTAACAATATAATATTACTTTACAATATAATAGCATGCATAAGTCGGTTGAAAATGGGTATTCATGAAAAATGATATTTAACCCCAAATTATCCACAAGTAACTATTTTTACTTGATTTTTTTTAATTATTTCACCAATCAATCGATACAATTGTTTACTGACCGTAATTTTGACTTTCGATTTTAAATCGGAGATTAGATTGATTTTCTCATTGGAACTAAAAATCAATCTAATCTAATTAAAAAATAGTAATTTTTTATTTTCAATTTTCTTGATTCGTTTTATGCTTTATATAAACATCCGTAATTATTAATAAAATGATAATAATGAATAAGCTTAATTATATTTTAATTTAAAATTTATGTTTTTAATCTCAAAATATAAAAAATATATATTATTTTGGTATGGAAATTAAATTTTATTTTTTAATCTTTGTAATTTTAAAATATATTATTTTAATCTTTTAAACCACTAATAATATAATTTATAATTACAGATTGAAAACACATATAATATCAATTAATTTAACGTGATAATTTTGTTGTTTTATTTGAGATTTAAAATTTTATGAATATTTTGTTCAGGACTGCGTTTCGACAGCTACCTACAGGGACCATACAATACATTATTTAAACCTTTCTTAATTCATTATTTCCGTTCTGTATACTTGTCTTCTCTCCGTTGGAAGATATTTAACACAAAAAACAAATTCGTTCTTTAGCGATTAACGTTGTGTAGCGCGTCTTTATACGTTGATGTAACTTAATGTTAATATCAAACATCAATCCTTGTATTTTGTCCTTATGTTTTACATATTTTGACTTTTGTTCCACGTCAAATTGGCAGGAACACAAGATTGTTTCTTTATTAGACCATTTTTTATTTATTTATTGCAAAGTATTTATTTGTTTAATTTATTAATGGCTAAAATTTGTAAAAATAAATAAATTAACTAATATGATGTTCTTTCATGGTTCCACTTTAGGTATCCCAGCTCCCCCAGTTAAGAAATAATTCAAAACTTTTCACGTATAGTCTATAAATTGGTTTGTCAGTTGCTTACATTCTTTAGAGACAGAGAGATAATCTACAAATTTCTTCTTCTATATGGGGTGCTTTCTATTGTCATATGTTATGTTTCATTTGTTGTTTCTTTATCTTCCTTCCTCCACTTGCTCTTTGTGTAATCACCATGACAATTCTGCCTTGTTACAATTTAAACATTCAATTGTTGTCAACACTTCTCATTATTATTCATGGCTTGATGTTTGTTCCTCTTCTTCTCCCAAGATAGAATCTTGGAGAAACGGAACAGATTGCTGTCAGTGGGAAGGGGTCACGTGTGACACCAAGTCAGGTCATGTGATTAGTCTCGACCTTAGTTGCAGTCACATTCAAGGTAAATTTCATCCCAATAACACTATCTTTAGGCTAAGACACCTTCAAAATCTCAATCTTGCTTACAATGATTTTTCTGGGTCCTTAATATTTCCTGGAATTGGTGATCTTGTGAATCTCATGCATCTAAATTTATCATTCTCTGTAATTAATGGTGATATTCCCTCCACAATGTCTCACTTGTCAAAATTAGTGTCACTTGATCTTAGTAGCGACTGGGGATCAGTTGATGATCCCATGCCTAACTACATAACGAGATTTGATCCTTACACATGGAATAAGCTCATTCAAAACGCCACTAATTTAAGAGAGATTCGTTTAGATGGTGTGGACATGTCTTCTATCACAGAGAGTTCTTTGTCATTGCTAGTCAATTTATCATCCTCTTTGGTGTTTCTTAGTCTTGGAAGCACTAAATTGCAAGGGATTTTCTCAAGTGACATCCTTTGTTTACCCAATCTTCAAAGAATAGATTTGTCATATAATAAATGGCTCACGGGTGAACTTCCAAAATCTAACTTGAGCAATCTTCTAAGTTACTTGGATCTCTCTTACACTGCTTTCTCGGGACAAATTTCTAATTCCATAGGGAATTTGAAGTCTCTTAGCCATCTAGATCTTGGGAAATGCACATTTGAGGGATTGATTCCGTCATCATTGTTTCATTTAACTCAACTTTCTCTTTTAGATTTATCAGATAATGAGTTAGTTGGCCCGATTCCAAGTAAAATCACTAGTCTTTCAAAATTACATACTCTTGCTTTGGCTGGTAACAAGTTGAATGGAACAATTCCACGTTGGTTTTACTCTCTTCCTTCCTTGTCATATTTGAATCTTTATGGCAACCAACTTAGAGGGTCAATTGCTGAATTCTCAACTTATTCTTTGGAATATTTGTATCTCTCTGATAACAAACTCCAAGGTGATTTTCCAAATTCAATATTTGAACTCGAAAATCTTGTTGAGTTGAGTATGTCATCAAATAACTTGAGTGGTTTTGTGGACTCCCACCAATTTTCAAAGTTTAAAAATCTAATTACTCTAGATCTTTCTCATAATAGTTTTCTCTATATTAATTTTGATGGTAGTGTTGACAACATCTTACCCAGTCTTAAATACTTATATTTATCTTCCACTAATGTTAATAGCTTTCCTAAACTCTTAGCCTCACTTCAAAATCTGACTGTATTAGATCTTTCTAATAACAAAATTCGTGGAAGCATTCCCCAAGCATTTCATGAGAAGCTCTTGTACTCTTGGAAGTACATTGAATTTATTGATCTTAGTTTCAACAAGTTGCAAGGAAATCTTCCAATTCCACCCAATGGCATTGAATACTTTTTGGTCTCGAATAATGAGTTGACTGGGGACATCCCTTCCACAATGTGCAATGCAAGCACCCTCAATATGCTCAACTTGGCTCATAACAACTTGACAGGCAAGATTCCACAATGCCTAGGAGCATTTCCTTATCTTTCTGTGTTGGATTTGCAAATGAACAACCTTTATGGAAACATACCTAGGAAATTTTCTAAGGAAAATGCATTTGTGACTATAAAGTTGAATGGAAACCACTTGAAGGGACCACTACCACAATCTTTGGCTCATTGCACAAATCTCCAAGTGTTAGACCTTGGAAACAACAACATAGAGGATACATTTCCCCATTGGCTAGAAACTCTACAACAGTTACAGGTACTCAGTTTGCGGTCAAATAAATTCCATGGTATCATCGCTTCTTTGGGTAGCAGACAACCATTTCACAGCTTGAGAATTTTTGATGTCTCAAATAATAGTTTTCACGGGCCCTTGCCAACATCTTACATCAAGAACTTTCAAGGAATGATGCATGTGAATGACAACCAAACTGGGTCGATATATATGGGAACCGATAGTTTATATAATGAGTCTATAATGGTTGTAATGAAAGGTCTAGACTTTGAGCTCGACAGGATATTAATTACTTTCACAACTATTGATTTATCAAATAACATGTTTGAAGGGGAAATTCCAAAATTCATTGGAGAATTGCATTCTCTTAAAGGGCTTAATCTTTCGCACAATGCAATCAGTGGTACCATTCCTCAACCTTTGAGTTATTTGAGAAATTTGGAATGGTTGGACCTCTCGTGCAACCAATTGACAGGAGAGATTCCCATGGATTTGACAAATTTGAATTTCTTGGCAGTCTTGAACCTTTCACAAAACCAGTTTGAGGGCATCATACCTACAGGTGGACAGTTTAATACATTTGAAAATGATTCGTATGTTGGAAATCCAATGCTATGTGGATTCCCTTTGTCAAAATCATGCAATGAGGATGGAGAATGGAAGCCACATTCTACATTTCACAATGAAGAATTTGGATTTGGATGGAAAGTTGTGGTTGTGGGATATGCAATTGGGATGCTATTTGGAATGCTCTTGGGCTATTTCATGTTCTTGACCGGGAAACCCCAATGGCTGGCGAGACTTGTTGAAGGTTTGCTATATGTAAGAGTGAAAAGAACAAACAACACAAATTATGTAAATCGAGGAATGAATTAGTTTAATAAGCTTTTGTTTTCAAGTAAATAGTTTTCTGTAATTCTAAAGTAATGTAATATTATCTCTCTTAATACCATGGACTCATCTACTTCTAGTTGTGGTGCAAATAAGAATAACTGTTCAATTACTTTTGTTTTCACTTCAAGTGATTAGCCGTAAGGTGTATGGTACTAACATGCAAAAGCATCATGGACAATTCAGGCTTTCAACCTTCAATCTCAAAATTAACATCTTATTAACGTAGTTTTATGAAGAATTTTGGTTTTCACATTTGAATGTATAGTATAGTTGTATTTTAGATTTGCAAAACGTGTTGGAATTGCTTTCATCTGAAGCAGTTCAGATGTAGTTACTAGTTAGTCCATGAGGAATGTTTTTAATGGTATCAAAACTACTTAGAAAAGAAGGGACCAAAGTAGGGATGGCAATAGGGTCTACCGAGGCAAGTAATAATAAACTCGTTCCCACCTTGCTGGATGAAAATTGGTCTCATATCCGTCTCATATCCATGCGGGTATCCGTTAAGTGGGTATCTATGAATTTCTTGAATATCTGTGGATATCTATGAATATTTATAAATTTTTTAAGAAATTAAAAAAATTATATTACAAATAATTTTAAGTCTATATTTAATATCATTGAAATATTAAAAATAAAAATTTAATGTTAATTTTAAACTTGTAATTAACATTAATTCTGTTGAAATAATAATAAAAAAGCAAGATAATCAATAACTTAAAATACATCAATCTCACAAGTGAAAGTCTCATATCACAAAGTTACAATAATTCAATCTCATAATGTTTGATGAATAATGTGTGGGTTGTGCGGCTATGGAAAAAAAATAAGATAAGAGAGTGTAGTTTTATGATTATGTGGTACAAGGATAATTAGGATATTTAAGAAATGTTATTAAACGGGTACTTGCGGGTATGGATACCATCATACCCGCCCTGCCCGGCTTATAAACGGATAAAAAATTATTCATCTTCATTATCTGCGGGTACTCAATTAGCCTACCCATTTATTATTCCTAGCGGATTTTATCCACAAATACTTGCGAGTGCAGATATTTTTGTCATCCCCTAGACCAAAGCAAATCATTCAGGAGTTTTAGAATTCACTGCCAATGAAGGTTCATTGATTCTTCCTCCTCGTCTTCAAAACAAAGTGGATTTATTTTCTTTACTATATATAAGCGAATTTTTTACTAAAATAATTTTTTTTTAAAAATAATTTACCAAAAAAGCATCTGTACCACTTTATTTACCAAAATAGAACCTTTTACTGTTCACGTTCAAAATTCGGTTCCCCGGGATTCTGAACTATTAAATTTTTATTTTTTTTTTGCGTTTTTGGACCTGAGAATGGTGTAAAACTAGAACCGGAACGGCCCGTTCTGAATGGAGAACGGCCCGTTCTCCATTCAAAACGGGCCGTTCTGGATGCAAAAATACACACATGACGAATGCATCAAAACGGGCCGTTCTGCTAGTGCGTTCCAGTTTCAAAAATAACAGATTTTTCGTGCAAGCAGAACGGCCCGTTCCGGTTGCAATGTTTACCCACAACCCGAACTACAAACAGAAAAGAAAAAAAAAATTAAACACTTCTCAGAATTCGGTTCTCCTAGAACCGAATTCTGAGCTAAAAGGGAACCGAATTCTGAACATGAACAGTAAAAGATTTTATTTGGGTAAATAAAGTTGTACAGGTGCTTTTTTAGTAAATTTTTTTTTAAAAAAATATTATTTTAGTAAAAAATTCATATATAAGCACTACAAAATTTGAAATAGTTGAAGACAACTATGTTCGGCTTAAAAACGGATTCTATGCAAAACTTCGATGGATCGGATCTACATGTAATAATTATATAAATATATACATAATAATGATCATGTAATTCAATTTGATATTGTTTAAAAAATTTAATAAGAAAAAGTGAAAAGATTATCTCAAAAGTGGAAAATAAAATAAAAAATAAAAAATGAAATAAAGAACAATAAAATTAATCATGGGTTAGTGTTTAGCTTTGATGTCGCTAGGGATGGCAATATATGAGAGATCTAAACGAATCGCAAAAAGAAATGAGAGAAGATAAACATGTGAGATACTTTTAATTTTGATTTGTTTGTACACAAACGTACAAATAACTCCCAATAATAATAAAAAAAATCTCTGATATATTATTTATAATCATCTTATTTATTTAAAATATATATCGATTAATACTATCAAAGTATATATTATTGCAATAATTTTAATTATTATAATTAAATGTAATAATATAATTTTATGAATACAAAGAATTTTTGTTGAAATAAAAATAAAAAGAATCACCAATATTGTTTGCATTTTAATTGAAACTAGTATTTTAGCATATACCCAGATAAAATATTTATTATATATAACTAAAAAAAAAATTTAAAAATTATATATACAAATATAAATATTATATTTGAATATATAAATCATATTTAAAATTTATATAAATAAATTATGTTTTAAATTTATAATAAATAATTTATATTATTGCATAATATTTTTATTTATTAATAATTTATTTTAAAATATTCAAATTTAATTTTAAATAACTATGATAAATAAAAATCAAATTATATTAAAAGTTAAAATTTTTATTAAAAAAAACTTTCTCGTGAAATAAAAATTCTTAAAAATACTTCATATTTAATATATAAAATTTGATATCAAATCATTAGTCATGAAAGTGACTATTTGGATTGTCCTATCCACAAAAACTCATGAGATGTTATGTCATTCAACAATAATTATAATCTCAAATTTAGATTTATTAGATTTTTTTTTAAGTAAAGATAATTATAAAAAAAACTAAAACATCTAAATTTGTAGACGAAATTAACAATGGGGTTAAACTTATCGATCTTCCTTCAAGTATTGAGTTCTCTGGAAGAATTTAGGCAAACATAATTAAATTTACAAATTTATAATTGTATTTTAGACTTGTCAATAGGGTACAAATGTGTGTGGCTCCGTTGTAGTTTAAAAAGACAGTTCTGAAATTTATATACCCTTACAATGTGCAAAAATTGAAAAATAACCCAGATCCTATTAAAAAGTTAAAAGATGCAACAAATAAAAAACGCACTAGAAAATATACTCTAGTTTATCAATGTTTTTATCATCGGATAAATTTGATGCGAATTCTACCAAAAAATTTGAGTGATGGAATTCTCATAAAATTGACTCCATGAATAAAGATTATGAAACTCAAAAGTACTTGGTAGCATTTCACAACTACCGAAGAGTTTTCGGTCTCCATTTTGGTGTCTCATATCCATGGATGCAAATGCAAATGATGTGAGTTTGGTTTGTGGTTGTGATGTTGCTATATGTGCTATAGTTGTGTCTTGTGACTCAATGCTACCCTCTTCTTGGTAAATAGAGTTGTTAAAACGGGTCAGTCTGGTCCATGTGGACCGGCCTACCTTAATCTATTTTAAAAACGAGTTAACCTAACTTAACTTATTTTTTATTTTCTCAAAAAAAAATTGACCTGGCCCGGCCCACCACGAGTTGGTGAATTATACGGGCTAACCCACCAACCCACCAAAAATTAAAAAAAAATTAACAAAATTCAAAATTTTAAATTAATTATAAATTAACATAATAGTCATAAAATTAGCATCATTAATAGTCATAAGTCATAACTCATCATACAAAATTAAATACAAATCATGATAAAAGTTCAAAATAAAAATTTTTAATATCTCATCATACAAAATTAACTACAAATTATACTTAAATTTTTATTGTAAAAAAAAATTGGTGGATTGGTAGGCTACCCAGCCCACCAACTCGGGTGGACTAGGTCAAAGTGGACCGAGTTAAAATATACCTACCTATTATAAAATTTTAATTTTTTTTACCCGGCCCGAACTGTTTTTAAGGTGAGCCAGGTTAGTCCATGTGCCGGTCCACTTTCGCGGCTCAATCGGTAACAAACAACGAACAATTAAAGAGAAAGGAGGTCCAACATTTCCATCATAAAGGTTACAAACACTGTTTTGATTATGTCATCCATTCACTTTTCTTGTCTCTTTGTTGCGCCTCTCTTTCCTCATTTCCCTTTCTAAATTCAATCATTTCTTCCACAATTTGGGCCATTTGTCACTAAATTCGGCCTACTCAAGACCCAACTACGTATAAGCCTGTCTCCTAATTAGTGTAAAATTAATATTTAAATTCTAAATTATTAATAATTATGATGGATAAACAAAAAAAAAATCTAAACCTTAGTATTTACTTAGTTAATGGTATTAAATGTTGACATCTTTTAAAATGATCCAGAGCATTGGTGGTTAAACACAGCTTTATGGTGTGTTTAGATGAAAAATTTAAATTGGATAATTTATTTATTTGAAGAGTTTCAAATTTATTGAGGAGAAATGTTTTGTTTAGATGAAAAATTTACAAAGAATTTGAAATTCAAGCATTTGTGAAATTCTTTAAAATAGTAGAATTTCAAATTCTCTCAAAAAAGTAAAAATTTAAAATTTTTCATATTTGTTTTTCTTATTTCACTTATATATTTTATCTTATCTCTTCATTCTTTTAATTATTGAATATTTAAAAATATTTTTAAAATTATTAAATATTATCTAATATTAATTTTTAAAATATTTAAAACTAATTAATATTTATTTTTATAAAATTTAATTTAAAAATTTCAACATATAAATATATTTTTAAAATCAACTTTACTATGGTGAAATCAAATTATCATATTCAACCTAATAATTTAAAATTGGTGTGTTTGGATGAGGAATTTTACAAATTCAAATAATTTTAAATCCTTGGTATTTGAATTATTTTGATTGCAATTTATATCATTCTTAAAATATTTTGTTTGGATAAGTCAATTCAAAATTTTCAAATTTTAAATTGTTGAGTTCGATATAATAATTTGATTCCACCTTGGTAAAATTATTTTTAAAAACATATTTATATGTTGAGACTTTTAAATTAAATTTTATAAAAATAAATATTAGCTAATTTTTAAATATTTAATAATTTAAAAAATTAAGATTAGATAATATTTAATAATTTTAAAAATATTTTTGAATATTTAATAATTAAAAACATGAAGAGATAAAAGATAAGATAAAATATCTAAGTGAAATAAGAAGAAAAAAATACGAGGAATTTCAAATTCTTACTTTTTTGGAAGAATTTGAAATTATATTATTTCAAAGAATTTCACAAATGCTTGAATTTCAAATTCCTTGTAAATTCTTCATCCAAACAAGGTATTTCACCTCAAAGAATTTGAAATTCATCAAATAAATGAATTACTCCATTTAAATTCCCCATCCAAACACACTATTAAGAAATTTGAATTGACTTATCCAAACAAAAATATTTTAAAAATGATAAAAATTGAAATCAAAATAATTCAAATATCAAGAATTTAAAATTCCTTGAATTTGTAAAATTTGTCATCCAAATACACTATCAAGTACCTACTAAATTTCACATCAATATCGTTAATAGGGGAAAAAGGTTGAGAATCGAAATGGAAGGAATTACTTTGGTGCCTTGATAAATAGAACTATTTTGGAACAAATTATTTCTTATATCAATAAAAACAATTAATTATCATTTAAATTTTAACTAATCACTTTTTTTTAGTGGTAGAATATATAAAACTAATAAATTCATAATAATTAATTAATATATTATTAAATATTATTATTTAAGATATTTATGTATTATATTTTTAAACATAACATTAAATTGTAATGTCAAGTCAAATTTTAATAAATTTTTTTGTAAAAATAAAAACTAATTTTTTTTCCACAAACTATAAACAAATTTTAATTTAAATGCAATAATAAGGTGGGAATCTTGTACATGTCATCTGGTCAAATATATATACGTGACTTGTATATAGATTTCATATCGACTAAGAACATCTGCAGTGGGGTTGCTTATAAGCAACCATTGTGCCACAGGATACCACATCAGCCTCACTTTTTCCTTTTTTTTTTAAGAACTAGTGCTTATATAAGTAACTTTAGTAAATTTTAAGCAACTCACTTGTTCCTTTTCAGGCTGATGTGACAAGTGAGATTGCTTATAAGCAACCCCATTAAAGATGCTCTAACTATAAAACATTTTGAATTGACTTATTTATGATTTACATCCTTATAAATATGATATTTTTCATTTTTTAATCTTTGTAATTTTTTCATCGTTATAACTTATAAGTTCTAAACCTCTTTATTTTTTGACTATTTATTATTTAATTACAAAATTGTTGATTTGAGCGGTGGATGTTGAAGTCATTTTTAAATTGATGAAGTTCATAAGTTAGTTAACTTTGGTTTGGTTTAGTTTATTTTCACCTTTCTTTTTTCTTGTTGAAATCCAAAGCGAATGACGTGTTTAGCCTCACAAAATTTTAATAATGACAAAAACTATTAAAATTTGTGAAAGCTTTAAAGTTTTGGTGACACTTTTGATAATGTGACATTAATAACATGATATATTTTTCTTTTATGATATGATACTTGATGACATTATCAACTATTTTTTGTCACAAAGTTGAACAACACAGACTAAAACAAATTGTCAAAAAAAAAAAAATATAGACAAAAAACGAAAAGGTTAAAAGTTCAAAGATGGAAAAAAATTCCTCTCACAAACTAAAATTGAAAAACATCATACTTGCAAAGACAAAAAAATATATATTTAAATATTTTGAATTTAATTAAAACACGTTGAAGATGCCAAATTTTTTACTCTATCTTCTAATCATGGATCGTGGTTTATGGTAAAATTATTATTTTTATAATAATATTTTAAAATTCATATATAAGATGATTTTTAATTGATTAAAAATATATATAAAAAATCCACTATTATTATATTAAAATTAAACTCAATTTTTACATTGAGAATCAATGAAAATTAAACTCAAAAAATACATCACCTTCATATATATATATAAAAAAAAAAATTTACGGATAGAAATATATAACTTCTTTGTTTGTTATTTTTTCCAAGTTGATACAGATATACATTTACATTATTAATTGCTGAATTGTGTGTCCATAAATTATTAAAAAGATAAAATCTTGATGTTCATGTAACGTCGATTGTTTAATAGGCACTTGACGATGGAAACAATAAACATATTCATTAACTTATATGAATAACTGCTTTGGAGCGTTATACTGCGTGGGCCCCTACTCTAAAGGGATATGTCACTGCACAATCTTTTATTGCGTTAAGTCTCATCAATTTAAACTTCCAAATAATCTTCTTTATACTCAACGGAAAAATACATGCATAAATTAACATATCTCACAACTTAAATTAATCAAATCTATATATATATATATTAAACATAAAGTTACTTTAACAACTTGCATTAAAACACGCGTTCACGGATGAAGTTTAAGTATAATTTTTTATGCGTATTGTTTAACATTAATAAGCATATAATATTTGAGTTTAATAGCTATACATTATTCATGTAAGTATTTATTTGGTCAATCAATAACTTTTAAGGTAGTTATTATATATTTAAAAGATAATTATTATAGATTTTAAAACTTTATAATGACTTGACTTCATTTATTCTTATTATTTTTAATAAATAATATTTTTATTTTTTATTTTTTGAGTTCAAAATAAAAACATATTATCTTTATTATTTGTTAAAATTAATTAAAAATCACATATTTTGTTTAGTTTCGTCACTAGATTAGAAAGAGAATTTGTTAAGTAAGATGCAAAACTTATAAAAATATATATAATAATAAAGAAATGTGGGTAAAAAGTGTTAAAGAAACAAATAAACATGTGAATAAATTAAAACTTAACAAATAGTGTAAATTTTGAGTTATAATATGTAAGGAGAAGTGTTTATAACATGTCTCAAATAAAATGGAGCTTAGTCCATTTGGCTGGCTATGGCTTTTCAAACTCCTACCCTTAGGTTTTGTTTGGATTTGAAGATGGAAAAGGGGGAGTGGAAAAGGAAAGATTTGAAGAGAAAGTGTGGAAAGTGAGGTTGTTTAGATTAAGGGAAAGTGAGTAGAAAGTGTAGAGAAAGTTTGTGAGTGAATTGATTGATGTGATAGATAAAAATAAATTTTTTAATTGATAATTTTGTAATATTACTATTTTACCCTTAAGTTAAAAAAATTTATAATTATTATAATTAAAAAATAAATATATAAATTTTAATTAAAAAATTATAAAATATTAAAAATAATTTAATTTAAATATTTACTTTAAATTTAATGATAGATAAAAATTAAAAATTTAATAAATAAATATATGATATATACTTTTACCCTTAAATTAAAAATGAGTATAACATTATTTATTATAAATAATAATAATTACAATAAAATTATATTAATAAGTATAATTTAAAAAAAAATAATAAATAATGATAAGAATAAAAATAAATATTAAAAAAATAATAAAAATCATAATAAATAATAATAATACTAATTATAATAAATAATATTAATATTAATAAAAATAAAAAATATTATTATTTTAATTTTATAAACAGGTATTATTTTTTTTTATATTTTCACTTTTTGATATTAATATTTAAATAATAGGATTTTTTAATATAAAAAAAGTGTATAATATAAATAAACAAATTTTAATATATATAAAAGTGAAAAAATAAAAATATTAATATTTAATTTATATATATAAATTAAATATTAAATATTAAATATATATATTAAATATTTAAAAAATATATATAAATTAAATATTAAATATATATATATATGTATTAAATATTTAAAAAATATATATAAATTAAATATTAATATTAAATAATTATATTAATTTAAAATATTATATATTAAATATTAATATTTTATATATATATATATATATACGATTATGTTATATGTGTCGATTATGTTATATGTTATACATATAACATAATCGATTATGTTATATGTATAACATATAGCATAATCGATTATGATTTGCTGTGTATATATATACAACATAATCGATTATGCTGTGTATATATACAAAGCATAATCGATTATGCTCTGTATATATATACAACATAATCGATTATGCTGTATATATATACACAGTATAATCGCTTATGTTGTGTATATATATACAGTATAATTGATTATGCTTCGTTCTTCTGCTGCATGGCACATGCATGAGAGGGGTATTTTTAGATTTTCACAAATCCTACGTGTCTTTCACCTCCTTTCTTCCCTTTTGTGCGAGGAGAGCAACAGTACTTTCCTTCTCCTTTCTTCGTCTTTCTTTCGTTCCAAATCAGGAAAAACAAACGGATACTTTCCACACCTTTCTTTGCTCGTATACAGTACTCTCCCGGAAACAAACACTACCTTAATTAAGAATAACGACAAAAAAATAAATAAAAATTGTAGCCGTTAGGAAATGAAAGGAAACGTCAAAGACAGTATCTCCGATCTATTCACTTTCCAACCCCACCACCTCGTGGCATGTGCTGCCAACCAAACAATTCAATGTCAGAAACTTATTAATTTTAAAATCTATTTTTTTATTCTTTATATATTTTGACCATCCGTAATATTCATCGAATTACAAAAAGTAATGGTAATTTGTAGCAATATTTCCATGAAATCATCCAAATTTGCTATTCAAAGACACTCCAGTTTTCTTTTTGCCATTAATATTTCGTTTTCTGTCACTTTCATTCATTTGCATGAAGGATTTATAAACAGGGAATGGTCGACTTGGTGTGTATGAGTAGGCATAAACTTACCTCACATGATTAAGACGTGCGGCTACAAATTATAAATTCATAACGCCCCCCCTTTGAAAACAAATGCCATAAAGTTTGTAACTTTTGGTTATTGCTGACTTTCTGGCTTCTGGGTTTTCTCCCTGTGGTCGGTTGAACTAACAGTGGCACTGTCATCATTTCATTTGGGTTGAAGAACTACTGGTTGCGTTGTTTTTTCCTTGTGTTTCAGCTCGTTTTCTCTCCCTTGTGTCTCTTTCTGTGCTGAGAATTGTTGTGGTAGACAAGGTAATGTACCCCCAATGGAGTGGATCTATGATATGATAATAATCGCGGATATTTTTTTTTAGTTGGTGTGGTTCCAAATGCTGAATTTTGTTGGGTGTTGAATTGTCTGTGTTTTCTGTTGATTGGTAGCTAAGGTGATTGGAAGAACAAAACATGTCATGCAGTCTGGCTTTTATTTTTTGGTTTTGTTGTGAAAATGAGAATTCAGATTCATTATCATCATGCCCAACAGAAAGATATGTCCTTTGTATGTTAGTTATGCATTTCAGAAGCAAATTATGGCTTGACCACTGAGAGATAATAGTGGTGGAAGTGCTGATTAGTACTTGGTTCCTTACTTGATTGTGACTTTGGGTGAAATTTTGGGGAAGAGAACAACTCAGTTTGACTATGATTTTCCTCTCCCATCCCCTTCCCAACTTTTTTTAACTATTATGGGTTCTGTTTTTGTGTATAGCATCACCACAGGAAAAGTAATTTTACGTCAGTTCAGTTCTTAATTTCAAACAGATGTTAAACCTTTTTGTTATTATCTGTTTATTCAGGTTTTGCTTTTAAATTCGAAGCTTATAAACAATAATATTGACTTTGACATCGTGCTTATTTGTATATTTTGCAGGGAGTAGCTTATTCTTTCTAAGTTGGCTTATGCATATGGCTTCTCTTGGTGATATAGGACTTGCAGCAGCAATAAACATCCTTAGTGCATTTGCTTTCTTACTGGCTTTTGCGATACTTCGAATTCAGCCTATAAATGATAGGGTGTATTTTCCAAAATGGTATTTGAAGGGTTTAAGGAGCAGTCCATTGCAAGCAGGGGTATTTGTGAGCAAGTTTGTCAATTTGGACTTCAAGTCATATATAAAGTTCTTGAGCTGGATGCCTGCAGCATTGCAGATGCCAGAACCTGAACTAATTGACCATGCTGGCTTGGACTCTGCTGTTTACTTAAGGATCTACTTACTTGGGTATGCTCTGATCAATCATTCTTTGCAGCATCTGTGGATGTCTATCTAATATTAAGTTTATATGTTTCGAATCATTTAGCACCATAATTACATAAAACATTAATTTGGAAAGATATTGATGTCCATGAATACTATTTTTGCATTAAGAAATCACTATTATTGGCTTTGAAGCACATGACATGATGGTGCTGTTATGATTATGAAACACAAGATGGGGCACCCACCCCATGAATGAAAAACCTCCCTATACCTTCATGAGTATCCATTGTCTAGGTATCCAACAGGTTTAATTGATGATGAGTATACATAGATATCTATTTGATTTAAAAATAAAAAAATAAAAAATAAAAAATTTAGATCAACTTATATTAGAGGTAGAGCTAACAAGTAAATTGGGATAATTTGCTAATATATAAGTAGGGGCAATTATGTAATTTAAGATAATTGGCATATGCAGGTGCAAGTATCTGAATACCCACCCCTGTCCATTAACACCAAGTAGATAATATATCCATTTATTTTACACATAGGTATGAGTATCATGGGTATGGGTAATTTTTCCATTCCTAGACATGGTCATAGGTGATAAGTTGTAGGACTTTAATCACAGGGATATGTTGTTTAACTATTAGTCTATGCAACTTTCGACTATAATTTGAATTTTCCTTGCTCTGTCAATTGATAATGGGAAATCCTCAACTAATTTAGCACACAATATTACACGCTTGTCTCCATACTATTAGATTATACGTGGATCTTTGCAGGGGGTCATATCAACATTACCTGCATAAATTCACATATTATAATCAAAAACCTATGCATTCTGTTCAACATACTCGCCTCCATACCATTTTCTTTGTAAATTATCTCTGTTTCATTGTAAGATAGTAATTGAGTTCATAAATATAATTACCAATAATGGTCAATTTGCCCTACTTTTTAGTCCCAACTTTTGTAAGCAATAACAATTTGTGAAGAACTTGCCTGAAATCTGCATTGGTTTTTGAGCAGCTTAGTTTATTTACTAGTACATACTGTCCCCAGGGCTTATGTTCCGACATGAGTTAGTTTTTCAGAATTGTCCCAATTTTGAGCTCCAAAGTTACTTATTTTTTTTTATTTTTATTTTTGACTAACTGCATCCTCTTGACCCAATTGAAGTGCAGGCTGAAAATATTTTTCCCAATTGCAATCCTAGCATTTTCTGTTATGGTTCCTGTCAATTGGACAAATAGCACCTTGGAGCGTTCCAATTTGACTTATAGTAGCATTGATAAGCTTTCTATTTCAAATATTCCAACGGGATCAAATAGGTATTCAAACTTTTCAACCCGCAGGACTGTTTGTTTAATTTTTTTACCTTTCTTTGGCTGTTTAAATATTCTTTGATCTAATATGAACTTTCTAATGATGTATGAGTTTCTTTCATTGGTTTCACAGAACCTTATTATTCCCTTCCTGAAGTAACTTCCAAATTTTCATACAAGCATGTTTATCTTCCAATACTTGTTCATGTATTGCAGATTCTGGACTCATTTGGTAATGGCTTACGCTTTTACCTTCTGGACATGCTATATCTTGAAAAGGGAGTATCAGATAGTTGCAACAATGAGATTGCATTTTCTTGCATCAGAACGACGCCGCCCTGACCAATTTACGGTAAGATCAAGTTTTATCCCTAAGAAATACGATATGTTCATAATCATATTACCCCTGCTTCTGTGATAAGAATTTATATCTTACGATTGGTAAAGTCCTCTTAGAGAGGAAAAGCTTTATGACAATAAACTTGGTCCTGAACAGTTGGCGCTTTCTTGCCTATCACAAACATTAAAGGTGGTGAACTGTGATACCCCCCTCCCCTCCTCCTCATGAAATATCTTGGTTCATGATTTGAGAATATAAATATTCATTAGTCTTAATTTCATTTTAAACTTTCAAACATTAAAGGTGGTGAACTGTGATACCCCCCTCCCCTCCTCCTCATGAAATATCTTGGTTCATGATTTGAGAATATAAATATTCATTAGTCTTAATTTCATTTTAAACTTTCAAGCATTAGTGCTTCCTAATATTTTTTCCTCTATGGATAGGCAACTGTCTGTTATACCAAAGTTGCAGTGCTCTTAAATGTCCTTGCCTTTACATTTTGTTCCCTCATACATGCTATTAATGTAATTTTCATTTGTGCAGGTACTTGTTAGGAATGTGCCACCAGATCCTGATGAATCAGTCGATGAGCTAGTGGAACATTTCTTTTTGGTCAACCATCCAGATCACTATCTCACTCATCAGGTCTGATCCTTTTTTGTTATTATCAAACATACCTAATTATGTTGTAATTTGAGTCTACCAAAATAATAACATTTACCAGTTATAACTTCATATTCGTTTTGAATGGATAGTTATTACCTAATCTGAGCAGCAAACAAAAAGATATTCCTGAGAGAACATAGATCTGATACTACTGGCGATGTGTTGTTTTCCAATAAGTTAGATTATATATTGGGCATAAAGTTTCAGGTGAAGCTTACTTCAAGATCAAGTCAATGGCGCAGATTTATCATGTTAAAGTACACTGTTGAAATTAATTTAGCTAGGAAATACCTTGAACTCAATAGGATGGTCTCTCATTATTAAATAGAACACCATGCCAATTAGCTTCATTTGATTTTGTTCATATGATGATACTAGGATATCAAGTTCAACCGGTTTTAACCCTTCAATCACATAGGATAAATTCTAATAGGCTGTTTATTGTGTTTTATCCTACCAAGTACTTCTGTTTTTTTCTCCTTACTTTTAAAGATATTTCTGCAGGTTGTTTACAATGCAAAGAATCTTTCTAGTCTAGTTTCTAAGAAGAAGAAAAGGCAGAATTGGCTTGACTACTATGAACTTAAATATTCTAGAAATCAATCCACAAGGCCAACTAAAAAGGTATTCTATTTTTCAATTACCTGTTTCCATTGAGTTATGAATTATCTTCCATTTGTTTTAATCTTCAGCATATGCTCTTGCCATTTTTCTATAGGTATTCCATATATTTTTTCTCCTGCACTATGTAATTCCATTATCTTCCATTGTGCTTGCAGACTGGTTTTCTAGGTCTTTGGGGTAGTAGTGTTGATGCAATTGATTTTTATACTGATGAAATCAAGAGACTATCAGAAGAAGTAAGTAAGCAGTACTTTCTATCTTATTTAACAATAACCACTAGAATTGAATGTGCTTCCTTTACATTACATACAAGTACTTGGTGGATGACCTTTTCTTAGGAGATTAAGATATTTAAAGTTAAAGCTGTATGTAACATACACTGTAACTTCTGTTGGAGAGAATATAAACCACTTGCTGTAGGCCTCTGTTTAGATTAAATTTGCCAAAAAGGAGCAACCCATTGCATGAGGCTCCAACCTAGAGATTGTGGAGAAGGTATGCAGCCTTGCTCCCCACAAGGGAAGTGAATGTTTCCATGATTTGAACCCATGACCTCCAGGTCAAAAAGCCACAAGCCTCACTATTACTCCAAGGCTCACCTTAAGTCTTCTATAACTTTTTAGTTTCTACTATTTAAGGATTTGGAAAGATTAAACTTCAATTTATTGATTATGATAGTTTAACACAACCCCTAATATGGAAATCCTAAATAGAAGTTGCACAACAAGAATCTATGCATCATATTGAGTGAAACGTGAAAACAAAAAGGAAAAGAAAGGCAGATTCATGTTGCTCGCATGTGGGTAAAAGAGGATACATAGATTCTACCGAGTTAAAACTCAAAAATGAAAGGGAAACAAAAGAGAGGATTAAATATATTAGAATTGTTTAAATATATTATAGGATTAAATATATTTTTAGTCCTTGAACTTTTGTAGCTTTTCATTTTTAGTCCTTGAACAATCTTTTCTTATTAGTTTTAGTTTCTAAACTTTTGTCGATTTTCATTTTTAGTTCCTGAACTTTTCCTTTCATTAACATTTTGTTTCTTGCTGTCAAGACTAAAAGAGAAAATTGTAAATGCAATCTTGATAAATAAAAGCAATTTTATTCTACTCTCAATTGTGAAAGGAAAAAAAATAAATGAAAGAGGTAAGCTATATTTATGGTTCGGTAACATTACATACATATCCAACATGATTTTAATACACCTAAACCAGAATAAAAGATCTTGCATTTCAGTAGTGTTTACATACTTGTTGAAAATGATTTTCTTGCAGCGATAACAATAATAAGTGGTGTTTTCAATCAGTGTGACAGAATTTGTGTCCTCATGTTTGATATTCAAATCTTTGCTTATGATCATCATTACTCACACTTCTCCAAATTAGTTTTGTTATATATGTTTCTCACATGATTTTACTAGTAGGAGATTATTTAATTGTTCATTAAATTTTATTTTTTTTGAAATTGATTGAATTAGATGTCCTTCTACACTTTCAGATAGAATTGGAGGAACAAAAGGTGATGAAGAATTCTAAATATATAATGCCAGCTGCTTTTGTTTCCTTCCGAACTCGTTGGGGTGCAGCTGTTTGTGCACAAACTCAACAATCTAGGAATCCAACCATATGGTTGACTGAGTGGGCACCAGAACCTCGTGATGTGTATTGGGATAATATGGCAATACCATATGTTTCACTCACAATAAGAAGGCTTATAATTGCTGTAGCTTTCTTCTTTCTGACATTCTTTTTCATGATTCCCATAGCATTTGTACAATCACTAGCTAACATTGAAGGCATTGAGAAAGCAGCACCGTTCCTGAAATCTTTTATTGAAATGTAAGTGTTATTTATCTTTTCAATGTCATTTTCTTTTCATTTTTTGCATTAATATATATTTCTGTTTGCTGGTAGACTCTGTAAACAAAATTTATTGAATAACATGAAAACCTTTTACTACTTTGATGGTTGCAACCAACCCAGAATATGTTGCAGGTTTTATGTCTTGCATAAGTATGATGAAAAAATAAAATGTTATAGATAACCCTGTGTAGCTCTTTGATACCTTAAAGGTTCCAATATAGAAACTAATCATATCCTTCTCTCTTGCTGCAGGAGCTTCATAAAATCCTTTATACAAGGTTTCCTTCCTGGGATTGCTTTGAAGATATTTCTCATATTTCTGCCAACAATATTGATGATAATGTCCAAGTTTGAAGGGTTTATAAGCGTGTCTGCTCTAGAAAGGAGAGCAGCCACAAGATATTACATCTTCCAGTTCATTAATGTATTTCTTGGAAGCATAATTACTGGGACTGCATTCCAACAGCTAGATAAATTTATCCATCAATCAGCAAATGAGTAAGTCTTCCTAGTATATTCACTACTATTACAATTATTAAGCATCTTCAACCATAAGACATAAATTTTTAAAAAAAATGATTTTGCATTTAAGTTTCACCCATGTTTGCGATTAAGTTAGAAGAAATTATATCTTTAACGTTTGCTCATACTGATCAATACAGTTAGTTAGGTAGTTGTAAAAAAATCATAGAAAATCTCTTTTTATTTGAATCATTAATATAACTCGCACATTATATTTTCATTAGGCAGTTGTGATTTAAACTGAATTATCATTTACTATGACTATATCGTATGAACTTGATTGACATTCCTCTGGTTTTCCATTTTTTTTAGTGTAAATTAAGTCACATGCAAGGCTATTTATGTCTAAAATGTCTTGAGGATAGAGTCAACAAGTGTTGACTCAACTAGTTGGATTATTAACACAAAAGTGTTGACTTATGGTGATCTCTTCGCTAGCTTTTGGAAACCTCTTCTGACCCTAAAGTTTTAATAACCTAAAGTAAAAAAAGTCTCGATTTGCCCATATAGATGTCACAAATAGCTTTCCATAACATAAAGTTAACATATGCCATGTATGCAGAATTCCAAAAACAATTGGTGTCTCAATTCCAATGAAGGCAACTTTCTTCATAACTTACATAATGGTGGATGGGTGGGCTGGATGTGCTGGTGAGATTTTAAGGTTGAAGCCATTGATATTTTATCACTTGAAAAATTTCTTCTTAGTGAAGACCGAAAAGGATCGGGAAGAAGCAATGGATCCAGGGACTTTTGGTTTCAACACAGGGGAACCTCAAATACAACTTTATTTCTTACTTGGCCTTGTGTATGCTGTGGTCACACCATTTCTACTTCCATTCATCCTAGTGTTCTTTGCCTTGGCATATGTCGTCTACCGTCATCAGGTAAGAGTTGAATCATGAAAATGTCTTCTGGTTCGATGTAGTATATACCAACATTTCCTAGTTTATTTAATTCAATGATAATTTTTACACCATAAGAATATCTTAAAACTAACTTCCAATATATTTTCAATTATATGAAAACAACTGTTTGATTACTATTGGCTGACATACAAGCTTTCTCAAATTTTATATGTAGTACAGATAGTTATTTGCTGTTTAACATAAATAATTGAATTGATACAAATTGATTCTATAAAATATTCTTGAATAGTGTATTTGTATATTTGTGTATGGCTTTATACTGACATCAATAGATCGTAATGCACAAACGCACACATTAGCTTTTAAAAGATAAGAAATATGTAATTGATATTTAGTTACAATGCAATCTTATCATAGTTTGTGTAAGTTTTTGCTCACTGTTAGTTTTGTAGTCACTGCTTTTACTAATGCACGCATTGGCTTTGAAACGGCAAAAGAGGGTAAATGATTTAGCCAATAGCTATATTGCAAGCTTATCATAGTTTGTGTATGAATAAACTTTTGGTGAGTGGTTATTAAAATTTCAACTGTTGCATAGAACTTAAGTAATTATTTATTTATTTATTTATCATGTGAATGGAGTTTATGCTCTTAATTTTTATCTCACTTTAATGCCTGAAATCTGAATGGCGCAGATAATAAATGTCTACAACCAAGAGTATGAGAGTGCAGCTGCATTCTGGCCTGATGTCCATGGACGGATTATATTTGCGTTAGTGATCTCACAGCTGTTGTTAATGGGATTATTGAGTACAAAAGAAGCTGCTAACTCAACTCCATTGCTCATCACTCTCCCAGTTTTGACAATATGGTTCCATCTGTATTGCAAGGGACGATATGAACCTGCTTTTGTTAAGCATCCATTGCAGGTTAGTCTTGATATTGCAATTGACAGTCTTTTTACTTTGAGCATTCAAAAAAACACTGTTTTAGGACACCCCTTCTCTTGACATATAGAGAGGTGCAAAAAGAACTGAAATGAACTAACCTGATCCAAAATCGAACCAAATCAAATTATAAAAGCTAATTCGTTTTGAGAGGAAAAAAAATTGAATTGGACCACTATTGTAAAACCGGCTCAAATAATTGAATCACCTTTATAAAGAAATTCAGTTTTTTTTATAAAAAAAATGGATCCATGTATGAATAAAAAGCAGATAATCAATATGCACCAAATCAATCCATTTTTCAAAAAATCCTATCTGTTTAAAAAAACAAACAAACTGATCCACTTTATAAAAGTAGTTTGATTAATTAAATCGTTTTTGTAAAATAGATGGCTCAGTTTAGTTTTTTGAAAATTCAAAGCATGAACAGCCCAAATGACGTCTTAATACGTGTTAATCTTTTCCGTTGTGTTGAACTTCAGGAAGCAATGATGAAGGACACGTTGGAGCGTGCAAGGGAGCCAAAGTACAATTTGAAAGAGTTCCTTCAGAATGCATATATCCATCCAGTGTTCAAGGGTGATGAAGACAGTGACAGTGAAGTAATGAGTGAAAAGTGGGAGGAGCAAGAGCCTGTACTTGTACAAACAAAACGCCAGTCCCGGAAAAACACACCATTGCCCAGCAAACATAGCGGTTCATTATCATCCTGAGTGGCACTTGTCATGAGCATTAATGGCCACCAGAGTTGGATTTTTGAGGTAAATAACCAAGTAAGTGATCAATGATCATAATACTAGAGTTAGGTAGTTTGAAGTTCACAATTGGTGGCATTGCTGTATGATATTCCAACTCTACTTTTTTCCTGTATATAAATCAAAAGCAAGAGAATTTTGCAATGAAGTATATAACAGAAATGTTGAGGTCAAAATTTAACAGTCTATTCTGTTAAATTTACTAGCGTTTTTTTTCTTCTTGCTGTTGATGGTGGTGATATCTCCTAGATAGATGGGACAAATGGCCTAAAAGATTAAGGGGGGTGTATTGGTTTAGGATTTCGTAGGATTTTAAAAGACTTTTTTTGAGTAAAAAAGTCCATTAGTATTCAATCAGGATTTTATGTCACTTAAAAACAATCCAGTAGTATTCAATCTGGATTTTCAGGATTTTTTAAAGAGTCCATTAAAATCCACTGGTATTCATTTGAGATTTTTTACAACTTAAAAACAATCCATTGGTATTCAAAAATTTAAGGATTTTAAAGGATTGTTGTGTGAGAGGGATTTTGAAAGACTTTCTAGTGTTATTTATAAATACCAGATTCATAAAACAATCCCATCCAAACCCATCGGATTTTGAAGGATTGTTTGAAATGATTTTTCAAGTGTTTTAAGAATTTTCAAGTGAGTTTTTCATCTTTTTTTTCTATGCTCCTGTCTTCTCCATTTTTTCTCTACTAATAATACTACACTATTGTTCATTACTCATATATAATACTATTCTCATACCATTCTCCTATTTTGTGAAACTCTAATATGTAAATGATAGTGTCATTGACTTGTTTTATTTTTCTGTTCGTTCTCTTTAATTGACTTACTTTATTTTATTCTATGTAGTTGAATTTGTTCCTTTATATAACACAAAAAAATACTTGAAATTTTAACTTTTAAGTGGTAATTTTTTTTATGACACACGTTAAGAAAAGAAAAAGGTGAAAGATGAAATTGATATCATAATCTCAACAATATATATATATATATATGTATATATATATATATATACATATATATATATATATATAAAAGATGAATTTGTTAGGGTTTTTGTGAGTAGAATGAGATAAAAATGGATCTTAGTAGGGGGAAGAACCCTCTTAGCATAAAAATTGCGAATTCTCTCTTTCCCTTGAATTTGTTACTCTTATCCTTCCTCCTTTTATGACTCAACAATTATTTTATTTTTTTTACTATGAATTTTTCTTTTTTATTTTTATATTATGAAATTAAGATTTTTTATATTTTAAAAAAAGAAAATTAACATAAGACATTGCAATATCTAATTTTTTAGGGTTTAGGATTTATGTCTTCATTAACTTATTTTTTAAAAAAGAAAATATTGTTAAAATATTTGTTAGAATAATTTATATTTATAAATATTGTTAAAAATTATCATATATATATATATATATATATATATATATATATTCTCTATATCTAAATACTTCTGTTTATATAAAAAAAATTATATATCTAAATATTTTTTCAGTATCGAATATACTAATTTTTTTATATAAAAAATTATTTTATGTTTCTATATTTTCGTTTTTACATTTTTTTTATAATAACTGAGGTATTTGATCCATTTGGATAGCAAAAATATATTCGATCCTGTATGATGGTGTGCTTCTAAAAATAATAATATAATTTTATTGATTTTGTCTATTATCCGTAATTATTTATATAACTATTTTTTAACATATATTGTTTTAGTAATTCAAATGGGAGATTCACAAGGAAATAATAAAGAAAAATGAAAAGAGGAAGAAAACTATGAAGCTTGGATTAAGGATGATTCCGATGAATTGTTACAATTGATAGTGGATGCTATAAAAAGAGGATAGAATATTATAGAGAATTATTATTATTATTTATCTAGACATTATTTTTTTTATTTATTATTTTTATCTTTGACTCTTTTTAAATTTGAATGTATAATTTTTTTTAAATCTTATCAAATGTCAAAATTCCACAAAATCCCACAGAATCCATTAAAATCCTAATTTAAAAGTCTTGCAGAATCCATTAAAATCCTGATTTTAAGTCTTGTAGAATCTTGCAAAATCTTAAAAGTCATGAAAATCCTGCAAAGTCTTTTAAAATCCGCAGGATTTTTTTTAACTAAAAAAGTCCTTTAAAATCCTAATCCAATACACCCCCCTAAATTTCCTAAATGGATACGTTTCTCACATTATTTGGGAAATGGGATCCTCTATATAGTTCTGAATGATCGCAGATAGCAGTGACTAATCTCCTCGCTACGTTGGAGGTATCTCAAAGGGTGGGATAGTTGGTCCCAAGATTTAACGCGACTGCATACACAAGGCAGGATTCGAATCCCTGACCTTACTTAAGCATAGATCAACTCCTACTGCTGAACCACACGCTTGGGATTCACTTTAATCCTTGATTTCATAATATTTTCATTTTAATATATAATTTTACAAAGAAAAATTCTACAACCTTCGAATATATTCCGAATGATTAAAAAATTAATTTAAATTATAAAATATTAAATTAAATAATTATTTAATAATAAAATTATTGAAAAGAATTAATATTTTAAATTTTCGGCCGTTGTTTGGTATAGTTTTGGAAGGATATAGCACTCCTCTTTTACAAAATGACATTCACTTTGGTATGTGTAAATCAATAGTAAAAAAATAAAGTAAAGACAAAGTATGTGTAAATCGATAGTAAAAAAAAATAAAGTAAAGACAAATAAATCACTTGTTTGTAAAGTCAAGAATTAAAGTATGAATTTTGTAAAGTCAATAATTAAAGTAACCGAGAAAACAGAGAATAAAAATAAAAATAAAGTAACCGATGCACAATCTCAAAATTAGAATGAAAGTATATAATAATAGTCTAGATATGTTCTGTTTAAGAAGGAAAAAAGAAAAGAAAAAAGGAGAAAAGAATGAATAGACGGTGAGATAATTTTGAAGCAAGTTTATTAGGAAAAAAAATGAAATTAAATTATTTTTCTTCTTATTTGATTTTGTAAAATATAAAAAGTAAAAATATGTATATAAAATGAAATAAATATTTCAATTAACACATAAAAAATAAGAATGAATTAGTATTTTGTTTAAAATAATCAGCCTTTCCCAAATAACCAAATTCAATGAATGGTTTTTAGTAAGTGTCATTTTCAAATAATTAAAACTTATTCATCATACTTAGCATCCCTCCTAATTTGATACGAAAATAATCAAACTCAATAAATGGTTTTTAGTACACGTCATTGTCAAATAATAATAATAACTTCAAATTAATTATTTAATTTTTAAAAGTTGGAAAAAATTAAACTATTTTAATTAAATTAAAATTTCTTTAAAACCATCCGTAGCATTGATTTGTGGGAATTTGCTGCTCTAGGACTATAAAATAGTGAGTAAGCATTTTAGGATAGCAGATCCTTTCAATTTGAAAATTATCAGTGTCCATATGAGTGGTTGGATCATATGAGTGGTTCTCATCTTGTATGTATCTCATTATTATATATTTTCTTTACATAGTACTCGAGTCTCTTTCTCTTCTATTACTATTCCAAAAAAAAACCAAAAACAAAAAAGATGGTATCTTATGTCTGATACTCTTTCTCTTCATTTTCAACTTGTAAATAATTAAACTTATCTAAACCGTAATTACCTTATTTAAGAGTATCTCCAAGACTCCAACATCATTCCTTGTCTAGGTTTCTTAAAGTTAAGGAATCATGAAATTTAAAAATAAAATAAATGAATAAATAAAATAAAAGGTTAAGGAACCATGCTCAACTTGGTTTATGGTTGGAGCAACAAACACGATTGCTCAACAATTTTAGTACTTGTCACTGCTTAATAATTAGGAAACAAAATCTCAAGCAGCACATTGATTATAAAATAATGTCAACAACCGTATTATTTTGAACTCATTCTATTATTGAATGAAATTTATCAACAACAAAAAATCACAAAATTTTGTATGACTCATTTTATTTAATGAATCTATCTCATGATTTTATTAATGAATCTATCTCATGATTTTGTAAGTTTCCATAAATTTTAACCAATAATAAAAAATTATGATTTTACCATTCTTTTTATAATGCCTAATAAGAGCTTTGGAGTTGAATTAAACTCGAGCTTAAATTCTAAGACCCATATTCACTCCACATGTGCAGTGCTGAACCCAAGAGCATGGGGTTGAAAAGAGTACTCCAAACCTATAACCTCAACTTTCTACTACCAACTAGTTTTTCAACTATTTTTACAAAATAAAATATAAAAATTATTTAAATAAACTTTCTCATAAACACTTTTAAGAGAAAATAAAATAAAATAATTTATGTATAAATTAAAAATGATTTTTTGAAAAACTAATGTGAAAAAACTTTTATAAATTAATTTTTGTATAAATTAATTTAAGCTAATAAAAAATTTATTTTATTTTTCTTCATATTTTTCCCCTAAAGTTCTTTTAGAAAAATTTATCAAAATATAGCCACAGTCTAAATACATGTCAACTTAAAATGATTAATTAAAAATAAGTAAATGCAATCATTTCATCAATATGTTGTGATAAGAATAATTTTTGCAACAGTATGAGCACTATACGTGTACTCATAGTGTAAAGCTTTATTTTTTTTTTATTGTCATCTAATAACAAAATATAATATATAATGAATTTATTTATTTTTATAATAATTACTATATAAATTATATTGATGATATTATCTGGTTGATTGATAATATAAAAAAGATTTACAATAATAGTAAATGTATATTAAACTCCTAAAAATTTTGAAAGACTAAAACTAAAACAAGTACTTTAAAAACAAAATACAAGTTATTTGGAATTTAAAATTAAGAGCTTTGTTCCGCATTGACAAAGGTATGCAACTTATTTCTAAAAACTACTCCAATTAGTATCTTTTTTAAGAACTACTTTTCCCTCCTTTTCTTTTATAAAAAATATGTTTCTTAATTTTTTAAAAGAATTTTTCTCTGAATATATTTGAACGTTTGACCTAACTTCTCCTTTAAAGGAGAAAAAAAAATGGATCAAATACTACCTTAATTAAATTTATATGGCTAAAAACATATTTTACCCTCTCTTTTTACATGATATGATTACTACAAACTTATATGATATCTCTGAAACGGAAATTTAACATGAGATCAAAATTTGACGGGCTTTATGTGAATGCAATTAGCCAAGACCTCAAAGGGCCGCAGAATATATAATGTGATTAAAATGATTCACAAAGACACTATTATGAACAATAAAATTGTTACAAGATCTTACATATTTCAGAACAAATGATTTTTAGATATAACAGGAATTTAACAGCTCATAGCCGACGGGAATAGCCAGAACCTCCACATTTCTTGCAGAATATCAATCCTATAAAGTGGAAAGTGGAAACACGTGCATGAACAGAAAGAACCATAAAGGCCATAAGTAAGCTATTCTTTAAAGTGTTGGAGAGATACAAACATATTGATTTTCACACACCAACTTTAAACACAATCTCTCAAAGGTGGTAAAAGGAAGCACATCAAAAATGATTTGTGTTGTGTAAATTAAAATGTGAAATAAACACAATGTTGTTAGATGTTCGAAGCAATCTCAATTTGTTTCATGCATATGTAAAGAGAGAGATACCTGAACCCTTGCATACTTTACAGTTAATTAACCCCATATCTTGCTTCATCTTGCCATTGTCGCAAAACACACATTTTGTTCCACCTGCTTGTCAGCAATGTTTTCCAAAATAGTACTTCTGTCAATAATACTAACACAAGTTGCCCCTTTACTTCATATCATATACAATGTAAAACAGTTCAATTTAGGAAAGGAATACTTCTCATTTATAACCATCACCATTAGGTACTAGAATTTCTTTCTCCTGTCCAAATTGACCTATTGCGATACAATATATCTCCAGTCAAAACCCACAAAGCACTTGCTACTCACTCCCCTTATGATAATACATTATCATAAGAAATGTTGTTGCTGAGAATATTTTTTTTAAATTGAACCAACTGCCCCTAAATGTCTGCTTGGTTGAATAGGTGGAAAATAGGAGGTGAAGATTTTAACATGAAAAACACTACATTTGGTCCAAAATTGTTTTCATTTTCCACCCTCTCACTGTCAATCAAGCAGACTACAAGTATCCTCAGTCAAAGCAATCATCCCTCCAATTTTTTCATTACAATAATTCAAGCCAAGACAGTGTTTCACTGCTTCTTAACACGTGAATAATGATATCCTCCTTGCCGATATTTTAAAATGTTCCTCATATTCTTGCCTTGAAGCATTAATAATTTCCATAAAAAAAACAACATAAAAGCACATCAATGTTTAAAAGCTCAAATGAAGAAAGATAATTACCGTTGCCAGCACAACGCTCACAAGGCACCGGATCACCCTGCAAAACCCCATCACTCATTACCAAACAGAGGTATTATCAACTTTGACCCAGAAAGTTATGGTTAGAAAGGAATAATCCTATACTACATTTTTGAATGAGGTAAAACGGTTGCTGAATTCACCACTGCCACCACCACTCCTAATTTTATTTTATTTTTTATCAAAACCAAACCAAAAAAATAAATGAAGCAGCAGAAAGTAATCACTAAACAGAATGTAACAATCTAAAGAGCAAGAAACATTATTTAACAAAAGGAAGGAAATAAAAAAAAGATTTTTTATGAAAAGTAAGAGAAAGGCGGAATGGAAATAAAGAACCTTGAGGCCAAGGAAGAGAGAGAGAGCAATGGCGGCCAAAACACTAACAGTGACGATAAGTGTTTGCGTGTCGAAATAGAAAGTGGTGGCGACGCCGTTGAAGAGCAAAATGGGGTCGATGATCGCCAACAGCCTGGGCTTCGTGGGTTTGCGTCTTAGTTTGGAGGGGAATTGAGGAAGAGAACGAGAACATGGACAAAGATGAACAAAACCTGAAGAAGAAGAAGAAGGAGTGAGAGAAGAAGATAGAGGATGAAGAGTGTAGTAAGGAAGAGTGGCCATTGATAAAACAAAACCAAATATTATTATTAGTATGTGGACACTGGACCTCACCCATTTATGTTCTTCAAACCTCTACCACTAAATATCTGCAGTATTATTAACCATAACATATATCAAATTTATGCAACAAAATATTAACTAATTTTAAATTTTACAAAAACTTATATTTTAAAATATTTAAGAAGAATTTTTAATTTAACGACTTAATTGTTAAAATTAACATAAAACTATCTCAAATAATCGAAGTTGTAAGCTCAAAAGGAAGCACCTCATGCTTTTGTTCTCCAGATGCTTCCAAAACTGTTTGATCCCAGGCTAGAGCTAAGTTGAATACTCAAGAAAACATAATCCAACATTAGCTTAATATATTCATGGGCCTGTCCCATAACTAGACCCCTTCGGACCCTTTCTAGTTTCTCCTACGTCCATCGAGTCAAGTGAAGACCCAAACACAATAAAATTCGATGGGCTTTTCTTTACCCTGCCTCCTCCTCCACCCATGAACAGGATCATTAATCAGATATTGTCAAGTTTTCATGATCAATTATATCAATATATTATATTATTACAACACATATATATGTTATTTCCCTTCTACATCCAATAATGTTTAATTTTACAGATTAAGAAATATTTAATAAATATAAAATTTTTTTTTTTTAGACCGAAATACTTTTATTGAATATTTTATTATTTATAAAAGATAGATTATTATTGTTATAATATTTTTTACATAAAGTATTATTGAAAAATAATTAATAAAACTTTAAATGTATAACATATATCATTATACACAACTCTAGAACTAACTAGAGTTGGATTTGATATAAAAATATTATACACAACTCTAGCTAGTTCTACAGTTTTTTTTGTGCCTATGCAAACCCATGATATCTTTAATTGAAATTAAAGACTAATTTCTCAAAGTGAAATTCAGTAGAGGACTATTCTTTAATTATAGAGGTTTTTCCATAGATAAGGAGTCAAAGATTAAACTCGAAACAAAATTATTCGTCAACATATTGGTGCAAGTTCTACGTGTCGATGGTCCTTTTGAAAGAAACGTCCACATGGTTGATATATAAGATGACAGTATGATTGATGAAGAATGCATAGCAACGAAGGGGTTAGAAAATATTTCAATGGGGTACGCTATGCGCGTCATGTAAATATTATATATATAGAAATTCCCAGTGGCGGCGAAGACATTGAACCTTGAAAGTTGAAACCAAACAAACAGCAAGCGCAGACATGAACTTCATTAATAGTAGTAAATCTCAAAGGTTACTACATATTGATATAGATATGTACCATGTACGTATTATTAGTAACAAAGTTATGGAAAATAATCGTGTCTCATTCTATTGATCAATAGGTAATTATATACAAGTATACAGGCTAAATTATCTCCCTCATATCTTTGATATGATTTGGTAATATTCTGCAATAAAGGAGAATTAAAACCAACAAAATATACGCCAAATTAAATATTCTAATTGAGGAAATAATCTCAAGAATTATGCATGAGAGCATAACCCGTATATCATATCCCATATTACCCTCCCTCAAGGTGGAGCATGAGGATTACGAATGCCCAGCTTGTTAAGCAGAGTCTGAAATTGATGTCGTCCCAAGGCTTTTGTAAGGATGTCGGCAAGTTGCTCTTGTGTCGGAACATATGATGGTTGAATGGTGCCTTGGAGTATCTCATTACAAATGAAATGACAATCCACTTCAATATGCTTTGTCCGTTCATGGAAAACTGAATTTTTCGCTATATGCAAAGCAGCCTGACTATCACAGTGGAGGTGCATAGGTCCTTTATGAGAAATGCCTAAATCAGCCAGTAAGCTCCGGAGCCACTTAAGTTCACAACAAGTAGTAGCCATAGAACGGTATTCTGCTTCAGCAGATGAACGAGAGACAGTATGTTGTTTCTTGGTTTTCCAAGATATAGGAGAGTGACCCAAGAACACAACTCACCGAGTAGTTGAACGCCGAGTTAATGGACATCCGGCCCAGTCAGAATCACACCATCCATGTAGTTGGAAATCAGATGTGCTTTTGAGGAGAATTCCTTGCCCAGGACTTCCTTTGAGGTATCTCACAATTCGAATGGCTGCATTCCAATGTTCTTCACGCGGTTGTTGCATGAATTGCGACAAGGTATGAACACAGTAGGACAATTCCGGTCTGGTAAAACACAAGTATATGAGGCGCCCAACAAGGCGTCGATACCTGTCAGGTTGATCAATGTAGCGTCCAGTGGCGAGTCCAAGTTGATGATTCTGCTCAAGAGGTGTAGCCACGGGTTGTGCACCAAGCAGGCCTGCTTCTTGAATGATGTCTAATGCATATTTACGTTGACACAAAAATATTCCACTTGAATTCCTTGCAACTTCTACTCCCAAAAAATATTTTAAATGTCCCAAGTCTTTCATGTGAAAGCACTTGCTAAGATATTATTTAAAGCGTTGAATTGCAGCGGAATCGTTCCCACATATGATTAAATCATCTACATATACCAGAACCATCATTTGCACTCCATGGGCAAGAAGAGTAAAGAGTGAGTGGTCACAACCTGATTGACGGAATCCAAAGTTTATCAAAGCAGATGATAATTTGGCAAACCAACAACGAGGGGCTTGCTTCAAACCGTATAAAGACTTTTTCAATTTACAAACATGGTTCGGTTGAGAAGCATGAAAGCCCGGAGGAAGCTTCATGTAGACATCTTCATGTAAATCACCATGAAGGAAAGCATTGTGGACGTCCATTTGATGCAATTCCCACTTCTTTGTCGCTGCAACAGCAAGAACAAGGCGAACCGTAACCATTTTGACAACAGGGGCAAATGTCTCAGTATAGTCAACCCCTTCTTTTTGATGATTCCCAAGAATAACCAGTCTCGCCTTGTATCGCTCTATCGTGCCATCTGAATTATGCTTGATCTTGTATACCCATTTACAACCAAGAGGTTTCTTCCCATCCGGTAGAGTTTCTAGAGACCATGTTCCATTGGCTTCTAGTGCATGAAGTTCTTGCTGCATTGCAAGCCTCCATTTGGCATCTTGCACTGCTTCAGCATAATGAATGGGTTCTTGGGCTAGAGTAATAGCAATAACAAACCTGCAATGCTTTTCAGAGAAATTTTCACAACTTATATAGTGAGATATAGGATAGGGAGTACCTGAAGAATACTGTGAAGTGGATTGACTTGGAGATGGACTTAACTTCTTTATGGTGTGAGTTACATACTCACGTAGCTTCACGGAAGACAATTTGGTACGATGACCTCTTCCTAGTTCCTCCAAACTGCTTTGACGAACAAGCTCTAGTGAGTCAACATTAGGAGTTGGATTATTTCCTTCTTTTACGAGCTCATCACTTCTCTCACTGTCTAAGACAACAGTTCCCTCCCTCACTTCAGAACCTACAACTACCTCATTGAGTGTATTTTCTCCCATCCTTGTGTCATTATCCAAATCATTATCATCATCATTATCCAATGTATCGTTCATTAACGACGAATCCACAGATAAATCATATTTGACCCCAGCTGTAGGTGTGAAAGGAAATTCCGTTTCAAAGAACTCAACATCACGAGACACAAAATAGCATTGAGTATCTAAATCAAATAATTTCCAACCCTTCTTCCCATAGGGGTAACCCACAAAGATACACTTTCGACTTCGACTAGCAAACTTATCACCATGTCTATCCAAGTTGTGTGCATAGCATAAACAACCAAAAACTTTTAAATGCTCATACATGGGAGCTTGACCATACAACATCTCATACGGTGTTTTTCCAGACAACACTGGAGTGGGAGTACGATTAATCAAGTATCCAGCTGTTAAGACACACTCACCCCAAAAAGAAATAGGGAGATTACCTTGAAATCGTAGAGCACGAGCAACATTAAGAATGTGTCTATGCTTTCTTTCTACTCTTCCGTTTTGTTGTGGGGTTCCTGGACAAGATGTTTGAAATACTATCCCGTGTTCATGAAAGTAGTTTCTCAAACATGTAAATTCAGTACCATTATCGCTACGTAGCACTTTAATCTGTTTACCAAATTGTCTTTCTATTAATGCAAAGAAATTCAGCAATGTACGTGACACTTCTCTTTTATCAGAAATTAAATAAATCCAAATAGCACGAGAAAAATCATCCATTATTGTCAAAAAATATGAAGCACCACAAGAAGAGGGGGTTCTATAGGGGCCCCACAAATCACAGTGTATTAATTCAAAACTATCACTAGCATTATTTGTACTTAATGGAAAGACATCTCTAGTTTGCTTAGCCCGTAAACATACATCACATGGTTTGTTCTTTAAAATACTGTTATCACACCTCATGTTGGAAGCTAATTTAGTGACCTTGAAAGAAGGGTGCCCCATGCGTTGATGCCACAGATTAAGTTCGCAAGTTCCATTAGCTTTGTGTGCTTTCTCACTTCGGATTCCTTTAAAGAAGTAAAGTTCATCTCGTTGTTCACCCACTCCAATCAGCATCTTCGAAGTGCAATCCTGCATAACACATAAGTTGTTAGTGAAATAGACAACACAATTTGTTTCATTTGTCAATTGAGAAATAGACAACAGGTTGCAACTCAATGTTGGCACATAAAGCACATTTTCCACTTTCAATCCTCCATCAAGTGTCACTGTCCCTTCTTTGTTTGCCATCAGTTGTTTTCCATCTGGAAGTCTCACTGGACACCCAATTACGTCTCTTAGCCCACATAATAAACTCAAGTTTCCTGTCATGTGGCTAGAGGCCCCCGTGTCTATGATCCACTCACTATGTTTACCTGTCATTTTGTCACTTGTGGTTCCTTTGTGATTGTTCAACAAATCCTTTAGAGTTTTCCATTGTTCAGATCTTAGTCCACTCAATGCATTTTCATTAGTCCCATTGGTTTCTCCATTCACTTGCATTGCATTTGCTTGAAAACCTCCATTCAAATTTCCTGAATTATCTTTTGCATGCAAGTCATACGGTGAAGGTATCTTTTTCACCAATTCGGTCTTCTTCTCGATCTCAGCTTTATCCATGAGAAGAGTTTTGTCACACGTTCTCACCGAGACTTTATACGCTCTGATACCATAACAAAGTTATGGAAAATAATCGTCTTCCATTCTATTGATCAATAGGTAATTATATACAAGTATACAGGCTAAATTATCTCCTTCATATCTTTGATATGATTTGGCAATATTCTGCAATAAAGGAGAATTAAAACCAACAAAATATACGTCAAATTAAATATTCTAATTTAGGAAATAATCTCAAGAATTATGCATGAGAGCATAACCCGTATATCATATCCCATATTAATTAGCTAACTAGCTCTCCCTTCCACCACACACCAAAAGAAGAAATATAGAGGGGGACAACAATATCTGCATAAAAGAACAATAAAAACTACATAAAAAATAAATAAATAAAAAAAATAACATGCATGAGGGGACTAAAATTAATGCAGGATATGCATCTATGATCCACCCTCTTTATTAAATTCACGTCCAAAACATCAAATTGATGGGAAAACATGTATTGTTAGCTTTGGGTTGATCCAGTTCCTATCGGACGGTGGCGCGAAAACAAACATACCCTTATTGTGCGTCTGATTTCATATCGGTTTATTGGATAAAGCCATAAAGCCATAAAGGTGAATGCGTGTATACCACAATTTTGGGTAGCTAGATAAGGGAGAGAGACATCAAGAGAATAGATTTACTCTTACATTGTTGTTTTTGCGGCAAAATAATGAAAAGAGAATAACAAGAAGCATTATTGCTTCATGAAACTTGCCCATTCACATGACATTACACTATCATACTATACTAAGCACATCACAGTAGCAGCCACTTAGTACTATATAATAATATGATTCCACCATTTGCATCTCATCTGTTGCACCTCTTCTGTCCATTAATTAAATCCACCAACATGCCTCCTCCTCCTCCTTTCATCTCTCACTGTATACTCACACTTTTCATTACCTGCCTTTTCTTTCAACACACTTTTTAAGAGTTTGAGTTTGTCTAGATACATACTTAAAAGCGCTTCCAAGAGTTTCTTAACTGAAAAATGTTCTTGGTCTCTGAAAACTTGGAAAAAAAATGTTCATCTATTTTCAGTAAAGAAGCACGATCAGTAGAGAAGCTCATGCTACTTATAATTGTGTTCAAACATAATGTAAATCTTAATTAACAAAAAAACCATATTCTAATTATATTGTTAATATGAATGCAGGTATGCAGCATCGGAGAGAAGACCCAAAACCCCTTCACCCCAAACGCTTTCTTGATTCGTTACTGGGATAACAAAATCACAAACAACTTACCAAAGCCGCACTTTCTTCTCAACAAAGCGTCACCCCTAACCGCCGCGTTCGCCACAAACCACAAGGACAGTTTGTTCAGTTCAGCTACGGGCAGCGAGTAAGGGTGAGATGAAGAGGTGCGTGAACGGAGAAGGTGAATGGTTGGAAGGGCAATGTGGATTGTGGTGATTGGGTGGGTGAAAGGAATAAACGGTTTCTTGTCTACGAGGCAGATTTGTTGGACCCAAATAGCAAGGCTGGTGTTGCCATCTGTCACTTGGATATGGGCCTCCAACAATTGGTATGTAATGCTACTGCCTATCCAAACTCAATCACTTTCTTATTGCTATCTTTTATTATTGTTCATTCAAAATTACAAATTTTAATCAATATTATAACTCAATCCAAAAAATTAATCATTCTAATTATAATTTTTTAATAAATTTTAACTAATAAAAAAAAGGGTTAGAATGAAAGCATAAGATATTGTCGCTCAACATTTTTTAATTTCATATTAATGTGCTACAAATTAACTTCTTAATAACGATATTTTTTTAAAAACAATATTCATAATAATAATATTACACTCAGATTCTTAAGTTAATTATTTTAATTCAGCTATAATTAATTAAATAAATTACTAATATTATTTATTTAATCAATGATTAGACGTCACACATTATGTGTCTATAATTATAGTCAATCATTATATGACATGTATTTAAATTTTTTAATTTGTAAAAAAATTAGTAACACTTGATTATATGTTATATAAAAATTAATTAAAAATTATATACACTAAAACCACCTAACAATTTTTCCTTAAACCATTGATATGGATGTATTAACTAAAGCTACCAGTTCCATGAATAAGACAAGAAATATAAACCTACAAAACTAGAGAACAAGAAGACAAATCCACACGGGCTTCATTTTTTATTGGCATAGGAAAACAATATGAATGCAGGAACTCGAGCCGAATTAGCATAGGGTGAAGTAGAATTAGTGTCTGATTTTAAACTCTATGATATAGGTTAGGAAATCTCTAATAACTTCTAGAAAAATTATGATTTGAAACTTTCGTACCAAAAACCAAACATTTAGGCAATACAATATGCACAACGCTTGTTTTTCTTTAATTTGTTCCACAACCATTTGTATACCGTTTCTCTCTTTTTTTATAACTGTATTCACACTCAAAAATAGTAACTAATTTTTATTAGTAAGTGTGAGCACATAAATGATGAGTATGCTAATGTGTGCCATCCAATCATTTGTATGCATTGCTCTATGAAACTTCATCATTCACATACAAACACATTTCACATTCTAACCCACAAGCGTTCGCAACTCAACTGTTGCACAACCTACAACCTGTCAGTCTCTATCCACAAAATTGAGGAACATGCACATACCACCTCATTTCATCTCTCACAGTACTCACACCTCCATCGCTTCCATATAATTCTCCATTACCTCATTCTTTTAAATCTTAATTATCAAGATATTATATATTATTATATTAATCATAATACCAATATGCATGAATGCAGGTTTGCAGCTTGGGAGAGAAAACGGTTAACCTGTTCACCCCAAAGGCTTTCTTTAATCGTTATAGGGACTAAACCCTAAACCCTAAACTTTTAGCTACACGCCGATCCCACCTTCGGCACCCATAATCTCGTCTTGGCGTCCTACTCTGACGAGTTCGTTGGGTATGCAAAGAAAAGGGTGGTGAGAAAGAGAAGTTTGGATTGTCTAGGTATGAAACGTTGTGGCAACACTCGGTGAGGGAGTGTTAGTGTTACTGAGTCACCAGAGTTTGTTTCCCTATTTGCTTTACTATTGCCATTCGGTTCCCAAGGTTGGATTTGTTGGACCCGAATGATGAACCGAGGTGTCACTTGGACGCCATCTCATGGTGCTTTCTTGGCCCTTCGGTTGGGACCTGGGCGAATTGAACTGTCTCATTATTGGATCACTCGGAGTGATATGACTTGAACTATTGCTAAATAAAATGTAACATGCCCCTACCCCACACAAATGTGCTACATATTTTAATTAACATCCATTCCCTGTTTCCCTTCTTGTCAATCAAAAGCACGGGCAGCCTAAAACTCTAAATGCAAAGAGCGACAAGTATTTGTGCCATGCAATTCGGTAAACATCGTAAAAGCATAGAGTATAGAGTAATTCGGTAATCATGAGTGTCAAGCGATGCCTATAATCTTCGATTTACTCCTGGTTATCTGTGCATCGGATATTCACTGTCTTTTTATATAAATCAGATTCTATTGTTTTCATTTGTTTGGCCAATATGAAACGAAGATATGGGCAGAACTGGCAAACCCAAATACCAATGCCCTTTTCTCTAAATTTAACTGAGACGCTGTTGGTTGGCAACGCATACTCAAGTTCTTCTAGATATGACAGGAAAGAAAGTGAAGTAAAACAGCACAGAAAATGGACAAAATGGTGCGGCAGGAAACTATATTTATGCTAACGGGTTATACCGTGGCTGACGAGTCTCTTTTACAACATTACAATAACTCTGCTACACCATTTTGCAGCCCTCACTTAGATTAACACTACTAACTGAACAAAATCTGGAAGCAATCATGATGAAGAAAAAAAGTCAACCAACTATACCCTGTATACACTCGCTAATCCAAAAATCTTATGTACTGATACAGTGCAGTGATGATGATCAATGACCTCAACTTGAACTTCCACACAAAGTAGGAAGTAGTAAAGCTCAACGGGCTGTGGTCGGCAGATAGTGTTGAGAGCAATGTCACTCCGTTGACAGAAAGAATTACATACCACAATTAAAATATAAAACCTGCAGAAACCACCAGGATTGCTGATCTCAGTTCACTAGTTGGCCTATACAGAGTAGCCTTCCGCTATTTTCCCTGTTTTTACACGCCCATAGATGTAGAAGAATGCCAAATTCATCCCACGCGAGACGAGAACTCATCAATACCAGTTTCCTAATTATAAATCTTTACTGGCTTCTCAAAAGTGTGGCGATTCTGAAACAAAACCCATGTAATTTGAAATGACGTAACAAACAAATTTTATCAACCTCATCCGGTGTTACCAGAACAGTGGACGCCAGAAAACAATTAAAAAGACCAAAATGCGCTTAAACAAATCAGATCTTGCGGGGGAAGTTACTAACCTGGTTAACAGCATAAGATCTTTTAGGAGCATTGTCAGTATGCTCCAATCCAAGATACTGCTCCCAAGCACCATAAACATCTCTCCTCTACCACAACATACAATACAAGCATAATGCAACATAAATTCAAACATATAAAAATGCTGCTAAATATTAATTGAATTAACACAAAAAAAAAAGAGGGAATCCAATTATAATTGAATATACCTGAAAACGACTGGATACAATGTCAGAATCCTGAAGGTACTCAGGACGCCCTAATGAGAAAAAAGCAAATTTCCACTGGCCAAACAAGAAACACGATAAGAAAAAAAAAGTAGATAAACATACATCAAATTTACTAACATTTATACACAATGATACTTCCATCATTCGAAGCAAAATTACTCGAAAAGGAAGAAGCATAATATACCCATAGTACACACGAAAGAGGAAATACCTTGACAAACTCATCATCGGGAACTTGAAGTTTCTTCTGTATTCGTACTTTAATTTCAGACAAAGTCTCCCCTTCACGTATGACCAAGAAAAAGGGTTCCCCAAAGTTCTGAATTTGCTGTCATATCAAATCAAATGGGGAAATAAAAAGTTACAAAAGGTTTGGCATACTATTATCGTCAGGATAAAGCATCAAAGCCATCAAAATATACTGCACTAAGCAAAATGAATCAAGTAAAATTATATACCATTTGGTTCTGAGCTGTGTCTTTAGTGAAATGATACACATGGATTAGACGATCATGAGGACCCAGATTTTTCTCCTCTTCTGGAATCTGCAATACCACAAGAAAAGTAACTCACTTATTTTGTTACATAAACTGAAATGTAAACTGTAATTGAGTATTTAGTATCCACTGGTGCAGTCATTTGAAAAAATAAAAGCAGGAAAACTTCATGGACTGAAAGCTATCTCCTCCTTTCCCAGCCCCACTCAATCAGAAAGAGATGACTACCTCCTCTGCACGTAATGTCCAGTACTGATCATTAATGTTTTCAATCTTTTCATTGGGAGGGAAGACCTGCACAAACAGAGGCAGGATGAAATGAGCATATTTCAAAAAGAAAAACTTAGTACTTGAATTCTGACTCCCCAATAATTTGGTCAGAAAAATAATCAAGGATAATAATTAATTCAGGAGCAATGAAAATAGATGCAATGCAACACCTTGTATATCTTGTGATAGAAAACTTCAAGCAACCTAAGTTCAGCTTCAGGATCAGACAATTCCACCTGTAATAACAGCAATAGTTAAGGAGAAATATTAAAAATCATAACCTGAGGAAAAGATGACTACATAATATTAAAAAAATTGCTACTTCACCAACAAAGCCGGCAAATATGGATTCAGGTATCCTTAGATTTAATACAGAGAAAGCCACAAGTGCATATTGGTTGCAGTTGTGATTTCAGTGCTCTGTAAGTATATAATTTAGGCAAATTAACGAACTACACAATACTCGCGCAAAATCACCTTTGTTTTCAGATCATCAAGGACATCCCCCACAGTGCTCTGCTTTGGGAGCCTGATGGTATGAATAACCACCTGAATAAACAATTAAAAAAGGGTCATGGAATAAATCTAGATAAAAACTAAAAGAAAACCATATCACTATATACTCACTTCCTCCTTGGTAGCATGGTGAAATGCAACTTTTAGAGTTTTCAAACCTTGTAATTCTGGCAGAGGGATGTCAAGTACTTCATAGTACAATATATCCGAAGTCTGACATGTATGAAAGAAATAAGATGTTTTGTTTTTAGATAAGAAACAGGATGAAATATTGAACAATAAGTCAATAATTACTTGATTGTAGTGAACCAGCATATCAGACAAATGTTCTACACCACGATACTTAATAGGCTGCGGTTTTGGTTGTTGAGAGTAGCAATTGTGAGGGGTAAGCCTAATTATGGATGGATCATCCAAACCAAGTTGTTGAGCCACTCTCTCCACCACATCATCATACGTAAAGAGCCTTGACCTATAAATTAATATACAGAGTATACGATAAGGATGCAATTCTAAGAATAATAATATACAAAAAAAATATTTACATGTTCTCTCAAGTAAAATACTGCAATATATTAAATCTAAGGACTTGCTCCAATAAATTACACAATGCTTACATCTCCAGGCAGAAGTCATCTTCCTTGGGTTTATCTAGAGATCGAAAGTGAACAACCTAAAATACATAATTAGATTAAAAATAAATAATAATAAAAATAGCCAATATCTTAGAGTAAAAAATAATGAAACTTGAAAGGTATAGTGGATATGCACACAGATATGTGCAGCAGTGAAACAAAGGGGAAAGAGGAGGAAGTGGCAGAAAATCAGACATAATATCATGACTGAATAAGTGAGCAGTTTTCATTTTTGTGTGACATTAATCCAAAAACGCCACCTTTAATTGAACTACAAAAAAATATATATATATATACCTGGCGGTTGTGCACATATTCTAGGTATGAAGGCACATCTGGATAACGGACATGTTCCTCACTGTCTATAGCAGGAGCTTTCTGAAAGCATATAATATCTCCATCTTCTAACTGCAAATTTTGAAAAACAAATCAATAAAGCAACCAAAGTACAGTAACTCATGCATCAATAATGTTCATCATTTACCTGACTTGCTCGAAAAGTTACTTTCTTATCAATAGGTTCACACATTACGTTGGGTTCAAACTTGATTTCCTGAACAGCAATAGTAGGCATAGTTACATCACAAATGCCACATGATTCAAGTATCATTGAGATCAGAACCTAAAGATGCAAAAATAAAAAAGGGGGGGTTCTTCCCTTGAGGTAAGGCTCATGCAGAATAGACCATTTTTCTTGGAACATAATGCATTATATTTGTCATCAATCATCAGTAAGTTTAGTTACTAAACAAATGAGGCCGAGATTGCTAAATCCAAGCCTAATATGTCAAGAAGCAAATGGTGTTTAGATCACACAAGGATGAACTACAGACTCAAAATCTTCATGGCGTTTTGCAACTGATAAATATTAAATAAGAGAACACAAACAAACCTCGTATAGTCCAATCTCTTCATCAGGATCATAACCAGCCATTTTATTCAACTTCGTTAAAATTTCTGATGGCTTACCAGTACTCTTCACAAACATCCTTCCAACATAACTACCACAATAGAGAAATTCATCTGATGTCAGCAAAGGTTCACCTTTGACCACATCCAAAAGTTAAAATGAAGATATTACTCAGTACCTAAGCTCCTCTTTTTCAGGATCATATAACTTGAAGAAAAGTAGTATATCATCCTTTGTCTTGTCAGGTGGTGCAATGGGACGTAAATCCTAAATAACGACATATATAGTTTGTCAAAAGGACAGAATTGGGAATTAATGTTTCATGCTATCAAAATGGTATACAACTTCCATATATACAAATGTTACCGGCCCAAGCTCCACTTCCAAAAACAACTTTAATTCTGCATTGTGAACCTTGTTTGATACCTCTCTCAATTGTCCAACCTGCAATGCAAATCAGATTGAGAAAAAACAATAAACAACTTCAGATCAGAGAGAAATAGTAACAGATTTTTTACTGAATAACCCTTCTAGAGGAGTGAATTTTCATTTAAACAATACACTGTAACAGCATATTTAATTACAGCAATCCTTGATTTATAGCTATACAAAACTGTACAATTAATGAAATAAATACAGGAATAAATTAGGAAATATTGAATAGTGATTATAGGAGCTGTTTTAAATATTAAAAGATGCTAATGATCAGGACAGCTAGTAATCAAGCTGATTCTATTAACAAATAGACATGCCACAAAGTATGGATCAAAAAGAAGACATGCCACAAAGTTAAGTACAAAAAGCGGTAGGATATAAATAAAAAAAATAAAAAGTTAGCACCACCACCTGCATAACTAGAGAAAACCAAACCACAGGATCCCAAAAAAGTAGTATAAAAAATATATATACAGGTTGCTTTTTATTCATTTTCAGTAAATAAAAAATAAGTAGCCAACCATGGCAGAATGAAATAATTAAAAGCAAACCCAACAAATTAACTGTTGGACGTTGGTTCAGCCCGAGAAATAGAATCTCAAATAAGCAACTGTCCAGGACAATTATGCAATTAGCTTTTAGTTTTGGACATGATGCATAGAACAGATTCAGCATACGGCATGTGTGAGGGTTATAGGAGCGTTTTAAAATACAAAGGGTTATAGGAGCGTTTTAAAATACAAAGACAACGAGTGGGGGAGGACATTTCCCTAATGCATGAAACACAAATATCAGAGCTGGAAAAGCAATGGATGTAAATGTTCAAGGTGAGTAATGAGCAAAATAATACAGAAAAGCTTCAAGAAAGCTCAAGAATTTACAGATTGTGCTTCCTCCATGTGTGTCAATGGTCGATTAGGACGATAGGTATGGTTTTGCCGCTTTGCCCATAGCCAAAAGCGCTGGAATTGAACTGGTATGCCAAACTCTTTGGCAACCTCTTCCTGTGTATCTCACAGATCAGCAAGCAATCAGATAAAAAAATTCAAACTTATGAAAGTAGAATGCCTTTTAAGCATTCATCTAGTAAGCATGGATACTTTGTATCATATCATAACTGTGTTAGATATGTATCCATGCTAGACAATTCATAAATACTTCGAATTCTTTTAGATGCATTGTTATTTGTCTACTTCTCTTTTTAAACTTGTATGCAAAATTAAATAAAATAGCATAATTAGATGAATTTTAACATTTTATTTTGTCAACAATAACTTGCAATCATTGTAAAGACACGAAATCACTTTTTTTATCCAAGACTTTCATTTTATGTTAATTTTAGATTGATTTGATACATTATATTATAATCATGTAGTGTGCTATAATTTTTCAAAATTTGTTGTATCCCCACGTTCGTGTCAATTATGTGTCCCATGTCATTTTTGTGCTTCTTAGATCATCATAAAATTCAAATAGAAAACCAATAAACATACGACCACAAGGATTCATATGATATATGTTTCCGTTCAGTAATAGCATCACAAGTTTTATATTTTAACACTTCTAAAAATAATTATTATATCAGAAGATGAAGCTAAAACTAACAAAATTTACTGCAGAGAACCAGACAAAATCGTACAAGAAACAAATAGGGTATGCCAGGTCAAAACACATGTAGCAGGGGAGCTAAAAAGTTTGATTAATGATAATACCTTAAAAAGGTTAAAAGATGTCTGCTTTTGCACACGGAAACTCCTCACTTTGTCATGGTCTACTAGATCAAAATATATATCCTTTCCAATCTGCTGTGTAAGGTCTTCATCTCGTGCCACCTAAGAAGTATCATATGTAATCAGTTATATCAAAATACAAATTGACTACGCAACCCACAGCATCTATGTAAAGACTCAAATAGTACTCAATTCTAGAATAGCAAGTCAGGAATTAGTCAGCTAGAAACCTTTATAATAGTGTAAAGGTGAGCCTCTGCCTTTTCTTTCTTTTTGTGCTCTTTTTCTTCTTGTTCCTTCTTCAACCTCTCCTGCATTAATCCATTGTAGAAATTCGGTACAAATTTTCCAGAATAAAGCAACAGAAATGGTGCAATAGAAATTTAAAAGACAACAGCAAAGTGAGCTTGATTATATTTTGGGTTTAGGGTTTAGGGTTTATGCAAAGTTTGAATATCTGTAAGAGTGATAAACTTACATATGTGTAAGTTAAAGCTATTCTTACACCAATAATTTTGTATAAAATGTGATTTTCATCTATCTTAATCATTGAATTATTACTATATATTAAATCCAATAAAATAAGATAAATAACTTATTCTTGTTTTTATATATTTCAAAAGTATATATTATATCACTTTTAAATTTTGTCAACAATGGAGTCTGAACCTAGAACCCCATGCAAACTACCAACCCCCCACGTGAATGAGGTATCAAATAATTTTTGGATTAATCTAAAATTTTGCAAATATGATCTATTTGATAAGAACTTTTAATCCAATAACAGATTTTGGATAATTATTCAGCAAAAAGTTGTTAAATAGAGTAAAAAGTAGGTGCAAATTACACCAGTGTAAGTTGGTCCCTCATATGGATATAGATAGATAGATAGATAGATAGATGACAAAGAAAAAAAGACTCGGTTGAGAACAGTCATTGAATACAATGTAATATCTGAATAAAACATGCTTATCATAAATAAAAAAAATCAGCCATCTGAATTTATTTTGCAAGTTAAATTCAAATGAATAAGACAAACATGTTGATATATGACTTGGCTTGATTTATTTTGTGCCTACGGACCTAAGAATAGTCACTTACCCTTAAATGTTCAGCAATGTCTTTTTCATCCACATTGCATATTACTTTCTCCTTGTCAGCTTCACGTATATACACCAGCATATAAGCATTTGAATATTTGGTGAATTTAAAAGGAGTGTTGTTAAATCCAGGATTTGTCTGTGGTAACTGTTAAAATACAAGTGGTTAAATAATCAACAATTAAATGATCAAAGATAGCGATCAATCGCCACAGCCAATTGAAAAAAAAAAAAAAAAAAAAAAGCAATTACCTCTTCCTCACCACCATATTGCTCCTCTAATGCCCGTTTAGTGTCTTCTTTAGTCACCCTCTCATCATCAAATTTATACCTAATAGTCATATACATTCAATCAAAGCATGCAGGGAAGTGAACACTTGGATTATAAATATAAGCTAATATTCCTAGATAATACATTGCGTGCACTAATTTGATTACATGTATGTATTATAAATAAATATTAAAACACTTGGATTATGCATTTTAATATCATACATACATACATACATACATATATATATATATATAAATTAATATATAGTTATCAACAGTCTCTAGAAAATGTAGTTATCATATACCCTGTGCAGTATTTAGTTTATTTTAATTCATGATAACAGGGTATCTATAGATCACAGTTAAAAAATCAGTATAAATATTCAGAAGAATTCAGACTGAGAGCTCTTGTATACATACCACTGCTCAGAGAGCGTTGGCCTGATAAAAGCATAATAATGTCCACCATGCACACCACCACTGTGAACCAAAACACTGGTGAAAAAATTAAATCTGTCAAATAATGAACATATGGCTTCTAGAAAACCAAAAACGAAATTGGGCATCGTCCACCAAATAAATTATCATGAAGCAAGCACAACTACTAAAGAAGTCACGAAAAGAGATCAGTAGGATCAAATACTGCTGGTATTAACACTACATTACCTATGAAGGGTGTAAAGATTACGGACATTCCTATCAGCATCGGGTGACAAATATTTTCCATTCTCACGATCAAGGTCAAGTTGCAAGGGAAACTCATAACGATCATTAATCTACAAGGCAGGAGAAAAATAGAAAATTAATCTACCAGATATAGGAAGAGAGTTTAACCATTCCATCAAAAGAGAAGAACCCATGGACACAGAAAAATAAAACTAATGCCATGATCCCTCTATAGAAAATATTCCTTCGGGTGATTGTTTCAAATGATGTACATAAATTTTAAGTTCATATATTCGCACACGCATGCACAGACAAACAAACAAACCAAAAGATTTTACCACCCAGAGCAATGAAAAGCAAATCTGATTTAAAAATATATATTTAGAAAAATGCTTGCAGAAATTCTTCATGATAGACACTACTGTCCAACACAAGACGTGTGCTGAATCACATTCTTGCATGAAGTAATGGTATTGTAAATGAATACAAACCACAAATAAACAAGGAAATCACCGTAGATTGTCCAGCATAAGCAATTAATTTAATCAAAATAATCTTCAATGGCATTGATACTGTAGCTAGAATAAACTGTCTGCATCTTACTCTCACTGAATGCCAACTTCATCATATGCCAGCAAATAAAGCACCTAGAGAAGAAAATATGATATAGAGCAATGAATCTGTTGACTACTAACCTTTACCATAGTATCCCGCATAAAGTCATATTCAAATCTTTTAAGCTGAAGCTGAAGAACAGGAGGGAAATCGATGAATAGAACACCCTTCTTGGCATCCTGGAAAAAATGAAAATTCATAGGTTAATACGTGAAACTGGATTAAAAAATGTACACATGATTGCATTCTTTCAGTAACAATAAGAAACTTAATTGCAAACAAAATTATCTCTGTACATTCAAAATATAAGAACTTAAAAATTCAGAACTTCTACAAATGATTTATTACAAGTAGACTTGATTTTGAAATTAACAATTGCAACCAACCTGCAAACCATATTGTTCAGCATGATATTTGTTGTCCCCTTCAAGACGCTCAACTTCAACATACTTGTCAAAGGAAGCATAAACATCAGGACAGCCTTTCACATCAAGCTGAAGGTCTGCAAGCATATGTAAGACTAAATTAGAATCAAGTGGCAAGGTACAATTAAACATACAACTAACTTCTGTGTGCATGTAAAAGTACCATAAAATGACTCCTTTCTAGTTGATTTATAGTCCACATTGATGCATTCAATGTAGTTCATATGATGCCCTTCAAATAACTTCTGTATAGTTCCCTCAACAACAGTTCCCTAAAAACCAAAATAAACATATTGATCATGAATTTGATACAGTATTCCATAAAAAGTTGTGTACAAAACATTAAAGGTCTTCCCATTACCTTCATTTTGTCTTCAAGTTTTTCACAAAGGACTCTGTTCAGTTCTTGAACATCATGCTGCATGAAAGAATCATATGTATCCCATCCAAAAGATTTTGTAAGCTCCTTTGTTGCAACACTGGTGTCACTATATTGGAGCTTGTAGAATAAACTTTGCAAAGCCAGAGGAATGCTTCCAGAGGGCATGTCATTCTCTGTTGTTGGCATATGGTACACAGCCTGAAATATGACACATCCAAGACCCATGTCCCAACTTCCTCATCATTATCCAGAAAAACAATTAAACTTCAGAAAGGGGAAAAATAAAAATAAAAAATAGTTCCTGACCTTTCGAAAATAAGGAATATGGTATAAAGTTTGGAGAAGAGAATTCATATAACAAGTAGCTCCCTGGTTCTTAAGCCCAACATAGCCAGTCTCCTTTTTTGAATCATATGTCCAGTAATCAACAATTCTACGAACAAGAACCTCGGCTTCAACTACAAGAGTATCATTCACAAGATACCCTCTACTAGGATCATACAATTCACCAAGAGGCATGAAGGATGTGAAACCCCAATCACTTTCTCGTGCATTGAATTGGTGCTGTGTGTCTACATAGTGAAAAATGAAGTTACAACAAGACACTTTGGCTATGCCCAATAATTATAAGCATCTTCACTTTCTTTCCTTGTTACATTTGTTTCTTGATAAATGCTAATGATTGTCTTTAGGGCACTTGTTAAGGATTCATAAATACAAGGTACTAAATAAAAGAGAAAACATTTTAACTTCTAAATAAATTTACATGCATTAAATAGTAATAGTTTCCATTTTTATTAACAAGTGCCCTTAGGGCATTCATTAATGAGAGTGGGGCCCTTGTTTTATTTAACAGGTTAATCATAACAGTTCATTTAAGATAAGTAATATAACTTTATCCATATTTAGATGCAATGTTAAAAGCAAAAAGAACACACACACGCACACTCATATACAAGTAGATGTTTCAAGTTTAGCAAACAAGTTCAATGAAGTGAGTGAGAAGACAAAAAGCATATGAAAAGAAGCACCATGTTAGCCAATTTTGTTAGGTTTTGAAATTCTGATGGGTATATGCAAAATAAGCGCTCAATGACACTGAAATGGAGATGAGTATGTTATAGCAAGAGTATTACTATGGGGATTTATAATGAGAATAATCTACCAAAAATCATTAACTTTCTCAGTAAAAAAAATAGACTTGAAACAAAAATAGGTTCTTCAAGAATTAAATGCTCTTAAATTAATTGCAACAAAAACCTCACAACTTTCTTCACTTTTAATTCAAGCAATGCTCTTTCCTACATAACTACACGGTGCTTCATCTTGTAACAATTGTAAGGAACAAACTTAATAGACTACCTTTTCTCACAGAGTATTTATTATGGATCTGATTAACAACTGCCAAGCTAAACTGTGCATATCTACTCCAACCATAGGGCAAACTAGCTGAATCTGCAACATCCAAATACATGGACAAATAGTCCACATTGTTTCCTTTTGGGAAAATAAGTACACGCCTGCCCAGTAAAAAAACATGGTTCAGAAGAGATCATTAAAGATGAGCACGTCAATAATCAATTCAGACAAGCATGATACCATTTAAAACCACCAACAACAAATACATCCGAATAGAGCTTCTTTGTATTCATCCTAGAGAAGCCGTCAATTCTCCATGTGAATCTTGACGATGTAGGATCCTCAACAGGCTGATTCTCCACAGTGTTGACAGCATCAGGTTGAGCCACAACTAACGGTCATCAACATAAATGAAAAAAAAAAAAAAAAAACTAAGTAGCATGCCTTAAATCAGCTGAAAACCAGGGGGAAAACTATAAATGAACTAGATCCTCTACTTACTTCAAGGAAAGATGAGTAAAGAGAGAGAGAGAGAAATAATGACACCACACGACCAATACAGACATTGAAAATACACAACCTCCCCAAAACGTAAACTAACAAGAATTTAAGAAATCACTTTTTGTATGGAAAACCTAGAACTCTCAGACCAATTCGTCACTTATTTCTTCCCTCCCTTTCTCTCTGGCAACCAAACAATGCATGAAGTGGTTCCCCGAACTCTAACAGCAATTTGAATCGATCATACAAAAGCCAATAAAAGGAGCAACAACAAAAAAAAAGCGGGGGTTTCTCCACGGATCAAAAGAGTGAGAGAGCAACAAGTACCTTCCATGGGTTGGTGATTATTCTCAGCCGAATCCGTGTGCGACGGGACAAGCATCTCCTCGTCCTCCTGCTGCTGCTGCAAAAACCAAAACACCAAACAAAAAAAAAAATCACCACTTTCACCCTACTTCGGATCCACCGAAGAAACCACACCCAATCAAATCCCCAAAATCGAAGCAGGAAATGCATCGTAATTGGAGCAAATTCCAGTCTCGCAGATCAAAACCAGAACCCCTAGACGAAACCCCATGACTCCCCCCCTCCCCCGGCAACCCGAATTGAAAATGAAATTGACACCATTGGGCGAAGCAGCAAAAGCAACGAAATCACGGAAACACGAGAAAAGAGAAATAGAAGCGAAATTGAAAAGCGCGAGTGATTGAAAGGGAGCACGGGGAGTTGCAGAGTGAGAGGGTTGGGAACGTACGTCAATGGGAGCAGGAGTCATGACAGTCATGGCGATTGCGCAATTGACCTCGCGTGGCGTCACTCGTGGTGGAGCAATGGAAGAGAGAGAAAGGGGGAAGAGCAGTGTAAGAAAACGAGATCAATCACCAGAAGCTATTGCTATTGCTGTTGCTCGAGACGAGAGGGAGAAATGTATGTCTTTCGTTTTTATTTGGGCCTTTGGGCAATTTCGGTATTTCACTGCTACAATTCTGGGCCGAATTTCTATCATCTTCTCTTCAATAACTATAACTGTGGAAAAACTAAAGAACATTGCTCCTATATCATAGTCGTAAATATGGACTTTCTTACATTACACTTTTTTTTTACCCTTGTCTCATCATCTGCTATATTTATTCTAACACGGTAATAAATCCTAATTATTTTTCATTTATATTTCTTTAGTTGGAAAAAATACAATGCTAATATTTTTCCAAATTCAGATAGTCAATAGCAGAACAATAAGGGTTAAAGGAATATTGAAGAAAAAAATTATTTATTTAATTATGTAATGTTTTAAACATGTTCAAAGATAAATATTTATTAGTATTTATTGGGAAATTTATGAGAATTTTACTTATAATATATGAAATTCAAATTTCATTAGGGTTTATTGGATAAGTTTCTTTTAAAAATAGAAAGAAAAAATAAAATTTACTTTTTCACAAATTAAAAATAAACTTTTGAAAAAACAATAAAAGTTAATTTTCATTTTTAAATAAAATAATTTTATTTTTTCCATCTGTTTTTTTTGTGTTATTTGAGAAATTTGTCCAGAATAGGCTTTTATTTAACTAATTCATAGAATACGTGTTTATTTTTATATCATAAAATTTTATAATAAATACATATTTTTAATATATAAATTATGTAATGAATAACTGTTTTGTATATAAATTATATTTTAAATTTATAATAAATAAATTATATTATTATACAAGGTTGTTTTAATTATTGAAAATCTCTTTTAAAATTATTTAAATGAGTTTTAAAGAAGATAAATTGAGAGTAACCAATGGTTAAAAATCGAGATTCAAAGTGTATTTGAAATGAATGAAAAAATAAAATTAAATGCTCAGTGAGATATATGATCAATGGGAGTAAAAATCATTTTAAAAAATTTATTATTCTAAAATACCTCCTGAAAATACTTTTATTTAGAAATAAAAATAGTTTATAAAACCACTTCGGTACAAAAATGATAATTTAAATTTATGGTATAAAAGTAAATTATAACTTTGAGTTTTTTTTTTTTTGAAGCAAATAACTTTGAGTTATAACATGCAAATTTACTTAAATCGTATAAGATTATTATGAATCATAAAAGTCGATCTTTATGTATTTAAAGTAATCACGAGGAACCCCAAGCGTGTGGTTCAGCAGTAGGGATTGATCCACACTTAAGCAAGGTCAGGGGTTCGAATCCTGCCTTGTGTATGCAGCCGCGTTAAATCTTGGGGCCAGCTATCCCACCTTTTGAGGTGCCTCCAACGTAAAATTACTGATATACATGCTTGTATGATGGTAAAATTACCATTTCATGCTAAGAAGTGTAATTCTTTTAAGAATATATATATATATATATAACTTTAACTAAGTGTTACACCGCTCAATAACATCCAACCGTTAGATTGAAAGTTCATATCTCTTAGATCATATATGTCAAATTTTATATTAATCTAAGATGATTTGATACTTCATTCTCATAAAACAAAATTGACGTAATATATACATTTCAAAATATACTAAAATATGAACACTTTGATTACCTTCAAGTTGTTGTTCAATTTTAACAAAATTTGACATATATGATCTAAGAGATATGAACTTTCCATCTAACGGATGGATTTACAAAATTCACATTTAATATAAAGTTATCGAGCGGTGTAACACTTAGTAAAAGTTACACTGGTGTCGTTTGAACCCTCCTCATATATATATATATATATGGGAGCGTATCAAGTGAGAAGTTTTTATTGTGAGAAGGTGAGAAGGTGAGAAGGTGAAAATATAACCCTTAGATTAATCAAGTGAGAGAAAATTTGGGATTTAATCAAGTGAGAAAAAATTAATCTAAGGGTTATATTTCCACCTTCTCACCTTCTCACAATAAAAATTTATCACTTGATACGCTCCCTATATATATATATTATATATATATATATATATAATACCTGATAGTATATTTCAAAACATCCATTGAATTCACGTCAAGTAATAAAATAAATGTATGTTTAAATTTTTGTAAAAATACTTATTGAGAGAGAAAATATAAAAAAATTGAAATGAGTTTTTATATAAGTTAAATTATTGTAAATTAAAAAATAGATAAATTAATATGAGAGGTATTGTAAAAATCAATTTATATAAAATATGTTTTCATAAATTTTCCTAAAATCACTTATAAAAAAATAGAAATAAAAGTATTTTATAAACTAAATTTAACTTATATATAAGTTAAAATATTTTTTTATGAAATTAATTAATTTGTAAGATTTTATGAATCAGTACATAAATTAATTTTATCTTGTAAAAAAAATTTCTTATAAGTATTTTTGAAAAAAAATATTTAAACAAACTTAACATTAAAAAAATAATAAGATAGAAATTACATTTATTAGCTCTATCGGGACTTAGAGTAATATTGTTTCTAACATGCATTATTATATTATATTATACTATGTTATATTATATTATATATATATATAGGGAAAAAAGAGTCATTTTGTGTCTTTTAATTATTTAAAAAATAATAAAATAAAAAAAAATAATAAAGTAGATATAAGTAGTTATGAAAGAGTGTGAGAAAGTCAATAATTTATTAAAAAAATTTTAAAAAAATAAGAGAAGAAATAATGAAATAAATAATTATTAAAAGAGTATAAAGAAGTTGATAATCATATGAGAAATTACATTAAATTTTTTCTAAATAATTAAAAGAATTTAATGGTCCAATTAAAGGTTGAAATAAAAACTAGTTATAAAATGGAATATTTATTTTATTTATTAGTACAGATTTAATATCTTATGTGTGTAATTATAGTGTTAATAATTACAAAAAGTAAATTATATTAAATTTTATAATTTTTTATTTACCAAGATTAACGATAAAAAAACTCCAATCTAAGATCTTTAAAAAACTTTTTTTAATCAGTCTAAGATCTGTAAATATTAAAAATTGTATTTTACTTACACATTACTTTTATTGTTTTTAATAAATCTTTTAGACGAGCAAAAAAAAAACCACATATTACTCGTGCGGCCATATATTTTTTTTTTGCAGTTGCGCATGCGGTTTAAAAATAGATGAATTATTTAAAATGATATTATATTTTTTTATCTTATTTTTATATTTATTTTTATCTTTTATCTATTAACATATTCATTTTAATTTTTTATCTTTTATATTTGAATTATTTTTTCTTTTGAAATAATAATTATTTTTAATGATATGATTCTAAATTAATTTTTGATTTATTCACCCAAATAAAAATTATAAAATGTAATTAATGTAACGTAGTAAGTTGATTCAAAGGTTTAGTTGTGACTAGAGAGGAGAGTATTTAAGGTTTTTTCTAAGAATAAAGCCTCATAAGTTCATTCTCAAAAAAATATAGAGAGAAGTTTTAGAGAGAAAAACTCTAGGTCCGTGAGCTCCTTTCTCTCCCAAATTTCTCTGTTTGATTATTCTTCTTCTCTGAAACACTAATTAACTCTTTCTGTCTTTTTCTTGGAATTCAAGCTAGGAAGCTTGTTTTTTGAATATTGAAGTTTACGAGTCGAGTTTCGGAAATAAATTCTTCTTCTTCTCAATTCTTGGCTTTTCTGAGCCAAATTTCAGGTGAGGGAAACTAGAATGTAGGTTGTTTGGTTGCATGTGAGTTTAGGAACTTAATTGATGCATGAATTTTGAGAATCCGTGGTTGGATTAGATAAATTGCTCATTTTTTGGAGTTTTGAAAAAATGGAGTTTTTGGTGATTTTGATGCATCGGGTGGGTGCATGTTGAATTTGAGAATGTTTCCTAGTTGTATGGAGTCTAAGTACGATATTGCATGGATTGCATGTGGTGGAAATCTTCTAATTTTTTAGGTTTTGATGGAATTCTCAAGGTTTTGGAGGTTGCGGTATGAATTTGCGTCGGGCGCATGTTCTTGGCGTTGAACGTGTATTCATCAAGGGCAACCATTTCTTGATCACTCCGAGCGCGAGGTTAGTCGCGGCGGGCGCGATTGTAAATGGGAGTCTTTGGATGAGTTCGCGCTGGGCGTGAGGAGAACCACACCGAGTGTGATATCAGATAGTGGCCTTGTCTAGCAGGTTACTGGTATGGCGTTGGGCGCAGGGTAGGCGCGCCGGGCGTCGAGACCTCTTGAGGTCTATGTTTAGATGGCATCGGACGTAGGATGGGTGCGCCAGGCGTGTAGACTCCTATGAGTCTCTGTCTTAAGAACGTCGAGGGCAAGTTGATTGCGGCGGGCGTGAATGAGCCTTATAGCTCTCGGGTTGGATGTTAGGCCGGGCGTGAGTATGTTTAGTAATGTTGATTAAAAATGATGTTTATGCATGTTTAAAGTTGAAGATTTAATCATGTAGGTATGATATATGATGTATGGTGGTGTATGATTCATATGCATGCTTGGTAATGATATGTATGAATGTTTAAATATGATATGACATGGGTATATGTTCATATGAGGATGATATTGATTATGATGGTGGATTGACCATGTATGATGTATGATGCATTATTGCATGTGATGTCTTATGGCACGTGTCTAGCCTAGGATTTGAGGAGAGAGAAAATGTTTTCAAACTGGAAGAGCTCACATAGAGTCTCTTGAGAGTGGTGCTTGGATAGGCCACTGTTAAAAATGAGGGTGGTGCTTAGATAGGCCACTGACTTTTGGGTGAGAGTGGTGCCTAGATAGGCCACTGGTTTGGGTGAGTCTCATCTAAGTCCTTAGCTAGTGTTGGAGCGAGTATGAGGTCGAGGGTTATTCCCTTAACCAAGTACTGGGGAAGGTGCATGATTCCTTACAGATAGTCGGTGGACGAACTTCACAAGTGACTTGGTAATGCATGTCAAGGTCGTGGTAAGCTTGTATCCAGCTGTGTTATACCTAACGGTGGAACCGGACTTCCAAGTGTGTAAGTGACATCATCCAAGTAAACCAGAGTGAGGATTTATATCCTGGTTAGCTGTGACCAAGCGGGTGCATTGGGCATGAAAACAGTTAGGGTGGTTTCGGTAGGATTGGGATGTCACTTATGTTGCTCTGCTGTTAGGGAGATCTCCTAGGTATATGCGTGACGATGCATTAGATGATTGATATGCATTGATATTTGTCGTGATGTTGCTATTCTTGCATGAATTCTGTTATGATGAAGTGTGTGGTGTTTGACTTCATGATTGTTGAGTTGCATTTCATGCATGATTAGTATTCGATGGAGTGTATGGTGTGGTTCTATGAGTATGATTGGTAACTTGATAATGGTGCAACATAGACATTTATTTGTATGCTTACATTGTTGATTTTTGAACTCTAGCTTACCCTTTTGTTCCCATGTTAATGGATTGCGATGATTAGGGTTAGATTGGAGCTGGTTGTTGTGACCACTACGGGACGTGGAGTTTTGCCCTTGTGTTAGAGTTATCATTTTGGGTAACTGTTTTGTCTGTACTTGACCGACACTAGAGTGATATTATTTTTGGGATGATTGTACATATATGGTATTATATTTTGTACATAGAAATTTAGTTATTATATATATAGAGTTAATCACCTATACACTGTCGGTATAAAGTTTTTTATATTGGCAACCAATTAGATCTTTTAATTGTGTCATGTCACTGTTAAAAGTAAATGTGTTTATAGTAACATGGCACAATTAAAAGATCTAATTGGTTGCCAGTGTAAAAAAAACTTTACACTGGCAGTATATAGTTGATTAACTCATATATATATATATATATATATATATATATATATATATATATATATGCATGTATGTATAAGTTATTATGTTTTAATATATTTTCTTAGTCCACTAGTTTATTAGTACGATTCCACTAAGTGTAGAGATCACGACGGATCGTTATAATTAACATTCAAATCTAAAAAAGTCATAAATAATGTGAAAATTGTTTGAAAAATATATAAAACTATTTTTTTTTTAATTTTAATTTTCACAATGTTTATCACACTTTTTATTTAAATTTTAATTGAATTCAATGATATTCATGTAAGTGAATTTTATAAAATAAGTTTTGAGTCTTGAATTAGTAAATAAAATAAATAAATTAACCTAAATTTAATAGATAAAAAATCAAAATAAATATTTTAAAAAATAAAAGACTAAAATAATTTTTTAAAATAAGATAAATAACTAAAAAATATAATATAGCTATCATTTTACATATATGATAAATTATATTTAAAGTCTATATTTAAATATTTCATATACGTTAAACATGTGATATTATATTAAATGTAACTCATTAAAATATTCAACACGACATTTTGAACAAAGCTTATGATATTGTTATTTAATAAGATTTGGATTTTTATTTTAATGTGTGTTTAGTATTTACATCTAATAAATTTTATATTATTGAAGTAAAATTTTGATTTTACTGGACAACAATATACCACATTTACGATGTTTTATGAAAAATTTATCTTATTTATTTATTTAATGCACACTGATTAGATAATATTTATTTAATCTTAATTAATAAAAAAAATTATCATAAATTTGCTGTTTTAAAATATTTACTTATTTAGATGAGGTGGACGTGTTTTTATCAAATTTTAATAGGGTACAATTAGGGGTGGGCAAAACGAACTGAACTGAACTGAACTTATAAAAACTATACTGAACTTAAAAGTAGTTCATATGAACTGAACTAAACTAAATATTAGTTCAGACGAACTGAACTGAACTATTCTTTTGTGTCATTAAACTGAACTGAACTATACTATAAAAACTTGAACTGAACTGCAATTTAAACTGCACTAAACTGTTATGATATTTTGAATTGAACAATTTTGACTCATTGATCTATCAAAATAAGACACATTTGTCAACTTTACTTTATTTTCCATTTTATTTAAATTTTTCAAAGGAAAAAAATATAAAATTAAGTCAAATAAACTCAGTGAATTTTAAGCCTAAAAATAAGTAGTTCAACATAACTCAATTGATCCGTTAAGTTCAACAAAATTGATACAATTTTTTTTCAAATCACTTTTTTTCTAAAATTTTGGTTATTAAACTATCGAGCTAATCTATTAAGACATAACATGTTAAACACATTTAATTTTTATTCTTTTATAAAAATAGTTCAATTTTTATAATTCAGTTCAGTTTTTATAGTTCAGTACAGTTCAACTTTACAACAGTTCAGTTCAGTTCAGTTTTTTTTTTAAACAGTTCAGTTCAGTTTTTTTTACAAACAATTCAGTTTTTTATAGTACAGTTCACCACCAGTTCAGTTCAGTTCAGTTCAGTTCAGTTTTTTTTGCCCACCCCTAGGTACAATACAATGGTTATTTATTATTAGTGTAAAAAATTTTACTCGATCAATTAGAAGTTATAGATCATAAAATTTTTAAAATGGCTTTTATAAAAGTTAACAAGATTTTTCATTAATTATGAATAAGGATTGGATGATAGTGTAAAATGTTAGTACATCACCATAAAACTTACTTTAATATACATTTTTTATTTTAAAAATATTTTTTTTATTTATGAATATGGTTTATATAGTGTCTAAAAGTTAATAATTAATGACTAATTTATGTTTATAAACATAATTTTTATTAACCAAACATTATTTTATTATAGATAACAATCGAATCTAAAACTAAAAAGTGACTAATCTACCCTATAATTATCATTTTCACTAACGAAATATTATTTTAACACATTCAAAAATTAAATTTAAGACCACTAAGTCGACCTATGTATTTGAAGATATATCTTACAATTATTAGACAAGATCAAAATAAATATATTTTTAAACTAACATCTAAGTTTATACTAAATTATTCAAGTATTACTTTTTAAATATAAAAAAGAAAAAACATGTTTGGTGATAATATTTTTTAACAAAATATACTTGAATTTTTGTTTAGTTTTAAAATAGAAATTAAAACATTTTTTATTCATATTATTGTTCATGCTCTCCCATTTTTTTTTCTCAATTATTTTCTTTCATCTTCTCTTTAAAAAATTTAAAATACTCTAAAAACGAATTTAAAAGAAAAACAATTAAAGGCACTCTTCATCTCAAAATTCTTACGGCTTGTGTTTTGGCTTATTTTCTGCTGTAAATTGATGTGTAGACTCGTAGATAGAAAATAAAATAACTATTTTGCTGGACGTGTAAGAAAATCGTTTTCTGTCGAAAATTTTATGGCAAACAAGCTATTGACAATATTTACTTTTTTCTTTCTTTCTTCTTTTACTTTGCTTCTTGCAATGTTGTAACTTTTAAAAATTTTATAATGCGTGTGACGACGTGTTGCCATTTATTTGGTTTTCCACTAACTACTTGGTCTTTCTTTTTCTCCTTTTATTTTTTCTAAAGTGTAATTGTTCCAATAAGATGTCTATGTACATCGTTTCGCTATCGTATGTACGTGTTGATTAAACATTAAAGCCATAAAGTGTGCTAAACATGGTATTGATCAACTATACTTTACAAAATAATTTCATTTTTACCGATATGTTCATAAACATCTAGTCAAATAAATTATTTAGCAAGCTGTGGGTAATAAATTAACTACGTAATAGTTTATTACTTAATTACTAATTACTAATGGCATCTTTGAATAAATTTCTTTTAAAATATGAAAAAATAAAACAAATATCTTTAAAAGATAAAATTAGTTTATGCACAAACTAAATTATATAAATTTTTATGTAAAAAAAAATTGTAATTTATAAAAATATATTTCATTTTTTCTTATTTTCTTAATCTAAAATTACTTTTAAGGAAATTTATCCAAACAAAATTTTATTCTTTTTCTATCCACTTGCTTTGAAACAATGTTCATTTAACATTTTTAATAACTTCACAATTTGAGTACGTTGAGACATATTGATAAGTGAAAAATAAACATGCTCTAATCAAAATAATATTAACGTATACATATTTTGCTTCAAAATATTAATGGAATTATAATTATATTATAAAATAATTTATCTATATAAATTTTGCATGTGAGTTGAATATCAAATAAAGCACGAGAGTAGTATTAAGCTCTCCACGATTATTATAAAATTTGTCAATATATCAAACATTGATCACTCTCAATTTTTTTTGCGCTAATGATATGTGTTTTTTACATCATCATATCAATGGAAGAAAAAATCCTTCCTTAATATCATATTTATGCTTATTGTTGGATTATCATATCATTATTGAAAAAATTGTCTATTGTTTTAATTTTTTGGACCTACGACATTTATTTTATAATTAATGTTGTTCTTGTTAATATGATATAGACATATATAACATCAATTGACCGATGTTAAAATTATATATATAATATCAACTAAATAAAGTAAAATAAAATCATATCTTGTTGTACTATGTAATGATTTAGTAAATCACTAAATTTAGGATAGTTTAGTTACTATGCAACAAAAAGATTAAATAAAATATCATCATCCTATAATTCTCATACAATAATTACCTAGTTAACACGTGCAATTTGTACATGTATAAAACAAAAAAAGCAAAATACTAAAATCATAAATCCCTTACGATATTATATACATACCTTGTAAATACATACAATTTACATCGAATACATAACTATATACAAAACAAACTCCACTTGTCAATCAAGCGTTCAAACACAATGTTACATCAAAATATTAGTAATACAAAAGAGTCATCACATGCATGACTTGCCGCCGACCATCCAAACACAACTTACTAATGTTGTTCACTCTCATACCAAATATGATCATTACAATTCTAACCAAAAGAAATAAAAAGGTAAATTTGTGAAAGAAAATCAATAGGACAACTTAACAACTTCATATTAATAATATGTTCAACACAACAATGTACAACTAATGTGTCATCACACATGTCAACTTACAAATATCTCTTACAATAAAGATAAGCACACTAGTAGAGAACAAAATTTTAAGATTGATTATTTTTTTACCTTAAAAAATTAATTACTAAATCAATCTTAAAAGTTGAGCTTTTAATATCGGTTATCGAATAAGAAATCTTAAAAGTATTAATTTTTAAATATCGTAGTAGGTGCAATGGTGGTGGAGCGTTTGAGGGTTTCTCGGAGGGCTTGTGAATGTTGAAAAGTTTTTTTTACAACACTAAAGTAGTGGTGGTAACTACGATCGTGATCGTCGAGGTTAGGGATGTCAACGATGTTGCCATCAAGGTTAGTCACCTTGGCAAGGTCGAGGATGCAATGCTCGTAGTGGGATTTCTCACGGATGAGTTTGTTGATCTCAATATTGAGGTCGTGAAGACGATGCTCCCTAAGGCCTTCATCTTGGATCTCCACCACTTTGTGCTTGCTATTGCATATGATTTGCTAGCACCACTAGTCAACTGTTTCTTCTCTTCTGCCTTCATCGCGATGAAGTGGTTCAACATCAATTGCACCTTCTCATCGTTGAGAGCCATCTTCTTCGGGAATGAAACCTAGCAAAATCAGGTTTTTGATTTTATTGATTAGGTTTAGGATTTGGATGATACGAGCAAACACCGAGGCGCGAGTAGAAATATGGATTGTGTGTTTCATTCATTCTTATGGGACTCTTAAGATTATTTTTTCTATAATCGATCTTAAAAGGTATATCTAATACAACTTTTAAGATCGAGTATAAAAAAAGGTCTTGTATGTTACTTTTAAGATCAGTTATTTTATACCCAAAAAAATTTCACCACATCACTTTTAAGATTGGTTCCCTCTTAACTAATCTTAAAATCCCAATTTTGAATTTGATTTTTGCACTAATGGCAATTTGAGTGGTCAGACCTATCGAACCACATCGCTTGACCTATTGCAACCAAGTCAATTATAGATACCTTTAGGCCTCAAAAAGTGATAGATATACAACTTGAAATTTTATTTTTTAGGTTTCACCACTTAAACTAAAAAGTTCAATACTATTGTCAACATATAACAACTTGAGTATGAATTTATCACAATATTAGCCTGTAACACTAGGTGTTCCATGGAATTAGCCCATTGACTTACCCTCCAAATATTACGCTATTTCAATACTCAGTTAGGGAACTAAGTCCCCCAACCATGTACCTTATTAAATTTGTCACTTTATACAAACATTTCTCGACATTTTTTACATAAAATTTAGAAGAGACAACTTACAACAACTACAAATTTAAAAGGTAGTTTACTTACTGAAGGGTTATCAATTGAACTCTTAAAACATCGTAATTTATCCACACAATAAGATTTCTTAATTTTCAAAAAACATGATTTTCTCATTTAGTTTTTATATATCTTAGCAAAAACATGTAACCATATCACATGCACAATAGCTTAACAACTTAATCAACTATAATATCATACAATTTCATAACTTAATCACCTTTAACTTGCAATCTCACCAGATAAACATCATAATACATTATCTCAAGATAATGCATAATGAAACATTTACATGCAACATTCATCATGTGAACAAATCATTATCATTCAACCATTTAATCATCTTAAACATCATGTTTTATTCATATAACTCACGCTCAACACCATCTCTTGAGCACCTAATGCTATTAAGGCAGAGGGCTTCCTGCCTCACCCACGTACAACGCTAAATTACCCACCTTCGATGTGGTTGAGGCAGAGAGCTCTTCACTCTCTAATGTCTAGTGTGATAAAATCCACGTTCGACCTTGAATAGGTTGAGGGTCTCTGCTTAATTCACGTTCGACGCTTGATATTAATCCAAGCATAAACAATTATTTCTCTTAATGCTCGACGCCATTCACACTCATGCCTGATGTGATTAAGTCAAAGACAATTCTCTTTCTTCACGCTTAGTGCTATAATCCTATGTTCGATGTTAAGAGACTGAAAACCCTCAACTTTGAAATACACCTAGTATACCATGAAGGCGCTAGACAAGATGACAATTTTTGCATTTATGCAAAAATTCGATTCGCCTAATCCACTTGAAACTTAGCGAAAATCTTACATGCAACAAGATATACCATATATATTCAACTTATATGACTAAAAAACAACCCTAAAATCTACATGCAACCAAAGATTCACAATGATCATCATGTTCAACTCATAAATAACTTTAACAAAACCCATAACTCATTGATCATCATCTCAGGATTCAATTTCCATTCAACTAAAATTAAGTGATTCCAACCATCAACAATCAACATGCATCAACAAAAATCAAATACAAAGTTGTCCCTACTTCTAGTTGATCTAAAATGAGGAGAGGAGAAGAAAAGGAAGAACAACACAACTCCAACATAAGGTTTCTAACTTTGGGAGTTCGAATTTCTAACTTAGCCAAGTGATTCAACTACAAAGAAGGAAGAAAATAATAGTTTCAATTTAGAAAATGGAGAAGAACACTCAAATTCCAAAGAACTTTTCATTAGTCCCTCAAATTTAGAATTTCTTAAAACATGAACTTACGAGATTCATGTCTTAAGAAAAATATTGTCTACCTTTCCTTAGCTGAATCAATTTAACTAAACATGAGATTATCTACGAGACACCATAACTCTTAAGATTCCTAAACACTCATAGCTATAAACCAATCTTCATAACAACAAAACATTTAAATCATATAATTAAATTAAAAACACCTAAAACACACAATGTTATCTATTAAATCGTAAGAACTCTACGAATGTACCCACCACCTTTACCTTTTTGAACACCTCCTAGAAATGCAATAAAAAGCAAAGTAACTTCTTTACTACTAATTTATATAATTTAATCATTATTCAATTAAAAAAACAAAACCCTTGAATTTCTTCGATAAATATAATTATTTTATATTTAATTTATAAAAAAATTATGAGAAAAAAGTCAATTTTTTTTTATATTTTTTTTATTTTTACTTAATAACTATGAGAGAAGTTTGTCAAAGTACATTTGTCCACCAATATTCAATACTAACTTAATAAGAATTTTTTACTGATATAGAATTTAAAAAAAAATTACCAAAAAAACATCTCTACAACTTTATTTACACATCTAGAACTATTTACTGTACACACTCAAAATTCGGTTCCCGGGAAACCGAATTCTGAGCTTCAAATTTTTAATTTTTAATTTTTTGTGCTCAGAATTCGGTTCCCGGAGAACTGAATTCTGAGTACGTTTAATTTTTTTTTTTTTGTGGTTTGTGGCCCAATTTGCGTGAATCTGGGAAGTGGAACGGCCCGTTCCGGAAGCAAAACGGGTCGTTCTGGTTACACACATAGAGTGATATTTTTGAAAGTGGAACGGCCCGTTCCGAAAGTAGAACGACCCATTCCACTTTCAAAAATATCACTCTACATGTGCAAGCAGAACGACCCGTTCTGCTTTCGGAACGACCCATTCTGCTTTCGGAACGAGCCGTTCCACTTCCCAGATTTGCACAAATTAAACCAAAAACCAATATATATATATATATATTTAAAACTACTCAGAATTCGGTTCCCCGGAAACCGAATTATGAGCATAAAAAACAAAAAAAAATAAAATTTGAAGCTCAGAATTCGGTTTCCGGGAACCGAATTCTGAGTGTGTACATTAAATAGTTCTAAATGTGTAAATAAAGTTGTACAGATGCCTTTTTGGTAAAAATTTTTTTAAAAAAATTTATATCAGTAAAAAATTCAACTTAATAATGCATACCTGGGTGAAGAAGAATCTGAATGCTGAAGACGAGGCAGAAGCACCATGGCGTTTCCGAAGCCTCCTCAGAGGCACGCCCCATTCCTCTCTCCGCGCCTCCTCCACCGGCGCTTATGCTCCCTCCCGCCACCCTCCCCCCGCGACGAAAACGATGCCGAAGTGGTCTCCAAACTCCTCTTGCAGCAGCACAACCCCTTCCACGCCACCGAATTGAGCCTCCAACTCCACGGCATCACCCTCACCCCAACCCTCTTATTCCAAACCCAAGGAGCGCGGTGGTCTTGGGGTTAGGGAGGCGTGTAGGGTTAATGTAGCACTCCTTGGGAAGTTAGTTTGGGATCTGCTAACGGCGCCACAGAAGCCTTAGGTTCAAATCCTCAGCAGCTTATACCTACATGGAAATTCTATCTTGTGTGCCCAAAACAGGCGGGGTGCTTCTCCAATCTGGTCAAGTCTTGTTAAGGCCCTTCCTTCTCTTTGTGAGGGTTTCGAGCCTTGGCTAGGGTCGGGTGCCTTATCCTTTTGGTACACGAACTGGTCAGGTACTGGGCTTTGGTGCGGGAGAGTCCCGTTCGTTCACGTTGCAGACATCAATAAAACGGTCGCCGACTGCTGGGTTAGTGGAGTTTGGAACTTTGCTTACTTACATACTGTTCTCCCGGCGGAGCTGTCAAGTTCGGTCCAACGGCTGAGTGTCGTCAATTCCTCTTTGGGACTGGATCACTTTGTCTGGAGGGGTGATCACTCGGGTTGTTATACAGCGGCCTCTAGATATCGATTTCTGACCACGGTCTTGTCGACAGAGGGGGATGTAGTTTGGAAGAAGGTCTGGAAGTTAATGATCCCAGAGAAGGTTAAGTTCTTTCTGTGGCAATGCCTTCATTCAGCCCTTCCAACGAACTAGGTTCGGGCTGATAGGAGGCTCACTGATTCCGGTGCATGTTCGCATTGTTCTTGCCCTCATGAAACTATCTTACATGCACTTCGTGATTGCCCGTACTCGCGAGAGGTGCTGATGGCTGGCGGGATCAGTACGGGGTGGTCCTTCTCGGAAAGGATTGTTTTCAGTGGCTAAAGGGGATTATTTTGCACACGGATGTTATTAAGCTATCCATCACCTTGTGGTGGGTTTGGCGGTTTAGAAATAACATGTTGTTCAACGGCGAGCTTTGGACGATTTCGGCGGTTCGTAGGAAGGTGACACTGTCTACGGTGGAGAACAGTGTGTACAATGCTAAGCGGCACTTGTGGACGGAGCAACCTCTATGGAGACCTCCGGAGCATCCGTGGGTCAAACTCAACACGGACGGGAGTTGGTTGAGTGACATTTCTGCTATGGGAATAGGTGGAGTAATTCGAGATTGGGCAGGTATGTGGCGGGGTGGATTCTCACGTGGAGCGTTAATTGGGGATGCGTTACGTGCGAGCTGTTGGCTTTGGAGGATGGCTTATCGCTGTGTTGGGAAGGTGGGTTTCGGAAGGTGAGTTGCGAATGTGATTGCCTGGAAGCTGTTACGCCGTTTCAAGATCGATCAACGGATAGGGACTACCTGCACAACCATTATGATGTTATTCATCGTATTAGGTGCATGCTAGCCCGGGACTGGGTAGTTTACGTCAATCATATCCCTCGAGAGATAAATTCAGTAGCCCATACGCTTGCCAATTGGGGGTATGGAACATGAGTTCCAATGTCTTTTGGAGGAGTCCTCCTGATTTTATCCTGTTCCCGCTAGGAAGAGACTCTGTGTCTTGATTTGTCTGTTGTTTTAGTTTTCATTCTTTACAAAAAAATAAAAAAATAATTCAGGTAAATGGTTATTTCAACCTTCTAGTTTAGGAAAGTAATTTCTAATACAAGGATGAACAACTAATCTAATCTTATTATTCACATTGAACTCGGTAGGTATTATTTAAAAAAAAAAAATTCAGTGTCAACCTACTACCAAGAATCTTAATTTCCAGCAACATAGGGAACCCCCTTTCTGGAATAACTTTAAGAAAACCCAGCACTCCTCAATCATCATCTCATGGCATTTCCGAAGCCCCTTTCTAACTTAGCCAAGTGGTTTAACTACAAAGAAGGAATAAAATAATAGTTTCAATTTAGAAAATGGAGAAGAACACTCAAATTCCAAAGAACTTCTCATTAGTCCCTCAAATTTATAATTTCTTAAAACATAAACTTACGATATTCATGTCTTAAGAAAAACATTGTCTATCATTCCTTAGCTGAATCAATTTAACTAAACATGAGATTATCTACGAGACAACATAACTCTTAGAATTCCTAAACCCCAGAACTATAAACCAATCTTCATAACAACAAAACATTTAAATCATATAATTAAATTAAAAACACCTAAAACACACAATGTTATTTATTAAATCGTAAGAACTCTACGAATGCACCAACCACCTTTACCTTTTTGAACACCTCCTAAAAATGCAATAAAAATCAAAGTAACTTCTTTACTACTAATTTATATAATTTAGTTATTATTCAATTAAAAAAATAAAACCCATGAAATTCTTCGATAAATATAATTATTTTACATTTAATTTATAAAAAAATTATGAGAAAAAAGTCAACTTTTTATATTTTTTTTTTATTTTTACTTAATAACTATGAGAGAAGTTTGTCAAAGTACATTTGTCCACCAATATTCAGTACTAACTTAATAATGCATATCTGGGTGAAGAAGAATCTGAATGCTGAAGACGAGGCAGAAGCACCATGGCGTTTCCGAAGCCTCCTCAGAGGCACGCCCCATTCCTCTCTCCGCGCCTCCTCCACCGGCGCTTATGCTCCCTCCCGCCACCCTCCCCCCGCGACGAAAACGACGCCGAAGTGGTCTCCAAACTCCTCTTGCAGCAGCACAACCCCTTCCACGCCACCGAATCGAGCCTCCAACTCCACGGCATCACCCTCACCCCAACCCTCTTATTCCAAACCCTCCTCCGCCTCAAGCACCACTCCAAAATCGCCCTCGCCCTCTTCAACCACGCCAAAACCCTCCCCAACCCCCCTCTCTCCCCCTCCGCCTACACCCTCCTCATCGACACCATGGCCAGGGTTCGCCAATTCGACGTCGCATGGCAACTCATCGTCGAAATGGACCGCCACCGCATCGCCCTCACCTCCGCCACCTTCCTCACCCTCATCCGCCGCCTCATCTGTGTCGGCCTCACGCGCCAAGCCTTACGCGCCTTCGACGACATCGACGCCTTCGTTGAATCCAAAACCACTTCCGACGACTTCGTCGTTTTGCTCGACACCCTCTGCAAATACGGCTACGTGAAACTCGCCGTCGAAACCTTCAACAAGAACAAACACCGCTTCCCGCCGAACGTGAAAATGTACACCGTCTTGATCTACGGCTGGTGCAAGCTCGGGAGGGTCAAAACCGCTCAGGTTTGTTTCAATGAAATGATCGAGCGAGGGATTGAGCCTAACGTTGTCACGTACAACGTCTTGTTGAACGGGGTTTGCAGGAAGGTGAGTTTGCACCCCGAGGAGAGGTTTGAGAGAACCATAAGGAACGCAGAGAAGGTATTTGATGAAATGCGTGAGAGTGGAATTGAGCCTGATGTGACTAGTTTTTCGATTGTTCTTCATGTGTATAGCCGCGCGCATAAGCCGCAATTGGCGCTTGATAAAATGAGATTGATGAAGGAGAAAGAGATATGTCCCAATGTGGTGACATACACGTCCGTCATCAAGTGTCTTGCTTCGTGCGGGAGGATTGAGGATGCTGAGGCGTTGCTTGAGGAGATGGTGAGGGATGGGGTGAAGCCGTGTGCTGCCACGTATAATTGCTTCTTTCAGGAGTATAGAGGGAGGAAGGATGGGGAGAGTGCGTTGAAGATGTTTAAGAGGATGAAGGAGGATGGACTGTGCAAGCCGAGCTCCCATACTTATGTGGTTTTGATTAGGATGTTTTTGAGGTTGGATATGATTAAGGTTGTCAAGGAAATGTGGGATGATATGAAGGAGAGTGGGGTGGGCCCGGATTTGGCTTTGTACACGGTTTTGATACATGGGTTGTGTGAGAGGCGAAATTGGAGGGAGGCTTGTCATTACTTTGTTCAGATGATAGAGAATGGGTTCCTGCCTCTGAAAAGTACTTTTGAGATCCTTTACCGGGGACTAATTCAGGCTGATATGTTGAGAACTTGGAGGAGATTGAAGAAGAAGCTTGATGAAGAATCAATAACGTTTGGTTCCGAGTTTCACAATTATCAATTGAAGCCGTATAGGAGATAAACTATTACACATAAGTACTTACACTATTACGGTTGCGAAACTTATGGGAAAAATTCAATTTCATTGTCAACTACTCTTTTCGGATCACATATTTAAGCAATAGCACATGATTTCATAAAATCATGAGATTTTCTTGATCTAAATAAAGCAGGTTTTTTATGAAGAAGATTTAGTTTAACATGTTCTATTCGATATGGGTATGGGTAAGAGAAGAACTCAATTCTATTTTTTTTTTTTTTAAAATAGAGAAATCAGAACCAAGTGAAGATAATCCATATCAATCTTTTCTCTTGTGTTTGTGCGTCAAAGATCTTACCATTTTCAAAGTAATAGGAGTTACATTTATTTTTCCATTTCAATTCAAGAGTTTAAAGTACTTAAACTTATTTCAATCCATATTTCATATTTTATATCTAATTTTAATGATCTAACTGTTAAATAATTTTTTTTAATGTATAAATCAAGTCTGTAAATTATTAAAATATTTAAAAATTATTTAATATTTTATTTTATTAATTTAAGTTGGTAAATAATTATAAAATTATTTTATATGTTGATTTGAATTTATATAATAAAATATTAAATAATTTTAATTTTTTTTAATAATTTTTAAATTTGATATATGTATTAAGAATTTAATTCAATGATTGAATCGTTAAAATTTAGTTTAAAATATAAATTATGGAGTAAAATAAGTATATGTAGACCTATTTTTAAAATAAACGGAACCTTCTTTCTCTGTATATAATATAAATATATTCGTAATAAAATCAAACATTTTAAGTAAAAGATTAAAGTCTTAATATATCAATGTTTACACGTTTAAACAAAAACATCAAAGTTTTAATATCTTGAAAATTTAAAAATTCAAATACATCATTTAAACATCAAAATTTTAATGTCTTGAAAATTTAAAAAATTTAAATATACCTATTAAATAGTGTCTTAAAAAATTAAAATAAAACATATTATTATTAAATAGAATAACTTCAGATTTTGTAAATTAAGCATACAAAGTCCGTGTATTTTACAAATTGATATAAAACTTCATATAATTAATCCTATTTTTAAATAAAATGGGCTCATATATGTGCGAACTATGGGTTTAAGGAGTCGATTCATAGACTTTAGCTCATATAGTCATTCTTAAAAATTGTACATATATCTATTATAATTAAATAAAAAATTTTATATATAAGCCTAAAATTCAATAATAAATTTAAAAGTTTTTACTAATTAAAAAAACAAAATTTAATCTTTATTTCATATTATCCACGTCAATTTGTTAAAAAAATTACTCTTGTAAGACATAGTTTTAAAAAAATGATAATAGTTTTTTTTATAAAGTAATTTATATATTTTTTTTTATAAAATATTAATTTAATTTTTATCTTATTAAAAGTTGTGAGAATACGTGATTATCGTTAAATAATTGAAAAAGAATTCGAAAAATATACGTACATTATTAGTCTCATGAAAATAATAGAGGGGTAGTTAGTAATCGCCAAGCTCAGACCAACAGCATACTGCCCCAGTTTGAGCGCCGTCTAATCGGAGGCACCGTTTATGTGGTGATCGCAGCCAATAATTCTCGGAATCGAACACGCTTTGTTCTCTTAATTTTACAGGTATCCCACTATAGAATCAGAATCGCTTTTGAAACTGAGTTAATTTTACGACTCGTTCTGTCGATTTTACAGTGTCATGGGTTCATTTTACAGTGTCAGAACGAAGCGTTTGAAACTTCGTTCAGTGTCATTCTACAGTCTTTTCAATTATCCACCTTGCCCACGACACTGAATTCATTCTATTATGTATTTGATAAAATGCCTGACATGTGTTTTTTTGTGTGATTGTTTTTATGTGGGATAGTTCTGTGTTTTTGGGTACCCGGAACCAACCACTGCTACCCTTTGGATTAAAGTTTGGATTTTTGTGCATAGGGGTCATTGGGTTTGGGTGGAGCAATGTCTGATAAGTGATAATAGGGGTGGGGTTTCTTTTCACTTGACCCTTAGTTTAGGATTTAATGAAACTATGTTTTGCAGAGTAGAAAGAAGAAAGAGAAGAAAATGAACAAGGATAAGATCTTCAAGCTAGCAAAGGGGTTCAGGGGTAGAGCCAAGAATTGCATAAGGATAGCAAGGGAGAGGGTGGAGAAGGCCTTGCAATATTCCTACAGAGACCGCCGTAACAAAAAGAGGGACATGCGATCCCTTTGGATCCAAAGGATCAACGCTGGCACTCGCCTTCATGGGGTATGTCTTCTCACTCCTTTTCTTCTCCACTAATCATAATCTATTACAGTTCAATACTTGACCAGGAAATTTAGTATTGCTATTGTTGTTTTTATCAAACTTTGATTGTTGACTAAATGTGTGTCTTGTTTTCTGTTAAGCAAGAACTTGAAATATGTTTATTAGAAAGCAACTGGTTATGACTTTTGAGTTTGCATGTCTGGGAATTTGTGCTATCAGAAAACCAAACATAGTCTAAAGTCTTGGTGATGCAATTGTTATGATTGTGAGCCTTGCGGTAACTCTTATATATACATGTCTAACTTTAACAATATCTCCACTTGAAAGCTCTGGTAGTAAAACCATGCTTTATATATATTTAAACTATTGCTCCTTTAAATAGTCTGCATGAAAAATATATAGTCATATTGTAGTACCGTTCCAAAGGAAAACTTCTGATTTGTTGTGATGTTATCTGTGATTATTTGGTTTAGCTTTGTCTAGAATCTGAGGACTGATTTCCCCTCACTTCAGTTTTGTGTTTACTATTTGCCTATCAGGTGTATTTTATTTGTGAAATAATTTTCAATGAGTACCCACTTTTCCTTGTCGTATCATATGTATCCAGCATCCTCAAAACCAACAAACTGCTACTCTTCTTTTGTAAAATGCATTTAGTTACAGAAAACCAAAAGAAGCTTGATGAAGAATCAATAACGTTTGGTTCCGAGTTTCACAATTATCAATTGAAGCCGTATAGGAGATAAACTATTACACATAAGGTACTTTTGAGACTTAAAAATTTAAATCCAGATTTTTTCTGGTGTTCCATTCTTTCATAGTGTTCCTAGTTTCTTTGCCCCAATTTATTTTTAAGGGGAGTATTTAATTAGTTTTCTTCAGAGATGTTGATTGCTAAAGATCTCTATATCCTTGATATGAAAGCTATGAATGTTGCGGCCTCGTCCTTAATAAATGGTTCAATATGCTGTCAAAAGTCAAAGTTCATAGTCTGGAAAACTAATAAAGAAAAGATTAGAAATTCAGATTACACTTCTATATCTGCATGTTGACTGGTATAAATTTGTGGTTTGCTAGGAAGGCATTTTATCATTTGTACTTTTCTATTCATCTGCCTGCCCCATTTTTCATTTTGACTCTGGACATACTATTTGGTCCCAAAATTGCCCACTACTTATTGGCCTCTATGAGATGCTACCTATTCAATGAGGCATGCTCCTTGCTTGGGCACCTCTTCGTAGTTTAAGGCAAGGCATGCCTTTTATTATTGCCTTATTGTTATTGATGATGATAAAATACCATTAATCTTACAAATTAGTTCACCTGAAGAACTAGCGAGGAGAGTAGTCTCGGTTCAACCAGTTAAATTAGTGGCTGAATTGGTCTCTTTATAAAATCAATCTTCGACAAGTGTGCCTAACGAAGCTGCAAAAGACTAAAAGACAAGGTTCTTATAGTGAAATTGAATGGGCTAGCTTACTGCCCATTCTAGAGGAGGGAGGAGGATTAAGAGAAAGGGAAGAGTTATTTGGAGTGGGTAGAGAGGGAAGCATCAAATGAAAAGAACTCCCGATCATACTTTAAGGATGATAAAAATCTGATTTACTTCCTGTGAATGTAATAATTGTTTGGATTTTGGGTTTTGTGACTAATTGATGATGTTCATATTTTATTTTTAATAAATATATGCAGTCTTTGGTCAACCGTATCTTGATCTTTTATTCTAGAGTATTAGGCTCATATTCATATCCTGTTTCATGTCCATTTTGCAGTCGATGATATCCTTGATGTTTTATATGGCAATGGGAGCATGGTCAATTTGTTGTTTCATCTTTTATGTTGCTGGTTTTTATGCTTTCTTGCCACATAATAAAATAAATCTTTCTCTACATGGTTTTCTTTTAGAATAAGTAGCTTTTTTGTCTGCTGGGTTCTCCTTCACAGGTAGGCAGTAGAAAACGAAAATTATGAAGTTCAAAAACTCCAAGATTCCATAAAGAGAATGATTACATGGGATATAGGTTTTCACCTCATGATATCGGTAAAGCTTGTTAAAAGAAAAAAGGCTCTATCAGAAGAAAGCGGCATTACAACTCCGAAATCAAAACATAAAGGTGGTTGGATTTGGATGACAGCATCGTGGAGGGTTCTCTCCTTTGAAGTCCAAAAGGAAGAGTTGGAGGTCTCTGGTAACATTATAGGAGTAAAGTTACATTTCCAGTTATGACTTAATATTCAAAATCGGATATGGAATTCCGGTCATTAATGAAGGAACATAAGTGTCGGTCTCAAACGAGGAAGGTTCACAATGGGAACCCCTAATTCAAGAGGTTCAGCCAAGGCTTTTTCATCACAGGTTCCCATCATCTAGATTTGGCAGCTCTATCTGTAAACCAGTAAAATTATCTTCATTTTGAAGTTTTAAAATTTATATTCATTTTTTGAAGTTCTTTCTATACATCATCGTGATATTTCTTTCAGCACTATCTTACTCTGAAATGTGAATTGGCATTATCAAGATTGCATGTAGCATTGACGACTTGATATGAGATATGGTGGAGAATATAAAGAAATGTTTGACACACTTTACTCATATTTCAAATTTCGAATACGGTCAAATATCTCATCGTTTTCTTACCTATGAAATTATCAAACAACTCGTGTGCATATAAGTAGACATGTTTATGATAATTGTATTTTTTTCTTCTTATTTTAATATTTTTGTAAGTTTTATTTTTTTTATTATTTTATGTTAAATAAAAAAATCATGAAAATGTGCTAAAAAGACATTTAATAAAGTCACAAAATAAAATATAGTAAAAAAATAATGATATGATAAATTCAATAAAGGAAAAAGATATCTAATACAAAAAATGTTCCTTAGCACGAAGTGATGTGAATAGATTTTAGTTAAAATTAATTTTTCAGTCTCCATCACGGATGTAAAGTTAGATATATGGGTTGTGTTCTGAACTGATGTATCTAGCCTGCAATCTACGTGACCTTCATCCCTGTGAGCTGGTCCATATAAATACATGCTTATACGAGTAGGTTCGTTTAAATTGCATTAAAAATATTTTAAAAACCTAAAAATTGTTTATTAATTAATTCCGAAATTTATATCTGACATTCGATAATTATTTAGTTGACTTGAAACTTGAGACTATTTGGCGTTCGGTAATTGTTATTATTATTTTTATTTAAGTCTGTGCGCTAGCCTTAATAACACGTCGGCGCATATTAGTTATTATACTATTAGTACAAGAGAGAGATTTCGTATCTCTTTATATTTTTAAAAATAATAAAAAATAAAAAGATAAAAATAATAAAATAAGTGATTATTTAAGAAGTGAGAAGTTTAGAAAAGGAAACGCAATTGAATAACTTAAAAGTGGTTCTAATTTATATGGGTCAAATATTTCAAAAAATTATGTGCACAAAACTTTATATATAAATATAGATAACTAAATTATTTCTTGAGTTAATTTGCGAAACTAAGAGGACTGGACTAACTAATTACTCAAATTTGGTAAACTTGTTAAACTATTTTATTAAATTATTATTATTATCAATATTTTTTTTCATTGAATTACAAGTGTTTAGTATTCAAGTGTTTGGTAAAATTACATTAATATAACTGATAAATGTAAATGACTTGAATAAATATGTTTATATTTATATAAAATTTTAGTTTATTTATTGATAAAAAAATATTTTTGAATATTTATAATTTTTGATTAATTTTAAACTCTTGTAATTTTTCATTTATAGATAATTATTTTAGTTCTATTTTCTTAGTTCCAATTATTATATTTTTATATTGTGTGTTGTATTATTAATTTTATATCATATCTTAAAATATTTCCAAACAAGTTTAAAATAAAGTAAAACAACGTACACTAAAGTAGATCTATCATTATCAATATCTTATGTAATAAAAGGGTAAAAGTAAGACACTTCTATTTTATGGTAAAAAAATAGTAGAAACGATAAAACTTTATCTTATGAGTGGAAGAAAAGAAACAAAAAGTTAATATAAAATCATATGTTATACTCTATATAGAAAAAGGTAAAAGGAAAATTATAATAAATATGTTAAAGACAAAAGAAGAATAAAATATAAGAAACTAGAACCTAGTTTTAAAAAGCTCCTTGAAACAATGCCTGTAAAAATACTACAAACCATTAAAAAAAATTGATTACAAAACACTAATAATAAGATCAAAGAAAACAAGTGAAATAATTTTTTAATTAATAAAAAATTGAAACTTATCAGAAATGACGTGTTCAACATTTTTTTTTAAATTATTAGCTCCTCTTAGAATGAGGTAATGCTTTTGCTTATTGGAACGAGGGTTGGTCTTACAAGATTCCTTACTAGGGTTATACCTTATGCTCCTCGAAGTCAAAAGGATGGTTATTCTCCCTTAAGCCCATTGGAAGCAATGTTCATAGATCCATGTCACTACCACTCACCACACACACATGATATCACAATTACCTGATTTTGGCCATCAATTAGTCCTTTAACCAATCCATTATTCTTTCTTCTTTCTACGTGAATTTCAACTTCAACCTTTTTTCTTTTTTCCTTTTTTTTCATGAAACTTCCTTCCAGTTGTACCTTACAAATAAGAAAACCTCTCATTTTCTCACTTAAATTAATTTCACCTATCTATTCACTATAAAATTCTAGGATTCTCAACAGATTGAGTTCAAAGCACCATTCTCATCTCGAAAGCAAATAGGTAAGTAAAAAAGCTATCATCACAATAACACCTCACTAGATTTAAGATGCACCAATGACCAATCTCACATTACATCACATTCAAACACACACTAAATCCACATCATATCATATTTGTGCAACCTTTTGTTTTTTCCCCTTGTAACTTCTCATGTACCCTTCTCCCATGTCCCAAAATTTTCACCCCGCATAGCAACTTCTCTGAACAAAAATAGCCCACAACAATTTCAAAAAAACACATGCCCACAAAGAAAAAAAGCAGTCTTTATTACTATCGCCTGTTTTGCAGTTCTGTCTTCCTTCTTTCACATGCCCAATATTCATTCTTCCCTCCCAATCTTTTGATTCTTCCACCACTTTACCAAACAACAAAACCCTAGATTTTCTCTTTCCAATCACTTAATTCTCTGAGTTCTTCACCCAAAAGGCAAAAGATACTCAAAATTCCCCCTTTTGCATTTTTCCTTTCAATCACATCCCATCTGAATTCTTTGATTGCTTGATTTCTTCAACAGCTTCTGCGGTTTTCTCTTTTCATAAACCCCAATTTCTCTACGTGGGTCTCTGAAAAAATGGCACCTTTCTGATCACGAATGGGCATGGCCTAGTGGTATTCACCATCTTGTTTTCACATCAAGAAACCGTTTTTTTTTTGTCCTGAATGAGTTGAATTTTCTTGGGTTGTTGTTGTATATTGGGTTGAGAAGCATTTTTTCTTTTGTTGTGAAACAGTTTGCAGTTGCAGCGACAATGTCAGATGACATGCTCATTCATTTCTCATCCAACTCTTCCAACCAATCAGATCAGTCTCTGCCTACAAAGATTGCAAAATTGGAAGCTCGTATGGTTGGTAAGGGTTCCTCTGCCACTGCTCAGCAATCAGGTTGGTCTGCTATGTCAGTTCCTTCAGCTGGGAAATTTGGTGGAGCTGCTGAAGACTTGACTCAACCTTCCACTTCCAGTGATTCTGATGATGATGTAAGTCTTATCCCTATTCAGTGCAATGAGTTTGGTGATTTGACTGCATTTGTGAAGACTATTGTTATTATAGTTTTGGCTCATTTGCTTGTGCTGCCAGGGATTTTCAATGTTTTAGAAGCTTATTTTGTTTAATTTGTTAGTTGATTGGTTGTGTATTTATTTATGCTTTAGGATATAATAAATGTATGTTGTATGTTTAGGGTTTATTGCTGCTGTTATTACGTTGATAACATGACATGGAGATGATTGGTTCTGTGTGTTTATTAATGATCTGGAAAATTGGTAGATGTATGGGAATATATTCCTATGATAACTTGACTGGTTAGACTGTCGGCATCTTCGTGTTTCTGTTCCAGAATGGTGGGGAATTTTTAATACAAGCCAACACACAGAAGCGCCAAAGACTTCATGAAGATGGTAGCGCTAGTGTTTTGGAACATGTCGAGGTTAGTTTTCATGACTTGATGTACTCTTTGCTGTAGTTATAGAATAGCTACATCTCATGTTGAAAATACAGCTACTCACTGGATAAATTGATTCCTTTTAAATGTTTTAATTTTATCATCTTCTGTTTCTAGTATTTATTAACCACTTGTAAGAAGTGTATTTTTTTGTTTCAGAAATTGGTCATCTAGTTGTTTCTTACTTAAAATATTTTACATATCAGGTTGCTACTGATGGAAGGCAAACTAGTTTGGAAGCAGTGGAGACAAAAATTAATGTTGATGTGAATAGAAAGAAACATGGCCGTGGAAGAGGGGGTTCTGGTTCAGGTAGAGGCCGTGGTTCTAGAGTTAATGATCAGACCAGAACACAGATTTCTCCTCCCATTGTTTTGGCTTCAAATGGTCAGATTGAGAATTTACACCATAAAGTATGCTCCTCCTTCCCGTGAAACATTTTTTACTGTAATTGTGATTTGTCAAATTGTCCTACCTTTTTTTTTTTTTTTTTCTTTCTAAACTGGTCTTTTCAATTGGGAATTTATCTGTAGTCTATACATGATTGCATCCATAGTTGCAAACTATGTCATCTATAACTAATTTTACTGTATACCCGAGAGTGAAACTTCTAGGCTTAAAGGATTACAACTGGAAGGAGTTATTGTATTATCTGTAGTTTGTAGCTGAAAGGAAATTTGATTGCATTGGTCTTGGGTGCCCCTCTTTGTTGCCTGTTATTTTAATGGTTCCTCAATACCAGTGTAATGTCTCATAAATCATTCTTTGATAGGCAAGTTTTATTTGGCATTATTGTCTGGTTGCATCTTTTAGCTCTTGGTTACGTTAATTGGAATCTTTCCTGATTCCTACCAATGGAGTATTCATAAGTTGAGGAATGACAAATTGCTTAAGCAATTAATTTCACCGATTGATCTTTTATATTTTACTCCTCGTTTGTTCCCTATAGAACTCATATTTATTTGCAGGATGGCAGACTTGTTGATCAATTTCATAATGATAATTATGCTTCATTAGAGGTATGTCTTTCGCCTAATTCCACTTGTAAAATTTGCGATTAGTAAAAGAATGTATGGCTTTATATGAAAATAAATAGAAGTTTGATATGAATTATTTCATTTCTACCTCAGTCCACCAGATCCCAGTGACATTGCTGATACTTTAACTTTTCATTGTTGTTTCATTGGGGTATCAAAAGCTTGTAATTTTTCATTTTATTTCACCTTTATCTTAAATTAGGAGGAGGTTGCATCTTTACAAGCAAAAGTTGTAGCATTGGAGGGGGAATTGCTTAAATCAAAGCAAGAATCTGCTGAATATCAGAATCTTTATCGACAGTTAGAAAAGGTATGTGAATATTGTAGTCAAAATGAGAATTGTGAATCAGAAGGATGTTTTCTGAATCTTGAATTGTATCACATTGTAAAATACCATTACAAATTGAAAAACAGTTTTGAAGAGATGTAAATGATTTTAACCCAAATTTAAGGGGAATTATGAAATGTCCAAGTCATGAACCTGGCATGCAGGAACAGTAAGACTATGAGCAGACCATTAGACCACACCTGAATTAGGCAATTAAAAAAGGGAAACCCTGTGCACAGGGCTCCTATCTAATGGGGTCTGGGGAGGGTTGATGGACGCAGCCTACTGCCGCAAATGCAGAGGCTGTTTCCAGAATATGAACCCACAGCCTCCATGTTACTAGGAAACTTACTTTTGTGCCATGGTTTGCCCTCCCTAATTTAACTATATCAATACCAAATATGGCTATTGTGAAATATACATTAAAGGTAAGGTAATTGAGAGTTGATGAAATTGGTGTTGATTTTCTGTTATTTTAATGTTTTTCTTGGTTTTGGCCCATGCAGGAACTGAAGGAGTTGACTGATCAAGAACAGCAAATGAAGCCTAAGGTAAAGTTTCCTTCTTGAGTCTATCAAAACACTTCATTCCTAATTATGTATATGTTATTTAAATTTAAAATAGAGAGAGCAGCAATTGTCCTCTTGGTTCATGTAACAGAGCGTATACACCAAACTTAGTTTATTTGAATTCTTTATGTAAAAGGGAACTAGAAATTTTAGACAGCTCCTCATTGATACATGACAAGTGTGTCACTTCCATTATTTGAGAGAGTAAAATAAGCAATATCAATTGTTGATGAGAAAATCAATGGTTGATATTATGTGCACATGTATAACAAATTATGCATTTGTTAAAATATTAAACACTAATTTTCTCTTCAATCATTGAGATTACTTTACCTTTACTCTGTAGATCTCTGCTGCCACTCCCTCCCCTCCCCCAACAAACTAGTTAATGAGCATTCTTTGTATCATGCATCAATTAGGCAGCATATTCACATTTGATCCTTCAATTTTGCAGAGAATGAAAATAATATCTGACTTGCTGATATCCGTTTCAAAGGCTGAGAGACAAGAAGCAAGGCTGAAAGTACGGCAAGACTCATTAAGACTTGGAAATGTTGGTGTAATCAGGTATTCGTGGAGCATTTTAAGAAGTTACATAATTATCAATCCTGGATAGCACGTGGAACGCTGCTATTGCGGGACAGTGGATAGTGGGATAACTGCTATTGTGCAACTTTAAATATATGTTAAATAATTCATATATATTATATACATATATACCTGCTACTCTGAGAAATTCTTTATATCTATATATATATATATTATTTTTCCTTCTAATTTTCTGATTAGTTCAATTTTGAATTGTAGAGCTGGAACTGTCATTTCCGAGACCTGGGAAGATGGTCAAGCTTTAAAAGATCTGAATACCCAGCTTGTATGTCCCCTTTCTTTTCTCCTCCTTCATGTCATTCTTTTTAATTTTTTGTAATGGAGATTATTACTGATTGTGATCAATTTATCAGATTCAACTAGGATTTATTGTGAGATTTAATATCATTTAGTGATTATTATAACAGACAATTTTTAGGATTCTTATTCTTTCCTAATTTACCGTGATCAATATCATCCAAATTGATAGTTTTCCTTATTGAACACTTTATGGATCGATTAAATTGTCATCATCTGAAGATATTTTATGATTCATTTGTGCAGTAAAATTGCATTCTGTTTGCTACCTTTTTCTATTATAAATATTATCAAACCTGCACCTTTTTGCTTCAGTTGGACAGATGACTGAATACAATTATAGGATAGTGTTTTTGGGGTTTCAAGGTGTTTTCCTTCTCAGTAATGTTTGGCTATAGCATAGGGTATATAATGCAATGTTACAATAACTTCTGTCTGTTTGTTTTGGCTATTGAAACCTTGGCTATGCTGATGGCTTGCATTAGTGATACTAAGAATTCCTTTTCCTGTTCATTTTTTTTTTTGTTTTTCTGCAGAAACAACTAATAGAAACAAAGGAGGCAATTGAACGGCAGCGCAAATTGTTTAAGAAAAAACAATCTGGTAAATTCTGCTTCCTTTTATTCTTTTAGCACTTATCCTCCTAAAATTGGGGAAGACGGGTTGATGGGACCAAATTTGGGACTATCCTTTTGACTCCATCATACCCCTCTTCAATTATACCAGTTGTCAGTATGAACTATCATTCTATGCATCTTGCTAACTCTGTACATTAAGTACTTTGTATATATTTGACTTTCAATAGCCTTCACTCGATACTACACAAATCATGACTGATCGTATGGTCCTTAAGATGGCCTAATAGATACAATAAATATCTGTTTCATCCTATCAGATACTGCCTGAATATCTTGTATCAATATTACTCTGCTCAATCTCAATGTGTTAATAGTGTTTTTTATTTTTTGGGCCTTTTCTCTGGTTGAAGATAAGGGTGATGGAACAGATGCAGAGGCTGGATTACCAGAAGATATTATAATTCATGATGAAATCTACAAATCTCGATTAGCTAGCCTTAAACGAGTAAGTTGCTATTTCTGCTTGTCTAATTATTTTCTTTCTTATATTTCTAATAGCAGGAAAATGTTCAGGAAGAAGAAATTATTTTGCGGGAGAGGGACCGGTATGAATTAGAGAAGGGGAGGTTAATTCGTGAAATGAAACGTATACGGGATGAAGATGGTTCACGGTTTAACAACTTTCAGATTCTAAACCATCGTTATGCCCTTCTTAACCTTCTTGGGAAGGGGGGATTCAGTGAAGTTTACAAGGTCAGAACTTTTAAAAAGTATAATAATAACCATTTGACCATATTGATATTTTAGCAACAAATTCTCTAACACACTTTATAAACTCTATTATTTACTGAAAGTTATTAGAAATAAAAAAAAAACATGTGTAGGTCTCACTGTTTAACTTATTCTCACCTCATGAATTTATAGTCTCCTATACATTTTAATTAATAATAATAGAAAGTATGTTGCCAGTACTCAATTTATAGCAAATATTGTACAAGGATTTGAGAAACTAAAACCAGAATCTAGGCAATTGCTTGGCCTATATTGGCAATTGTAAATAAATACCTTTTTGCAGTGATTTGAAGTAAGAAATTTCGAGCAGGCTTTTGACTTGGTGGAGCATAGATATGTTGCATGCAAGCTTCATGGTTTAAATGCTCAATGGAGTGAAGAGAAGAAGCAAAGTTACATACGCCATGCAATTCGGGAGTATAATATTCACAAGACTCTTGTACATCGTCACATTGTTCGTTTATGGGACATCTTTGAGATTGATCAAAACACATTCTGCACCGTTCTAGAGTATTGTAGTGGTATATGCAGTTAATTGTTTTATAAAGTTTGTTTATTGTTGATCAAAACACATTCATTGGTTTTGTTTGGTTTCTTGTTTTGTCTACCACTTTGCCCATTGATCCTCCTTTATTCTTCCAGGGAAGGATCTTGATGCTATCCTTAAAGCAACACCTATATTACCTGAGAGAGAGGCTAAAGTCATCATAGTTCAGATTTTTCAAGGCCTTATTTACATGAATAAAAGAACACAGAAGATTATTCATTATGATTTGAAGCCTGGAAATGTTCTATTTGATGAGCTTGGTGTTGCCAAAGTGACTGATTTTGGTCTTAGTAAGATAGTCGAGGATGATGTGGGATCCCAAGGTATGGAACTTACATCTCAGGGAGCTGGAACATATTGGTAAGTGGTGAAAATCTTTGTTGGAATCCAAAATTTTTAGTCCAAATTTGTAGGTTTTAAGCTCCACTCTCCGTAATCTTTGATTCTCCTTTTTATGTTTCCTTGAGATTCCAATGTTTACTTTGGTAAAACCTCTTTATACATTCTTTTTTTCACGTTTCAATTTGCAGGTATTTGCCTCCTGAATGCTTTGAGCTCAGCAAGATACCTCTTATATCATCAAAGGTCAATAATTTACTAAGTTGTAAATACATGGATAACTTTTATTTGTTGTTGTTATTCTCACTCCATGTGAGTGTCATGATGGTTGGGATTATGCAAACAACTAAGTCTTGGATAATCACCTTACATTTTTCTTTTTGCAATTGTCTTGTATTTTGTAACCAATTGTGGTAAACACAGGTTGATGTTTGGTCTGCTGGGATTTTGTACTATCAAATGCTCTTCGGTAAACGTCCTTTTGGGCATGACCAAACACAAGAGAGAATACTTCGTGAAGATACAATTATTAAGGCACGCAAGGTTGAATTTCCTTCTAGACCTACCGTATCTAACGAGGCAAAGGTGAGTAGCACCCTTTCTCATAATTGCTGGCCCCAAGGCTTATTTTTCTTGGCTTTATTTCATTTATTCATTTTAGGGTATTAACGAACGCCCCAAGTGTACTGATTGAGGAATCAATAAATATTTTTTTTCGTTGGAAATCATGGTAAAAGTGTATAAATAATACTTTTTAATTAAAACTTTCCCCTTATGATTTCTAAACCAATGCATTTGCGCTTTATTTTATTCTAGTATTCAGTGATGGTCACAACTTTGCTTCTTGTAAGGTTATATTTATGGTAACTTTATTCCATATGCAAGTGTAAGTAGGTTGTTTCCATTATAGGACTACTTATATTTAGTTTATAGTTTCTGTATTTAACTAAAGAAAGAAAATAGTACCTAGTATCTACAATATTGTCAAACCTGACAATTATCTGTTCTGTATCTACAATTTTTTGTCAGGATTTTATTCGGAGGTGTTTAACATATAACCAGGCTGAGAGACCAGATGTATTAACCATTGCCCAAGACTCATATCTCACTTTCTCAAAGAAGTAGTGACATTGATTTGCATGGCTTCCTTATCCAGATTCCACAGAGAAAGAATGGAGGGTCTCATCTTCTAACTTCAGTTACTGATCATATGCTAAATTTTGTATAGGTTGTAAAGATTTTGTAATCTTGTTAATGAGGCAGAGAGGGTTTTTCCCCATTGTGAAAGAAAGTCCAGTAGTTGTCTTCATGCACCATATTTTGGTTCAAGAGCAAATGGCATGTGGGTTTGTTTTGACTTTAAAAAGGATCAGGAAGTATAGGTACTCTGAAGTGAGAAATCTTTAGTTGATTTTTTAATACTCTTGCTCCCAAATATAGGATTTTAATGCGTTTTGATTGGTACTTTATCTTCTGTTTTTTTGTTTACTACAATATTTAACCTTGTCAAGTTCATTTCTTTGTAGGGTGAATTGCACTCGTAGAGCTGCAAATAACACTTGGTTTCACCGTAGAAAACAATTTCATCAATGAAGTTAAATACTTGACGAAGTTAACGTCTAATTTGCGTGTTACTTGAAAGAAAAATATAAGTGAGAAAATTGATAATGTTTTCTAGGTTAATTAGAGGCATGGATTTTCGTTCTTCTGAAAGAATCATATTAGCGCATTAGATCGTATATTCAACCGAGATTAAATGACGGGAAATATCGGTTGAAAATTGTTTCATGAAGATCCAACATAAAATGGAAGTTGAGCGTGTTGATAATAATCTGTGGAAGTAACAATTAGACAATTGGATAATTTGATATATTAATTTGACAAATTTAAATTAACACTAGAAGAAAAAAAAAATAAAAAAAGGTATAGCAAATCAAATTTGTTGCGTCAGTCAAAATTTTAATTATTCATAAGCTCTCATAAATATAAAAGAGTTCAACAGTCTTACCTTAAATATAAACACGGGTTTTACAAGTAAAAAAAATTAAAGTTTTAAATTAATCCAATCTAAACCATCGATTACTTAATTTTAGAAAATGTATAACTCTTTGGTTCTACGGATAAAACATTGGGTTGTGTTGATATTTGATGATTGAAGAAACCCTGCACGCATTTAACGGATAGCCCATATGATACTTAGAGAAAGAGGGAAAAAAAAAGGTGAAAATGTTAACATTTTCATAATTATAATTATTTTTGAAAAAAAAATCAAAATGCATAATTATTTTACTACTTTTCTTTCTTAGAAGCTGAAAAGAATAACTTCTAAAGAATTTTAAAACAATACCATGCATCTTTCTTAAAACACAGACAAACAATTGTTGAGTTAGATAGCCCACTTCTGCAAGTCGAGAAACTTCATTCACAAAAATGCATGTTTGGCGGGCAATTATTTATTAGATGTGGTTTTTTTTCCTTTAAAAAGAGCTAAGAAAAAAATATAAATACTTCAAAATAAATAATGACATCTCATAAGTCAAATTAAGAGATTATTGAAATAAGTTCTTCTTAAGAAATTGGTTAATAGTGAAGCAGTTGCATTCATTTTTATGCCACGTTGAAATTTAGATAAAAAATGTATTTTCATGCCCGTATAAAGGACATCCACGTGAATTAAAATTTCAACCGTGGACATTAGATGATGTTTAACTAATTTTACATAACTAAAATTTTAATTTTTCACTTCATTAATTTTAAAAATAAAATTATTAAGTTTTCATTATTTCAATTGTAAATAAATAAATATTTTAAAAAATTAATAAGATGAAAAAGAGAGATATTCCCTATCCCTTGCAAGCCAATTTGGAGAAAAGTATTTCGTAATGAATGTCATATAAATAACTTTTATTTTTCATATCAACTAAATAATAAAAACTTAGTATTTTTGTCTCATTTCTATTTCCTTTTACTTCATTTCCACACAGCCGCGTTAAATAAAAATCTTTTTCCACTATGACCAACAGCTATCTGGGTATCCGTATGTAGTTTACTTTCGAGTAAAAATATAAATTTTGATGGCAAAATGGAAACAGAATAAAATTCAACATGCAACTAATCTAGATACTCTTTCAGCATCGATCAAAATTAGCTTTACTCTGTTCCCCGTCAGAAGCAGTAAAATCAAGGGGCTCTTCTAAAAATAAATATTTTGAAATTGTGTAAATATATTTATATAAAAGGACCTAACTGCCTGTTTCTGTTGGTATTTTCGGTTTATGTGACCTCTTCCTTTTCCTACTTCTCTTCGCTGCGTTGTCTCCTTTTGTTTCCTGCAAAAGAGCAACAACTAATGAGCGTGGAACAAATAACTAGGAAATAGAATTTATCGTTCAGAGGATTGTAAAATTAATTTAAAATATATAACAAAGTAGCTGAAGCGTACTACCGCATTTTAGAATTTGCTCACAACACCAGAACAAACAATAAGAATTAAGAACTATATACTTGCATCAATATCAAAATTGTTTTATGGTGCTCCAAAACAGCTAATAATGTTCTGACAGTGCAGAAAACATTGCAGTGGTGGTGGATTAAATTCAAACTCGTAGTTTACTTGTTTTTGGCATATACACCACCATGGTTGTCAAATTATCAATTGTAAGTTTCATGATCAATTGATAAAAATAGCATAAATTATATTGTTAACATGTGTACACTACAAACATCTAGAATATTCGCATTTTGTATTTTAAAAACTCATTATGTAGCCAAGAAGTCGTAATCTAAACTTCAGAATAAATCAAGATTCAAGTCGAATGGTCAAAAAACCTAGGTAAAATGATTCGAAGTATGGTATGCATCTGAATGGCTGTGATCCACAAATCAAACTCGTTCAATGATATTAAAATATATGATGGAAGCTTTTACACAGATGGTGGTGAATCAAAATAAAATCCTAAGTTTACAAGCCAAGTTTTTATGATAGAAACCTGGTACTTTATTAGAAATAAAAAGAGATTTCCACCCCTCAATACAATGCTTAACCTGCAGAATTTCAACAGTATGTACCTCCCAATTTCCAAAGCTCCCAATTCTCTCACAAAAGACAAACCCCTCTTCCTATTTGTATACAGCTAATGGTCTGCTAACATAAACTCATACTCAATATACCTAATCAGTTGCAGGCCCATTCCCATTCTTTCTAACATAACTGCTAACTGACACTATCAGTTTGTGTTCAAATCGAAAAAACATAAATTTTGCTCACACTACCTTCAAAGGACCAATATTTTGGTTTTCACTTTTCTTCTTCTTGCACGAAAGTGGGTTTGGACCCTGCAGAGTTTAAAAGCAATATCATAAAAATATGAGAATATTAAATGAAAACCATAAGCTGCTACAAGTAATAAAGCTTTACTCATGTTAATTAAAACTAGTGTTGAATTTAAGTTAAATTGTAAATTAACTTCGGCATCTTTCTACAAAAATATGCGAACATGTTATAGAATGTCTATGATTCATATTTTGAAGGGTGTATATCTATTTTTTTCCTACAGATTTCGTTTACTTAAGTTAATCACAACTATAAAAAGGTAAAAGCTATAAACCTAGAATATGGTAACCAAAACTCAAGCTAAGAGACAGATACAGCACAAGGGTAAATTATAACCTTGGCTCTTTTTCTCTTGAACTGAGGTTTATCCTTGATTTCCATCCGATTCCTTGTAGTAATATTCTTTTTTACTGCCTTCACATTTATGGTCTGATCTTCTGAATCCACATTTTCCAGTATTTCAGTATTGGAATTGTCAGCTTGCTCACCAGCCAATCTATTCATCACCCTATCCTTAAATATCTGGTACTCTTTGACAGTCATATGCAATCGTCCTTCTTCAGAAGTTTTGACATATTGCCGCTGAAATGCAGATGGAGGTTCAAGGAAAAGAGCATTTCTGAGACCATATATGAGAGGCACACCAGGCACCTGCAACAAGCAGATCAGGAAGAATAAATGTATGTCTGAGAGTACAATTCTACACATCTTTGCATCACTATAAAGGCACTTGGAACAAATTTTAGACATAAATAACCAAATATTTTCAAGTTTTTCTTTTAATGAGCAAAGCACCATACTCATTTAGAAAATGTCAAGAGAAGTGCATAGAGAACACGTAATATGGTAAATCACTTATGGCACAAATAGTGAACCCTGGCGGAAGACTGACAAATGAAACAGCCATTTAAAGTTCATAAAGTGACAAACCAGAAATGAAAAGAACATGGGATACACATCAAGACAAGATGTTAAATAATTTTCTATTCAACCATTCTAATGAAAAAATAACTACTATAAATGCTCTACACTTCTTTCAAGCCAAAATTAAACATGAGACAAGATGGACATATTGTCTATTGAAAGCTAGTGGATGACTCAAAAAGTAACACCATGTTGGGGATGTTTCACACATTTAGGCAACGTGATGCAATCACAATAGGTTGAATAGGATTAGAAATAGGAGGACGAAAGAAATGGATCAGATTATACGAGGTGTTTATGGACATAAAATCTCCATCACTAGATCTGTATCAAAGAGAACAAAAGATAAGAAATGAGGGTACGGAGATACACTAAACAAGATAGTGTTTCCATGTTTCCCCACACTTCAACCAGAGCAACTATTTTAAAAAATTGTTTTAATTTTGGGTCTTACCAACAATTCCATATTCAAAATGTTAGGTTGGACAAGGCACAAGCTCTCTAAGATTGTTATTTAACTGCCAATTAAATACCAAGCTCATCAACTGCACCAGCATTCATCAATCGGTAACCCAAATTCCACAGATAGAAACATTAAATTGATGTTCAATTAAAATCCACCACATCTCACTAACCAAGGTTTTCAGATAAATGGCTTTTCCCAGTTAATGAGTTTCAACGAACTTTAGATGTTAAATACAACGAAAAGATACTCGTAAAACCTATCTTTCAGAGTATAAATATAAATCAATTTTTAAATTATCAAAATAAGTTTGCTGTCAATAACCTAATAATATCTAGATAAATCTACAGGTAGGAGATATTATTTCAGGCTGAATATCATTCAAAAATATAGTTCATCATTATACAAACTTTACTATAATTACAAAGAAAATATTAAAAAGAAAACATATCTAACCGTTGGAACCAACATTTAAAAAAAAATATATATCATACAAACCTCTTGCAACTTTTTCCGCAGGTCAGTGTCCTGACTAGCAATAAAAAAATGCTCAGAATTTTTTTCTCCTACAACCTCCATGATGCAAGAATCAGCACTCACACATTTATCATGCTCACATCTGCAAATTGGAGTAAAAATCAAAGTAACAACCACTGCCCCAGCAATACCAGCACTCAAATATCTTAAAACCCAAAAACATAAAACAACAAAGAATTCATTTAAGGTGCATTACCTTGCAACTATAAGTTTATGAGCTGCCTCAAGAGCCTCGGAATACAAGCTACCAAGTCGTTTCAACTCAGCTTGAACACATCTGCAGCATCTCCATCCAATGCCCACATTAACAATGATAATAAAAATAACAAGTGGATCCAAAACGAAACAAGAAACAATTTCTAGCACCTAGGCTGAGCTGAGAAGGAAATCTAGTTTAAGGTCATGTTTGGATAAATTTTTCTAAAATCATTTTTAGGAGTAAAAAAATGAAAATAAATAAATAAAATCCAAAAGTTAAAATTAACTTATTCATTGGCTAATTTGTAGAAATTAAGCCATATTAGCTTCTCTAAAATATATTTTCTATCTTATGTATAAACTAATTTAATTTTATAGAACTATTTGACTTTCATTCATATTTTTTCATCGTAAGTGTTTCTGGAACAATTTATCCAACAGATTTTAACGTCCTTAGTGTGTGTGAGAGAGAAATAGGACCTAGTCGTGTAGAGCTTAACAGTGGCACTGAGGATATTGCCAAGAGCCGTGTCAGCGGGGGTTATTCGATTCACAAGAAGGTGATTCACAAATGTTCCATCACATAAAACCTTGAATGGCTTCCGAAAACCAAAGCAAGCAGTGTAAAACGTCAAAATCTTCCTATGCCTCTTCTGCTTTTTCACCTTCATCTGCAACAATCCAATCTTAGTTAAACCATTTTTTTTTTAATTAAACCTACAAGTTGAGAAAATAAATTCAGAGGCTGAAAACGAACCTGTGCGAGAACGGTGAAGGGTCAATTCGTTTGTGTGATTAAGGAAGCGCGATTACCGAACTTCGATGGAAAATAAATTTCAACACGCCAGGGAAGAGTGAGCAAACGCTAGCAGCGGGAGAGAAGAAGAGAAGTTATTGCTGTATGCCTTACACAAGCCTATAATGGGCCCACCGAACCCGGTCGATATTGGGCTGCTCTCTCGAGTTGGGCCGAACCACTTAGCAATTCAATTGATGTAGGCCCATGATACTCTCAATTCTACTAGGCTGATGATATATACACCTCCATTTTTTTATACATACACCCCCTTTTTTTAAAAAAAATATTAAATTCCTAAATTATCCTTAATATTATTTGGAATATAAAAAAAATTATCCTGGAAAGTTTTTTTCGGAGGTCTATTTGTACATAATTATGGAAAGTTTTTTCCGAAATACTAAAATTACTATTCCAAAAATGACTTTCCGTCGGAATAATTCTGGAAAGTACTTTCCGTAACACTAAATTACTATTGTGGAAAGTTCTTTCCGGAATTATGGCAACAAATAAACACTGTTAATATTCCTGAAAGAATTTTTCTCAATAGTAATTCCAGTGTTACGAAAAGTATTTTCCATAATTATTTTGACGGAAAGTTATTTCCGGAATAGTAATTTTAGTATTTCGGAAAGTACTTTCTATAATTATTCTGACGGAAAGTTCTTTTCGAAAGGCTCATGATATATACACCTCCTGTTATTTTTTTATAAGTACACCTTCTTTATTTTCTTAAAAAAATTATAAAATATTATATATATATTTTTTAATTTTATACCTTTAACTTTCAATATTCTACTTTTTTCTTTTTTTTTCACACATTTTTTTTTCTCTTTCAATTTTTACATGCTACCAAAATAGGTGGGGTGAAGGAAAGATAACGGGGTGCATGTAAAAATTGAAAAAAGAAAAAAAAGAAAAGAAGAAAGATCTGTAAAAAAAAGTACTAAATTAAATGTTGTGAATGTAAAATTAAAAAAAAAGCAAAAAATTAAGAATATTTTAAAATTTTAATTATTTTTTTTGAAAAGGAGGTGTACTTATAGGAAAAAAAGGTATATATATCATCAACCTTTGAAAAACACTTTTTCAGAATAATTTTTTTTATTTCAAATAATATTAAGGATAATTTAAGAATTTAATATATTTTTTTAAAAAGGAGGTGTATTTATAAAAAAATGGAGGTGTATATATCATCAACTCGTCTAGTATTCCAACACCTCAACTCTTTTTTTTTTTTTTTTAAATCCTGATACACAAGTCTTTGGCTCAATGACAGTGATGTCAGTGTAGAGTGTAGACTATTACTAAATTATCTAATGTCTCCCTGTTGATATATTTTCTTTTAAGATTTTTTTTTACTTTAAATAATTTTGTATAATAATAATTTTGAATAACAACTTAAAAACATTTTTATGACGTATTTTACGAAAGTGACCCTGTTTAGGAATTTTTCTTCAAATAAGGCATTTTCAATATTCTTTTTAATATCTTGTCTTTTACTATCTATATTTTTAAATTAACTTTGTTAATATCAGCTAAAAATAGAATATAAACTTAAACTACAATTTTTATGTTCACATATTTACTTTTCATGGATTTTAATTAAATATAAAGATAGTATTAAAAATAAAAATAAATCAAAGTGAACCATTCAAAAAAAAACATTGTATAAAAAAAGTGATAAAATGAAACAAATCATACATTTCTACCTTGTCTCCATGGCTAGAACTTGGAGCATCACTTTCACACCGGTCACTGGGGTTGTAAATTATTTCCTTCCTGCATATGGTGCTTATGCTCTTGTCTATGATGAATGACTCCTTTTCATGGCAGTTGACATGCTGGATCTTAGGCATTGAAATTTTATCACCATCACTTTAGTTTATAAGATCATCTCCAATCTATATCTAATTTTTTTTATCCATCTAAAAAAATCATTGAACTTTTATGTCAATTTTTTGTGGATTTTTTTATTACATAAGATTTAAGAACTCTCGTTATTTTTTACTTTAATGGCAGAACACAATTTTGACTTTTTTACTTATTCTTAATGTTTTAATAAAGGACCTCACATTTGTATATCTTTATTTATTTTTGTTTCATTTTAAATTAGACAAATGTTTTTTTTTTTTTTTTTCACCAAGCGTGACACTGAGAAACACTTTTGTGGACACAATTACAAAAGTAATATGGTAGACACGTCCAACAAGAGTCTGACAACGCATTAAAATATATAGTTATAATGTATTAAATTAAAATAAAGATTAAAATTTTCTCCAATTTTTTAGAGGCCCCTAACCATCTGATTGCCCCATGTTTTTTAAGACAAGAAGATTATCTTCTTCAAACCATTGCATCTTTTTCATCCGGTGTGCTTCCGATGGAGTAGGGACAACGAGGAAACCAGTTCAAATTATTAAAAATAGTGTTTATATTTGTTGAATGATGATAATATACACTAACTTATATGGACGCACATGCTATGATGAAGAATATAATTTTATTATTTTTTAAAAAATATGTTTTATATCACATTTGAAGTATTTTAAATAATTAATCATAAAAATAAAAAATAAACAAAAATATAGTTACTAAAATTTTTATTTTCAATATCTTAATTTCATTGGTTCTTTTTGTAAAAATTGGTTCTTATAATATTTTTTTTACAAATAATGTTAAAAAAGAGAAATACCTAATAGCACCTGCAGCCCAAATTAAAGAACATCAATAAAAATCAAATAACACAAGAAGACAAGGGCAATTTAAAAAATAAAAAGAAAATGGAAGGGAAATAAATAAAATGAAAGGAAAAAGTAGAAAATTATAAATTTATGGCCTCTTCCAACATTGTATATTTGTCGCCTCCTCCCACAACTAAAGGAAATAAAATGGTAAAAAAAAAGCAAACGTAAACTGAAAAAAAATTAAAAAGGGAAATTCATAGATTTGTCTCCACCACTGTAGATTCGGCAATTTTTAAATCATATTTTTTAATTTTAAATAAATTGACCAAAATTCAACAAAGAATGAGAATGAGTTTAGTTATTTATTTATTTATTTAATTTTTTTACTCTATCTATTGTAAATCCGACCCTAAACTTGTTCCGGCTCTTTAGAAACCGAAGTGAAAAAAGAAAACTAAATTCACTCCATTGCCATAACTAGACAGGAAGAAAAAAAAAAAAACATAAAAATCTTTTTCTTATAATTTGCCGCTTTTTTCTTTTCCCATTCCCTCCACGTCCGCTAGAACCGAGTGGTGCCAAAGTTGACTCGAAACGAAACTCATTAAGCCCATTAAACCAACACACAAAGCTTCAACTTCAATTTGGTTACTTCATCCACACTGAATTTTCTCTGAGGTACTCTCTTTCACTCTCTAACCACTCCCAACGACTCTTAATCCAATAAATTCTTTCTTCGTTTGTTCTGCAATTCCTCTTCTCACTCTCTACGATTTTCAACTTCTCTTGAAACCCTAACACCATTCACGACACTGATTTATTTAAATATCTTATTCTCCTACTCGATTTCTCAGCTGAAACGTGAAGGCACTCTTTATACCCTGGTTTCGACCTAGATTTCTCATCACGGTGGTGTGTTTTCTGGTTTGAAAGCCAAATTGCCTTGGTTCTGTGTTTTCCGGTTTGAAAAGCCGAATTGCCCTGTTATTCAGAGCGTGCTTGCTTCTATATCGTTGTTTGACTGTTTCATAATCAGGACGCGTTGGAAATCAGGTATTTTCATCTCCGAGTTTACAATAGGTACAGTACCTTATGTTAGGATCCCTCCTTAATTGGAGAGGTTCTAGAAAATTCTAGAACTTTCTAGAGAAGTATAGAATTTTCTAGAACATTCTAGAGAATCCTAGAGAATTGTAGAATTCTCTAGAAGTTTGTGGAATAGTGTGGAATCCTCTGGAACATTCTAGAGATGTGTGGAGCCTTCCGGAACCTTATGGAAGAGTATAGAAGGATATAGAAGGGAGTAGAGATTCCTGGAATGTGTGGAACATTCTAGAGAACCAATCTCAACCCTTGATCCCCACCATTCATTCTGAAGGTGGAGTAGTATAAATAGGGGTAGGAGGCTTCATTCCTATCCAATCCAAGCCAAGAGTGAATCCACTTCTTAGAGTGAGAAAGTAAGAAAGCCTCTTTGTGAGAGAAGAGAGATAGTCTCAAGTTTTGAGTGTGCCACCATAGAGTGAGTCTATTTTGTAATTACATTCTTGTAATCCTACTATTCTTTTGCATAGTGGAAGAATCTCCATATTGGAAAATTTAACTCGTGTGCTCCCATTACTACCTTTAATTTCTAAGTGCCTATCTTAACTTCACGAAGCGGGAAAGTCCGAGTTTTCCCAACAGTGGTATCAAGAGCCAGGTTCATCAAAAGTTGTCATTAGCTCGTGCAGTTCAAGATGGAGGACAACGTTGCTCATGATGGAGACATGTTCAAGCTTACTGCCAATAATTATTCATATTGGAAGCCAATGATGGAGGATCATTTATACTGCAAGGATTTGCATGAGCCCATCATCTATAAAGAGAAGGTGGAAGGCAAGAGCGATGCTCAGTGGGAGCTATTGAATCGGAAGGCCGTTGCTATGATCCGTAAGTACATCGACAAATCTCTCTTTGAGCATGTTTCTACATACACAAATGCTTATGAATTATGGGCAAAACTTGAGTCCATGATTCAAAAGAAAACACCTCGTAACAAAGCCAATTTAGTTCGTCGATTGGTGAAGCTGGAGTATAAGGATGGTCATAGTATGATTGAGCACTTGAATAACTTCAAGGGGCTTGTAAATCAATTAACCAAAATTGAGATGAAGATTGATGATGAGTTGCAAGCCCTTCTACTCCTTAGTTCCTTACCGGAAAGTTGGGATACGCTAGTAGTCACACTTAGTAACTCTGCTCCCGAAGGAAAGCTCACTATGGATGCTGTTAGTGATAGCCTTCTTGGAGAAGAATCGAGGAGAATGGAACGAGGTGAGTCTATCCATCCCGAGGCTAATATCATTGAAAACCGGGGAAAGAATGAGACTCGTGGACGTAGTAAGAGCCGAGATCAGTATCAATCTCGAGGTAGATCCAAATCACGCTCGAAGATTACATGCTATTACTGTGGAAGAATGGGTCATAGGAAAATGGAGTGTCGGTCTTTCAAGAGAGATCAGAAGGCAGGTACTGTCAAGCCAGACCAAGTCATCCCAATGAAGAAGCAAGAAGAAAAGACTACCACTGCCGTAGCATCTAAAGAAGATATGTTATATATCATTAGAGAAGGTAACATCCTAAACATTGCTTATGATGATAGCTCTTGGATTGTGGATTCTGGTGCTTCCTTCCATGTTACTCCTCATGGAAGTTTCTTCTCATCCTACCAAAGTGGTGACTTTGGTACCGTTCAAATGGGAAATCAAGATAGAAGCAAGATCGTCGGGATAGGAGACATCATCCTGACAACGAGCACCGGATGTAGGCTAGTCTTGAAAGATGTGAGGCATGTCCCGGCCATGCGCCTCAATCTTATCTCTGCTGGAAAGTTAGATGATGCTGGTCTGATGAATTACTTTGGTGAAGGAAAGTGGAAGCTCACCAAAGGTAGTCTAGTTATGGCTCGAGGAAAGAAAGAAGGATCCTTGTACGTAATGCAAGCTAAGCTTTGCAAAGGAGAGGTAAATATAACCACTGATGACTTAGAGGTTTGGCATAAACGACTTGGGCACATCAGTGAGAAGGGTCTTCACATACTCGCTCGTAAGCAACTCCTCTCTAATGTGAAAGGTAAATCACTTGATCCTTGTGCTCACTGTTTAGCTGGAAAACAACATAGAGTTGCATTTCAAAGATCTTCTCCGCCCGTAAGGAGAAAGAACATTCTCGACCTTGTACACACTGATGTGTGCTCAATGTCTGAGAAATCCATTGGGGGTGCACTGTACTTTGTGACCTTCATTGACGATCATTCAAGGAAGGTGTGGTTGCATTTGCTAAAATCAAAGGATCAAGTACTTGATGCCTTCAAGGAATTCCACGCTCTGGTAGAACGTGAGACTGGACGAAAGATCAAGTGTGTACGATCTGACAATGGAGGTGAATATAGAGGCCCATTTGAAACCTATTGCAAGAAACATGGCATTAGGTTAGAGAAGACTCCACCCAAGACACCGCAATTAAATGGGCTAGCTGAGAGAATGAATAGAACAATCGAAGAAAGAGTTCGCTGTGTGCTCTCTCATGCTAAGTTACCCAAGTTATTTTGGGGAGAAGCTATAATGGCTGTAGTTGACATTGTCAACCTCACACCATCAGTCCCTTTGGGTGGTGCCATCCCAGACGAAGTTTGGACGGGCAAAAGGGCATCATACAATCATCTCAAAGTGTTCGGGTGCAGGGCATTTGTTCATATCCCCAAAGATGAGCGAGCAAAGCTTGATGCAAAGACGAAGGAGTGCATCTATCTCCGCTCACCCAAGGATGAATTCGGCTATCGGCTATGGGATCCAATAAATAAGAAGGTGGTCCGTAGTAGAGACGTTGTATTCTTCGAAGACCAAACAATCGAAGACATTAAAAACTCAGAGAAGCCAAGATTGAGAAAGAGTACCGAACTCACTCCAGTTCAACATGAGAATAATGAGACACATCAAGACAATGATCCTGAAGAAGATGAGCCTGTGTTAGAGCAAAGCAACCAGGAGACTCATGATGAACCAGCTCAGGAAGATCCTCAATCTAGTTCTCTACCAGCACCAGAGCCGAGGCGTTCCTCAAGGGAAAGAAGACCATCCACTTGGTATAACACTGAGGAGTATGTTATGCTCACTGATGAGGGGGAACCTCAAAGCTATAAAGAAGCAATCAAGGATATTCATAAAGAAGAGTGGAGGAAAGCCATGCAAGAAGAAATGCAATCCTTGCATGAGAATCACACTTATGAACTCGTAGAGCTGCCAAAGGGGAGAAGAGCCTTAAAGAACAAGTGGGTATACCGGATCAAAACCGAAGATAACAACACAAAGCCTCGTTATAAAGCTCGGTTGGTCGTTAAAGGATTCGGTCAAGAAAAAGGTATTGACTTTGAAGAAATATTCTCACCCGTGGTAAAGATGTCATCCATTCGAGTTATCCTTGGCATAGCAGCAACTCAAGATTTAGAGATTGAACAACTTGATGTCAAGACGGCGTTCCTTCATGGTGACCTAGAGGAAGAGATCTACATGGAGCAGCCCGAAGGATTCAAAGTTCCAGGCAAAGAAAATTTGGTGTGTCGCCTCACAAAGAGTTTATATGGCCTTAAGCAAGCACCTAGGCAATGGTACAAGAAGTTTGAATCCTTCATGGCAGAACATGAATTCAAAAAGACAGAAAGCGATCATTGTGTCTTCATAAAGAGGTATGCAAGTGGCGACTTCCTCATACTTCTACTCTATGTTGATGATATGTTGATTTTTGGACAAGATCGCATAAAGATAGCTGCTTTGAAGAAAGATCTAAGCAAGAGTTTTGCCATGAAAGATTTGGGACCGGCTAAACAAATCCTTGGGATGAGAATAACTCGTGATAGATCAAAGAGACTGTTGTGGCTATCCCAAGAGAGATACATAGAGAAAGTGTTGGAACAATTTAACATGGACAAATGTAAGCCAGTTAACACACCACTTGCTGGACACTTCAGGTTGAGTTCGAAGCAAAGTCCCACAAGTGAGAGAGAAATGGAGGAGATGAAGAAGATTCCATATTCATCTGTAGTAGGCAGTCTCATGTATGCGATGATATGCACAAGACCAGATATCGCCTATGCAGTTGGAGTCGTCAGCCGCTTCTTAGCCGACCCCGGGAATGAACATTGGCTAGCGGTCAAATGGATCCTCCGATACTTACGTGGAACTTCCAAAAGATGCTTGTGCTTTGGAAAAGGGAAACCTGTGTTACAGGGATACACAGATGCAGACTTGGCTGGAGATATTGATTCAAGGAAATCAACATCTGGATACCTAACTACTTTTGCAGGGGGAGCCGTTTCTTGGCAATCAAAACTGCAAAAGTGTGTCGCATTATCCACCACAGAGGCGGAGTACATTGCAGCTACTGAAGCTTGCAAGGAGATGCTGTGGATGAAGAACATGCTTCTTGAGCTGGGAGTAGAACAAGAAAGGTATGTGGTAAAGTGTGATAATCAAAGCGCAATATACTTAGCAAAGAACTCAAAATTTCATTCCCGCACGAAGCATATTGACACAAGATATCATTGGATCCGAGAAGTCCTCGAGGAAAAGAAATTGCATCTTGACAAGGTTCACACAGACGAGAACTGGTCAGACATGATGACCAAGGTAATACCGACAAAGAAGTTTGAAGATTGCTGTCAAGGTGCAGGTCTACTACTGCCCCCCAATTAAGTCGGGAGGGGGAGATTTGTTAGGATCCCTCCTTAATTGGAGAGGTTCTAGAAAATTCTAGAACTTTCTAGAGAAGTATAGAATTTTCTAGAACATTCTAGAGAATCCTAGAGAATTGTAGAATTCTCTAGAAGTTTGTGGAATAGTGTGGAATCCTCTGGAACATTCTAGAGATGTGTGGAGCCTTCCGGAACCTTATGGAAGAGTATAGAAGGATATAGAAGGGAGTAGAGATTCCTGGAATGTGTGGAACATTCTAGAGAACCAATCTCAACCCTTGATCCCCACCATTCATTCTGAAGGTGGAGTAGTATAAATAGGGGTAGGAGGCTTCATTCCTATCCAATCCAAGCCAAGAGTGAATCCACTTCTTAGAGTGAGAAAGTAAGAAAGCCTCTTTGTGAGAGAAGAGAGATAGTCTCAAGTTTTGAGTGTGCCACCATAGAGTGAGTCTATTTTGTAATTACATTCTTGTAATCCTACTATTCTTTTGCATAGTGGAAGAATCTCCATATTGGAAAATTTAACTCGTGTGCTCCCATTACTACCTTTAATTTCTAAGTGCCTATCTTAACTTCACGAAGCGGGAAAGTCCGAGTTTTCCCAACACCTTAGTTTGAATATGCTCAGCTGTATTTTTTAATCCTGTTGCGACAGTGATTTGAGAAAGCATGTACAGTACTTTGTGTTGAATTGTTACTGATATATATATGAGCATGCTCATGGAGTGGTTTTTTATTTGCTCATGTTGTAGGTAGGGTAATGACACTTTCAACATGTACATCAAGCAGGTAATTGCACTTTGAATTGCATTTATTTATTTAATTTTGTGAACAACTTCCGTGACCTAAATTACTAGAGTTGGTAGATCATAGTCACGTAATTCGTTCATTATGGTAGACTACTGCAAATTGGTTTTGTGGTTCTTTTTCGAAATGGGACAATACATGTATACAAACCATTATATTCTATGTGCTTTTTCAAAAGTGATCAAAGTGAAAGAAATATCTACATCACACTATTATATATTATATTCACCAAAAAAATTAGATATTAGTAAATATGACAATTTGTTGCTATTTACCAATATCTAATTTTTTGGTTTTTATAATATATAATAGTGTGATGTAGATATTCCTTTCACTTTGGTCACTTTTTAAAAACACTTAGAAGGTAATGTTTTTTTAGTATAGGCTGTCAATTTGTATACCCTCAATTAATTCATGAGGAAGACAAACCAGAAAAGACAGGAACGAGGTAGACAAACCAGGAAAGATGGAAACATTGCAGTTCTGAACATAAAAAAATCTCATTTGAGCTTCATGAGATAAAACACTTGTGAAGTACTGCGGTCACATCTTCTCTTTTGGAACTTGAACAACATGGTTTGAATGAAATAAAAAAGAAAAGTAAAAACAAAAGAGAGATGGAAATGATGTGAGAAAAATAAAATAAAAGTGAGAGCAGACTTATTAATGCAGCAGGAAGAGATAAGGGAAAAAGAAAACTGAACACATACAAGAAAACACAAAACAACTGAGGATAATTTTTTTTTCTTTGGTACATCATGGAAATGATGTAAGGAGTCTGTGTTGGTTTAAAAAATTATATATTTTATTTGTAATAAATTTAAGAGTTAATTATTTTAATATTTTTTTTATAGTTATTCATCATTTTTTTGGTAAAAGTAATATAGGTGAAATTTTAATTAAAAAAATGAAATCACTTACAAAAATAACTTTATTTATATTTATATATTACAATCTACTGTAAATTTATATAGCATATTGATATTGAAGCATATCAACTGTGTATACCTTGCATACCAATACTTTGTGAGATTGTGTACCCGTAGCATATTGTGAATTGTGTGACTATGTGGTAGATAGTGTTCCTGCATTATGATTCATAAACACTTACCTTCTTTCAGACACCCTATAGTATATGATCTATGATGTTATTTGGATTTCAGAGTTGGTTCCTTGCTGAATTTTCTTATGATGTATTTGTTTGTGTGTTTTTAGGTTGTGATTGAAGGTTTCAAGAGTTACCGAGAGCAAATTGCCACAGAGCCTTTCAGTTCTAAAGTTAATTGTGTTGGTAATAGTTTTACTGAAAAGCATTTATATGTTTTCTAGTTTCTTCTATTGATACCGGAAAATCCTTTGAAATGCATGATATGGGCTTTCATTCATGACATGTAATGATGGTAGGTAAATGAAGCATGAAGTTGAGGCAATATAGAATAAGTTGTTAAGTCAAATTTTATTCAAATTCAAATATATTTGCTCACACTACATACACCCTAATAATACTTTCATAATAATAAGTCATATTTGCCATCAAAAGTTGTAAATTGTTTTGTTGCAAATAGGCATATAATCATAATACTTCATATAAGACCAAAACTGTATTCTATGTTGTGATCTTAAAAACATTTCATCACATATGATGGACAACATGTACTTATTCTTGAAAATCCTGCCATTTATCCCCAACTCCAACCATAACACAAAGTAACTGCAATATATAGTTTTACATCAAGCTAAAGGCTGCGTACATAGTTTTGGCAGGGCTGCATTCTTTACTCATTATGTTGTCTTCATTTTCATTACTTCTTTAGTTCTTTTCACTCTAATGCATTCTTACTTTTTCTTTAATTACATTTCTTTTGATGTAGTTATTTTTAAAGATGAATTTCCAACTTTTCCGCATCTAAATTGTATTTTTTTGTAACATTTACAATGTCTGTTCAATTATTTATTTTTGCAGTCGGTGCTAATGGATCTGGAAAGACAAACTTTTTCCATGGTAAGAAAATCACCATTTCTTCTACCTGTATAACTTTATTTATTGTCTGCCAGTTAGTCTTTGGAAGTAACTGAAATCAAATATCTGACCTTCAATTATCACCTTCTCTCTTTTGTAGCGATCCGTTTTGTATTAAGTGATCTCTTTCAAAACCTACGCAGTGATGATAGGCATGCACTACTCCATGTATGGCACAGTTCATCCATTTATTTAGACTTCTGATTCTTACCTATTACTAATCAATTATAAAGTTTGAATATGCTTAAATAAGTGATTATTTGCACAGGAAGGAGCTGGACATCAGGTTTTATCTGCGTTTGTGGAGATTGTGTTTGATAATTCAGACAATCGTATCCCGGTAATATATTGAGGATAGTAATTTTATTTTTTCCAGTAAGCGCACAAGGAGGATGATTTCCTGCATTTTTGAACAATTGCATTCTAAAAAAATTATTTTTGCACTTATGCATATTTTATTGTAGGCACGAAAAAAACCAAAATACTATTATCTTCTTTTATTGTACATAATAAAATGTATCCTAAATTGCATGATTGGCATGGTGAGAAAAATGTGACTTTATTTGGCACTTATCCCTCAGTGAAAGCATAGACTGTCTAGAGGCTGCTATAGGGCATGTTCAGATGAATTTTACTAAACAATGATCCTTTTTTTATGTTGGTATTTTTAAACTATCAATCTTTACCTTTTTGACTGGTGGATGGTTGGATTTTTATCCTTTGTTGTTCAACGAATGTATTTATGCTGCTCAATTTTTGTACAGAAAGGAGGCTGTAGACAAAGAAAGAATCTAATAACATATAATTTTTGTGTATAACTGAATGAAGACTTGATAATAGATCAGTATTATGTTTTTATTTATTTTTTTATTTTTTTATCTCTACACCATTTTTAACTTATTTGTTTTCTATTTTGAATAAAGTTCTTCTCTTTCCATTTTTGAAAGTCTTTGGCATTGATCTTGGGGATTCTGATGGTGCATACTTTCTGCTAGCTGATTAGTTATTTGATTACTGATATGGTGCTTTGCAGTGTTTTGGTTTCACTGAATTGTTACAATACAATTTCAATTTCAATAACTTTTTATTATTTATTTATTTATGTATTTATTTATTTTTATTTATTTTTTTTTATGTTGACAGCTATATCTTGTTATAAGTGCTTGTTGAGTGTAATAATTACATTGCTTCGAAACAGTTCTCTTTTTTACTTTCTTTATCACATCAAAAGTGCTGTATGTTTGATAACCACCTATTTCTGATATTCCTACCTATTCCTTATCTGTGTTGGTGAATAGGTTGACAAGGAGGAAGTGCGCTTGCGCCGGACTATTGGTTTGAAAAAGGATGAGTATTTTCTAGATGGAAAACACATAACGTGAGTGATAAAATTACTGTTAGAGCATATACTATTTTTCACTTCAGAGAAAAAGGACATATTTTGTCTTATGCTCTTTGGTCATATGAGAATTTACCTTGATCCTAAAGATGATGCATGATCTGCAGAAAAACTGAAGTGATGAATTTACTGGAGAGTGCTGGGTTCTCTCGATCAAATCCTTATTATGTTGTACAACAAGGAAAGGTATCGTGCCGACAGTGCTTGAACTTGGTTTGGGATTTATCTTTGTTAAAATCATAAACTTTGAAGTTGATTGCTGAACTTGTTCCATTTCTATATTGCATAGATAGCATCACTAACCTTGATGAAAGACTCTGAACGACTGGATTTGCTGAAAGAAATAGGTGGTACCAGAGTTTATGAGGAGAGACGTCGTGAAAGTTTGAAAATAATGCAGGAAACAGGCAAGTTTATGCTTTATTTATTTTAAGTTCTTCATTTTCTTGTCTTTCCTATTTATTTTTGAAGTTCATGATTTGTAAACTAAATATAATACTATAGTTCTACTAAAATTACCACATGACATTTTCTCTTAATTGTATTTTTAATTTTTTTTTTAATTTATTACTTTTTTTTATTAACTTTATATGTTTATTTACCTTTTGTGTTTTCAACCTTTAGCATTTTTTTTACTGAACTTTAGTATGAACTTGGAACATATATTATGAATCAATCCTTGCCAAGTGTAGGTAAGTATAATGTATTTTTTTTTTTATCAATATATATATATATGTGTGTGTGTGTGTGTATTGAGTACATAGTGTTAGAGCTGTCAAAATGAGCCATCCAGCCGTAGTATGGGTGGGCCAACTCAACTCAAGTACTTGATTGACTTTTTGGTGAGCCTATAAAAAATGAACCCGGCCAGGCCCAACATGGGTTGATGGGTTAAATGGGTTAGTTCATTCAAAATACAATAAAAAAAAACTGATTGGACTTAATAAAAAAATACCTCCTATAGTCTTATATCTTAGAATTTACGTGTTAACAATAGAACCAAAAGTTGTCAAAAAAGAAAAGTAGTCACAACCAACTTAATCAACTTATAATATCAAATAATATAAAAATAGTGACAAGATATTAACAAATACTATTAAATTGACACTAACTATCATAATTGTAATTAGTATGTATAAAATTCGGTCAATGTTATAAATATAAAAAAAAGTAAACTAAGTGTGCCAACTCGGCACTGTGGTGAGCTGGGCCATGTTTTTCTTAAAATCGAAATAGCAAAGTTTTTTGGGTCCAATCCGACTCAAACCTATGTTGGATTGGGTTGACCCACGGATTCTGGCTCATTTTGACGACTCTTTAATGTAATTTGAGAAATATAATATCAGATAAACTTGACTCTAATACTGCAACTCTTTATTTTTTAAGATTGAACTATTAATTTCTTCCTTCAAATATTTACTTAAAGTTGATTTAATCCTCTAAATATTTGTGCTGTTAAGTTCTTCCAATCAAGTATTAAAATCATAAAAAGTTATTATTTTTATTTGTTAGGTGAGAGACTTATTTGACATTGTAAATTTTTAATAACTAAATATCAAATAAATTTTGAATGTACTAAATAAGTAGTTTATTATTTTCTTAATAGGTATTTTATAGTAATCTATTTATTAAAATATATATATTTAAATAAAATTTAACTTAATATTATCATTATTAGTGAATGATTAATAATATGAGAATTAAATTATGCATATCTTATTAATTCATGCATCACATATTCACATTGGTGAAAAATCTAGTGTTTATCATTCTTTTTATTGATGATGGTATTCTCATGCATTTTTCTGTTAGACAGGTAATAAAAGAAAGCAAATAATCCAAGTTGTACAGTATTTAGATGAAAGGTTGAAGGAACTAGATGAGGAGAAGGAAGAACTTAGAAAATATCAGCAGCTTGACAAGCAGAGGAAATCCTATGAATATGCTATTTATAGCAAAGAAGTTCAAGATGCCCAGCAAAAGCTGACAGAGGTTATGAGTTAAATGTTATCTCTTGTATAATTATTTGTGTGATTTATTTGTTTTTTATTCATTGGATTTACTTTTTGATGATTGGGTAGTTAGTCACTGTAATTTTGGTGATGATATATTCTTCTGGTTCTTAATTTTGTGGTGTGGTTCAAAATCACAACTATATCACTGGAAATAATGCACTGGAAGTTTAAATAAATTCTTATGAATACCTCATATATGTTTTCAAATAATATTTGGTTTGATTAAATAGATGGAATAGGAAAAATTAAGTACCTGGGGGAGGCCACAAGCAGATACGTTGTTGCAAATAGGTTGGTTTAAAAGCTGGAGTAAAGTAATGGCATTGGGAAGATAGAAGCTAGATCCTAGAGTTTAAAATGCGCTTGACACAATAGAAGTAACAAATTCATGATATTCCAACTTACCTGATGGCTCCTAATATGCCAGGTGAGAGGGAGACTACTGAAAACATCTATTTCTCAAAGCTAGTTAGGGTAATGGTTATTTATTCTGCTGGCAAAGCTTCTGATCTTGTTCTAAAAGAAATGATGCTAGCCCTGTGAGTGTGAGGTTTCTTGTAAAACTGCCAAGGTCTCTAATATAATTTGTTGATGGCAACTATAGACAGAATGTGCACCCATTTACAATCGTATGAGTGTACAACTAATTCTAGCATACACATAAGGTGAATCAGTAATTTCTCTTAATTTTCCTCCCATTTTAGTTGATATCTAACAGTGCACAAATCACTGCAAGTTTTAAATCTGTGTGTTTAGAAATGGAAATTCCTCAGGTACCAAACACAGGGTGTTGCTGCATTGCAGGGTATAGCTGACAGTGATCACTCTTGAATGCTAGTTGTGTTGTGGTTTGGCATAATGCCTGTTGTGGCCTTGATAACAGCTGTCCATGGCAAATATTTGCTGGCTGTAGTTGCCATGGTTCTTCTCAGGGTCAAAATCCCAGTATTGTCCACACTAAACCTTTGCTTTGTTCAGTATTGAGGGAAAAATGTTGCAATTCTAAACCCATTTTAGACTTAAATCCTTTATTCAACCAGCATTGTTTTGGCAAGTTCTCACTTCTTAGCCCCTGTTGCCTTGTTTTTGATCAACTGCTGCCACTTCCTTATTCTTTGCAGCTTCTTGTAGATCCTTCTGATTAATGATGGTGTCTATTTTTTTGAGTGAACCTAGTGTCCCTTGATCAGAAAACTAAGGACTAATTTTGCTAGATACTGAGATCTATTTAGGGGCCAACTTCTCCTAATAAATTTCTTACAAACACACAGACCTGAGGATTGAACCCCTGGTGAAGGTGTCTTTAAGCAATGGCTTTAGAGTGTTAATGTTAAACATGCCTGTAAAATTAAATAATAGTGTCTTTAAGTACCTACATGTTTGATGAGAAATTATTTGCATTGTATCTGCGATATTTGGTATAGTGATCAGCTGCTTCACAATCTGCTATACCATTATAGGTTGCATTTGTTTCAGGGAATGATAAATGATGTTACATTCCTATGAATAAGGTATTTGGGAATGATATTTCTGAAAATATATTATTCTATCATGGTTGTTGAATTGAGAAATAAATTGTGTAGCGGAAAGTGTATTTTCTGAATAGTGAATCGTGGGATTCATGATCAATAATAAAACATTAACATATATTAGTAGCATATATGCTTCAAGACAAACAAAAATACGAATAATAACAGCCAACACCAACCCTCAGATTCTATGGGTCGCTCTTCTTCAAGAGCAAGATAGAAAATGAAATAGAAGAGTGGAGAGGTGAAAATGTGCTAGCTAGCAAGTGGGCCATGCTGGGTGTTGTTGGAGGGAAATGATCAGCACCCTCCCTTTCTTTTTAGGGTTTTGATAACTGGGTTGTGTATGACTGACCCAGATTGGGGCGTGGCCTGCTTGGTCAGAATTGTTTGATTCACACTGAAATTATGATGAGCAATACATGTGATTTGATTTTCAATTCACGCACAAGAACAATTCTTCATGTTATTTGTATCACCAGTATGCTAAATCGTATCGAATTGCATGATACGATTTTTAGTATCTTGTATGATTTAAAAACTTATTCCTATGAATATGCAATTTTAAGGCAAAAGTATCCCTTAAAAAGACTTTTTTTTCTCCCACTACTCACTATAACCACCCATTACCCATTCTTGTAGGACTTCAATCTTCTCCATGGGACTAAATTATACACATCTCTCACAATGGGAATGACTTGGCGGAAACAATGCTCTGAACAAACAACGAGAATAATTTTTAGATGGAAATATTATTTCAATACTTGAAACAAACGTTGGAATGTTATATACCCATCTCAACCTTCTCAAGAATGTAAATCTAAACAAATGCTCCCGTTGTGTTTTCAGTGTCTAAGTTTAATTACTTTGGCAATTGGTCCATAAATCTATTGGGTATTAAACTGACATGTTAGGTTGGGACAAGTGTTGGTACAATGTTAAATACAAAAGTGTGTTAATTTGTGTGTTGAATAGTGTTATCAATACCGGATATTCTGGGCTAGAACACTACTGTGTTGTGGGTTTCAGCGGAAACCTAATTGCATCACTATTGTGTTGTGGAGTCCGCAATAAAGGCAATTGTGGCCATCTTATGCGCTGTGCTGCCGTGTTGCAGCAATTGAATTTAATGGGTAGGTGGAGGATGAAGCGACAACTGGTATTCGCGTGACTCAGGTGTTATGTAATGTGTACCTGTGCAGGTCAGGTATTTGGGGAGTGGGCCTTGCAGGTTTTGTTCAAAGCATTAAGTTGGCCTTTTTAATATTCATGCAGGTGTTATTTAGTGTCATGTGACTTTTTTAAGAGTGACACTTATTTTCTTATGTATATAGCTTAAATGCTTAATTTGGTATATTGTTATAATATAATTTATATTTCATCTGCTGTGCAGCTTCTGCAGTTTGACTTCGACACTATCTGCTATATGATATAGCAGATTTTCAGCCTTTTCACAATTTTTCACGATTTGCGATTAACAACCCTGGTGTTGAATGTTAATACTTAAATGTATTTATTATTAACTATAATTAATAATATTATTTATCAGAGTAAGTTAACATCTATCAGTTAGTTTTTGCACTGGGAACTTATTTTTTTACTCTGAAAAAGGTTTTTTTTGATGATTACAACGTTGTGGTGTGAACAATTTAAAAAAATTGTACAATACTGAGAGAACTGAGTTTATATAAATGAGAATGAATGTTAGGATATAGAATAAAGGGAATTAGAATAGTTATTAGTTAGAAAGATATCATGGGCTAGGCCCATCACGTCTATAAATAGGAGGTTACTTGGTAGAGGGGAAGATTCAGATTTGTTCACATTTGTAAATTGAGCATTAGCTCTTTGTGAAAAGGAGAAATCCTTTGTGAAGGGGAAACCCTTGGAGGAGATATTTCTCTCCTATTTTTTGTTCTTTTCAACATATTCAATAAAATCTTTCTTTTCTTTATCTTTCCTAATTCTTGGTTCCTAACAATTGGTCTGACCTGTCGGATCTTCGAGGGAGAGCCAGTGTTACTAGAGATGGAGGAAGCACATATTTGGGCCAAGGGGAAGCTGCTGGTCTTTGTGGGTACAAACCCATTGGGGTGGATTGCTAAGGCTGAGAAATTCTTTGAAGTGCAAGAAATTCATTCTTTCCATAAGTTGCAATATGCTTTCATGAGCATGGAAGGAGTAGCAATGAGGTGGTTCTACTTTTGGAGCCAAAAGAACCCAGATTCTGATTGGGAGTCATTCTCCACATCATTGATCAAAAGATTCTTGAAGCAAGAAAAGAAAAGGGACAAAGAAAGTTTGAAGATCAAGAATCTTGGTGGCGAAAAATCTGAGATTAAGAAGAGACTCAATGAGGTTTCAGAGATCAAGAAACTCATTAATGAGATCACAACAAAACTTGGGGAAAAAGATAAGTTTCAGGAGGATCTTGATCACCTATTGCAAAAACAGGACTTGACAGAAGACATTGGCACCAGCAACCCAGTTCTGGACAGATTCAAGAAACATGCAGAAAATACCAAAGGCAGTGAGTCAGATTGCAGAGGTGACCTGGTGCATTCTTGGGAAAAACAAGTGGAGTTACCCACCTTTGATGGAAGCATAGAACAGAGAATTAACATGAAGGGTAGCAGTCTAAGGTGTAACAGTAACCTGTTGCAATTCTTGAAGTTAGAAAACAGAAATAAAGAAGTTTCAATCATCAAGAACAACACTATATGTGGTGGGGAAGACCACTTTCTAGGCGAGCCTTCATCATTAAACATCGTTGCATCTATGGATGACAACAGGATAATGGAGCCTAGGCAAAAGGAAAGTACGAAGGCAACAATTGTGATTCAAGTTATACGAAGTCCACCCTCATCTCCACTACCACCGAAGCCGCCAGACACGGGTTTGTATGCAGTGGAAAAAGGGGTAGTTGCTGACCCATCATGGGTAGACAACAAAGAGACACATTCTGCTAGAGCAAGTGATTTGGCTCTAGAGGATGAGAAAGAGGAAGGGGTAGATTTGGAATTCTACAAAGTGGGTCCAATTGCCCAAACCTATGAAAAAGTAGTTTTTTAGGGGTGTTGTTTCACTTTAGTCCCAACTATAGTGTGTTTTGATGTCATTTTTTTTTTGGTTTTCAGATTCCAACCTTGAGGACAAGGTTGATTTTCAAGGGGGTGGTATTGTTAGGATATAGAATAAAGGGAATTATAATAGTTATTAGTTAGAAAGATATCATGGGCTAGGCCCATCACATCTATAAATAGGAGGTTACTTGGTAGAGGGGAAGATTCAGATTTGTTCACATTTGTAAATTGAGCATTAGCTCTTTGTGAAAGGAGAAATCCTTTCTGAAGGGGAAACCCTGGAGGAGATATTTCTCTCCTATTTTTTGTTCTTTTCAACATATTCAATAAAATCTCTCTTTTCTTTCTCTTTCCTAATTCTTGGTTCCTAACAATGGATAACAGAGTAAATCCTCTAAAAAGTGAAAACAAAATTACAACCTGAAACTTAAATTAGGAAATTCTTTGTAAGATAACCACATATGGTCTAGAGGACTGTGACATGCAGACTCTGGTCCAACTCTCAATTTCTCACCAATTGAAAAATTCCTTCCCTCATTCTCCTCCTTATTCCCAAGTCATCCACTTCATTTATACCCAAAAACTTCTACTCCATTAGTCTCCTGCCAGTTTGCAACCGTGCTATTCCCCTCTTTCTCCCGTGACAGTCTCTATTTGACCCTGTAGACCATTTGTAATCAGCTCCATACCCATAACTCCTATTTTCTTGCTATTATGCTATATATGTGGGTAAAAGGCCTACCAAATACTTGATGCAATTATTTGGAGTTTATAATTGCACACTTGAATTTTTTGTTGATCCTTATAGATCAACCATAATATTGGATGTCAAGTATACATTGTTCAGACATTCCGTTTTTGTTATATTGGATTTCTGATGCCTGTAGTTGAATGCTTGTCACCTTATTTTAGATAGAAGATGCTCGAGCCAAGGTTTCTGAAACATCAGCAAAGAAGTATAATGATGTTGTTGATGCACATGAAAAATCCAAAGATTTAGAGAATACATTGAAAGATGTAACGAAAGAGCTTCAAAACTTTAACAAAGAGAAAGAAGTCATTGAAAAACGACGAAGAGTGGCACTACAGAAGCACACAGAGCTTGAGCTTGATGTCAAAGACCTGCAAGAGAAGATCTCTGGAAATATCCGAGCCAAAGTACTATTTTGAAGAAGTCCTCTTACAAGTTATTTTGATGGGATGGTTCTGTACATGATTTATCTTTTACCTTCATGCTTTCAGGAAGATGCTGCAAAACAACTTGAGATACTTGAGAAAGAAATTCAAGATTCAACAGTTGAACTGGGCAAAATCATTCCTTTACATGAAGATCAAGTTCAAAAAGAAAAAGACATTGCCAAGCGGTATGTTATGGTTGTACTTGTCTTTTGATATGCTTTAAAGAAGTATACTGTATCTAATTCTCCCAGTTTATGTATTTAAACTCTCTGACGTGGTGGTTTTGTTTTTTACTGCACTCTTATTACAGGTTAATCTTAATGTTTTAGTTTTTCCCATTTAGCTATAAATTTGGATTAAGACTCATATATATGTGTATATATATATATATATAATATATTTAACATGCTTGTGTTACATGTTTACAGCTTGTATGTGTACTGGCATGTATTTGAAGTGTGAAATTTATTCTATCATTTGTTGAGGATATTCAACAGATTCTAATTAGTATTTCTCCCAAATAAATGAATTACTAGAATAATGGAGCGCGAGAAGAAACTCAGTATACTTTATCAAAAACAAGGACGAGCAACCCAGTTTTCAAGTAAAGCTGCTCGTGATAAGTGGCTTCAAAAGGAGATTGATGATCTTGAACGGGTGCTTTCTTCAAACAAGGGACAGGCAAGTTTTAATTTATCTGTGTGAACAATAATGAATTATGTCCCAGATTCTCTTTTAACAGATTCATGGCATTAAAATGTATGCTTTTCTTCAATCTTGTTCTTTATTAATTGTAAGTGTGATAACAAAATCATCCTTCTACTCTGTTTATGCATTTTTTCATGTTTTTCTGCTAACCAGATTTAGTGCATGTCTAATTGGGAAAATAATTACTTACTTTTGCCAACCTCCCAAGATAACTTTTTAAAAAAAGGTGATTATTTCTGAGAAAATGGTCATTCCTAAACATGCAGCGTGTTATTAGAGAATAGAATGAAAAGTAGAATATGAGGATATGATGTCCCATGGTAGGAACAAAATGTGTGTTTGCTACTACAAACAGTATCATCTAAGCTTGCCAATTTCACTGCATATCCTAGTAGTAGTAATAGTAAGGAACCCATTTAATTTGTGTTGTTTAATGTGCTGAGCACCATGATGAAAAGACATTTTTTCCTGTAGAATTGGAAAATACTCTACTTTTATTTTAGTTTGATGACTTATTTTTTAACACATTTCTTCATTAACTACGCTTCATTACAAAATTGGCTTGTTTCCAAATACTCCAGCTCAGTTTGGTCCTTTCTATTGCTTTTCAGAAGCTGCTTGTAGAAGCTAAGATGCTCTTTGGTGTTAATTGTTTTAAATGCAAAATGTGGAATCCAGCTAATTTGTGATTTTCAAGTCTACTTCTCCTATGAAAAAGGAAACCTGCTCTCTAAAAGTACTATCAATTTTTAATAAGGGGCCTTTGAGAACTTTACCTGACACTTGAAGTTTGGTGTTCATGCTTTAAATGAGTAGAAGTCTATTACTAATAAATCTCAAGCTCAGCTGAACAGAAGTTTTTATGCTGCTTAATTTAAAAAGAACTGGGTTATATTGATAAATTTTACAATTTTTACTTGAATCCCATTAACTATGTTCGTATTTTTGTAAACCTTAATGGTTAAGCCATATGGTACTACTCAATTTGATAAAATTGATATACGATTATTCTGAGGATATAGACCTTTGATGACCCCTGTCAATGCTTCTGATATTTACTTTGGTATTTGCAAATTGTTAATCACTATCCTTGTCTTCTCCTGTTATATGAACACTTGTCTCTTGAACTATGCTATTTCCTTGTTGTTTTGGTCTGCAGGAGCAAAAGCTTTTGGATGAAATTGATCGGCTTAATGAAGAACTACGTGATTGTGATGAGAACATAAATAGACGAAAATCAGATATTACTGCTTTGGAAACTCTCATTGCTCAGTCACGTGAAGGGCTTAATCATTATAAAGTAGAGAGAGACAAGTTACATGACGAGAGGAAGTATGTATAACTCTTGTTTTGTCTTTTCTGTTTCAATTTCTATGTATACTTTTTTCCTAGATGAAAAAAGTCATATTGTTATAGTGAAGAATAAGTACATCAAAAGTGTAGCATGGGTTCCCTCCTTAGCAAAAGCCGAAAATGTAAACTGCAAAAGTATATTATTTATTACATTCCATAGTGAAGAAATTATTTCTTATGAATTTAAATTCTTACATTATAGGTCCCTATGGGGCAAAGAGAATGAACTTACTTCTGAAATTGATAAGCTGAGAGCAGAAGTTGAGAAGGCTGAAAAGAGTCTTGATCATGCAATTCCTGGTGTGAGTAATCCCTCTTTCTAGTTTCTTTAACATCTCCTTTGTAAATGCCATTAAATTATCAAGAATGCTTGTGATGGCTGTTCTTAGGTATTGCATCTTTCATTATGAACGGGTACTTCTGACCTTGTTCAGTGAAGAATTTTAGTAACTTGTATCCTATCTGACGTGAATTAACACTGTCATCATATTTGTAAATTGATGTCACTCTGTAAGAATATGGATGTGTTTGACCTTTACGGGTTTTTACATTTTTTAATGCACCATAGTTGAAGGAAACTGCAGAAAACTTTACTTTCAGAAATTATGGGTCTTTGTATTTAAACTTAAAAATAAGTGTTTCTAAACAAGTGCTTTTAAAGAAAACAATTCTTTAAGAAGCATATAGGAGTTGCTTCCAAAAAAAGTAGAAAACTGCTTATTTTAAAAAAAGAAGTTTAGACAAACACATCAAAAAGTAAAGTACTTATTTTATTAAAAATAAGAGCTTTTATAAGAAAAAATATTTAAACTAACAAACCCTATATTACAATTAAAAATAGAAGATATAAAATGATTCTGTTCTGTTGTGGGAGAAGTACATGTAACTTTTGAATTGGTAAGTGAGTTTAGTAATTTCGGATTTGCTGCCATTTAGGTAATACAGTACTAAAATTTGATAAGGTTGCTATTTGTGTTTGAGGAAGTGAAAGACAGTGGAAGAGTTTCAGAGAAATTTGAGAGAATAAACTTTTATAATATGCTAATATTCAGACTGAGTCTTTAGTCTCTGCAACAGAGACTACAGTCTATAAAAGAACACAAATAATCTGACTTTGCTATTCTGTTAGAGTCCAAGCTAACTAACCACGGTCAGTTGTAACAGAATTTGAGCACAGTTTACAATTGCATAATATTAGCTACCACTCCAATAAAACTAAGCTATCAGGTAATGAGTTATAACAATAAAAATGGAAGAGTCAATAACTTGATAAGTGAGAGAGAGGCACACACATACACACATATAATAATGTTAAAAAAGAACTTGATAGATAAAAGAGAGACACATAATTATAATAATCTTAAAAGATAAAATTATGGATAAATAGTGGACCTTTGCTTTTATTTCTTTAATGCAATGAGTTTATTTCTTTATTTTTATTTTCATTTTTGTTATTGTGGAATTTGATGCGACATTATATAATTATGTTCATAATGTTTTATAAAAGATCATTGAATAGTATTTTAATTGAATTACAACTGTATTTTAATCAGTATTGTTTCACTAGTTTGTCCAAAATGTGTGTAATGGATATATGTATGGGTCATGCCCGTCAGGGTACTAGTATTGAAATTGTTACTCATGCAAATATGGGTCTTTCTGGATTTTTTTAAAATGTGTATGGGGACAAATATGAGTATATCCTACTTGGACCCTGTCTATTGCTATCTCTTAAGTTGTTTATCTATTCAGATTGAGGATTAACTGTTGTGATGGTGTTTCTATATACTTATCTGGACACAGATTGATGTTTTTATCTGTGACACTATTATTATGTTCAGGATGTGAGAAGAGGGTTGAATTCAGTTAGGAAGATCTGCAGGGAGTATAACATTTCTGGAGTTCATGGTCCAATTATCGAGTTACTGAATTGTGATGAAAAATTTTTCACTGCTGTTGAAGTTACAGCAGGAAACAGGTTATTTGTCACTGATATTTCTTTTAATGTATTGATTTGATCACATGCCACATTGAGAATATTTTCCTATATTGTTTTTGGGGTGGGTGGAGAATTTGGCACATCTATCAAGTAGATGTTTCATCCTTTTATTTTTAGTCTTTGTTCTTGGCCTGATTTATTTACTGATTTCATTTTTTTTTCTTTCTCATTTTGCTTAATGTTTTTTATTTAACATCTTTGTTTGAACAGCTTATTTCATGTGGTGGTTGAAAATGATGACAAGTCAACCCAAATAATTAGACATCTTAATTCACAAAAAGGTGGCCGAGTTACATTTATTCCACTTAACAGAGTTAAGTCTCCTCGCATCACTTATCCACAGAGTTCTGATGTCATACCTCTTCTAAAGAAATTGAATTTTAGGCATGACTACACTCCCGCATTCAGTCAGGTTAGCTTCTAAACAAATGATATCTGGTAAATAGCATAATTCTGAGGTTTAGATCTATCAGATGTCAACTTAACATGAAAAAATTGATGCATAATGGAGAAACATGTTAATTTATAATAATTATGATATTCAAGGATTATTTTAGGGCTTATTATCCTGTTTTAACGGAAGTGATTTTAAAATTTTCTCTTATTTTAGAGATCTCCACTATTCTTGGGAATTTTATCCTCAATAAATAATATGCTCTTAGGAGAACATTATCATGTTAGGATCGTTTTAATTTGATTTCATTAAGATTTTTTTAGGAAACTAATTTTTGATTGGGATTTGTGTAGGATTGTTATTATCTATAGGTTATAAAACCTAAAAAACCCTGTATAAGAAATTTGTACAGAGGTTGGCTGGGTAAATTAGACTATTGCTTTTGAGATAAACTAGTTATTTGAGTTGAGTACCTATATAAGAAATTGTTTTGGGAGAATTAGTGAATGTGATTGTCATGGATGATAATATTCCCTGCATGTTTGTTTCAAGAAGGAATCTTAGATTTACAGTTACATATGCTGATATAGTAAAAAAAAGGTGATAGATAGTGTACTAATTATTTAGTTGCATTTGATGTCCCTTAACATCACTTATGATATTTCTCTTAGGTCTTTGCTAGAACGGTTATCTGTAAGAATTTGGATGTGGCTTCAAGGGTTGCTCGAACTGATGGTCTGGACTGCATAACAATGGATGGTTGGCCTAGTTCTTTTCATTGTCTGTCTACTTGATATGGGCTGGTCTTGTGTTTTGCCCTGACAAATTGCCTGACTTGTTACAGGTGATCAAGTAAGCAAGAAAGGTAGTATGACTGGAGGATTTTATGATCACAGGCGATCAAGATTGAAGTTTATGAATATCATCAAGCTGAATGCAGACACTATTCACACTAGAGAGGAGGAATTGGAGAAAGTTAGAATTGATCTACAAGATATCCTTCATGTTACTAAATGAACATTCTTTTTTGAAATTTTCATTTCTCTTGGTTGAGAATTCATTCTTTATAAAATGCATATAAAAAAAGAGGAAATAAAGGAAAGAAAATTCCGAAGATCTGATTCACCTGATTAAATTTTATTTGGCAAAAAATAGTTCCAAGAGTGAGAATAAAGGAAACATAAGTTGCATTCACTTTATGTTTATAATGCATATTATGGCATGCATAGCTGGAGGTGATGGGTTTGCTTAACTCGGTGATTTTTCATCTGATTAACTGCAACTTTACAACTGCAGTGTGTCATTTCTTTTCCTGGTTTCTTAGGCATATTAATGTTGCTGCCTTAGAAGAATGTTTTAATCGGTAAAGGTGGATTGCTTCATACGATTGTTTTGTTAGAAATGTATCAATCTTAAGCTAAAGATAATAGGATGCTCTACCTCGGTTTTATCAAGGACAAAACTTGTGTGTTACAGTATTTATCTGGTTCCATGAACCTTTACTGAAGTTCAGTGGTTCTTTTGGACTCTATTTTCTAGTGACTTTTTTTCTCCCTTTTTTCTTGCATTCATTTATTTATGGTGACAATTGACTTTCCTTTAGCTGATTCATTTGCTTTATCTTATGTGGAAAGTTTTGAAAGAGAGCCTCAATTTATTTCTGACCTGATAACATGAAATGTCATATATTTATTAGTTTTGTGACTGACTTGTTGTGAAACTATTTCCTGAAATGGTTGTTTTCACTGAATTAGTTTTTACATATAGACCGAAGGATTAATGAACTTGTTGCTGAGCAGCAGAAGATTGATGCCAAGCGTGCTCATGACAAATCAGAGATGGAACAGTTTAAGCAGGATATTGCTAATGCTAATAAGCAGAAGCAGTTGATATCTAAAGCACTTGCAAAGAAGGTGCTATTGAACTTCTCAATTATACTTAACTATCCACAGGGAGCTACTTTTCGGTTGGTAGTTGCTTGTGGTATTTTTTGCTAATTGTTTTTACCTTTTCCTTAATTGCTTGTAGGAGAAGTCGGTTGTCGATGTCCAGAATCAGATTGAACAGCTCAAGGCTAGTATCACAATGAAAAAGGCTGAGATGGGCACTGAGCTCATTGATCATTTAACACCAGAGGAAAAAAAGCTTTTGTCAGATCTGAACCCTGAAATCAAAGACCTTAAAGAGAAGCTTGTTGCTTGCAAGACTGATCGCATTGAGGTTATTCAATCAATTGTATTGATGCTCCCAATGTTCATGAAGTAAGTGTGCTTATTTTGTCTTAAAATTTTACAGACAGAAGCACGGAAAGCAGAGCTGGATACCAATCTGACTACTAACCTTAGGAGAAGGAAACAAGAGTTGGAGGCTGTAATATCATCTGTGGATGATGACTCTTTGGTTGCTGATGCTGAATTGAAGCAGCAGGAACTTAGTGATTCTAAAATATCGGTTGATGATGCAACAGGGCAGCTTAGAAGTGAGACTGTCAAAATTTCAATCAATATACTTTTATCTATATTTTGAATATATTTCTTTGGTTGATCAAATATTCTTCCTCAGGAGTTACTGAAAGTATAAATGACCGAACAAGGCAAATTAAAAAGATAAAAGATGAATTGAATAAATTGAAGGTAAAAAATGATCTTATTACCTTATAAATTGATTTCTGGTTATGTGTATTGTTGCTCCAAATATTGATGAAACTTTTTGGCTGTAGTCCTTGGAGGATGAGTATGATAGGAAACTTCAGGAAGAAGCTAAAGAATTAGAGCAATTGCTGAGTAAAAAGAATATATTTGCTGCTAAAGAAGAGGAATATGCCAAAAAAATAAGGGAATTGGGCCCATTGACATCAGATGCTTTTGAAGCGTAAGTATTTTCTTTCACCATATCTTTCCTTTATTATGTGTGTATAAGATGAAAAGTAAACTGAAAGATGCTATGGAATGATCAGCAATATTTTACGTAAGGAAAAATGGCAATCTTCTTCCACAACCAATTTGATGTTGTCACCTTAAATAAGCCTTGTTCTGTCATCAAATATTCCAAACTTTGCAATGATACATTTTCATTAAACACAGTTTCCTTCTCACTCCATTGTCATTAAATATGGCATGGCTAACTCCTGCAGCCATGTAGACAGAGCTTGTGCCCAGGCAAATTAACAGGAGCATATAATGCATAGCCTACTGCAAAATCCACAGCCTATTTCCAACAATGCATATCTGGATTGTTTTGTTATTTCAGCTATTTTTTTAATTAATATTAGATATTCAATCTTTCTTTGGGGTAAACTTGATTACCATGCCATGATATTTTGATGATCCAGCAGATACGGTGCTATTACAGTTTATAGCTTGCAGCATTGCAATTCATCATTTTCTCTGTAATTTGGTTTTAGCTAACTTTATTTGATTCCTTTCCTCGTTGCAAATGACAGGTATAAACGGAGGAATATTAAAGAGTTGCACAAAATGCTGCACAGGTGCAATGAGCAATTGCAGCAGTTTAGTCATGTAAACAAGAAAGCACTTGACCAGTATATAAATTTTACAGAACAACGAGAAGAACTTCAGAAAAGACAGGCTGAACTTGATGCAGGAGATGAGGTACTTTTCTGGGATGTCCATTTGGAATGCCCTTTATAATTGTTTCCAAAGAAACTAAAGTCTTTGATGGCTAAACGCCTAGCATATGTTGCTAGTTCTGCACTTCAATGTCTGAATGGTTTGGTACAACTTATCTGTCATGGCTCTGAACATTGTTGTTTATGTGCCTCTTTAATGGTTCTTGTTAACCAATCACCTATGTGTGGAATAACCTAGGAATTTTTTTATGTTTGGTTTCAAGCTTGATTTAGCAAGTCAGACCGCTTCCAATCGTCCAATGCCAACTTTTGCATTTTTGGCTGTGGTTTATTCAACATAACTTTTTTGAATTGTTGAATAATTGCAGAAAATTAGGGAGCTGATATCAGTGCTAGATCAACGGAAGGATGAATCAATAGAACGTACTTTCAAAGGTGTTGCTAGGCATTTTCGGGAAGTATTTTCCGAACTTGTACAGGGGGGTCATGGTCATCTGGTTATGATGAAGAAGAAGGTTTGTGATGGTTCTTGTCTAAATCCATTCAATTCTTGCTTTTGAATGGGAAAAAGTGATGCTTTGTATTATCTTGGTTTCATGTATAAAATAGTTTTAGCATTAGTAATTTTTTAATGTTCTCATGTCGTATTGATTTCATACTCTTGTTTAAATGTGGTGCTTGATTATTGCTTTATTTTTTTTTGTATTTTGCAAACATTTGTGTTATCTGCAGAACCTTTTTTTAGTTAATGTAAGTGATATGAAAACTGGTATTTCTGTATTCTGTTTCTTTCCCTCAGGATGGTGATGATGATGAAGATGAGGATGGTCCTCGTGAAGCAAATCCAGAGGGGAGAGTAGAAAAGTATATTGGAGTGAAAGTGAAGGCAAGTGTATTCTTTTTGTGCCGTTTTTTAATTTTAATTTTGTTGTAAAGTTTATGGTAGAAGCCCAGAACGCTTGAGGGTTTGTTAACCAACCGAATGGTATCATGTGATTCGTATGTCTGACCTCATCCTGGATATGGCTATTGTTGTTTGTACAGGAATGCTTGAGGGTTTGTTTTGTTTTGGCGTGGGGTAGGAAATACTATTATTCATATCTGAAGATATTTTTCGTTTCTTTCATTTCTAGATGGCATTTAGGCAGAAGTTACATTCATGACCTAATGCAACCAAACAAAAAGCAAAACTTAAAATCATCTAAAGACGCAAACTGCAATTAAACAGCTGTGTTCTGTTCTTTGACCCTTCATTTCAGTTGCCCTTGGTTTTCATTTTTACTATATTACAAGTACATAACGTATAAGTTTTGACATTTCTGGACACATTTATTCCTTCAGGTCTCTTTTACAGGACAAGGGGAGACACAGTCCATGAAGCAGTTGTCTGGGGGTCAAAAAACTGTTGTTGCCCTTACACTTATCTTTGCCATACAGCGATGTGATCCTGCTCCCTTTTATCTATTTGATGAGATCGATGCAGCGCTGGATCCACAGTACAGAACTGCTGTCGGAAGTATCCTTTTTTATGCTGCTGCCGTATTATGTCAAATGACTGATCCTGTGCAATTCTTCTATTAAATGAACTTTTATTATGCGTATTGGAGGTGAATGGACAGGGGTAATCAGTATGGAACTATGCTCTAAAATGGAAAGGATTAGAGGAACATTTACAATTGGTATGGGTTTTTGGTGTATTTATAAAAATTAATTCATGCTTGTGATATTGTTTCTGAATGGCATCTAGATTTCCTGTTACACTGCTGGGACTCTTAACTTCCGTAGATATGATCCGTCGCCTGGCCGACATAGCAAACACTCAATTTATCACAACAACATTCCGCCCAGAGCTAGTGAAAGTTGCTGACAAGATATATGGAGTGACACATAAAAACAGGGTCAGCCGTGTTAATGTTGTATCCAAAGAAGATGCACTAGAATTTATTGAGCATGACCAGACGCACAATGCTGAATAAGATTAACCTTGTAAGTTTTGCACTATTTCTCTTTACGATACATATGGTTGTGATGATGCCGACTCTTATTTGGAGTTTTTCCTTTTCTAATTAACACTGGTCGTTGCAAGTGCAAAACTTTGTAACTCTGCAAATGAAAATTAACTATATTTTAATGACAAGTGTTACATGCTTTTCATTGAAAAATTTCACTAATTTTTTCTCTGAACGTCATAAATGTCTCATTGATACACTTTCTAATACTGTAACTCGTTCAGTTGGTTATTTTGTATGTTTTGAAGTAGTATCTTTTTGTTGGATGCTTCTGACTCGCTTTATCTAATTAGTCAGCTCTGGGCACTCTTGGAAGCATGTAAAGACTGCGGACCCAAGTTTATTGAAATCCTTCAACCTACTATTCATCTGATGTGTATTAACTGGCGTGACGCCAATCCAGGTCGTGGAGTAACCAAAAAGCATGATCAGATATGCTTACAAATTATCTCTTTAAATGGATCAATACAACTTGACTCAAATTAATTTTAGGTTTAATATGATTTTTGGTTATTGAAGATTTTAAAAAGGAAAAAGGATTCTGAGAAAATTATATGTATATTTTAGAAAATGTTATTCGTTTTCATCTCTAGTTAACCTATACCTGATTAATAATTAATCAATATAATTTAATCAGTAAATATTTAACAATAAACGATTGTTATGGAAATACATTGATGGGTATGCGTGGTAAGTTTGGTCTGACACTTATGCAATTTTAATAAACTTTTAAATTTAGTGAATTAGATTGATTAAATATAATTTTTTGTTTTTGTCATTTTTCTTAAATTTAAAGGTTTGATTGACGTGATATTTAAGAGTAACATGATGTTTGATTAGATAGAAGACATAGATGTTGACATGATACGTGTCATATAAAAATAAGATTAAAATATTATCAAAATACAAAAAAAAAACTTGGTTTCTTCATCTTTAGTAATATTTAATTACTAAACTAATGGATTTCTTTAATGTGCAAATAAAAGTTATAATATATAGATATAAATTCAGTTTTGTTTTGCAAATATTAAATTTTGGTTTCAAATTTTTTTTATTGCAAATTTAGTCTTTATTAATTTTTAAATTAAGTAATGTTGGTTCACTTATTTACATATCATTCAAAATTAAACATGTTTATGTATTTATGAATGATATTTTATATTAATTATTTAATCATGTTGACTTTTATATAAAGAGAATATTGTTTTTTTATTTATTATTATGTGTAAAAAATTTTGGGGACTAAAATTGTTTATTTGTGAAATTAAAGAGACTAAGTCTAATTTTATATGAAATATAAAAGGGTGGATATTTAGATTGGTATGACCCTTTTTAAGGTTAGACTTGTAAAATTTACATTTTTAGTGGGTTAGATATGTCTTATCCGGGCATATCTAGCTTGATAAGTCTGTAGTTAAACAAATTGGTATGTAGGGTTAATGAAATTATAAAAATTAAAATTTTTTCTCAAATTAAAGTAGTTTATTTTATTTTATTTTTATTTTTTATAATTTCCTTAAGTTATGAAAACATGAAAAAGAATATATATATATATATATATATAAATTTACTTATTTTAAAAGTATTTAAATTTATTTAACTTAATATTTTATGTTTTACATTTAATTTTAACAATCTATTATTAAATAAATTTTTTTATTATATAGATCAAGTCTATAAATTATTAAAAAATTATTTGATATTGTATTTTATTAATTTAAATTAATAAATAATTATAAAAATAATTTATATATTAATTTTAATTTATATAATAAAGTATTAAATATTTTCACTTATAAAAATGATGATGGTTTTCCACTTCCCTAAAAAAATTAATTCATATATAGAATTTGGGGGATGACGGAGAGAATTTGGGGGATGCCTGTGGAGAGTTAACCACCATCGGAACCGTCGGATGGGTGTTGGGGGTCTCAAGCTGAGTCAGTCATTGACCTTTAAGGAGAAGGTACTGGGTGCCCTGATTATGCGGCCGGCTGTTCGAGATCTTATCAAGGAGGGGGCTATGACGTTAAAGTTCGAGGGTGGAGATCGGTTGTTTCCCAAATTTAGCATCACGACACCCACGTTGAAACAGTTGTGTGAACCATGGAAAAAGTGTCTAGTGATCAAGCTGATAGGGAGAGATGAGGGGTTCTTAACCTTGTGAGACAGGCTACCTGCTTTGTGGAAGGTTCAAGGAGGGTTTGAGTTGCTGGACGTGTCACATGGTTACTTCATGGTGAAGTTTGATTTGTAGGCGGATAGAGAACAAGTCATGCACGGGGGCCCTTGGATGCTCTTTGATCATTATCTGATTGTTCGACCATGGTCCCCGGAGTTCGTAGCGTCAGCAACGAAGGTCGACAACACTCTTGTCTGGGTTAGGTTTCTAGGGCTCGGAGTGATGTTCTACGATGAGAGTGTTCTCTTAACGATTGCTTCGGCCATAGGAAAACCAGTCAAGGTGGATATCTGAATACCCTGAATATGACACGGGGTAGGTTTTCACGGGTTTGTGTCGAGATTAATTTAAATGTACCAGTTGTCGGAAGGTTTTTCCTCAACGGTGTTTGGTATAACGTTGAATACGAGAGTTTACACTTGCTGTGCTCGGCGTGCGGTTGCTATGGGCATGTTCTGCGGAATTGTACTCACGCAAATAGGAATGAGGTATTGGCACACGGTGAGGGGGAGAAGGAGGCGACGGAGCAGCCGTCAGGGGACCCACCGCATCAAGCGGAATCTGTTGCTCCAACAGGAGAGCCATCCGTCCCGCAAGTTAGGGGGGAAATTGCGATAGATCCGCATGGGGAATGGTTGGTAGTGAAACGGAGGAATCGGAGACAAAATCTTGGGAAACCATTGAGTAAGGGGAGATATTCCTATCATAATGGGAATGCAGAAATCCAGGCGCAAGATCATGCCATCCCGAGTTACTCTACGAAGGGGAGTCCAAACAGAGAAGGAACCACGTACGGGTTTTAAACATTCACGTGTGGTGAAATTGCAAGCACGTGAACAGAATTATGCGGTGAACTTGCAAGCACGTGAACAGGACCATGCATCAGGGTCTAAAGCCTTTAATGGGGGCCACGGGTTGAATCATAATGTAATTGGCATGGGGTCCACGCATGAGAGCAAGAAATGTAGCAGGGGGAGGTAATTGGTGCCCGTCCACGGCCCACTAATATTGCACCAGCTTTGGGCTCGCATATGGCCCACAAACCGCACGTTGGCCTCCCTCTCAATGATCTCGCGTACGGCCCACAATTGGTGCATGAGGGAATGACGGGGAGTTCAATTAGGAGTATGGAACCATGTGCGCTTCAACCAGGTTACTCGACCAACGTACTGCACGTTTCCGAGGACAGTGTGCATGAGACCCTGGGTACGGAGGATATTATGCAATATGACGAAGAGGAGGCCATGGTAGCTTGAGTACCTGTCGTATCTAGTGTCTTTAATGTCTACGAATTTTAACATTTTGAGTTGGAACATCAGAGGGGCTGTTAATGCCAAAGGTAAAAGGAGGGTTGCAGAACCAACCGTCTATTTTTATTGTTTTGGAAACACACTGCCAGTTTTCTTCGGTGGAGTCGTTCTGGTCAAAGATGGATTATAGGTTGTGCTATAGCATGGAGGCTACGGGGCATTCTGGAGGTATTTGAGTTTTGATGGCGAGGTCATGCTCTGCGAAGGTTTCTGACTTTGCTTCCCACCCTCAGGCCATCTCGTTTACGGTTGTTGAAGGAAGCAAGAGCTGGGTGTGTACTGCCGTTTATGCTAGTCCTCGAGTGGAACTCAGACAACGAGTTTGGGCTCATCTTCGGGAGTTGGGGGACGGATTACGTTGCCATGGCTGGTGCTTGGAGATTTCAATGAAATTATGTTGTCAACGGAATGTAGGGGTGGTCGCTTCTCGACAGCACGGGCTTCACAATTTCTGGAAGTTCTGAATGATTGTAATCTTCTTGACATGAGGGCTAAGGGCCTTCGCTTCACGTGGTATAGAAATCAACGTGGGGTTGTGCTGGCAAAGCGGCTAGACCGTGCGGTGTGCAATGTTGTGTGGCAAGCAATGTTTCTAGAAGCATATGTTGAGAATCTGTGCAGGGTATACTCTGATCATTGCCCTCTTTTACTGCGGCATGGAGGCTCAAGGGACAAGGCTCAAGATCGACCCTTTTGGTTCCAAGCTGCATGGGCCACCCATAAAGGGTTTGAGCGGATTGTTAGGGAGGCATGGGGTCGTAGCGTAGTTACAGGCTGTTCGTGTAGATGCCATCAAGTTTAATAAGGAAGTGTTTGGGAATATCATTACTAGAAAGAAGGCTCTCCAACGACGTCTCAGAGGGGTACAAATACAACTCGAGATAGAGGAATCAGAAAGCCTGTCATGCTTAGAAAAGCCCATACAAGCGGAGCTGGATGAAACTTGTCTTCAAGAGGAGTATCTATGGTTTCAGAAATCTAGAGAAAAGTGGGTGAGGTTTGGGGACCGTAATACGTCCTTCTTCCATGCTCAAACACTCGCGCGAAGACAGAGAAACAAAATTCAGGGGTTGTTTCTACCAGATGGGTCTTGGCATACGGATCCTATGGTAATGAAAAATGAGGCAGTCCGGTTCTATAAGGAGATTTTCTCGAGTAACAACGAACAACGGCCTTTTTACATGCATGCTGGGGTGCCACCTAGCCTGGGAGTTGAGGCCCAATCTGCCTTAACTGCCCCAGTCACGAAGGAGGAGGTTCGCCGGGCAGTGATGAGTATGAAGTCGTTCAGGCTCCAGGGCCGGATGGGTTTCACCCGTTCTTTTTCAAGCAGTATTGGCCTATTGTAGGGGAGGAGTTATGGCGTACAGTGAAGGATGCCTTTTGGTTAGGGTTCTCAGACATATCCCTCTTGGAGACACAAATGGTGTTAATTCCGAAGGTGGACCATCCGGTTAGCCTCAAAGAATTTCATCGTATAAGCTTGTGTAACGTTGCTTAGAAGGTTATTTCTAAAGTGATTGTGGCTCGACTCAGGCCCTTCCTGTTGGACGTCATTGGCCCATTCCAGGGCAGCTTTATCCCCGGGAGGGGGACTCGTGACCATAGTATTATTGCTCAAGAAGCCGTCCATTTTGTACGAAAGGACAGTTCAGGTGTGGGATCCTTGGCCTTAAAAATTGACCTTGAAAAGGCATATGACAGGGTCAAGTGGGATTTCTTGGAATCTACGCTGGTGCAATTTGGCTTCCCAACAGTCACTACTCAGCTTATCATGTGGGGGTTGAAGAATTCGTCAATTTCACTCCTTTGGAATGGAAGCACATTACCATCCTTTGTTCCGTCTCGTGGACTTCGACAGGGGGACCCATTATCTCTGTATCTGTTTGTTTTCTGTATGGAGCGCCTATCCCTCAGGATCTCTGAGTTGCTCCAGACGGGTCATTGGAAACTGATTCAGTTATCCCCTAGGGGGTTACCGCTTTCACATCTTCTCTTTGCTGATGATATTTTATTGTTTTGTCAAGCTACAGAGGACCATGCTCGGTTGGTGGCGTTGACCTTGGAGGAGTTTTCGCAGTCATCAGGCTTGAGAGTTAATTTGACTAAGTCTAAGTTTGTGAGCTCTAGAAGGGTTTCACAGAGGAGGATCGATGCTATGGAGGGCTTGCTCGGGATTGGACACACGACTCAGATCGGGAAGTATTTGGGGGTTCCCATGACTCATGGTCAGCCAAGGTGCGCAGATTTTTATGATGTGATGGATAAGATCTAGGGTAGACTTGCGGCTTGGAAGTCCAAGCTCCTTAATAAGGCAGGTAAGCTGTGCCTAGTGAAGTCTACCATCTCCTCTATTCCAGTTTACAACATGCAAACACTGTGGCTTCCTCAGGCAGTGTGCAATAGAATTGATCAGGCTTGTCGTCATATGCTCTGGGCAAAATCTGACAATTCACGGTATTGGTCCCCAGTGAGTTGGGCTGTTGTTACTCAACCCAAGGAGCGCGATGGTCTTGGGGTTAGGGAGGCGCGTAGGGTTAATGTAGCACTCCTTGGGAAGTTAGTTTGGGATCTGCTGACGGCGCCACAGAAGCCTTAGGTTCAAATCCTCAGCAGCTTATACATACATGGAAATTCTATCTTGTGTGCCCAAAACAAGCGGGGTGCTTCTCCAATCTGGTCAAGTCTTGTTAAGGCCCTTCCTTCTTTTTTTGAGGGTTTCGAGCCTTGGCTAGGGTCGGGTGCCTCATCCCTTTGGTACACGGACTGGTCAGGTACTGGGCTTTGGTGCGGGAGAGTCCCGTTCGTTCACGTTGCGGACATCATTAAAACGGTCGCCGACTGCTGGGTTAGTGGAGTTTGGAACTTTACTAACTTACATACTGTTCTCCCGGCGGAGCTGTCAAGTTCGGTCTAACGGCTGAGTGTCGTCAATTCCTCTTTGGGGCTGGATCACTTTGTCTGGAGGGGTGATCACTCGGGTTGTTATACAGCGGCCTCTAGATATCGATTTCTGACCACGGTCTTGTCGACAGAGGGGGATGTAGTTTGGAAGAAGGTCTGGAAGTTAATGATCCCAGAGAAGGTTAAGTTCTTTCTGTGGCAATGCCTTCAATCAGCCCTTCCAACGAACTAGGTTCGGGCTGATAGGAGGCTCACTGATTCCGGTGCATGTTCGCGTTGTTCTTGCCCTCATGAAACTATCTTACATGCACTTCGTGATTGCCCGTACTCGCGAGAGGTGCTGATGGCTGGCGGGATCAGTACGGGGTGGTCCTTCTCGGAAAGGGATTGTTTTCAGTGGCTAAAGGGGATTATTTTGCACACGGATGTTATTAAGCTATCCATCACCTTGTGGTGGGTTTGGCGGTTTAGAAATAACATGTTGTTCAACGGCGAGCTTTGGACGATTTTGGCAGTCCGTAGGAAGGTGACACTGTCTACGGTGGAGAACAGTGTGTACAATGCTAAGCGGCACTTGTGGACGGAGCAACCTCTATGGAGACCTCCGGAGCATCCGTGGGTCAAACTCAACACGGACGGGAGTTGGTTGAGTGACATTTCTGCTATGGGAATAGGTGGAGTAATTCGAGATTGGGCAGGTATGTGGCGGGGTGGATTCTCACGTGGAGTGTTAATTGGGGATGCGTTACGTGCCGAGCTGTTGGCTTTGGAGGATGGCTTATCGCTGTGTTGGGAAGGTGGGTTTCGGAAGGTGAGTTGCGAATGTGATTGCCTAGAAGCTGTTACGCCGTTTCAAGATCGGTCAACGGATAGGGACTACCTGCACAACCATTATGATGTTATTCATCGTATTAGGTGCATGCGAGCCCGGGACTGGGTAGTTTACGTCAATCATATATCTCGAGAGATAAATTCAGTAGCCCATACGCTTGCCAATTGGGGGTATGGAACACGAGTTCCAATGTATTTTGGAGGAGTCCTCCTGATTTTATACTGTTCCCGCTAGGAAGAGACTCTGTGTCTTGATTTGTCTGTTGTTTTAGTTTTCATTCTTTACCAAAAAAAAAAAAAAAATTCAGGTAAATGGTTATTTCAACCTTCTAGTTTAGGAAAGTAATTTCTAATACAAGGATGAACAACTAATCTAATCTTATTATTCACATTGAACTCGGTAGGTATTATTTAAAAAAAAAAAAAAATTCAGTGTCAACCTACTACCAAGAATCTTAATTTCCAGCAACATAGGGAACCCCCTTTCTGGAATAACTTTAAGAAAACCCAGCACTCCTCAATCATCATCTCATGGCATTTCCGAAGCCCCTTTCTAACTTAGCCAAGTGGTTTAACTACAAAGAAGGAATAAAATAATAGTTTCAATTTAGAAAATGGAGAAGAACACTCAAATTCCAAAGAACTTCTCATTAGTCCCTCAAATTTATAATTTCTTAAAACATAAACTTACGATATTCATGTCTTAAGAAAAACATTGTCTATCATTCCTTAGCTGAATCAATTTAACTAAACATGAGATTATCTACGAGACAACATAACTCTTAGAATTCCTAAACCCCAGAACTATAAACCAATCTTCATAACAACAAAACATTTAAATCATATAATTAAATTAAAAACACCTAAAACACACAATGTTATTTATTAAATCGTAAGAACTCTACGAATGCACCAACCACCTTTACCTTTTTGAACACCTCCTAAAAATGCAATAAAAATCAAAGTAACTTCTTTACTACTAATTTATATAATTTAGTTATTATTCAATTAAAAAAATAAAACCCATGAAATTCTTCGATAAATATAATTATTTTACATTTAATTTATAAAAAAATTATGAGAAAAAAGTCAACTTTTTATATTTTTTTTTTATTTTTACTTAATAACTATGAGAGAAGTTTGTCAAAGTACATTTGTCCACCAATATTCAGTACTAACTTAATAATGCATATCTGGGTGAAGAAGAATCTGAATGCTGAAGACGAGGCAGAAGCACCATGGCGTTTCCGAAGCCTCCTCAGAGGCACGCCCCATTCCTCTCTCCGCGCCTCCTCCACCGGCGCTTATGCTCCCTCCCGCCACCCTCCCCCCGCGACGAAAACGACGCCGAAGTGGTCTCCAAACTCCTCTTGCAGCAGCACAACCCCTTCCACGCCACCGAATCGAGCCTCCAACTCCACGGCATCACCCTCACCCCAACCCTCTTATTCCAAACCCTCCTCCGCCTCAAGCACCACTCCAAAATCGCCCTCGCCCTCTTCAACCACGCCAAAACCCTCCCCAACCCCCCTCTCTCCCCCTCCGCCTACACCCTCCTCATCGACACCATGGCCAGGGTTCGCCAATTCGACGTCGCATGGCAACTCATCGTCGAAATGGACCGCCACCGCATCGCCCTCACCTCCGCCACCTTCCTCACCCTCATCCGCCGCCTCATCTGTGTCGGCCTCACGCGCCAAGCCTTACGCGCCTTCGACGACATCGACGCCTTCGTTGAATCCAAAACCACTTCCGACGACTTCGTCGTTTTGCTCGACACCCTCTGCAAATACGGCTACGTGAAACTCGCCGTCGAAACCTTCAACAAGAACAAACACCGCTTCCCGCCGAACGTGAAAATGTACACCGTCTTGATCTACGGCTGGTGCAAGCTCGGGAGGGTCAAAACCGCTCAGGTTTGTTTCAATGAAATGATCGAGCGAGGGATTGAGCCTAACGTTGTCACGTACAACGTCTTGTTGAACGGGGTTTGCAGGAAGGTGAGTTTGCACCCCGAGGAGAGGTTTGAGAGAACCATAAGGAACGCAGAGAAGGTATTTGATGAAATGCGTGAGAGTGGAATTGAGCCTGATGTGACTAGTTTTTCGATTGTTCTTCATGTGTATAGCCGCGCGCATAAGCCGCAATTGGCGCTTGATAAAATGAGATTGATGAAGGAGAAAGAGATATGTCCCAATGTGGTGACATACACGTCCGTCATCAAGTGTCTTGCTTCGTGCGGGAGGATTGAGGATGCTGAGGCGTTGCTTGAGGAGATGGTGAGGGATGGGGTGAAGCCGTGTGCTGCCACGTATAATTGCTTCTTTCAGGAGTATAGAGGGAGGAAGGATGGGGAGAGTGCGTTGAAGATGTTTAAGAGGATGAAGGAGGATGGACTGTGCAAGCCGAGCTCCCATACTTATGTGGTTTTGATTAGGATGTTTTTGAGGTTGGATATGATTAAGGTTGTCAAGGAAATGTGGGATGATATGAAGGAGAGTGGGGTGGGCCCGGATTTGGCTTTGTACACGGTTTTGATACATGGGTTGTGTGAGAGGCGAAATTGGAGGGAGGCTTGTCATTACTTTGTTCAGATGATAGAGAATGGGTTCCTGCCTCTGAAAAGTACTTTTGAGATCCTTTACCGGGGACTAATTCAGGCTGATATGTTGAGAACTTGGAGGAGATTGAAGAAGAAGCTTGATGAAGAATCAATAACGTTTGGTTCCGAGTTTCACAATTATCAATTGAAGCCGTATAGGAGATAAACTATTACACATAAGTACTTACACTATTACGGTTGCGAAACTTATGGGAAAAATTCAATTTCATTGTCAACTACTCTTTTCGGATCACATATTTAAGCAATAGCACATGATTTCATAAAATCATGAGATTTTCTTGATCTAAATAAAGCAGGTTTTTTATGAAGAAGATTTAGTTTAACATGTTCTATTCGATATGGGTATGGGTAAGAGAAGAACTCAATTCTATTTTTTTTTTTTTTTAAAATAGAGAAATCAGAACCAAGTGAAGATAATCCATATCAATCTTTTCTCTTGTGTTTGTGCGTCAAAGATCTTACCATTTTCAAAGTAATAGGAGTTACATTTATTTTTCCATTTCAATTCAAGAGTTTAAAGTACTTAAACTTATTTCAATCCATATTTCATATTTTATATCTAATTTTAATGATCTAACTGTTAAATAATTTTTTTTAATGTATAAATCAAGTCTGTAAATTATTAAAATATTTAAAAATTATTTAATATTTTATTTTATTAATTTAAGTTGGTAAATAATTATAAAATTATTTTATATGTTGATTTGAATTTATATAATAAAATATTAAATAATTTTAATTTTTTTTAATAATTTTTAAATTTGATATATGTATTAAGAATTTAATTCAATGATTGAATCGTTAAAATTTAGTTTAAAATATAAATTATGGAGTAAAATAAGTATATGTAGACCTATTTTTAAAATAAACGGAACCTTCTTTCTCTGTATATAATATAAATATATTCGTAATAAAATCAAACATTTTAAGTAAAAGATTAAAGTCTTAATATATCAATGTTTACACGTTTAAACAAAAACATCAAAGTTTTAATATCTTGAAAATTTAAAAATTCAAATACATCATTTAAACATCAAAATTTTAATGTCTTGAAAATTTAAAAAATTTAAATATACCTATTAAATAGTGTCTTAAAAAATTAAAATAAAACATATTATTATTAAATAGAATAACTTCAGATTTTGTAAATTAAGCATACAAAGTCCGTGTATTTTACAAATTGATATAAAACTTCATATAATTAATCCTATTTTTAAATAAAATGGGCTCATATATGTGCGAACTATGGGTTTAAGGAGTCGATTCATAGACTTTAGCTCATATAGTCATTCTTAAAAATTGTACATATATCTATTATAATTAAATAAAAAATTTTATATATAAGCCTAAAATTCAATAATAAATTTAAAAGTTTTTACTAATTAAAAAAACAAAATTTAATCTTTATTTCATATTATCCACGTCAATTTGTTAAAAAAATTACTCTTGTAAGACATAGTTTTAAAAAAATGATAATAGTTTTTTTTATAAAGTAATTTATATATTTTTTTTTATAAAATATTAATTTAATTTTTATCTTATTAAAAGTTGTGAGAATACGTGATTATCGTTAAATAATTGAAAAAGAATTCGAAAAATATACGTACATTATTAGTCTCATGAAAATAATAGAGGGGTAGTTAGTAATCGCCAAGCTCAGACCAACAGCATACTGCCCCAGTTTGAGCGCCGTCTAATCGGAGGCACCGTTTATGTGGTGATCGCAGCCAATAATTCTCGGAATCGAACACGCTTTGTTCTCTTAATTTTACAGGTATCCCACTATAGAATCAGAATCGCTTTTGAAACTGAGTTAATTTTACGACTCGTTCTGTCGATTTTACAGTGTCATGGGTTCATTTTACAGTGTCAGAACGAAGCGTTTGAAACTTCGTTCAGTGTCATTCTACAGTCTTTTCAATTATCCACCTTGCCCACGACACTGAATTCATTCTATTATGTATTTGATAAAATGCCTGACATGTGTTTTTTTGTGTGATTGTTTTTATGTGGGATAGTTCTGTGTTTTTGGGTACCCGGAACCAACCACTGCTACCCTTTGGATTAAAGTTTGGATTTTTGTGCATAGGGGTCATTGGGTTTGGGTGGAGCAATGTCTGATAAGTGATAATAGGGGTGGGGTTTCTTTTCACTTGACCCTTAGTTTAGGATTTAATGAAACTATGTTTTGCAGAGTAGAAAGAAGAAAGAGAAGAAAATGAACAAGGATAAGATCTTCAAGCTAGCAAAGGGGTTCAGGGGTAGAGCCAAGAATTGCATAAGGATAGCAAGGGAGAGGGTGGAGAAGGCCTTGCAATATTCCTACAGAGACCGCCGTAACAAAAAGAGGGACATGCGATCCCTTTGGATCCAAAGGATCAACGCTGGCACTCGCCTTCATGGGGTATGTCTTCTCACTCCTTTTCTTCTCCACTAATCATAATCTATTACAGTTCAATACTTGACCAGGAAATTTAGTATTGCTATTGTTGTTTTTATCAAACTTTGATTGTTGACTAAATGTGTGTCTTGTTTTCTGTTAAGCAAGAACTTGAAATATGTTTATTAGAAAGCAACTGGTTATGACTTTTGAGTTTGCATGTCTGGGAATTTGTGCTATCAGAAAACCAAACATAGTCTAAAGTCTTGGTGATGCAATTGTTATGATTGTGAGCCTTGCGGTAACTCTTATATATACATGTCTAACTTTAACAATATCTCCACTTGAAAGCTCTGGTAGTAAAACCATGCTTTATATATATTTAAACTATTGCTCCTTTAAATAGTCTGCATGAAAAATATATAGTCATATTGTAGTACCGTTCCAAAGGAAAACTTCTGATTTGTTGTGATGTTATCTGTGATTATTTGGTTTAGCTTTGTCTAGAATCTGAGGACTGATTTCCCCTCACTTCAGTTTTGTGTTTACTATTTGCCTATCAGGTGTATTTTATTTGTGAAATAATTTTCAATGAGTACCCACTTTTCCTTGTCGTATCATATGTATCCAGCATCCTCAAAACCAACAAACTGCTACTCTTCTTTTGTAAAATGCATTTAGTTACAAGTTCAGTAGGATGTGAGGTTTGAGTGATGTAAGCGGGAGAAATGAATTTTGTTCTGTTAATGAATTTTATTTATTAAGAATCATAGGAGGATGTATGGGATGAGTAAACCAATATTTTCTTTCTTTATAGATGGATTTGTCTTTGTTTGTTGTGTGATAGGAGGAAACCATGAAAGTGAAAATGAGTTCCTTTGAGGCAAAATTGTTGGCTTGGAAGAAAGATTGGATTCTTAGGTGAACGTGCATCTGGATTCAAGCCAACTTTATTCCTTGTACCAAAAATGACTCTGAACTGAATACATGGTGTTTGTGAGTGATACATTTTTAAGCTCAAATGGATTGAATATTAGGTGAACCTTCAACTATATCTGGAAAATTTTCTCTCATGCATTAATGAACCCCTCTGTCATTCTTATTTTCGAGTTTGTAAGTTTATATTTGCATGGACATATTCTTCTGCATGCCCTATGGTATCAAATCTTCTGCCATTTCCTTGCTTCAATCATTTATTTTTTCTTTTATTTGCCAGGTCAATTATGGGAACTTCATGCATGGGCTGATGAAGGAGAATATCCAACTTAACAGAAAAGTTCTGTCGGAGATATCTATGCACGAACCCTATAGCTTCAAATCTTTGGTAGATATATCACGAAATGCATTTCCAGGAAACAAGAATGTGGTGGTTCCTCCAAGAAAGGTGGCCATTTAGAGGATGAAGCACTTTAGCAAACGTTTAGTGGTAGTTTGTTAGAATCGTCAACTATCTTTGAGGATTTCGGAGTACTACACTACTGCATATTACTATAAATTTTGTGTGCCTGTGATTCACAAACTCATGGTGTACTTTTTAACTACATGTTCTTTCTCCTCCGCTAGCCCTTTCAATTTTTGCCTTGTGTCAGAAATATTGTATAATAAACCTTGATTGCAAGTACGGTCGATTTAATAGATCATTTGCTGCCATTAGCCTCTACCAAAAATTAATTATTTTTAATACATGTTAAAATTGGGAAGAAAAGTCATCTCCGATGTTAGCATCCATCAGTATTATTGAATTATCCGAATCAATTAGAAAGTTTATTTATAAGATAAAATTGTCAAGGCATCAAAGTAAAATTTATTTTGAACGGCACGCTTCTTTTCTAGTGCTAGTGGGGTTTCTCTGGTACATTCCTTACAAAGGTAAACTTGTTAATTATTCACTCTGCATAAGACAATTGCAAGTCTCCTTGAAGAAAAGGATCCTGAGACCGTTCTTTGAGTGGTTATCTCATATTTGGTTTTAATACTTGATGGGGTTTGTAGATATTCCAAATCCAAATGGAAATAGAGGATCATAATATTTATCACCAACATTCATTGGTAATTGGTCAACTGTCTTGAACCAGGTTCTCGCCAGCTTGCCAGTGAATCCGTAGTCACCAAAGAGAAGATCAGTGACACCTTGGCCTTCAGTTCCTGGAAGCCAAGCAGCCACAAGTGCGTCTATTTTTGATAAATATGGTTGAATCACAACTGGACGGCCAGTAATGAGAAGTACCACACATTTTATAGAGCCACATACTTTGGTGATGGTGCTTGGACCTGGCTCAGCTATAGTCAGATTCAAACTATCACCGAATGTTTCTGCGTAAGGGACTTCTCCTACAATCACTATGGCATAAGAAAAGTTGTTGGAATTGACAAAGTTGGAGTCGGGATTCTCATTGTAGACAACTTTAGTAGCAGGATCAATTGTTTGTTTTACAGCATCAAGAATTGTAGTACCTGTTAGGGAAACGGTATTTTTGTCAGATATTTTGTAACTATTCTACAAAAGAAAACCATGACCAAATATATCAAGTTGCTGTATGTATGAATGTTTTTCATATTAATCCATATCCATACAGGTTTTAGCTGATTTAAAGTATTTGTTTTGGGCAAATTATATTGACACATCGGGGTTTGTTGAAATTTTACAGAACACCCGTGTCTTTTTAGCACTTCCAGTAACTTTCTTTATTTGTTTGAAACACATTATATCTTGTATTCCTGTTGCCTGAGAAATACATTGAACTGTGCATACATGTAAGGAGGGTTAATACAGACCTTAAAAATACGGGAGCATCGTTTGAATTTTTAAGAAACCACAAAGGTGTCAGTTTAATTTGCCCTAATGCTTTTTAACATGTAATACTAAATAGCAAATAGTCACTTCTATAGAGTTTAATTAATCTTGAAAATCTTCTATAAGCAATATTATCGCCACCGAAACTTATCTAGAGTAATTTTATAGAGACCAGAATTAAACATGTTGGCTTACCAACTGTGAGATTATTGCCACCAAGCCCCTGCCAGGTAATTGTCCATCCTCCACATTGATAACCCAAATTGTTAGCATGACTTCCTGCCACCAGTATTTTTGCAGCTTTCTTGGGCAGTGGAAGCAGTGGCTTATCAGCAGATTTACCATTCTTCAGCAACACAAGTGATTTACGAACAGCTCCCCTTGCCAATTGTCTATGCTCCTACTTAAGGCATAGTAGACGATCAAGAAAATAACTCTTTCCATTGGAAAGATATGGTTGAAATTACATCCTTAAGAAAATATACCTTATTACCAAGTTGATTCACCAGGCTTAGATCAGCAAGTGGATTCTCAAATAGGCCCATGACAAATTTTACTCTTAAGATTCTTTCCACAGCATCATCAATCCTACTTACTGGGATAATATTGTTCTTTACTTGATAAGTCATGTCATCAATGAATTCGGTGAAATTAATTGGAACCATGATCTGTAAAATAATGAAAATGTGGTAATAAAATGACAAACCACGACATTCAATTTCAGACACAAAAGTCATAGTATTTCTTTTATTACCATATCAATTCCAGCACCAACACCAGCTTGAATTGAGTATGAATAGTTTGAATGAGGAGGAGAAGTAATCCTGTCAATGCCTAGCCAATCTGAAATGACAAAACCCTGAAAGATGCCAAAAAAGGGTACATCACAACACAAGCTGCATGTTTACTCATCTTCAATTTGTTGGAAGAAAATTGATGGAGGGACTATTTTTTAGATTTTTAAAAATAGAGGGATTTAATTGACTTTAAAAAAAATTAAGAGACCAAAATTACATATAATTTAGATTAAAAGGGACCAAAAGTATAGTTAACAATTTAGTCTTTATTCTTTTACTGGACTTCACTTCAATTGCTTTAATGAAATGAGTTTTATTTATTACCCTGAATTTCAGTTTGTTCTTGAGGTAATCAGTGACAAGATAATGATTAGCATGCATCTTCTTGCCATTCCAGCTAGAGTAGGAGACCATTACTGAAGAAACCCCCTTGACGATGGAGTCATGATATGCAGGCATGTGAATGCTAAGCAATTCCCTATAACTGATCACAGTATTGTTCTCATTAATTCCCTTGGTTGTGCCACCATCTCCTACATAATGTTTAGCACAAGCCGCAACCTTGTTCCTGGGTCAAAGTAATTATAAAAATGATGATGGTTTTCCACTTCCCTAAAAAGTATTAATTCAGGTAAATTGTTATTTCAACCTTCTAGTTTAGGAAAGTAATTTCTAATACAAGGATGAACAACTAATCTAATCTAATTATTCACATTGAACTCGGTAGTTATTATTTTTTTTTAAAAAAAATTCATTGTCAACCTACTACCAAGATTCTTACTTTCCAGCAACATAGGGAACCCCCTTTCTGGAATTGTCTCCTTGCAAACCAGGAATAATTTCTGTCATTGCTCTAACAATCTTAGGGTCCTCACTATAACTTTCATAGCAGCGTCCCCATCTAGGATCTCTGCAGACCTGTGGAAGAATAAGGCTATCCAACATATTAAGACACTTGATCAATGATAAACTTTTATGTGATCTGAAAAACAGAATTGTGAATGCTGTTTTATTACCGCAATACATGGAGCAAAAGCATATTGAATTCCAGTAGCTCTAACTTCAAGGGCAGTTGCATCTCCAATCTTCTTTATCAGCACTGGATCCCTATTAGCCAGTATGTTATATATAATTTAATATAAAATATAATTATGACTATTTATTCAGTTAAGCAGCTAGATAGTGCTGACAGTTGAAATAATAATTCATTTTAAGATCTAAAAAGTCTCAACTATCAAATTCTACAGTCCAATTTGATTTATCTATGAATGAAGGATAATTAATTGAAGGGTTCGGAGAAAAATGTTGAAATATGGCTTTCAATAGCATATGACACCATTAGCCTAAACCAAGGTCTTCAAATTACAAATAAATAAAAAATGACCTTGTCACAGAAGAACATGACTACTCATTGCAGTAAATGTATACTTGCCTGGTAACTCCCAGCCCAACATTGTGAGGAAAGATAGTGGCCTTGTAGACATTATTGTGGCCATGAACTGCATCTATGCCATAAATCATTGGAATCCCAAGGCGGGTAGATAAAGATCCATTTTGGATCCCATTCACCATTTTGACCCAACTCTCAGCAGTTGCATTTGTGGCTGGAACACTCCCTCCTCCACTCAGTACACTTCCTGCCCATCAATCATCAGTCATCGCATCACATCACATGTATTTCTATAATGTCACCTCCATAATAGTAAACCCTACTATGCCCCTTAAACAAGTAATCATCAACACTTTGATATGGAAAATAAAACATTTCTTACCATTAACCATATTACTTCCTTCGTTTCAAATTGACCGCAATTTTAACATTTAAAAAATGTTTTAAAATGACTGAAATTTTTACTTTTAAATGTAATATTAATTATATTTTTTCTAATTTATCCCATCATATATTATTTAACTATTACAGTTAAAAGTAATGCATTTATTGAGAATAAAACTATTGATAAAAAAGTAAAGTAGAAACATAAAATTGCATTCATTATGTGACGAAGATAGTATATAATAGCATATAAGGCACTAATATTTGGTTAGACATTGGAAAAGTGCTCACCAATGAAGTACTTCTTCATCACTTGGGGGGTGGCAACACTTCGTTCAATCTGCACCATTTGGCCTATCTTCTCCTCCAGGGTCATTCGCTTCAGCAAGTCCTTGATTCTAACATTCAGTGACAGTTTTGGATCTTTGTACTTCAAGTATTCTGCCTGTGAAACACAAACCAGGCAGCAAAATAGCAGAACAACCACAAGGGGTGTTGAAGTTGCCCCCATTTGAACACTTGAAGTTGAACCTGCATGTAGTGAAATAATTTTCACAATAGCCATAACATGTGAATCCCATTACTAACATGCAAATCAGGCAAGAGAATAACATGTCAAATTGAAAACACATCACAATGGAGCATAATTCAAGGTAACAAGGAAGGTTACCACTATTCCAGACACTGAAGTGAAGTGAAGAAGTTGAATGGAGAGATAATAAAGTGGGTTTAACGTCTGAAACTGAGGTGTGGTAATATGTAGTGTAGTGTAGAGTGTAGAGAGAGGGAAAGTAGCTGTCAGTGATTGGTCCCAGTACAATTACAGCCTGTGTTTCTCAACTACATTCTTCAAATATATGTACATGCTAACGATAGTTATGTGAATCATATTATTAGCTTTCAGTATTAAAAAGAAAGTTTCATTTTCATCCACTCTCATTGTTAAGATTTTTACATAATATTAATAAATGAATCATAAATCATGCTAGGTACAAATTTTAAAATAATCATTATTAAAATGGACAAACTTGCATCATAATGATTGTGCTTTTGGAACTAGTTAAGTTGAACTCGATTAAGATTAAAAAAATTACATTCACAAATGTTTGTTTTATTTATTTTTAGATGAGAACACGTGTTTATCTATTGAATTAATGTATTTTTCTCTTGGATATGATTTTAAACTGATTTTCAAACAAAACACAATATGTAATTAGATGATAATGTTTACACAGTCTGCATTTAAATTAAATTCTAAAACAAATATCAATAAAGTGTAAGCCATAACTAACTCAACACACCCATTCAATACAATAAAAGCAGATTTTCTTTCACTTGATTTTACGTAGAAATTTCTCCTCAGTTGCTTATTGTTGGGATACAAACAAGTCTCACATCAATAAAATAAGATAAGAAATAATAACTTATATAACACAAACATACTTCAATAATTGAGAGATCTTTTGGACAAGTACCAAAAGCGTACAATATCTCATTATTTTATTTGAGGAGAAGATTGTTGGGATACAAATAAGAGACCTTTTTGGAGTGAGGACTTAAGCCCAAAACGGACACTATCTCGTTATTGCAGAATATATTTATATAATAACCTTATAAAAACAATTCTCATAAAATACCTTCTCAAACAAATACCATAAAATAATCTCAACAGTCATAAATCCTGCGTTTTTTATTTTGCCGATATTTCCCGAGTCCGTGAGTGGAGTCCGGGGAAATTAGAAGTGAGGGTCGTGACTTTCAAATTTGAAGGGGCACGTAACGTACGTACATCGGATTGATTGCATTGTCTGAGAGGTACGTAATAACGATGTAAGTTTAGCTTTTCCCCGTTCGTTGTTTGGTAAACATTTCAAATATTGTATTTTTTCTTCGCACAAGTGTTCTATAACTCGACATTAGGCTAATCTGGTTCAATCAAAAAGTAATTAAAGTTTGATTAAATACTGTTTCCGTCAAAGATCCTTGTTTGGTAAACATTTCAAATGTTGTAATTATAATTGTATCTAACTATGTATTTTTTTTATCTAAAAATATTTGAGTAGAAAATATAAATATTTATCTTATAATAAAATTAATCTTTTAATTATAAAATTTAAATTAAATATTTTTATAGGTTATTCATATAATCACAAATTATCATGTATAATAAATTGAGTAAACACTCAATTTGACCTATGAAAGATAGTAAATGTGACCGATAGGTACTTAAAAACTTTTTTGTGTTATATGAATCTTTAAATATTTTAATTATGTTATACAAGTTAGTCATTTCGTTATATTTATGTTATTAATTCTATTAGTTTATTAATCTTTCAGCAGTTAAATAACAATTAAGGGTTAGATTGACACTTATTTTCTCTCATAATTGACTAATTTCTCTTTTAATCACCTGATATGAACCATAATGTAAGATTTTGGTATTTTTTAATCAATAACAAACACTTTATCATGTTTAAATATTCTAGTTATAGATCTAAATCTACTTAATTTGTATCTGTTACATGTCAACTGAGAGAGTGTCGACGTAACAATTAATTATTAGTCATGAAAGTAATAAAGTTAGTAATTAAATATAATAAAATAATTAATTTGTATAACAAAGTTAAAATTTAGGGATTCATATGACACAAAAATATTTCAAAGACCTATAGATCACTTACACCGTCTTTCGAAGGCCAAATTAAGTGTTTACTTATAATAACGATAATTATTTTAAAAGTTATACCAACAATTTGAGTTCATCCCAAGCCAATAAAATAATTATTTTTATATTTATAACAATAATTCCCTCCAATCAGGAAGGATTCAATAAAAAAAAATGATATTTGAATTTTGTAGAAACACTCATTTCATTAAGGACAACAATCATTATAGGAATAATTCAAGGGCAGAAATGCTCTGCAGTCAGAAATTTACTAACAGTTATTAATTACCTAGATCCTCTGCAGTTTATAAAAAACATATAGCTGCATATTTGATAATTTAATATGGTTACAAAAATTTCTTAAAAATTAAATGGTCTTTTTATTTTTTTATTTTTTTAGGTATAACTAGGAAGTATACTTCTGTTTTATCTATCCATTTAAAAATAAAATGATATTTTTAGTTATAACTCTATACTCAAAACAGGAATTAAACTCAAACTAGTTGCTTAATTAAGATTGAACTACAATGCTTGATTAAGGAACTCGTCACTTGCTTATAAAAAATAATGGCTGATTTGAATGAATAAAACCACACCAGTTAAAAACATAAACCAGTTTTCATACTGAGCCGTTTCTTTTTCTTAAAACGGTTTGGTTAATAATTAAAAGATCAGTTTATGTGGATATCAGGGCATTCAAGCGAGATGCAGACCACTTTAACTATTTTACTTTACAAAACAAAGTACATAACTGTCCAGCTAATCCTTTTCCTTGTTGAAAAAACTACCCAGCTGAACTAGCCTTTGTGTTTCTTATTGTAAACATTTCTCAAACATTTAAAAATCTTCCTCTAGAATGATCATTATTTGAAATTGAAAAAAAAAAATCCATTTTTTATTGTTTTACCAAAAGAACTGAAATTTGGATTGAATAAAACAACTCTTCTAACTTATCTAAGATAGTGAGCACTTTATGTCCTTCCCATTTTCCATTTCAAGTATCTTTCTACAATGTCCGGTCCACAGAGTTCCTTTACCACAGGCATGATTGCAGGGACCCCCAACTGAAATGTTGAATCTGCTTCATCTTGGTTGCTCCATGAAAGAACCTGTTTTCTTGCTTCTTTGATAGCTGCTCTTGTGGCACAGTGAATGGAAGCTGCTAGAAGTAATGGCGGCTCTCCAGAAGCTGCAGCAACATATTTCAATTTTTTCATTTTAGATTTTCAAACTGGAATAAGTGAAGCTTTGTCAATCTCATTATCAGTCTAAAATACTCCTTCCATCTCATTTTATTTCTCACTTTTGTAATATTTCTGTCCCAAATTATTTGTCACTTTAGAATATCAAGAAAGCATTAATTATCTTTTTCCAATAATATCCTCAAAAAGTAAATATTATAGTATGTGTTTTTTTTGTTGGTATAGTAAGAAAAATAGAGCAATTGTATTGCATATTTGATCATCTTTTGAAATAAGGATATTTTAGTCAGATAAGATTTTATTCTGGGACTTGATGTGATCAGTTTTTTTCTTAAGATGTATATATTACCTTAAAGGCTTAAAGGACAAATAAAATGAGAGAGTAACATATAGGGTGCAACATGCCTACAAGTTACAACCACAATCCATTTTTCTCAAACTATTATGCAGCCGAAACTGAATCAATTGTTATTTGTTCAACCACCTTCATCCTTAGGCTTGATACCAAACTGTTTATTTTTTAAATTTCTGTCATAGAGGTATTGCATGCATCTAGTATCCAAGCTAATACATTATTTAATATTTATTAGTTTCTTTATACCACAAAATATAATTAAAAAATATTTAGTGTCTTTATCATCCCTAAATTTTGGAATCCAACTAATATAATAAACCTATAATGAATCAATGGAAAAGAATGCATAAAACTTCCTGTTTCATGTACATGTGTATGAAGAAAAAATTAAAAAGACCAAAGCATAAAACTCCTTGGTCATACCTTTTGAAGAGAGAACACGGTGCTGGTGGTGCCCACTGTTGAGGATTTGAACATTAAACTGTTTAGGTATAGTGTCTATCGTAGGGATTTTGTAGTTCCAAGTGCCATCTTGCAACACCAAACCATCAAGATTTGTTTCATATTGTTCCATCATGAAAAATCCCAACCCCTGGACAAATGCTCCTTCAATCTGCAGAATGAAATTATATTGTTAGTAAGGTAAACATTCACAGTGGAATAAATGAACAATAGTTGTAACTTGTAAGAGACTATAAGCATTCTAGGAGCTCCGACTAAAATCTCAATTCTCAAGGTTTTGGTTTCGTTGGTTCTTAACAAGATATTTTTAGCATAAGGAATCAAAGCCTCTTTGTTTCTTAAACAAGATATCAGAGTTATAGCCTATTTGGAAAAGTGAACAGGAGTTAATTGTTGCCTTTTCCACTTATAATATCAAATTTAATATTTAGCATAAGAAACAGTTTCCATTTCTTTGCCCTTCACTACCAGATCCAGATGGCCTTGATGTGAGAGGCTCTAGTTAATAACAAATATTCTTGGGCCTTAGGGTTGTGCTTGCATAGCAAATATGCAGTCAGCTTACCTGTCCTAAATCCACAGCAGGGTTGAGACTTTGTCCACAATCAAAAATAATATCTGTTTGCAAAAATCTGGTTTCTCCATTCAGAAGATCTATTTCCACCTGACAAATAACTTCCATTATTTAGCATAGCAGTATAAGATAACTCAGTTACTTAAGCAACGTGGCTTGTGTGAAAATGGACCTGTTTTTTAAAACTTTTTTCTTAAAAAAAATGCTTTTTAATAAAATAAATAGTTTTCCTCCTTTTTTAAGAAGCAAATCTGCTTTAAAAAGCAATTTTTTAAAATTATAATCGCTTATTTTAAGTTTAAACAAACCCGCCAATATGTCATAAGCACTTAACATTCAGGAGAAGTAACCAATAATGAAATTGAGAAATGCCATTTTGATTTGAGATATGCATAGAAAACCAACTTACCTCACTTACTGCAGCACCATAATTAAGGTAATTCGAGGAGTTATTACTAGGTACATAAAATGAAGATGCTGATAAGTTCACAGCTTGCATGTATGCCTGTATGTTAACAAATTGTCAGCAACATGGTCACTAAATATTTATGCTTGTGGGCTAGGAAAATAAAAGAAATTCTCTGCGCTCAACTCCATTTCCAAAGTTTACTCCACGAGTATTTTCCTGATCAAAAGGAGTTAATTAAGCTCCCATAAATTATGAGAATGCTAAGTTCCACTTTTCCATCTTTCACACCATATACAATCAGCAATCAGTAGTGAAATTCAATCATATATACAATTTGTTTGGATTTTAGCTTTGAAGAGCTTATGAGAACTTCTCTATTGAAAATAAGGAACTTTTTCTAATATAGAAACTCTTAAAATTACTTCAGGTTTGTATCCAAACAAGCTTATAGTTCATCCATATGGATCATGAAGAGAGAAAAAGTGCCACTTGCTTCATGTTACTTGCATGATTATGAAGGGAACTGATTTTATCTCGTGGGAACTTCCTCTCATGATCATGAAGAGAACTAGTTTTATCTTCTTGAAACCTTCTCCTTGAGAGGAAAATCTATCATTAAAAATTGAGCTCTTTTACTTTATAGTAGATACCTGAAGAATAAGTGTCTCCCACTTGATAGAGCCCGTTTCCTCCTGCAGCTTTTCCTTAAGAGGCTTTAGCCTCTCTACCAAGATGTTGCAGCTAAGCCGAACTGCTTCACAGCTTGACTCTGATGTAGTGCTCCCAGAAGTGAAACCCCCTTGAATCATGCCCACAGTATCAGATTGTACAACCCTTATTTTCTCCAAGAGACCTTCAGTTCCATCACATCGAATAGCACTGAGAGCATATGCAGCCATCTGTTTCACCTTTGTCCAGAGACCCTGACCCAGTTCAATTCCTCCAACTTCAACAGCAATAGACCCATCTGAAAAAATACTTACTTTTCCTGGAGTGGGTCTTTGTGTCAGTTGAAACATAACTGGTACTCGAGAAATTCCCCTTTTTTTCCAGGTGTTAATCCTGTTAAACTCTTGCACCATTTTGGTTCTCTGGTCATAGTTTGCAGCAACAGCTAACTTACTCCATATTGAAGGCAACGTGTACTCATCGGGTTCACCATGAGAGTACTCATAGAATAACTGAAGACTTTCGTATGTATGAAGATTAATGCTTCTGACACAATCAACATCCATTGAAAGTGTAGCTGCAACATTTTCTATAATAGCTTCAGCAATAAATGATCCCTGCACCTCCCCAGGGCCCCTCATTGCAGATCTACTAGGATGATTTGTTCTGCATACCTTTATATCCAAAGATAGTGCTCCCCAGTCATACTTTTTAAGTGCGGAAGCTATATTATGTGGCATTACTGCACTAACATCCACATATATCCCTGCATTGACCAATATCTGAAGTTCTAGTGCAGTAATCTTACCATCATTCTTAAACCCGACACTGTAAGTTATCTTCATGGGATGCCTTCCTCCAGCCATTATCATATCTGTCTTACGATTTAGATAAATCCTGACTGGGCGCTGTAATTTCAGTGCTGCAAGTGCACATGATGCAGCAACCTGCACAATCTGATTGTTAGTACTATATACACATATGTGCATCCATATATAGTTTTCAAACTCTAGACCACAAAGTTATAGAGACTTTGATATTTTGTCATGAACTAACTAAATTTCCCAAAACCTTAAGTTGTTGAGTACAGACAGAATGGTTTTGTGCTTCTATAATATCTGTAACACATGTAAATAAAATACTAAAACCATATTGTCTTGATTGCTGAATATTATAATTAAATAAAAAAGGGAAATGACAATAAAGGCCTTTTTTACAGAATATTAGTGAATTCTCCGAACTAGAGAAATTTTGAAGGTTCATATCTACACTCAGCAATATTTATTAGTAAATCATAATGAGAAAAGTTATAGAAATATAGTAATAAATAAAAATTTCAAAATATTAAAACATAACTAAATACTTACAGGTATGGATTTTATGGCCTTTCCACCAAAACCACCCCCAACCCTTCTTGTAATTACACGAACATTATTTTCGGGAATTCCTAGGCATCTTGCTATAATAGAATGTGAAAACTCAGGGCATTGGGTTGATGAGTAAACTGTTATGCAATTGTCTTCATCTGGAACAGCAAGTGCAGTTTGTGTTTCCATATAGAAATAGTATTGAGACTCCAGTTTCATCTGTATTTCACATTGAATTTGATAGATAATGAATATTTTGTTCAGCATAACCATTTAAACATTAATTATTCAGGAACAAACTTAAAGATTCCATCAGAAACCCAGGTTCACAAATCTGTCAAGTGACTGGAAGGGGAAACAAAGGAGAACAATAAACATATTATGATGTACCTCAGCAGAAAGAATCTTGTGATCTGCTTCAGCCATTCCTTTTGATATATCACCAACATATTTTGGATAGAGAAAAGGAGGAACTTCAAAAAAACTAGATCTTTCAACAGCATCTTCAACAGATAGAATAGGTGGTTCAAGGTTTTCAGTGTCATAATCAACAACTGCTGAGTTTGCCGCCATATCTGCAAGTTTCTGAGTATCTGCAACCTAAAGAAGCTATTTGGTGACTAAAATGGTAGTATTATCATATCAATCTCCAATGAAATGAAAAAAAGGCCTATATGTTGTGGATCAAAATAAGGGATTAAAGAACTCACCACAAAGGCAATGCGATCACCAACACATCTGGCCATCTCTTCTGCAAACAGAGGTTCGGTACCAAATATAGTCTTAGATCCAATGTTTTCCCCACCATCGGGAATGTCTTTACTTGAAATGATATCCCTCACTCCAACCAGTTGCAATTCAGGCATGAGCTTTATATTCCTTACCCTTGCTAAAGGCTTTGCACTATAAATATATGCTCCATGTAAGCAATTTGATGGTGATGGAATGTCATCCACAAACACAGCCTCACCTATATGATTATTCATAAATATATACTTGTTATTGATCATAAAGTTTTAACAATTAAACATGAAAAGTCATAATTGACAGGCACCAAAACAGGATAAAATAACACTTCCACACGTGAAAACTATTGTATGGCCTGGAAAGTGGACTTTTAGCATAGTTATCTTGACAACAGTTAGAAGAGAACCAGAGACTGTAAGATGCAAAATATGGATACGCAATCCATCAGAACCAAGAGCACAGGGAACCAGTTTTTTTTATGAACATAGTGGTTTCGACTTCTGCCATGCAGAAATTGGTTATAAATAGTACTAAATGAATACAAGATTTCTCCAAAGGAAGAGAGCACAGGAAGGGCAGAGCTTAAAAGGTTTTTAGAGAAGGAAAAAGCTCTGTCACATTTGCTTGCTACAACCTGCAAGATTCTGAGGAGAAAGAGAGACATTTTTATGAACCTGATGAGGAGATTGATATCACAAATCCCATGGAAGTGAATAATGATGGGCAGTCCAATACACTAGTCTGCAGGCATTTTGAGGGATCAGGAGAGGGTCAGATGTACACAACCTTACCTCAAGTAAATATTTAAGTTTGTCACTTTGAAATGTTGATAGAAATGCAAATTAAAGACAGCAGTGAGTGAATCAGTTCAAAACTTGATGATACAAAACAAACCTGAAGCTTGTAGTGCAGCCCCAGATTTCACGATTGGCTCACCAACAGGATGGTATTCACAGCCTGCTTCAAGGACTTGCTTCCCAGATGACAGTAAAGTTGGAACTTTGTCATGGTGAACATGCTTCCAATTCTCTTTTAATTCAAAATCTTTAACAAAAGGAAGATTAATATGACCATTCAAATTACCATTGCTTATTACAAAAGGGCCAATCAGTGGGTTAAAGAACTGAAAAATAAAACCAGCTGCCAAACTTGAACAGTAGGCAGTTTTCGAGGTATCATCTTTAGGTACAATAGCAGCCTTGACCAAGTTGACAGCATCGTATAGAATGCTAACACTTAAAAGCTTTCCAGCTAAAAATTCCTCAACTTTTTTCACTCTGATAGCATGTTTACTCGCATAAGCACTGAAAGACAACCTACAAGTGTCTATCACAGTTCCATCAGAGTCCTTGCATGGAGACACCTTAACCAGGAAAGCAGCATTCAAGTAGGGAAGGGCATTTCCAAGGGGTCGAGGAGAAGCTCGATACGTTTCGAAGAGGAATCTACTTCTTGGTTCTGAGGATTCACTTTTATTGAGTTCCAAACTAGGAATTTTAATGCTTAAAAGAACACTTTCCAAACCTAATGGTGGTCTTTCCAGAAACTCCTCCAATGTCAGCCACTCAAATTGTGTACCAGTCATTACGTGAACCATTGCATCTACAGCAAGAAGCAGTATAGCAATATCAGATGGAAAATTACTTCTTTGTGCCATAACTAAATTGCCACCTACACTGGCTGTGTTCCGAATAAATCCTGAGGCAACTTTGCTCAGATGGTCAGCAATCTTTTCTAGTATTATTACATAATCTGAGAGAAAGTCACTTCTACTCTCTTCCTTCAGTGCTTCAATAGCTTTAGATATTGTCACTGCCGCTCCAATTTCAATCCCTGTTCTGTCCTTTCTGATCTTAGAAAGCTCCGAAATTCCCCGTAGATCAATGTATTTATCATAGCCTTCTTTATCTTTGTAATATCCCATACCTGTATTACTAACAACAATTTTTATCCTGGTTCCATTAGCATGGTTTAACTTCAATAAGCTCTGAAACTCCGTTAGACTGATAGGTCTGTGCCAACTGTGTTTCTCAGAAGCCAAGAACAGATCATGTTTAATTTCCTTCAAAAACAAAGGAAATCTACTATTTGTTTGATTACGGTCATATTGAGGCAACCTACTAAGCATTAAGTTCTTGCTCTCTCCCTTTCTCCAGAAAGAGTTTAACCCCAAATCCTCCATATCAACATCAGCTGCAAAGCTTTTGCAGACATCAGCAATTGGTCGATACCCAGTACAGCGACAAAGATTCCCTGCAATAGCCTTTTCGGCCTCAGTAACAGTTACTTTTGAGAAGCCAGCAGGTGGCTCTGGACAATTTCTCTTTTCAGCATTGACTAGAGTTCCAAAGAGGGAAACACACATTCCAGGAGTACAAAAGCCACATTGAGAAGCATGGAATCCTGCAAATCTTTCATGAATTGGGTGGAATCCTTCTTTACCATTTCCAATGCCTTCACTAGTTGTTATTGAACACCCATGTATGCTGCAAAGTAGTGTGAGACAAGAGCTTGCTGTAAAATCCTCAACTTGGTCGAGCACAGGATCATATTTGGAGATTAAAACTACACAGGCACCACAGCCCCCTGAAACCAACCATGTCAAAATGTGAATACCAAGTTAAAAAAAAAATTAGGACTGCTAAAAGCCAAACCTCCTCTTTCAATTGCATGACTAGAGCATCAGATAAATAAGATGACCCCCCCCCCCCCCCCCCCTCTTATCAAATACTGAGGTTACGAAGCTTCTTAATGGGAAGGAGAATTTTTTCTCACACACATATGAGCCGGAAAATTATTGATACACCTCAAGAATAATAGGAACCATTACAGTACATGCTTATAATCAGAGTAATCCATGTATTGGCAGACAACTTTTCTATTTTTTTTTTCTTAATACATCAATGGCCAAAATATACTCTGAAACTATTTTTAAAATGTGAATTTTGGATTTAACTCAATCCTATAAAATTGGTTTTTAAGGTGAGAATTATTCTTCAATATACTCTAATTTGACCATATCATTAATCGAGGTAGGATCTCCATCATTGGACAATGAATATAATGTTACCCTTAAGCAGAAAGGGAGTAGAGCTGAGTGCAAAAGTTGAAGAGGAATCCTACAAGGGCACAACAGCTTTCAAGTTTCAACTAATCCATTTGATCTGGAACTGTAAAATCATTCCGCAAGACCATAAAAATCCATTCAGGATTTCACCAAGTTGAGCATCAATCAGAGCAGCACGAGATTAATCTTACAGAGACAGAAGGAAAAGATGAATGCATGTAGCAAATACCAAGCATATTGAAATCAAAAAACAAGAAAAGATCCAAATTTCAAAGCAGGCACAAGAGTCTGACCGTACCCATGAAGGGGAACAACACTAAAATCCAATTCAATAATCAACCACTAAACACGAACATTCATATATATGAATATATACCTTCACCACAGCCAAGCTTGACACTCTTGAAGCGAGTGCGAGTACGCAAGAATTCGAGTAAAGTCGTTGATGGGTCAACGTGGGAGAGCTCAAACCTCTCGCCATTAACACCAAAAACCAAACTTGTTGGTGTCTGCAGCTCCATAGTAGTACAGTGAACAAGTATTGTTTAAGTTATGAGCAACGGAAGAAAAGTTTGATAATGTGAGCGAGTCTGAATTGAGTAGTTATCTTTGTTTACAACACAATCAAGTCAAGTGTTTGAGAATGATGTCGAAACATTTGGTACGGTTCTGCTGCCTCATTCTCACTTCAATTCTTTAGTAATGACGTGTGTGTGGATACTGTGGCCGGGAAGAAGACGCAATTAAAAGTGACCAATTAGTTCTTTTTTTAATTAATCATCAATAAGGTTGTTTCTTTGTAGAAATTAATAATTCCATATACTTTTGTACTTGCTAAAAAATATTGTTATTATAAACTTGTATCTTTGAGTATTTTCTTTTTAATTATATTATTATACGAAATCCCATGATTTCTTTCGATTGATTAAGAAATAATTTTTTTTTACTTAAATGTATGTATTATTTCTTTGAGTTAAGTGTGAGATTTTAGTCTATTGTATTTTAATTGAAAATTTTAATTATTTAAATATTATAATTTTATAATTTTAGTTTCTTAATTTTTAATTATATAATTTTAATTTTTAAAATATTATAATTATATAATATTAATTTTTTGAATATTATAATTATGTAAATTTTTATATATTTAAGTTATTTCTCTGAAAGTACTATTATATTTTTAATAATTTATTTTGTTTTAATTCTTTATTCACGTCTCTAATAGACTGCTTAGTATTTTTTTGAGAAAAAATATTTTTTTATTACATTCCTTTAATGTTAATTTATTTATTCTTTTCCAAAATGCATGCGGAAAGTGATTTTGTACCATACGTAGTTCCCAACTTGCTGTCTCCATCAGTTATGACGTGTTTGGAATGAAGGAAAGTAAGCAGGATAAGGGAAAACATTAAAATTAGAATTGAAAGAATAGTAGAAAGAAGGGGAAAAAATTAATTTAAATTTTATAAAATCATTTTTTTCCTCTTCAATCAAGCAAAAGAAAATATAAAGTTGTTGTTACTTTTTTTTTCTTTCTCTATTTTCTTTCTATTTAACAAAACATAACATTAATTTAGTTAGATACTTAATTTTTTTGTATTTTAATTGTGTATTTTGTTATATTTTAATTATTTATTATAAAGTGAGAAAATATAAAAATAATATAGATGATAGTGAATATAACTAGTATAAAAAAATAAAACTATATTAACAATTTATATAAATTTTATTAAATCTAAAATATTAATTATATTTTTAATATTCGTAATAGAAAAAACAAAAAGATCAAACAAGTTTTTAGCATTTTAAAAAAATAAGACTTAAATATGTTTTTAACTCCTCAAATTTAAAATTTTTATTTGTAGTTCATGTAATTTTCAAAAATCTTGTTTTAGTCCTTTAGGTCACCAATAACATATTTGAAAGTGACTAATTAAGACAATTATGTAATATCAACTGGATTTAATGTGATATTTTCACTAATAGGAATACCAATAGGCAGATTTTATACAATAACATTTGATAAATTTCTTAACAAAATTTGAATATAGAGACTAAAATAAGATTTTTTGAAATTACAGAGACTAAAAATAACAATTTTAAATTTGAGAGACCAAAAACAGATTTATCTTAAATTTAAGGGACTAAAAACATATTTAAAAAAAAATAAACTTCAAATTAAATGAAACAATAGAAATACATTTTTAATTTCCGATTCTACTTCCAAATTAGTCAAGAGAAGATATGTCTTATATTGTCAACTATTCACAAACTAGCTACTGCACATGATTTGTTAAATTTTATAATAAATTAATATTTGTACATATTAAATATATAAACTAAAATTTATAATAAATTATATATATATATATATATATATATATATTATATTTGAATACATACATTATACTTATAATTTATATAAATATTTAAAACATATAAATTATATTTTATTATATATGACTAAAATTTATAATAAATTATATATATATATATATTATATTTGAATACATAAATTATATTTATATTTTATATAAATAAATATTTAAAGCATATTATATTTTAATTTATGATAGATAATTTATATAATAACACAATATCATTTTTATTTATTGATAATTTATTTTAAAAATATTAAAATTTAATATATAAATAATTATGATAAATAAAAATTAAATTAAATTAAAAATCTTCCGGTTAAAAAATAATTTCTTCAATCACTTTTATGTAATATAAAAATTCATGTTTAATATATAGGTATTAATATTTAAAAAATTATTAAAAATAATTTATGAATTAGTTAATAGTATAATAATACATCCTTTAAAAAAAATAGAATAATAATACATTATATCTTATAAAAAAAATAAAAAAACAATAAATTTTAATGTTAGTGTATAGTCATTTAATTCATTAGTTAACTGAATAGCACATGTTTTTTTTAATTACGGATATATTTTTAATACTTTTTTATTCTTAATTCTTTATTATGTCTTTAAATAATGCAACACAATTATTTTTAAAAAAATATTGTAACAATCCGTTATAATCTTATACCTAACAAATTAACTACTAACAATGAAAAATAACTAAAATACTTAGAATTTTAGTATTCATATCACTTGGATATGAATATCATACTATATATACTATATATAAATGTAAAACAATTTAGAAAATAAAACATCTTTACAAATACACGTGCACACACATATAGGTACAATAATCCATAAAATGTAAAACAAAAACTTAAATTGTCGGTGAAACAATATCTACAACATTTATACAGAAATAGACTCTAGCTACACTATCATCCAACATGATCCGCAACATTGTCAACTCCTCAAACCTATTCTTATTCTACTCTCATGTAAACATGATCATCGCAATCCAATCACTAGAAAACATATAAGGATAAGCTAAATATGGAAAGAATTAACAAGGTATGAAATAATTAATTAACTACACTACAACTAAACTATACTACACAACATATTTTCAACTTACAATGTAATCATACATCACCACCATCTCAAAATGACACAGGTAACACCACATAATCTTTAATTTTTCCACAAATCAACATAGTATATGCACAATATCATATATAACTTGATACATGCGACATAATACAACTTAGCTAAAAAGCAACATTGCATCAAAGCAATATATATCAACATACCAAGTATAGAAAAAAATACAACTATACTACCAACATCAGTATGTAAACCATACAACAAACACTTCATGGTCTATCACATATCAATACAATAGATAACTCAACATGACATTTGACACCTTACAATAGTAAGAAACTTAACACATAATACATCATATTTCACCACATCAACGTCATTCAACAATCAATCCGTAAAGCATATGAACATACAAAAACAACACATCATATGCTTACACCTCAACTAATGTGTCATCACTCATTTACTCACGGAGATCTCCTACACCGAGATGAGTAATTTAAGTGGCTTAACTTTTTTGAACCAACTAATCATTTTCATGCCTTACATGCATGCTAGATTGATAGTTAAACTGGGATACCAATCCCTACACATGATTTCTGGGGTGTTGCCACTTAAACTAAGAAAGTCCAAGACCACTGTCAAGTATAACATACCTTGGGTGTGGGCTTATCACGACATTGACATATATTAACTAAGTCTCATATGGATTACAGCCTAAATAACTGTCCTCACAATATCACGTACCTTTGTAGTAATCAGTTAAGGATTGTAGTCCCCGACTTCATACCTTACTCAAACATTAACTAAGGATTTAGAGAGGACTCATTAATCCATTCCAAGAGTTTAATACCTACTCAAGGACAAATTTTCAACAATTTGCCTCTCAAAGCGCTACACGAATATCCCCATAATGAGATATCCAACTTTCAAAAACATCCTCTCCTATAATCCTAAGTCAATCAACATGCTTAAATGCCTATAACACTTTCAGCATCAATACCTCAACAGGTCAACAAATCATACTTTAATGTCTATAACACTCTCAACATCACACCTCAACAACATACATTTATATGCATAAAACTATATATGTTATCCCTGATCAACATACTTAGAACAATTATCACTAGTCAATCATACAACAATATATCATCAAACAACTTATGCTCGATGCCACACACCCTACGCCGAACGCTACACACCCTATGTTTGACTCCATTGAGGTAGGAAGTTCTTTGTCTCACCCACATCCAACACCATACAACCCACATCAATGTGGATTAGGTGGAGACCCTCTAAGCCCTCGCTCCCAGCGTGGCAAGGTCCCATTCCCGATCGCAAAATAACCTAAGATGATTCTTTATTCTCATGTTCGACACCACTCCTTTGGTGTCAAACAACAATTTAGACAAAGTCAATTCTCTCATCTTACGTTCAATGCCATTCAAACCATGTTTGACATGATCAAGTTAGAAATTATTCTCTCTCCTCATGTCTAATCCCACCAATCTTACGCTTGATAGGAACAAGACAAATGACCCTTGATTTAAGTCACATTCGACGTGACAATGAGTCCTGCACTTATAGACTCACGAATTGGTTCATAACACCTAAAATATAGGAGAAAATCTAACATTTATTGCAATCATTCATACATGTATATTATTAACAACATGAATCTACTCAAAATGTCAACATGCAACAATCATCATTAGGATTAAGACATGCATTTAACCTCTAACATAACATAAGAACATCAAAACCTTCAACATGCACCATACAGTCTCTCCACCATCAAATTCGTCAACATAGTCATGAATTTAAAGAATCCAAGACACATACAACTTAACAAATCAACTATAAATTATTTTTAATTTCCCTTATCTCGGATTCAGAGAGAATGAGGGAGTAGGAAGAAGAAGAGGAAACAACTTCGAACTAACTCCAAAAGCTCTGCACCAACTTAGATTCTTAGCTCTCTAGTTTGAGTTTCAATTTCTACCATGCCAACTACCCAACAGAGGAAGAAAAGGAATCTCTCGGTGAAATCAAATCGACAATCAAACTCCAATAACCTCATCTCTCTAACTTTTCTCTAAAATCTTAGAATTGTGAATTTATGAATTTTAATTCTCAAAATTTATCTTATATACCTTAGTTATCTCTAGGCCAATTGACGCACTTAAATTACAATAACAAAACAACTCAAAATAAAATACTTAATTATATATCTCAAATAATAATTAAGAAAGCATGATGTTATAAATATTACTTTTATTATATTTCTTTAATGATAACTTTTCTTTAAAGGCATGCAGAGACAATATACCACCTTATCAATTTTTCAATTTTTTCGTCTCAATTAATCAATTCAATTAGATACTCCGTGATTTAGACAAAATATATACTATATTTTAGTTGACATTTTATAGTATTGATAAAATAATAAATATATATTTTATTATTTTTAATTATTTATAATAAAGTGAGGAAATAAAAAAAATATATACATGAGTCGAAAAAATCTAACTAATATATATATATATATATATTATAGAATCAAAGTTTCACATAGTAAAGAAATAAACATAATTTATAAATATATAAATGTCTTTATTGATATGAGATATTTTAAGTGATTATAAAAAAATTTATACTCAAAATGAATATTAGTATATCAATATAGAGACATAGTAAACAATTATATATCTTCACTTTTCTTCTATTTTTTTTTATACATTTAAAGAATCTAAAATAATATATCATTTTATACTGTCTTTTTTTTTCATTTTCTTTTATTCTTAAATTGAAAGTACTAGAGTCAATTTAGTAATAGAGAATTAAGATAGGATACACAAAAATTTAAATTTAAACTTTGAAGCTATTCTTTTATTTTCAATGAGTAAAAAAATTGGAACAAAGCATTAAACAATTTGTTGTAAAAAAAAAAAAAAAAGTAAACGAGAAAAGAGGGAGGTGATGTGTCATGAAAATAAGTGATGGGTTGGTAGCAATAATGGGAGGATAATAGTAAAATAGCTACACCTGTTCCAACTTCCAAGGTTACCGTATTTCAAGCTATGATGCTTCCATGAATATAGAGAATGGATCTAAACATCTGCAGATACCTCCCACTGAAAAAAAACATAGGATTTGTAGTCTCCTTACTCTTGTTCATCTGTTACACGTCATTTATGACTTGTCTCCGCACCAAATTCATGTTGCTCGAAATCATATTTTGCAATGTTTTCCAAAAAAAAAAATGCCTTGTATTTTTGGTGGAACATGTTTGTGCCAAGCCAAACATAGACTTTATCCACTAAATGTGCTGTTAATGAACTATAAGCTGAACGTAATGTGTAACTATCCTCTCCTTCTCCTTTCCAAGTTATCTAAACCCCCTCCTGCTTCTGTAGACCCCAATAAAATATTTTTAATAATATTATTTAATATTACTAGTTCAATTATATATGAATATTAAATCTTAAATCAGTATCTTGATTCAGTTATTGGTATGATTTTAAAACATTAAAATTAATAATAAACTTATTCCCAAATTCTCATGTAAGTCGACAAACAATAAAATCATTTTAGTATAGATTGATGATACAAAATTGACAAATAACCGATATAGAAAAGAGATAACATATAATAAGAAAGAATTAATCACAAGAATTAAAAATTATTAATTTTAAAATGTTTGATCATTTAGAATTTATTAAAATTATTATAACAGTCAAATTATAATATTTTATTAAAATTAATATTAATTAGACTTTAGAATTAATAATTAATAAAATAATAATTTTAAATTTTAAGTTTAAAATAATTTTATGAATAAATTAGCTTTTTAAAATATTTTAAAATACATGATAGAATCTAATCTATCCAAGTTGCTCCGTAATAGAAACTATTTCTTTGTTTCTTTTGCAGTTGCTCTTGTGGCAGAGTGAGTAGAAACTACCAAAAGTAATGGCAGCTCACCAGAAGTTGCACCAACAATTTTTTTTTTTAATTCTTCCTTTAATGATTTTTCAACCAGTATTGTTGAATCTTTTCTCAATCATATTAACCATCAAATAATTAAAAATCACCTTAAATATAACTTTTAAAGTAATTAAATCACTAATCATCAATATTAAAATACATGATAATGTTTAGTGTTAAAAATGTTTACATTTTCAGCACCTACTTAAATTCTTTGTTCCAACCATATTCATGTTATCTATTTGATGACATCAAGTCAAACCATTAATAAAATTATAACCAATTAAGGGAAGGGAATATGCATAGAACTCCATATTTCAAGTAATTAGCTTTATGAGGAAAAATTATGCAGATTGAGGCGAAGTGGGACTTTTCTTGACCGTTGGTGTTGGGGTTATTTTATGGTATTTGTTTGAGAGAATTTTATAAGTATTATTTTTATAAAGTTATTATACAAGTATATTCCATAACGATGAGATATTATCTGCTTTAGGTCTAAATCTTCAAAGTTTTGTTTTTGATCATCACCTAAAAGACTTCTCAATCATTAAAGTATGTTTATGTTATATAATTTGTTAATTTTTTTTGCTTTATTTTATTGATGCAGGACTTGTTTATATTTTAACAGTCTCAAACCAAAATTCTCAGTTCCAACACCCGCTTATCAAGAAGATCTATATAAAGTTATATTTAAGAGATATATATAAACTATACTCCAAAACTTAAATAGGCAATGTGAAACTTTCCTACAGAAGAGAGAACACGATGTCGGTGGTGCTCACTGTCGAGGATTTGAACATTAAACTTTTGAGGAACAGTATCATGTCATCCATGTAACTTCAGTTAGGGGATAAGACTTCTCTTGTTCTCAAATCTTCTTGTTAACAACCCTTCTTATGTTATGGAGAAAAAATACCCAGCTCAATAATAAGTGGAATTAGAAACCATTACTGCCACTTATATCTTAAACATCAAACAGATGATTCAAGTTGCAAATATGTAACAATTATTTATGCTACGCGGGACAAAAACAGCAAGTATCTGGAAAAGGAACACAAAATAACTGCATTAATCGTCTGGATAGGAAAATCAGTCCATGACCATAAAATCCACTAAGGTTGTCACCAAAATTCAAAGCAAGTAGAAGAGTGTATCCATATCCATCAAGGGAAACAACATTACAAATTTACAACACCAAAATCTAACCAATTCAACAGTCAAGAGAATCAATCCCAAAAAAAAGTGAGAAAGAAATGGTTGAACAGACAAACATAAACATATATATACCATCACCACAGCCTAGCTTGACAAGGAAAAAAAAATGATGGTTCAAGAGCTAAGTTAGTCGGGCTTCATGGGCTAGAAGTGCAGCAGCCTGTAATCCCTCCACTGTCGAGAGGCAGAGGTGATCGCTGCTCTGTGAAACCAGCCTCACGCGGTGCCCTCTAGTCTAGGAACCAGGAGACCTATGCCTTCGCCCAGATCCCATGGCTCAACTCTCGACTTGGAGCGGGCAGGCCAGCATAATGCAGCCTCCAACCCAGCCTGGCTAAGGCAAAGCCTTGTCCCATCACAAGGATGCCCCCACTTGGGTCACAAGCTGATGTTACCCAGCTCGGCGAACTGAAATGCTTGTAAGAAGCTTATAAAGGCTGCTTTGTCAATTATTCTAAACGATGTGGGACTTGCAAATGCCAATATTAGTCTAAATTGAAATGTGGTGGTACATGATCGGATCCTCCTCAATCTATTTGTAGCACTCTAGAGTCTAGCCCGAAAGTATTGTGTTTATGCAATGGCTTCCGCTTACAAGTAAATGATCTTACTCTCTTGTGTCCATTTGAAGGCGCAAAGAAAAACAGCTATTTTGGTGCTTGGTGCTTAATGACTACTTATAGATAGTCTGGATGTATGCTTTAGATGCTTCATTTAGGTTGTGTTGCCTTGTGCAATATAAGGATTGGGACACGTCTATCCATGACTGTGAATTTGTGAAAAATAATCAATAATAATGCTTAAAAAAGTAAGAGAGGTACGAGTGTGAGTGCAAATGAGGGGAAAGGAGTGGAGGTGGGGTGATAAGGGAAGAATCGCAACAAACAATCCATATAGATTTAGATACCAACAAAGTAGATGATGGGATCCTTTAAGTATGTAGAGAATAGTTTGATTTTTAATTACGTATAAGTTTTTTTTCTTCAAAGAGATAAAACATACTTTGGTAAGTTTTAGCTTCTTACAATACGAGTTACAGCAATACAAAATCCAAAATTGGTTCATAAGAAGATATTTGTATGTCTTTCATTATTGGGTTTGTAGGTATAAATGGTAGCGGATTTTTTTTGTTTATTATTATTATTTTTTTAATATAAGATAACTCAAATACTATAAGATAATATGAATTTATGTCTAACATGATTTTACAAAAATAAATTATAAAATAAAAGTTATCTTTGCACTTATATATTCAATGTTGACTTTATCTATAGCTTAAAAATAATTTATAAAATTACGTTGAGATTAAAGAAAGATACATAAGTTACGTGGGAGATACAAAATGTCACTAAATTTAAAAGACAAGTTAAATTAAATATATATGAACATGTTTAATAATAAAGAATATATTTTGTCTTATTAATGATTATTCATTTTTTTTTAATTTCAGTATTTATTTATCTATTTATAATATATAAAAGTTGAGCTATATACTATTAAGATGTGACGTCACTATACTTAAATTTGCCATGTCTCGTACGAGATGTTACATGGATAGGGCAACACGTGCAGTGCGAGATGGTACGTGGATGGGGTAGCAGGTGAAAGTAGGACACAATCGGAGTCATTCAGAGATATGAGAATCAATCCACCCATGTGACATTGGGTATAGTAGTAAGTGTCATCAAATCAGTGTTACTTTATATAAATATTATCATGCCAGAACTGAACATAAATATGAACGGATTCAGTAGTGTCCAAAATTCTCAGCAAATTTATCATGCGCAAGATGTCATGTGAGTGAGACAGCACCGCACTACAGAAGCTGCCCGAAGTAATGGAGGCTCTCCAGAAGCTGCATCAACAAATTTTATTTTATTTTAATTCTTCATTTAATGATTTTTCAACCAGTATAGTCGAATCCTTTCTCAATATTAACAGTAATATTAGAAATCAACAAGAAACTGATTAGAAATCAAGTAAGATATAACTTTTTAAGTAATTATCATAAAAACCAACAATATTAGAATAATGATAATCTTTAGTGTAAAAGATCTTTACATTCACTAAAAGATATACATATTCATCACCTAATTAAATTCTTTTTTCCAACCATATTCATGTTATCTATTTGATGGCATCAATCAAACCATTCATAGAAATATAACGAATTAAGGAAAGAAAATATGCATAAAACTCCATGTTTCAAGTAATTTGCATTTACGATGGAAAAAATATGCAGACATAGTTTAATACTTAATTTAGTTTTGAGAATTCCCATGCCATACCCTTTGAAGAGAGAACACGTTGTTGATGGTGCTCACTGTTGAGGATTTGAACATTAAACTTTTGAGGAATAGTGTCTAATGTAGGACTTTTGTAGTTCCATGTCATCTACCAAGACCATACAAGATTTGTTTCATATTCTTCAAGCATGAAAAAACCCAATCCCTGGATAAAAGATCCTTCAATCTGCAACACGCAATTGTTTCGTTATCAAATGAAGAGAAAAAACCATCGATGTTTTGCAATTAATTAAACAAGAGAATGTAAAAGATCCAGCTAATAGAAGTGATAGTAAGAGGCCAAAAACATTATTGCTTAAAGCTTAAAGTTGAGTTGAGTTGGTCCTTCATTTGATACAAGTATGAGTTTTAGGATAATTATTATAAAAATCAATAAATTATCAAACAAACTTGTTATACGTGAGAGTGTGATTGAGTAATAACAAACATACCATTTAAATAACCATTTGTTATTCTTTCAGGGCTGTCTATCAGTCGGTTAAAGAACTGGAAAATAAAACCAGCTGCCAAACTTGAACGGTAAGCAGTATGTGAGGTATCATCTTTAGGTACAATAGTGGCTATAATCAAGTTGACAACATTATATAGAATGCTAGCACTTAACAGTTTTCCTGCTAAAAATTCCTCAACATTTTTTACTCTCATTGCATGCTGAGTCCCATAAGCACCAAAAGACAACCTGCAAGTGTCTATCACAGTTCCATCAGAATTCTTGCATGGAGACACCTTAGCCAGGAAGGCAGCATTCAAGTAAGGAAGGGCATTTCCAAGGGGTCGAGGAGAAGCTCGGTAAGTTTCTAAGAGGAATCTACTTCTTTGCCCTGATGATTCACTTTCATTGAGAACCAAACTAGGAACTTTAATGCTTAAAAGCACACTATCCAAGCTTATTGGTGGTCTTTCCAGAAACTCCTCCAATGTCAGCCACTCAAATTGTGTAGCAGTCATTATGTGAACCATTGAATCCACAGCAAGAAGTATTGTAGCAATATCCGAGGGAAAATGATGCCTCTGTGCCATCACTAGATTGCCACCTACACTGGCTGTGTTCCTAATAAACCCTGAGGCAACTTTGTTCATATGGTCAGCAATCTTTTCAAGTATCATTGTATAATGTGAGAGAAAGTCACTTCTTCTGTCTTCCTTTAGTGCTTCAGTGGCTTTTGATATTGTCACTGCTGCTCCAATTTCAATCCCTGTCCTATCCTTTCTGATCATTGAGAGCTCAGAAATGCCCCTTTGATCAATGTACACATCATAGCTTTCATTATCTTTGTAATATACCATGCCTGTATTACTAAAAACAAGTTTCATCCTTGTCGCATTGGCTTGGTTTAATGCCAATAATCTCTGAAGCTCCTTCAGACTAGTAGGACTATACCAACAGTGTTCCTCAGAAGCCAAGGACACGAATAGCTTGATTTCCTTCAAAAAAAACAAAGGAAATCTAACATTAGTGTGATTTTGGTCATATTGAGGCAAACCTACTAAGCTTTAAGTCCTTGCTCTCTCTGTTTCTCCAAAAAGAATTGAACCCCAAATCCTCTATATCAACATCAGCTGCAAAGCTTTAGCAGGCATCAGCAATGGGTTTGTAACCGGTACAGCGACAAAGGTTGCCTGCAATGGCCATTTCAGCCTCTGAAGCAGACACTTTTGAGAATCCAGAAGGTGGCTCTGGACGATTGGTCTTTTCAGCATTGACAAGAGTACCATAAAGGGAAACACACATTCCAGGAGTGCAGAAGCCACATTGAGTGGCATGGACTCCAGCAATTCTTTCATGGATTGGGTGGAAACCGTGGAACCCATCTTTACTATTTCCAATGCCTTCACTTGTTGTTATGGAACATCCATGTATGCTGCAAAGTAGTGTGAGACAAGAGCTTGCCGTGAAATAGTCAACTTTGCCGAGCACTGGATCATATTTGGAGATTAATACTACACAAGCACCACAACCACCTGGAACAAATAACCATGTCAAAACACGAAGTACTAAGTTGAAATGATTTCGAGGATCACTAAAAGGCAACATCTTTTCCTGCTTCATTTTCATGACAAAATTATCAGAAACAACAAGAGCAATTTTCATGACAAAAGGGAATGGTGTGATGTGATTATGTAGCTAACTTCAGCAAGTGGGAATACGCAAGAAGTCGAGTAAAGTGGTTGATGGTCATAGAGCTCGATCCTCTCACCATTAACACCAAAAACCAAACTTATTGGTGTATTCAGCTCCATAGTTCAACACTGTTATTTCACTTTTCAGCAACAGAAGAGAGTTATCCGGTTATGTTATGTCTGTAATCATTTGTTATCTTTTCAACATTTGGCACATTGCTTCTCCATTTTGCCTCCTTAATAGCTTTTGTTATCCTTGCATTCGATGCATTTTCCATAGAATAATTCTTACTCAAAATCTGTACGACACTTTTACTGAATTGAAAGAATAGTAAACTAGACAAGTCAAAATATTGTAAAAATGTTGTACGAAGAGAATAATACTATCTTTTTTCAAGGGAAATCCTGACCATAGAAACATTGCTGCCTTTTTCAATCATGTAGTATTTTGGCACATGCTTTGATAAATGACAGTTTGTTAAATCTTCAAGTTTGGGCACGAGGGTAAAATATAAACATAAGAAAAGAATCCTCCGAATACAGTATAAAACAAAAACTCCAAAGTTTATTTTCAAGGGTGAAATAAAAAATGATGGTTCAAGAGCTAAGTTAGTCGGGCTTCAATGGGCTAGAAGTGCAGCAGCCTGTAATCCCTCCACTGTCGAGAGGCAGAGGTGATCGCTGCTCTGTGAAACCAGCCTCACGCGGTGCCCTCTAGTCTAGGAACCAGGAGACCTGTGCCTTCGCCCAGATCCCATGACTCAACTCTCGACTTGGAGCGGGCAGGCCAGCATAATGCAGCCACCCAGCCTGGCTAAGGCAAAGCCTTGTCCCATCACATTGATGCCCCCACTTGGGTCACAAGCTAATGTTAGCTAGCTCGGCGAACTGACGTGCTTGTCAGAAGCTTATAAAGACTGCTTTGTCAAATATTCTAAACGATGTGGGACTTGCAAATGCCAATATTAGTCTAAATTGGAATGTGGTGGTACATGATCGGATCCTCCCCAATCTATTTGTAACACTCTAGCCCGAAAGTATTGTGTTTATGCAATGGTTTCCGCTTACAAGTTAATGATCTTAAATTACACTTTTGAGTCCATTTGAAGGCGCAGAGAAAAACAGCTAGTAATTAGATGCTTCGTGCTTAATTACTAGTTCTAGTCTCGATGTATGCTTTAGATGCTGCCCTTGACGAGCAAACTAGCTTCATTTATGCTATGTATGTTGCTTTATTGGAAATTTTAAGGATTAGGAACAAGTTGAATAAATATATATTTAGTCTTACTAATGATATTAACCTAACTTTTATTTATTTAACAATCCCATTGTTATTACTAGTTACTAGAGAAATAAAGATGATCCGTGCTTACATTTGATAAATTGAAAAAAAAAATGTTTTCATACATAATACTTATTATTGAACAGAGGAGTAATAGTATTATATTTTTTGTTTTGTTTAATATTAACATATTAATAAAAAATGATTTTAAAAATATTGTTTAATCTTTACTGATTAACTATATTTGAACGATCAAATCTTAAATCCGTATCATCATTGGTATAATTATTGGTCTGATTTTAAAAATATAAAAATTAATAATAAGCTTAATTGATTAATAAGACAATTAATATTTAATAACATTTATGTTATATTAGACTTGTAATCCTTACATTTATCTAAGTGGTGAGATGAAAGAAAACACAACCTATTTTTTCACCCCCAAGATTTTATTTTTAGTTAAATCATTGTTGTATATTCTATAGATGATTTGAGTTCCTTCCCATGCTGCCCATTTTCCATTTCAAGTATGTTTGCACAATGTCGAGTCCACAGAGTTGCTTGAGCACAGGCATTGTTGCAGGGACCTCCAACTGAAATGTTGAATCTGGTCCATCCAAGTTGCTCCATGATAGAAGCTGTTTCTTTGCTTCTTTGGCAGCCGCTCTTGTGGCACAGTGAACAGAAACTGCCAGAAGTAATGGAGGCTCACCAGAAGCTGCAAACAAATTTCTTTTTTTTTTAATTCTTCATTTAATGATTTTTCAACCAGTATAGGTGATTCCTTTCTCAATCATATCAACAGTAACAGTAAACTAAATAGTAATCAACTTAGATACAACTTCTAAAGTAATTATCACAAAAATCAACAGCATAATGATAATCTTTAGTGTAAAAGATCTTTACATTCACAAAAGATCTTTACATTTTCGGTAGCTAATTAAATTCATTGTTCCAACCATATTCATGTAATCTATTTGGTGGCATCAAGATTCAAGTCAAACCATTCATAAAAAATATGATGAATTAAGGAAAGGAAATATGCATAAAACTCATGTTTCAAGTAATTTGCATTTATGTGGGGAAAAATATGCAGACATAGTTTAATACTTTATGATTTATTTTTGAGAATTTCCGTGTCATACCCTTTGAAGAGAGAACACGTTGTGGGTGGTGCTCACTGTTGAGGATTTGAACATTAAACTTTTGAGGAATAGTGTCTAATGTAGGAATTTTGTAGTTCCACGTGCCATCTACCAAGACCAAACCATCAAGATTTGTTTCATATTCTTCAAGCATGAAAAAACCCAACCCCTGTATAAAAGATCCTTCAATCTGCAACATGCAATTATTTTGTTATCAAATGAGTTATTCAGACATGGTAATTTGATATGCTGACAACTTCAGGAAAACGAATCAAAGTACCAAACTAACCCATACCTAATCTATTTCAAATAAATAAAAATAAAAAAATAAAAAAAAACCAAGGTGTAAAGTTTGAATTGAAAGGAGTGGAATTTATACATAGAAGTAATAAAGTTTGATCAGGCTAATAGAAGTGATAATAAAGAGACCAAAAACGTTCTAGGGCCAACCAAAAACGTTTTGAGTTAAATTGGACGTTGATGCTAATGTTGAGATTGTATGGCAATTTATACATAGCTTACTTGTCCTAAATCCACAGCTGGGTTGAGACTCTGTCCACAATCATAGATAATATCTGTCTGCAAACATCTGGTTTCTCCAGTCACAAGATCTATTTCCACCTGACAAATAATGTCCATTATTTAGTAAGATGACTTCTGTGATTATATGACATAAGTGCTTAACATTGAATTCAACTAATGAACATGGGACAGTTCAATTTTGATTTGAGATAAACAAACTTACCTCACTTACTGCAGCACCATAATTAATGTATCTACTGGAATTAGTACTGGGTACATAAAATGAAGATGCTGATAAATTCACAGATTGTGCATATGCCTGTTTGTTGATAAATTGTCAGTAATATAGTAATTCAATATGTTTTCTTGTGAGCTAGAAAAATAAAAATAAACAAGATGTCAATTAAAAGATAACAATTATAAGGGAAAATAATAAGAATAAGAGGAGTGTGCAATTATATGATTAATGAATTATAAATTAAGAAAAAAAGTTAGCTTTAAAGTATGACTTTTAAAGTAGTTGTCGTTCAAGTCAAGAAACTCACTGTACATAATAATTTGTGATCAGATAACAGGGTAAAAACTTTTAATAATATCAGTGCAGATAGTATTTTGTTTACTGATGTTTAAAGTATAGGCGCTACCTGGATAATAAGTGTCTCCCAATTGACAGAACCCATTTCCTTTTGCAATTTTTCCTTGAGAGGCTTTAACCTCTCAACCAAGATATCACAGCTAAGCCTAGCAGCTTCACAGCTTGATTCTGATGTGGTGCTCCCAGCAGTTAACCCCCCTTGAATCAAGCTCACTGTATCAGATTGTACAACCCTTACTTTATCCAAGAGACCATCAATTCCATCACATTTAACTGCACCAAGTGCAAATGCAACCATTTGTTTCACCTTTGTCCAAAGACCCTGACCCAGTTCAATTCCTCCAACTTCAGCAACAACAGACCCATCTGAAAAAATACTTACTTTTCCCGTAGTAGCTCTTTGAGTCACCTCATACATCACTGGCACTCTAGAAATCCCCCTTTTCTTCCAAGTGTTAGTCCTGTTAAACTCTTTCACCATTTCTACTCTTACTTCATAGTTAGCGAAAGCATTTAACTTGCTCCATATTAAAGGCATAGTATACTCATGAGGCTCCCCACAAGAATCCTCATAGAATGCCTTGAGACTTGTGTATGTGTGGAGGTTAATGCTCCTTACAGAATCTACATCCATTTCAAGTGTAGCTGCAACTTTTTCTATTATAGCTTCTGCAATGTATGATCCTTGCACATCCCCAGGGGCCCTCATTGCAGCTCTACTAGGATGGTTTGTTCTGCACAGCTTTATATCAAAAGAGAGAGCACCCCAATCATACTTTTTAAGTGCACCAATCATGTTGCGTGGTATTATTGGACTACAATCCACATATATTCCTGCATTAACCAAGATTTCAAGTTCTAATGCTGTAATCTTCCCATCATTCTTGAAACCAACACTGTAAGTTATCTTCATGGGGTGTCTTCCTCCAGCCATTATCATATCTGTCTTTCGATTTAGATACATCCTGACCGGATGCCGCAATTTGTGTGCTGCCAATGCACATGATGTAGCACACTGCAACATTTGAAATTTTGAATGTCATACTCATAGGAAAAGTCATAACAAATGTGCTGCCAATGCACATGACTATAACCAAAAGCCTTTTTTCCATTTCACTTGTGACTTCTCCAAACTAAGGAAAATTCAAATATTCATGCCTAGACTCTACATGTTAAGTAGTCATGTTCAAGAAATGACAATAGATCTGCAATAAATAAGAAATAATGTCAAAAGCATAGAACACAATTAAAAACTTACTGTTACAGATCTCAAGGACTTTCCACCAAAACCTCCACCAACCCTTCTAGTAATGACACGAACATTATTTGCAGGAATACCTAGGCATCTTGCAATATTAGCATGCACATACTCAGGGGATTGACTTGAACTGTAAACCACAATGCAGTTGTCTTCATCTGGTACAGCAAGTGCAGTTTGTGTCTCCATGTAGAAATAGTATTGAGACCCAAGTTTCAACTGCATTTAACATTGCATTTGATACATGATTACAAAGAGTATGTTTGATCAATATAGTCATCAACATTCATTATTCAGAAACAAACTTAAAGATCACGTTAGAAACCAAAGTCGAGATGGCTACAAAGGTGAGAAAGGAGTGGAAGGATGAAAAAAGGGAAACAATATGCTACATGTACCTCAGCAGAAAGAATCTTGTGATCTGCTTTAGCCATTCCTTTTGACACATCACCAACTTGACTTGGGACGAAGAAAGGAGGTAATTGAAAAATGCTAGATCTTTTAACAGCATCTTCCACACTTAGGATAGGTGGTTCAAGATTTTCAAGACTGTAATCCACAATAGCAGAGTTTGCGGCCATATCTGCTAGTTTCTGAGTATCTGCAACCTATAGAAGCTATAAGGTGACTAAAATGGAAGCATTTCATTATATCAGTCTCCAAAGAAATGAAACAGAAGCTCATACATTGTTAGATGTTAAGATTTAAAACTCACCACAATGGCAAGTCGATCACCAACACATTTAGCTATCTCTTCAGCAAATAAAGGTTCTTCACCAAACGAAGACTTTGATCCACTGTTCTGCCCCCCATTGGGAATGTCTTTGCTCGAAATAATACCCCTCACTCCATCCAGTTTCAATTCAGGGCTGAGTTTTATACTCTTTATCCTTGCTAAAGGTTTTGCACTATAAATATATGTTCCATGCAGGCAATTTTTTGGTGACGGAATGTCATCCACAAAAACAGCCTCACCTATACATGATTTATTGATAAATATGTACTTGTTACTGAACAGATATTAAAACAACTAAATACGGAAAACCAATAAACCCTTATTGAAAGGCATCAAAACAGGATATAATAAATGCCTGAGTCTCACAGTCAAAGATTAGTCTAAACTCTAAAGCAAGGAAGGTGAGAGATATTTGAAGTTAACTTTCCAATCACAGTTATGTCTACTTTAAGCCAAGCCAAGCAACAGGTAAGTGGACCTTTTTTATCTTTGGTGTTCCCAATAATTTACTACTTTGAAATGTCAATAGAGATACAAAGAAATGGAATCTATCAAAATCATAAATTGGAGCTAAACAAACCTGAAGCTTGTAGTGCGGCACCGGATTTGATGACTGGCTCTCCAATGGGTTGATACTCAGTACCTGCTTCAAGGACCTGCTTCCCAGATGACAGTAAGGCTGGAGTTTTGTCATGATGAACCTGCTTCCGATTTTCTGTTAATCCAAAATCCTTCACAGATGACAGATTAGTATGTTCATTTAAATAACCATTTGTTATTCTTTCAGGATTGCCAATCAGTGGGTTAAAGAACTGAAAAATAAAACCAGCTGCCAAACTAGAACGGTAAGCAGCATGTGAGGTATCATCTTTAGGTACAATAGTGGCTGTAATCAAGTTGACAACATCATATAGAATTCTAGCACTTAAAAGTTTTCCTGCTATAAATTCCTCAACATATTTTGCTCTCATTGCATGCTTAGTCCCATAAGCACCAAAAGACAACCTACAAGTGTCTATCACAGTTCCATCAGAATCCTTGCATGGAGACACCTTAGCGAGGAAAGCGGCATTCAAATAGGGAAGGGCGTTTCCAAGAGGTCGAGGAGAAGCTCGGTATGTTTCTAAGAGAAATCTACCTCTTGGTTCTGAAGATTCACTTTCACTGAGTTTCAAACTAGGAACTTTAATGCTTAAAAGCACACTGTCCAAGCTTAATGGTGGTCTTTCCAGAAACTCCTCCAATGTCAGCCACTCAAATTGTGTACCGGTCATTATGTGAACCATTGAATCCACAGCAAGAAGTATTGTAGCAATATCCGAGGGAAAATGATGCCTCTGTGCCATCACTAGATTGCCACCTACACTGGCTGTGTTCCTAATAAACCCTGAGGCAATTTTGTTCATATGCTCAGCAATTTTTTTAAGTATCATTACATAATCTGAGAGAAAGTCACCTCTGCTCTCTTCCTTGAGTGTTTCAATGGCTTTAGATATTGTCACTGTTGCTCCAAATTCAATCCCTGTCCTATCCTTTCTGATCATTGAGAGCTCAGAAATGCCCCTTAGATCAATGTACACATCATAGCCTTCATTATCTTTGTAATACCCCATGCCTGTATTACTAACAACAAGTTTCATCCTTGTCTCATTGGCATGGTTTAATGCGAATAATCCCTGAAGCTCCTTCAGACTAGTGGGACAATACCAACCGTGTTCCTCAGAAGCCAAGGACACAAATGGCTTGATTTCCTTCAAAAACAAAGGAAATCTAACATTATTGTGATTTTGGTCATATTGAGGCAACCTACTAAGCTTTAAGTCCTTACTCTCTCCCTTTCTCCAAAAAGAATTGAACCCCAAATCCTCTATATCAACATCAGCTGCAAAGCTTTTGCAGGCATCAGCAATGGGTCTGTACCCGGTACAGCGACAAAGGTTGCCTGCAATGGCCATTTCAGCCTCAGAAGCAGACACTTTTGAAAACCCGGGAGGTGGCTCTGGACGATTGGTCTTTTCAGCATTGACAAGAGTACCATAAAGGGAAACACACATTCCAGGAGTGCAGAAGCCACATTGAGTGGCATGGAATCCTGCAATTCTTTCATGAATTGGGTGGAACCCATCTTTACTATTTCCAATGCCTTCACTTGTTGTTATGGAACATCCATGTATGCTGCAAAGTAGTGTGAGACAAGAGCTTGCTGTAAAATCCTCAACTCTGTCATGCACAGGATCATATTTGGAGATTAAAACTACGCAAGCACCACAACCACCTGAAACAACCAACCATCTCAAAACATTAAGAATTAAAGGTATCTCAGGATAAACTTTTCCAGAAGCATTTTACAAAAACAAAAAAAAAATGCAAATTACCTACTGCAGTTTATTTATTAACATATTTCATTTTTTCTTTATAATTTTTTTTCCGAAAGCATTTCCGAAGGCTCTAAGTTGAAAAGATTTGGAGGATTATTAAAGGCCAACATCTTCTCCATCTTCATTTTCTATACAAAACCATAAAAAACAAGAGTTTGCTTGGCAGTACAAAAACAGCAAGTTACTGGAAAAGGAACACACATTTAACTGCAAAAATTGTCTAGAATTGGAAAATCATTCCAAGACCATAAAACCCATTAAGGTTCTCACTAGTTAACAACAAGCCTAATGATATTAAAAAAGAAAATCCAGAAACTCAAAGCAGGTAGAAGAGTGTATCTATCAATATCCATGAAGGGAAACAACAATAAAATGTGATGAATTCAACAATCAAGAGAATCAATCCATCCCAAAAAAGGAGAGTGAACAAGAGAAATGGTTGAATACACTAGAATCACATATATACCTTCACCACAGCCAAGTTTGACACTCTTGAAACTAGTGTGTGTTCGCAAGAATTCGAGTAAAGTGGTGGAAGGGTCAACGTTGGAAAGCTCAAACCTCTCACCGTTGACACCAAAAACCAAACTTGTTGGTGTCTTCAGCTCCATAGCTCCGCAACTGTTATGTCAGGTTTCAGAAAGAGGCATACAAATTTTCCACGAGTAAAGGACTCTGATCAATCATCACTATGCTGTTTTAGTATCTTTACAATTGACAACAAAGTCAACTGAATGATTAATACGTGCATGACGTGGGAGCATTTGGTACATTGCTTCTCCTTCTCGATTTTGCTGCTTTAGTAGTTAGATAGATTTTGTTTCATTCGGTGTAAACTTGTAAAAAAATTGTGAAAATTTTAAATTATTTTGATAATTGATTACATGTATAATTGGTTTTTGAGAGGATCAGGTCAATGATTTGTATTTCAGATAAACTAAACCATTGAATAAGGGATTTGGTCTTCCAAATTTAATATATAATCTTAAACATAGAACTTATTTTATAATATTTTTCATAAAAATAATAAAAGTAAAAAACTGAAAAAAATATTAAATGAGCAATTAAAGTTGTAATTAAATTATTAATAATTAAACTGATATTTACTAGAGCATCTCCAATGGGAGTTGCTTGTCCTGTGAAGCAACTCAAGCCCCGATTTCTTGTCACTGGATAATTCTGACGTGGTAACATGAGTTACTTGAAGAAAAGAGAGAGTTGTTTCTTGAAGCAACTATTTTTTATTGAACATATTTGGGAACGTTTTGAAAATAATAATGATGAAAATTAATTTCGTATAATGTTTATGTATTTACTATTATTTTATTGTATTTTAAATATCTACTTATTGTGTATTTTTTTTCTTGTAATTTATTTTCTTTCGGCAAAACACCTAATTTAGGAGAGTGTATGGGTTTAGGATTTTGTAGGATTTTAATAAAAAAAAATTGAGTAAAAAAGTCCATTGGTATTCAATCAGGATTTTATGTCACTTAAAAACAATCCAGTGGTATTCAATCTGGATTTTAAAATTTTTTTAAAGAGTCCATTAAAATCCATTGGTATTCATTTGAGATTTTTTACAACTCAAAAAACAATCCATTGGTATTCAAAAATATAAGGATTTTAAAGGATTCTTGTGTGTGAGGGATTTTGAAGGACTTTCTAGTGTTATCTATAAATACCAAATTCATAAAATAATTTCATCCAAACCCATCGAATTTTAAAGGATTGTTTGAAGTGACTTTTCAAGAATTTTCAAGTGAGTTTTTCATCTTTTTTTTTATGCTTTTGTCTTCTCCATTTTTTCTCTGCTAATAATACTGCACTATTGTTTATTGCTCATATATAATATTGTAATATTGTTCTCATCCCATTCCCCTATTTTTTGAAACTTTGATATGTAAATGATAGTGTCATTGACTTGCTCTATTTTTATGTTCGTTCTCTTTAATTGACTTGCTTTATTTTATTTTATGTAGTTGAATTTGTTCCTTTATATAACACAAAAAAATGATTGAAATTTTAACTTTTAAGTGGTAATTTTTTTTATAACACACGTCAAGAAAAGAAAAAGGTAAAAGATGAAATTGATATCATAATCTCTACAATATATATATATATATAAAAGATGAATTTTTTAAGGTTTCTGTGAGTAGAATGAGATGAAAATGGATCTTAGTTGGGGGAAGAACCCTCTTAGCATAAAAACTGCGATCGCTCTCCTTCCCTTAAGTTTGTTACTCTTATCCCTCCTCATTTTATGACTCAACAATTATTTTATTTTTTTTACTATGATTTTTTTTTATAGTGAAATTAGGACTTTTTTATATTTTAAAAAAATAAAATTAACATAAGACATTGCAGTATCTAATTTTTTAGGATTTAAGATTTATGCTTTCATTAGCTTATTTTTTAAAAAAGAAAATATTTTTAAAATATTTGTTAGAATAATTTACATTTATAAATATCATTAAAAATATATAACTAAAATAATATATATATATATATATATATATATATATGAGGATGGTTCAAACGACACCGATGTAACTTTAACTAAGTGTTACACCGCTCAATAACTTTATATTAAATGTGAAGTTTGTAAATTCAACCGTTAGATTGAAAGTTCATATCTCGTAGATCATATATATCAAATTTTATATTAATCTAAGATGATTTGATACTTCATTCTCGTAAAACAAAATTGACGTAATATATACATTTCAAAATATACTAAAATATGAACACTTTGATTACCTTCAAGTTGTTGTTCAATTTTAACAAAATTTGACATATATGATCTAAGAGATATGAACTTTCAATCTAACGGTTGGATTTACAAAATTTATATTTAATATAAAGTTATTGGGCGGTGTAACACTTAGTAAAAGTTACACCGGTGTCGTTTGAACCCTCCTATATATATATATATATATATATATATATATATATATATATATATATATATATATATATATTCTCTATATCTAAATTCTTATTCTTTAAATAATAATAATAATAATTATTATTATTATTATTATACTAATATTATATATATTGCATATGTAATTAGGTAAATATTTTTTGGTGGATTGTGGATTTCCTAATCGACGCTAATTTTTAGCTCCATTTTAATGACCCTGAAAATGAGAATGAATTGTTCAATCTTCGTCATGCATCTTTAAGGAATGTGATCGAGAGAATATTTGATATTTTTAAATCAGTTCACAATTTTTAAGTCAACACCTCCATTTTTATTTAAGACACAAGTAGAATTTGTGTTAGTATGTGCAACACTACATAACTTTCTACGTAAAGAATGTTGTTCCGATGAATTTTCAATTGAAGCGGTGGATGAACCTTCATCTTCAATGTTATCAGTTAATGAAGATCATACTTTTGAGCCTATTATTCAAACCCAGGAGCAAGAGCGAAAAGACCCTAATGCTTGGAGGACTAGTATAGCTATGGATATGTGGGTGAATGCTATTTAAGAGGATAAAATATTATGGAGAATTATTATTATTATTATTATTTATCTAGACATTATTATTTTTTTATTATTTTTGTCTTTAACTCTTTTTAAATTTGAATGTATGAAATTTTTTTTGAAATTTTATTAAATGTAAAAAATCCACGAAAATTCTACAAAATCCACAAAATCTCACAGAATCCATTAAAATCCTAATTTAAAAGTCATGAAAATCTTCCAAAGTCTTTTAAAATCCGCAGGATTTTTTTTAACTAAAGAAGTCCTTTAAAATCCTAATCTAATACACCCCCCTTAGTCCCTTATAATAATTAATAGTTTCAATTTCATCCCTCTATAATTTTTTGTTTCAATTTAGTTCCCAATAATTTAAAAAATGTCAATGTGGGACTTTCCGTCCAAATTTCATAAATGGTGTTAAATGTGATAACATGGAAGTCACGTAGATGCATAGGTGGCATGCCTCCTCAACCCCTTTCTTTAATGATCTGAAACGACCCGTTCTGAAACCAGAACGGGCCGTTCCGCTTGCACTCTGTGTGTGTTAATTTTGCATCTAGAATAAGTCGTTCCAGATGCAAAATTAACACACAAAGAATGCAAGCGAAACGGGCCGTTCTAGATAGAAGGATTATTCTTGTTTTCTTAGTTCTCTCCATATTGAAATTTTGACCAGGGCAAATTGTGAACCAGGATTGATTTTCTTTAGACTTTTTAGTATAGAGTATCGTCTCAATTTGGAGGAATTCAATGGTATCTTTGGATTTCAAACCACAGGGAAAAAAATCCAAGATCATTTAATCCATACATGACAATGGGAGGCTGGTAAATGCAATTCATCTACATTTCGTCACTCTGCCATTAGAATTATGCATAAGTTTATTGCATCTACTGTTCTAGGTCGTAGCGGCTCAGACAGTAAAGTACGCCTAACTAATTTATTATTTATATGGGCAATTCTGGTGCATATTTTAATATTTAAATTTGTTATGTTATGAATTTTTGTTTTCAATCTTTGAACCACATTGCTGCATTTTATTGAAATGTAACACTTAATTTAAACATCAGTCAATGCTCCTTTAATTTAACACTTAAATTTAAATATAAATCTTGGTTGGCGTTCTGGAACGGGCCGTTCTTAAATTAGAACGGCCCGTTTAAGAATGGACTATTCTGAAACCAGAATGGCCCGCTCTGATGCACTTGTTGTGTGTTACATTTGCATCTGGAACGACTCATTTCAGATACAAAATTAACACACAATGAGTGGGTTCAGAAAGGGTCGTTCTAGTTTGAGAATGGCCGTTCCAGGTGCATTAAATAAGTGTATGGGACCTTACCACCTGTGTATTTACGTGGCATCCACGTCATCTACATTTAACACCGTTTGTGAAATTTGGACGGAAAGTCCCACATTGACATTTTTTGAATTATTGGGGACCAAATTGAAACAAAAAATTATAGAGGGACGAAATTGAAACTATTAATTATTATAAGGGACCAAATTAAGTGTTTTGCCTTTTTCTTTCATTGTAGTGCAATTATCCTTTTTAATAAAAATTTAAATTTGGTTCATAAATAATTAGAAAAAAATTCTAAAAGTTGAATTTCTTAAAATTTCTTACCATTGGAATAAATTTATGTTTGAGTTGTTTAATGCTAACATGACACACTGTGATCACTTTTTTTTCATTTTTCAATGCGTGAAGCAACTAAATTTAGTTGCTTTCATTGAAGATGCCTTAGTACATTTAAGGAAAAAAAAAATGTAGGGGGCCATGGCCGTACAAGTCCCTTTTCCCCACTAGAGATATCACTACTACAAAACTAATTTTTATCGACAATTAATAGATGGCAATAAATTAATTGTCGGTATTTTATTAATCAATTAGAAGTAATTATGGCTAATAAATAAAGGCTGGTAAAACGTCAAGTAAAGGCAATATTGATATTTGTCAGTCATAATTTATGACTTTATTTTTATCATTTTTTTAAAAAAATTAATCTATTTATTTACTTAAATTTTAACCTTTTGTACTTTTCATTTTAAAAGGTTGTTTCATATTCTCACTCTTCTCATGGTTCCGCATCCATAACTTCTCTTCTCGCCACAACCAAAGGTAAATGACAGTCTTAACTTCTTTTCTCAAATTGATCGATCAATTTCAATTTCTCTTGTCATCAACTTTTCTCATATTAATAGCTCCATTTGATCTGTTTTCGAATGCATGCATTTTGAAGATTTAATGTTCGCTGCTTTCAGGTTAGGGTTTCTATAATCTATTCCTAGTTTTGGTTAGATCATTCACTTCATTTCTAGTTATGCTAGATCATTCACTTCGAAGTAGCTATGGTATTGATTTTTCTAACTTTTCTAATTCTAATTCTTCAATATTTTTATTTTCCCGACATATTAGATATCACGAAATTGGAAACCTTCATTTTTCTTTCTACCTTTATTCATTGTTGGTTTGGCTCTGCATTTCCAGCTTCCAGGGGATAAATTTTGTAGAGAATAAATCAGGAGTGACGTACGGATAGTAATCGCACTACGTAGCAGTGGCGGCCAAGAATAGAGATTAGAGGCTAACTCACTTTCCATGCCATTGCCTTACTCAACATTTAATACCTTTTCCTTGTAGCCTTGGTACCTCTTAACCTACCCATTCATCTTTTACAGATTACTTCACACCATACTTCATTAGGATAGAGCCAATGATAGGCCAAGAATTAGGATTTGACATTAAGTTAACTTCATTAGGCCAAGGATGGGATAGAGCCTACAAGGGCAGAAGTTTTTATATTAACTCATAAGAAACGTAAAGATGGAAAAACATTGGATAAGGAATCTGCAAAAATAGTGGTAAGATTTTTTAAATAATTTACATATTTATAACACCACTAAATTTTTTGTATCAATTTTGAGTTGCTATAATTTGTTTGACTTAGGATATGATGCAAGAAAAGTTGAACAGTGGTGAAACATCTAATACACAACCTATTGGCAATGTTGCTTGGAAAAGGGATGTATATTCCCAAGTGATGGGAGAAGAAAGGAGTGGCTATGTTCGTTGCTTAGGACTTGGTCCAACACCTTCTCAGCTATGGGGCAGTAAATCTTCCATTGGAAATATTCTTGGTAGCAATACATTTAATGGGATAATACAAAAGTTAGAGCAAGAGGTGAGAGAGTTAAAGAAGTCAAAGGAAAAACAAGATGAAGAGATGCATTTGATGAAACACATTCAAGATAAGTTAGCATCGCAATTATCTTCCATGACCCAAGTGTTTTATAAACATTTTCCCACAGAGTTACCTTTGGCTCTAAACTTTGGGAGTTCATTCGAACATGTAATATTATAAATGTAAATGTGTTATTTATTTTATTTTGGTTCTAAGATTTAAATTTATTTTCTAATACCTTAGGTTTTTTATCAGGTCCTAGGTATTAATAATGGTTTTGAGCAGGAATATAAAGTTGAAAAAATTTCAACTCCTTATAGTAATATGTTTGAGGCAAGTGGTTCAATCAAGCGTGAGGTATGATCCATTTCCTTATGTTTAAAACTTTGGAACCTGTATCATTGTGTGTTCTGGACCTATTTCTTATACCTCCACTATTTCATTCTCTATCACATTTCATTTCAATTTTACTTCTTCATTTAATCACTCAAATTGTGAATTATAAAAATAAATCTGCATTATTTAAAAACATTGTATCTACAACTTATTGTTGTCTCACATTAATAGCAGTAAATTCAACATTAGCAGATTCATTATCTTTTGCTTCATGCGTAGATTTTTGTATATTTCTAAACCTTTAGTGGTAGTGTTGTTTGCAGATTCATATTTTTAAATTATGTCTCTAAATGAGTTGCACCTCATTGCTATCATGATTCTTGAGCTTAATTTTGCTGTAAATATAAACTTGATTTTCCTGTAAATTATGTTAGCAATTATGTCTTTTTAACTAGAATTCCACATTAGGTGTAGTGTTGTTTCTATAGTTTGCTCAATTACAACATTTTTCATATGATTGAAGTTTAAGGCAACTCCTGATTAAGTTTAATATGAATGTAGAACCATTTAGATAAAGCTTTTGAAAAAAATGCCCCTGTTAAAAAGATAATTGATTTGGGTACTCCTTCAAGTGGCTCTCCATCAACTATAGATGCATATGAGAGGATGTTTTCAACCATTCCAAAGTGTGCAAGATTTGGAAAGCTTTTCAAGGTTCTTTCACTTTATTCTCCTTTGAAAATTTTATATTTAAGGTTATGTTATTAACACTATATGTTTGTGTAAATTTTTAAGAATGTGGACCCTAGAACCTGTGAAGAGAAGAAAAATATAGATTGTGTTGATGATGGAATTCAGCCAATAGGTATTACTCATTAAAAGACAATATCCTAAGTTGTTTTTGTAAATGAAAAGTTGATAAATGTATACATGATTATTGTTATATTTAATAATGAGTTTTGTCTTTTTTAATAAGCAGAGACAAATCAAAAGAGTATGACTAAAGATGGTGACATCACTTCCTTGCTAAAGCTTCTTAGGAAAAATAATGATGAAGATGCTCGAAAACTAGCGGCAAAGACTTTGTTTGATAGGCAAATGTTGGAGGATTACTTCATTGGATAAATCTTTCTTATAATGATGAGGCTCTTAAATATTGTAGAAGTTGGAAAATGCATTTGTGTTTCTCTTTTCCTCCTTTTTTTTTTCGAGTCCCTTGTTATACTGCTGTACTTATAGTGAATAATAGTATTTTGGTTATATCAGCTGATTGGTTTTGAATGAATGATCGATAGTTGTAATACAGATAATGTCACAACTTGAAGTTTACCATCAGCTATATATTGTCTTGCCTATGATTGATATAATTGTGAAGTACATGTATGTGAATCTGATATGGCTCACTTTGTCAACTGCCTCCTGCATGCCAATCTAGAAAAGAAAATGATTTAAGGTTTCATTGGCAATAAATAAAAGCCGCAAAAGGAGTGGGAAGGAAACACTTTTATAAAATAATTTTTATGGCCTTTAAAATAGCCACTAGAATTGTCACTAAAAAATTTAAGTTTTTCCAACAATTAAGTGAATTTTTATCAGCATTTAATATAATTGCCGGTAATAGAATTAGCGACTTTGGATACACCAGCCATTATATAATTGCTGGTAAAAATAATAATGATCATTTATATAGCCCCTAAAAGATAAAATAATTGCCACAAAAACTCAACTTTGGTGTAGTGTATGCTGCAGCTTCCGAATGGCTTGTTATGAAAATTCTTCCGAAAATATAATTTCCAAAATTATTAATTATATTATTATTGTTAATCTAATAGGCAGATTATCAATCATCTTCAATTTGGTGTCTTTAATAATTTTTCTGTATGATGTATGATGTTTTTCTATATTCTTAATATCTTCTATAAAAAATTTGCACGATTTGTATTAAATTGTTTCCAATATTCTTCTAAATTATTTAATCTATTTATCTGTCTTCTATGCGATTTGGTTTATTTTTTAATATTATCCATTATATAATTAGATGACTTAATTCTAATAATTTTTTATTTTTGTTTTTGCTTCATTTTGTTCTAATGCTGAATTTCATTAGAATATCTTAGTTTCTCTATTTCATAGTCGATTTTATTTCTTTTTACAGTAGCTCGACATTTTTCTATTATTATCCTTTTTCTTTCTATTATGATTTTTATTTGATATGAATAATCATTACTATTCACTATATAATCAAATAACTTAATTTTGATAATTTTTTAATATATTTAAGTTTTAATCTCTTATTTGTTTTTTATTCCAAAAATATTTCTTTTTTACATTCTTATAAGCTTTCTTTTTTGGATAAACTTTTCTTAATCTAGGTTTTCTTCTACAAAAACTTATTTTTACTCTGGTTTTTTTTACAACCATATTTTCCTGGAATTTCTATGTCTGATATTTTGCAACAAATTACATTGGTTCCTTTATTTAGTTTTCTAATTATTTCTCTCTTTAGACATTGTTCTCTTAAAGTAGAATAAAATATTTGAATAATCCCTCCTAGTGTATTAGCAATTTCCATAGATTTTTGTTTTCAATTTTTTCTAATTTCAGTATTTAATGGGTATGACAATTTATCAAATGAATAGTACTTTATAAATTTCTTTAGTTTGATTATTTAGTTGATAATAGTATTTTTATAATTGCAAATTAAATTATCTATTTACACATATATCACATATTTGAATTTTATTTAAATGTGATTTTCCTTTTCATGTAAAAAAATTATTTACTCTTTTTTTATTTTCAAACATATTATAACCAATAAATTCTTGGTGTATTAAGTTTGCTATAATTTTTACTAAATCTTGAGCGGTGTTTACCATTCTTTCTATATTATGTCATTGTTCATTTTATAAATATTTTAATACATTTACAAAGGTTTTCTACATTATAAATTATTTTATTATCTCTATTTAACAAATTTTTTTAGATATATCACTGTGTAAATGTGTTGGGATCATCCCTGAATTAGTGGTGGTTGATTTTTTATCCAGTGACTCGGGAAAAAAATCTTTCCCTAAGGAAGACACTAAATTCAATTCAACTTAAAATCACTTACACTTTCTAATTGTTAACCACCTACACATATTCAACTTCAATTATTTTAATCATTTATTTTTTTTTAAAAAATGCATAAAGGCATTGATTTTTTTATTCTAGTAGTATTAATAAATGTGATATTATTTTTTGGGTATATATTTTGTTGACTATTTTACTTAATTTTCAAAACATTATTTCTCTCCCATACTTTTATATTTTGTTTTAAATCTTTATTTCTCCCTAAATTTTATTTTTCAAACTTCTCACACTCTCTAAGGATATGTTTGGTTCAAAAGAGAAGAGAGGTTTTAACGGAGAAGATAGGAGATAAGGGGGGAGTTAGAAATTTTGTTTGGTTGAGAAAATGGGAAAAGAGGTAGCTTTTTTCTTGTTTGATTCACAAGAAAATGAAAATATTTTTAAAACCAAATTACCTTTATATCCTCCCCCCCCCCCCCTCTCCTCTAAATCCCTACAAATATTGGAAGGGAGCTAAAATTAGATGAGGAGAGATTTTGCTCCCTTTCATTCCCCTCCTCTTCCCTTCCCTCCCCCCTAAAAACTAAACCTAACAAGAAAAATTTATATAAAAAAAATCTCACATTCATTCCTTTTCAACTAAACATTATATGAATAACTACTCGAAACTATTTATACACTCTAATTGTTAATGTCTCACACATTTAACTTCAAATATTTTTATCATTTATTTTACTTATAATAACGTAATAAAGATGTTTTATGTGTGTTTTTTTTAATGTAAAATTGTTAATATATATTATTATATTTTATTAAAATTTAAAGTTAAATATTATATTTAGATTTTTACGTGTATTTTAAAAATTGATATATATATATATATATATATATAATATGATGTTTTTTATTTTAATTTTAATTTTTAAAATTATAATATTATATTTATAATATTATTTTATATATTATTTAAATATTATTTTATTAATATCAATTTAATCATAATTAAATTATTAAATTTTAAATTAATATCTTAATCTATTTGATAATTAATTCAATTTTAAAAAGCATCAATAATTATCCATTCAATGTCGTACTCACTAAAGAACAAATATAAAAATTGTTATGAGGAGAAAATATCAAAACTTAAGAGACCCATGTAAAGAGATAAATAGTATGTGAAGGGAGCATAATATTAAGTATGAAAAAAATTAAAGATTAAATATATTTTAAATTTCTTAAATTTAAAATAAATTTTATATTTTGATATTTTTTATTCATTTTAATTTCAAAAATAATTTGTTTGTATTCTACACAACGTACTACACAAATTTTGCTTATTAATATTATTTTTATTGAAAGCATATCAATTTTTGCTGCACAACTCTGCTCTTTTTAGTTACTAAAAAATATTTCTTAAGTTTTGGGAACAAAAAAAAACTTACCCAAAATTTGAGAGATTAAAGGCATTTATATTATTAGAATTAAATACCTGACTAAGTTTAGAGTTTACAATTTGTTATCTATGAGTGTTTTTTAAGACAATATATAAAAGAATAATGCAAACCCTCAGCAAGCAACAATCTGAAGTGCTTATCTTAATTTTCATAATAAAGAATTTGATTACATGTGTGTTTTGGGGAAGAAATAGAGAAAGAAGCTCTTGTTGCCTAGCCTACAAGTAAAGTATTCTTTAGAGAGTGTTATTTTCTCTTTCTCTTGCACAGGACAACCGAGGAAGTCCTTTACACAGTTAAATTAAATCAATGATTGCACGAAAAGGAAGAACTACGTTGGAAGAAAACACAGCTAGCCATGGATATGTGTATATAACTAACATAATATGCATCAGATTACTTTCATTCTCCAAGAGACGAAGATATATATATACATACATACAGTACTACTGAACACAAAAGAAACAAAGTAGATCGAAAGAAGGTGCAATAATGTCGTTGGATGAAAAGACAAATGTTCAACCACCAACAGACCCTTTCTTTGAAAATTTTGTTCCTCCCTCTGACTGGGATCGTAAGAAAGAAAGTGACACGCTAATTCTTATGCTTCCAGGTTCACTTCATTTTCTTTATGCATGCCTTTTTCTTATATTGTATAAAAGTAATTACATAGCTTCATTTGAAAAATTAACAAAGAAAACTTAAAAGAATAATGGTAACATGCAATATATTTGGGACTAGTGATTAATTACTTAAGAACTCCTTTGGATTTAAAGAAATTTAAATAACCCTTTTCATTTTATTATACAGTTCACCCTATTCATTATTGGAAATAATTTATGATGAACAGTGCTTAATCTCTCACTGCATAAGAACTATTTACATAAAGAAAAGGAAACTATATACACAAGAAACGACTCTTTTTCAATGGTGTGTAACATACATGCATGCATGACCACATGCAAAAAGAAAGGAAAAATGTCGGATTGTAAAAATTTGTTAGACGTATGGTAAAAGGTACTATATATGTATTTGTATACTTTGATATGACAGGGTTTAGAAAGGAGCAACTGAAGGTTCAAGTATCCTCCAAGCGTGTCCTAAAATTGAGTGGAGAAAGAAAGATCAGTGAGAACAAATCGCGTCGATTTAACAAGGAAGAGGATCTTCAAGCATATCATGACACCAGTGGGATTACTGCCAAGTTTGAAGCTGGGATGCTGTATGTAAAGATTCCAAAAATAATCGATTCAACATCAAAACAAGAAGAACCTTCAAAGCCTGATCAACAACCACCACCGACAACTGATGATAACAAACCAGATCAAGATCAAGAACCTACTGATCAAAAAGAGGATAAAACTGCAGAACCAAAAACTGAGCCACAACCACCACCACTCCAAAAGGTAATGTTTTAAAAATTTAAATATACTTTGTCTTTAAATTTTTGTCAATTTTTTGTTTTAATCTCAAAAAAAAATTTATTTAGTTTTATTTTCTAAAAAAATTTTGTCGCTAAAGATTAAAATGTTAATAAAAAAAAAAGAGTTCAAGAATTAAAAATAAAAATTGGAAAAAAAATGTAAAGACTTAAAATATATTTAATTTTTTTTAAAAAGAGCTTGTTATATTTTTATTTATGAATTCTATTTAAATTATGTCTATATTTAATATATAAATTATATATTTTTAAAAGTTTAAATTATTTTTTATAAACAAAAGATATTTATAGAGATTCTTAACAGGAAGAACAAAAGGTGGGAGCAGAAGAGGAAGATTCTCAGAAGAAGCCAGAGAAGGAGGAGAAGAAAGAAGAACCTGAAGCCAAAAGCAAAAGTTCTGAAGCTGATGAGGAGAAAATGCATGGAGCCACAGAAAGAGTTGAGGAAGAGAAGGAATCAGGTCATGAAGATTTGGAAAGAAAGTTGTCACAGAAGGAGAAGGGCAAAGCAGAAGAAAATGATGATGATCATGGCAATGAGATGATGGGAAGTGGAGGTCCTGATGAAGGGTTGTTTAAGCGAAGTGTGGCCAAGATGAAGGAAAGAGTGCAGATGATTTCTGGTTTGGTTGAGGAGGTTAAGAAGCAAAATAAAATGGCACACTTTGTGGTCCTCATCTGTCTTGTGTTGCTCATTGGAATCTACATCAAGAATGTAGTCAAATCATCTTTTGGAGGACCCAAAAATCAAGAACTTTAACTGCTTAATTTTATGGGATCTTTATTATGTCAATATGCCACAAGACCTTATCTGAATGTACGAACTATACATGCATAAATTCATCAAGAAAATAACTAGTTTTTCTACGATCATTGATTATTCATGGCTTATGACAGTCGTGAAAGAAATTAACTTCACGTAAAAATGTATTGCTAATTAATAGTATAGCGAATTGATTTCCGCCAAAGTCTAGTTTTTATTTTCTAAAATTTAATATTTATCCAATGATATTAAACACTTAGATTCGTATTAGTTTCGTCAAAAAAAAAAAATCGTACTATATAGCATTACTTATTGCGTTTATATAGTAAATTAGTAACTCAGATATCAACTCTACTTGATCGTCAACGTTTGACGTGACTGACAAGCTAAAACATATTTATGGTTTGGACTTTGGAGCGAATCTCCTTTTGTCGGGACTGGAAATTTGGATGTTTTGGATTAATAAAGAATAGAAATACTTGTAAAATAAAAAAATCATATAATAATTTAAATTTTAATGTTTAAATGTGGCCTTCGTAATTATGGTTATAATTTTGGACGTCATGATTCTTATCGAGTGATAATGTGTTTAATAAGTAGCATTCTAAAAGTTAAGAAAAAACGGTATATATGCAATTTTTATTGAGTATTAATTAATTAAATAGTATTATCACTCTTTCTTAAACAGTCTTTTTTAATATGAAATCCTAGTAGAAAATCAATATAATTAACTGATGCATGCATTTGTGATCTCCTTAATTTATTAACTTTTATAGAAAAACTTTCTTAGTCCTTATTATAAGGTATAATTTAGAAAGAAATAATTATTTTTATAAAAAGTGTTTTCAGTTTTTATAAAATATTAATTTTATTGTATATTTTTTGTTCTTATTAATAACCGTGAGGATATATATATTTCTTGTAATTAAATAATGTGAAAATTTTTTGATAAATAAATGATTTCTCACCTTTTAAACTTATCAATTTCATTAATATTGATGCATAAGCTTTTATGTAGTACATCTATCCCATGATAAGTGTCATATATTTTTAAAAAATTCAAAATAAACATCATGTTACCTTCTCTATGCAGTATTAATGACTTTTTTTTTTCTATTTACATCCTTCATAATATATTTTTTTTAAAAGGGGGGTATTATATGTCTTATGATTTATTATAAGATTAATCTTGTAAAATTATTATTTATTTTATTTAATTATTAATTTTTATTTGTTCATGTAAAATAGCTACACAGAATGGAGGGAGTAATATTTTGACAACAAAACTTAAGTATTGTTATTATTGTTCTCTAATTAAAATTGGAATTCTACTTGATATACGTAAATGAACATTATTGAAATATGCATTAAATATTTATTATTAAGGTAAAACTAATAAATAGTACCTATGGTACATATTTTAGCTATTTGTCTATATTTTCAACTCTCAAGAAAAATTAATAATAAGAAAGAATAGTAAAATTAATACATCTTGATTTTATTTTATAAATATAATAAAATTAAAATAACTATTTATATTAAATGTGATTTTTTTAGATGATATTAATATGTGATTTAATTAAAAGTGTTTGCAAAAATTTAATGTATCTAAGTTTTGTCTATATTTTTATCTCATAAAAAATTTAATGATTAATAAGAAAGATAAAATATTTTATTTATAAATACAATAAAATTAACTAACATAATTATTTATATTGATTTGTGTGATTCGATTAAAAATTTCTTAATTATAATAATGACCCAAGGCAATAACATATAACGATTCTTTTGAAGTTGGTTGCTTCATATAGTATTTTCCAAATCTTTACAAGTGAATAAAACAAAATCCTTAACTTTGTCCAATTAAAAAAATATTTACGATCAGAATCCCTTGGAGGTTTTAGCATCGCCAAAACACAAGGTGACCTCCTCTATGAGGCCAAGGCATATAATTTTCCGTGCATCAGTGCCCTAGTAACAGAGAGACACAATGTTTGCACGAAAAGAAAGTAATAAAGCAAAAGAGAAATTACAGGAACTAGAATTTGCGTGCAAAAATGCATATATAAATTAAATAATTTAATCTCCCATCAATGTGCATATAAAAGCACACTGCCATAGCTTTCATTCTCCAACAAAAGAGCCAAAAGCAAAAGATCAAGAACAACAATTAAAAGCAACTATGGAACGAACAGTAGCTAATCATGTTTACCAAGATTTTGATCCCTTTTTTGAATGGTCTGAAGACGAAACAAGTGCCACGCTCACTGTAATGCTGCCAGGTAACTTCTTTTATCCTACTTTCTTTTGATAATCAGGTTAGTTAATGACTAATAATTTCTTTCAGAATTTTAGATATTTTTTTTTTAATTACATTTTTTTTATCGATAAGATTCAAAACAAAAATCTTACCTAAAAAAATAAATTTTAATTTCATTTAAATTAACAACTTATTAATTAATACTTTTATTAATCCCCATAGAAAGATTAAATATTAATATATATAATCTATTCCATTCTTATATAAGAATATTTTATATTAAACCCTAAGCCTCAACTATGTGTCAAAGACCTAATTCGTACATTCATAAATTTTTACATGTTATTCTATGTATATACTTTGAACATGCACAGGTTTCACAAAGGAACAGTTGAGGGTTCAAGTGACCTCAACTCCTGTGCTTAGGATCAATGGTGAACGACAGATTTTCGAGAACAAGCGGCGTCGTTTCTCTAAAGAATTTTCGATTCCCCCATATTGTGACACCAATGATGTTAATGCTAAGTTTGAGGGTGGTGTCCTAAGCATCAAGTTTCCCAAGCTGATAACTCCTGCTAAGCCTCAGCCACAGCAAATTCCAACGCCACAGAAAGAGAAAGAAGCAGCACAACAAGATGATGAGGTTGATAAGAAAGAGTTACCACCACAGAAAGAGAAAGAACCAACTAGTCATGGAAAAGAAGAGAACAAAAAAGAGTCAGCAGAGAAAGAGAATGAGACAATTAGTGATGACAAAGAAAAGAATCACAAAGCAGAAGAAAAAGTGGCACCTAAAGAAGTTGCTCAAAAGAAGGTCTCAGAGACAGCACAAGAAGGAACAACCACAAAGGATTTAGAAAGGGCAAAGCAAAAGATAACTCAGAGGCTGAAAACTAGGGTTTTGGATTTCACTGTGAGTTTGAGATCAGCAGATCAAGATCACCAGGGTGGTGTTAAAAAAGGGTTTTGTGTTGGTAAGTGTGCAAAGCTAATTAAGAGGCCAAAGATATGGATGAACATTGTTGTGGCCATCTTATTGGTTATGGTGTTAGGGTTGTATGTCAAAAATGCATTCAGGTCATCATCTCAGGGAGGAACAAATCAATTCGATGAATTTTAATTTATACATGCGTATTAATTCATGCTTGTAAACGCATGATTGAGTTCAATAAAGGAGTAAAAATAATTAACTGGTCTTATTGAATAATTGTATTCAAAATGACCAGTTTTCCCTATGTAATTCACTTTCTTTCTTTTTTTGAAAAAAAATAATGAATTACTTGAATAAGAATTGTTTAATTCTTAAGTAACATTTCAACTCTACTTAGTGCAATTTATAGCCTTAACAGATGCAAGGATTTGAGTCTTACAAGTTCACTGGACTTAGGTTTCAAAACAATAATCGATACTCTTATTGTGTGCGTGCGGTTCGAGCAATGCATGCAAGTCAATTTCTATGATTGCAATTCATAAGTGACAAATTCCTTTTAATTTATGTATATGTTATAGTGCTTTGGTCACATGAAACAGATAATACTTACTACTAATAAATATACTTTTAAGTAAGCATCAATTAATAGATAGTACGCACTAAATACTAACTACTACTAAATATATATTTCTTATAGATCACAAGAAATTAACAAAAGGTTGTTCAATTAAAAAACACGTGACAAATTAATTAGAAGCATAAGTATAATAGGAAGATTATCTTGTATTATATATCCCGTATGAAAAGTAGGGGCAGTAAATCCCTAATCCCTATATATGCTTGAATTTCTCATCACGTTAATATTTGTAGCTTCTGCGTGTTTTTGGCTAATTTTGATGTGATTTCTTTATATATATTTACAAAGCCATCATAAAATTGTATATAAATATTCACTACAAAAAAATGTCCTTATACTGCAATTTATGAAGAATGATGCAGATGAGAGTCCCCATTGAAATTTACGAACAATTAGTATGCACAAATTATAGTACGTGTTCGGAATAATCAGTTGCGTTAAGATTAATAAATATATATATATATATATATATATAGGAGGGATTCATTTATTTCAGGAGTAAGTTTAGACTTACTTCATTCAATAACTTATATTCTACATCAAATTTGAATCATCAAACTATTGAATTTAAAGTTCTTAATTTATAGATTAAGTCTGTAAATTTTTAAAAAATTTGAAAATCATTTAATACTTTATTTTATTAATTCAAATTAATGGATAATTATAAAATCTTTTATACATTAATTTAAATTAATGAAACAAAGTATTAAATAATTTTAAATTTTTTTAAAAATTTGCATATTTGATTTATGCATTAAGAACTTTAAATTAAATGGTTGGATCGTTGAAATTTGATGTAGAACATAAGTTATTAAACAGAATAAATTTAAGTAGACTTAATCCTGAGTAAACAGATCTCTCTTCATATTATATATATATATATATATATATATAAATGTTTTGGTATTACAAAAAAGGCAATAATGGACATAGTGAAGTAAATGGTAACGCTTCAGAATAAAAGAAATATGTGAGTCGTGGTAACAAATACAAAAGTTAAGGGAAATAAAAGGATGCGATTGTGATAAAAAGAAATTGTTCTTTACTTTGTGCGTATGTGGGAATATGCATAATTTTTTTAGTTTATAACCTATATCATATGTATACCTAAAACATTAGCAAAGTTAGTCAATAACACAGACACAACAAAATTTAAGTCTAGTCAATTTATAAGAAAAACAATACTTACTCATCCTTTTATTAGAGCATTTTACATTACTTTCTATTTGGATATATGATAAACAAGATAACTATATACTTTCCGGCATACATTTTTTTCCTCTATCAAAAAGTACTAGAAAGATGAAAAACTAAAATAAATTAATATTTTCGCATTAAAATTCCTGACACTTTATTTATTTTTAAAATGTATTCTTGTTTTATTACTTAAAAACATAAACTGATAACTGATGATAAAATAAATAAATAAAAACATAAAATGATATAGGATTAATGATGTAAACAAATTATATCCAAATACCATTAATGAAAAAAAGTATGTCCTATTCAATTTACATCTCTTCAAACACTAATTCTTTGTTTCTTTGGATAAAAATAGAGGAAAGCAAATAAGGAAAGAAGCATGTCAGAAATTCTCAATTTTCATTGTTTGTTTTAGAAAAAAAGTTTGGTCCTATATATAACAAATTTCATCCCAAATGTGATTCGAAATAGGGAAAATGTCTCTTACATTTAGTTATTGTATTTTAGTTATTGAAATAATTAAATATCTTATTATAATATAAATAATTAATAAAGTGTACTATAATAGGTAAATAATATTGTCTCTTAAACATAAAATCAAGAATTTTATTCTTTGTGTATTAAAAAACCGTCAAGAGAAGTTAACTTTTCAAATAGATTTCAGTACTTTAAATAATTAGTTTTTAATTTTCAGTTTGAAGATACCTAAGCTTACCAAAAAAAAAATAAATGTTTTTTTTATTAAATAATATAATTAACAGTTTAAGTTTTAATTTGAATTTAATTTTTTAAGTAGTATAAAAAAAATTATAAACTAATTGAAAGAATTTGTAAATTCCTTAAACACCTTACCAAATACACTATTAAAGTATATTAGCTTAAATAGTAGTGAATTAAATCTTCTTAAGTTAAAGTTGTAAGACATGGAGAGGCGATTTACACGTGGGAATTAAAAAACACGTAAGAAGGTAGTATATCTTGCGATGGAAAAAAGATATATTATGTCGGTTAAAGATTTGCAATGGGAACAAAATATTGCTTTTAGGCTTTGGCATCACCAAGGAATGAGGTCACCTCCTCTCAGTACTAAAGCATATTATTTTTCTTGTGTCAGACAATCTAATAATGTTTGCACCTACGAAAAGAAAGCAAACAATTTGCGTGCAACTTGGTCCTAATTGTCTCTCATCAACTATGGGTATATAAAAGAAGCACTAGAAGCAATTCAATACCAACACCAAGAGCCAAATACACATCGAACGCAAAAGCCAAAGAGAAACAAATTAAGGTTAAAATGGGTTCAAGGATACAATCATCATCTGATCGTGTCTATGAAGACTTTGAACCATTTTATGAATGGGATAGAGATCAAAGGCTTGTCAATGTTTTGCTACCAGGTAGGTAAATGCTTTTTCAGCTTTTCAAAACTAACCTAGTGGAATAATCATATCAGCTCATTGTTATAATAAAAGCAATAGTTTATATTTATAGGTAACGTTCATCTTCAATGTGGTTTTTATATAGAAATGAATCCTAATTGCAATGAATTAATCCCATCACCTTTTTTCATAAAATATAATAATCCTAATATCACAGGTTTTAGAAGGGATCAAATGAAGGTTCAAGTGACCTCAAAGTCTACCCTAAGGCTAATGGGTGAACGATTGATAACTGAGAACAGATGGCGTCGTTTTAACTTAGAATTGCCCATTCTTTCTGATTATGACACCGACAACGTGACTGCCAAGTTTGAGGGTGCCAAGCTATCAATCAAATTTGGCAAACTGAGTCAGCCCCGGGAAACGCCACAAAAGGTTGAGCAGAAAAAGGGTACCCAAGAAGATGGCCCAAAAGAAAAGACCAATGGTGAACTATCTGACCCAAAACAAGAGCAAGGCAAAACTGAAACAACAGATAGCAAAGACAACGTGCCTCAGGAAGCCAAGACTAATGGCTCAAGCGAGACAAAAGAAGCAGAAACATCTAAAGCTCCTAAAAATAGGCTTGTTTCGAGAACCAAAACTAGGCTAGTAGATTTTACCCACAGTTTTGGGCCTAATCAGGTTGGTAATCAAGATTCGAATGTAGGGAAGAACAAGTGGAAGAAGTTGGCGAAATCGGTGATGCTGGTCTTATTGGTTGTGGCCCTTGTGGGATATGTTGGCCTTTATGCAAGAAATGCATTCACATCATCCTCTGAACCTGAAGAACCATATTTCCTAGAGCTGTGATTTTCTTCCTGGGGTACTAGTACACGTAAAGAGAACACTGTTAATTTGCGTGTAAATGCATAATTTCAATAAAAGAATAAAGTCAAAGTTTAATACTTTCAGAGTTCTGAACTGAAAACTATATTTGAGTTCATTGTAATTGTTTCTGTTGCATTGTATTTCTTATTATACATATCTACAATTAAATTTGACAAATTCTGCAGTATATTTTCCCGTGGATTGCCTTCTTAAAATCTATCACTAAAGATTTGAGTAGAAGATGCAAGGGAAAAACATTTACTATATCAAAAATAAAATAAAAATTCATTCAATAAAAATTTACTTTGTTAAATTTAACATGTTACCAAATCATTAACGAATTTAACATCACCTCTCATTTTTATTTTACGTGTCAACGCATCATTAGATATTGAACCCGTTTGTTTATGCTTAAATTATGGTTTTAAAACAAGTAATCTATTTTTAAGAGATTTTTACATATACAGAAGCTGATTTGTATTTGTTTACGCTTACAAAGTGTAATTTTTAAAACTTTTTTTTGGACGCCAATAATTTTTTAAAACTTCATCTCTCTAACAGCTGCTTTATTTGAGAAGCAATTAGTTTTATGTTTCTTTTCTGCTTCAGATTATTAAAAACAATTCTTAAACATCTCTAAAATTTGCTTTTTAAAAAAATAATAAACAACCATGCTCATTAATACATTTTATTTCAATCCAAGAGAAAACTCGGAAGTGGGCTAGTAGCAAGACTTTAAATAAAAAGGGTATGAGATAGTGGATTGAGAAAGGCAAAACTCATTAGTGGAAATCAAACCCATGCATTAATAATTAATGTGTTGCAACTTTACAAACTGACTTGATTCAAGAAGATAGCTTATGTTTTTTAACAATATCAATGCATCAAATTTAAACTAAAAAATAATTATCTAGCAAATGAGCAAACATGCATTATTTTCCGTGTCTTTGCATCATACAATATCTTTTAATCACGAATATTGTTGATGAAAAATCGATTCGACTTTATAGTTTTAATTGATAACAAATATAGTAATTGAATAAATAAATAAAAATGTGCCTATATGATAACATATTCACTCTAAGAATATAGAGAGAAAAAAAGTGGCAAGTCGTCTTCTCATAAAAGTCATTCTAAGACCATACGAAGCAAAAATCTGAAAACTTCATCCTATGGCTATCTAACAATCTAACAAATATGAAAACTATTTCATTTTGGGGTTGTCGAATATTCCACCATTGTTAGATAAAATCATAAAATAACACAAAACATATGGTCAAACTCAGAAAATATGACGATCTCAAACATTATGGTTTAACATAACAATAGACATAATAGTACAGTCATTCAAATAAAGTCAATTTATCACATACAAAAATGAAAATATCCACCTACTCTAAAAGCCTCTGTCAAAGTGTCAATTAAAAAAGAAAAACAACATTCACGATTTTATTTTAAGATATAGCTACGACATTCAAAATCATCAAATGCATAATTGCGTCCAACTATTACACTTTTGGTATCCATTTTTTTTTTTCTGAAGAGAATGTAAATGATAGCTACTTTAAAACTGAATTAACTCCAAATCCTAACTAACTAGCTCACATTCTCTCGAAATATATTCTTTAGCTAGAGACTTAAAACAACAATCACTTTTTCATTCTTTTTTTTTTATAAGAAATCTCTTTTTCATTCTTACTACATATCATAAGCCAATAATTATATTTTCTCTCTTTGAAAAAAAAATGCATGTAATACCAAAAGAGATTCATTCAAAAAAATACTTACGTATTTTCTTTTTGTCTTCCGATCGTCTAAATAGAAATCTTGGTTCTGTCAAGGACTGACTAGATGTAACTTTGAAACGTAGGGTGAGCCGATATAAATATTTTGTGATATTTTTTAACTTACAACTGCTTGTCCATGTTTCTAACAGAGAGAAAGATTAAATTCTGAAATATTTTTCAAAAGGAAAAACAAAATTTCTCCTCAAACTTATTTTCATTGTATCATTACTCATTAGTCTTAATACAATATTCTATCATCCCAAGACTAACCTTTCTTTGCATAGTTTTCAATGTTTTTTGGAAAGAAAAAAAAAATCGATCTATCAAATTGCCTTTAAAGATAACAATACATAATTCTATTCTCCTCATATTTTGTGTGTCTTTTTTAATCATCTTGCAGTTAATTAGGATTCTCACCATTCAAAATTTTAGTTTTATGATCAAACATGAAGATAAAATTTTCGAGCATTGGATGATAACTGTAACTATTCCCTAGAGAAACATGGGGGCACGAGGCTGAAGGAAATGAGAAAATATAGTTAACTTCACTTGCAACAGGAACAAGAAACGTCGGAGCCAGCGCCAGTGGCTAACTTATAACTCTTTTCCCACACATCTGCAGGAACTGCTTCAGCATGAGGAACGTGACGAGGATGTTTTTCTCTCTTGTCTCCCCTGAGCTGCTTCAGCCCATGCTTAAGTGCTGGCAATAAAGCTTCCAAACACTCAGCAACAGCATTTGGGTTTCCAGGCATGTTAATGATCTGAATTTCAACAAATCAGGGACCAAAACTTGACCAGAAAATACAAGTCCAGAAGAAACGCAGACTTTCCTTAACTACATATGATACAACGCTAATGCAGCACCAATTAGCAGACAAGGTGTATACCAAAACTAAATAAATGAAACTTAAGTAACTAGTCATAAATAAAAATTAACATATAATAAAGGTTTCAAAGTCTATATGATGACATTTGTAACTGTTTAACTACAACAATATGTACCTTCAAACTCATATAACTACAATCTAACAAGCCATGGAGGTTATATCCCTTTTGATATTCCTTAGATAAATAAGCAGGACTATCATCATGTTAGGTGTGTTCGTCCTTTATTATCTGCTATTTCTTGCCATCCCCCTCAGTTAATTAACTTATGACTAAAAGGACTTTCTAAATGTTTAAACAAAACATTTTTCTGCCATCAAATAACAGTTAATTACTTTCTCGTTTGTTGCTACTGACAGGATACTTTACAAGTGGGAGAATAAGACATTTTCCTAGAACAGCCCATAAAAAGAAAAGGAGAACCCTGCAAAACCAACAAAGAATGTTCCAAAAAAAAAAACAGATTACCCATTATTGAGATGAAATATTCTTTTACAAATTAACAAGGCATTTGAGCTGCTCAATTCACACTTACTCAGGATTTATTGTTTTTCTAGATGAGGATAAGAGGAAGAGAAGAAGATTGGCATATTTACATTCTTACATGAAACACTATATTGTTTTGTTTGTAAGATGCATAAAAAGGTATAGTCACAAAGCAATTTCAATTATAACATTAAAATGAGGTGAAAAAACTGGGGGAGTGGGGAGACAAAGCACAGCTACCGTACTGTACTTTTAAAGTAGCTATTAATATAATTGGCATTTTTGCCTTACCAAGGTTGATCCTCTGATTCCAGCAGCAGAACGTGAAAGCATTGCAAATGGGGTCACCTATTTAAACATGAATAATTATGCTTTTAGAAATCAACAAACACGGACTCCTCACTTGCCTAAGAAGCAGGCCTGAATGCATATGGTATCAACATAACTAAGCATGGAAAAAACATCATTATTCAAACAGACTGAAGAGAAGATTAAAACACAAAAAGTCGATCTTTCTTTAAACATATAGACATAATAAACGTGAGCATCGCCACTCCCATAAACTTTATACACAAGCTCTTGACAAACTCATTTTTTATTTAATTACCAACTCATTTCTTTACTTTGTTATGAAATGAATGCGTTACAATTATTACTCCTCGTCCAAACATATAAAAAAGCAAGAAGCTTGTGAATAGAACTTTGGAAAAAGTAGCATTATTCCAAAAATATAGACTTCTGTTTATAGTCATAGCCATTATAGCAGAGACTGATGGCAGACTGACCAGCTCAGTCAATCAGTCAGGTTGAGCTCTTTGAACACTGATTTGAAAATATAAAATAACAGTTATAAAAAACTGTATTAAGAAAGAAAGTAAGAAACCAAAGAACGCAAAAGACAAAACTAGAATTACTCATCTGACTAACATAAGCATAGATGTCCCTACCTTTAAACTCTCTTGCATCATTACATGTAGAAGACCAGGTGTTTCTTTTTCAATCAATGGTTTTGTAGCTTCTGGCGTTAAATCTCTTGAGGTAAAGCCAGTCCCCCCTTGATCGGTAAGGCAAAAATTCAACAGAAGTCAACACAACAAAACTAAAACATTTCAAATTCTTTAGTGAAGCTGATAAGTTAGATAGAAACATACCAAGAGTAATTATAAGATCCATTTGTTCAATATCACTCCATTTTCTTAGAATGTCCTGAATTTTTGCCACATTATCTGGAACCACAGCAGTTGCTACAACTCTTGCTCCTCCTAGTCTTTCTGAAGAAGAATTAATAACAGAAACTGCCCTGGGACCACTGTTTTAATTGTAAAGGAGTCAGCACATTTTGACACCAACATCAATGATTTAAAAACATGACTAAACCACCTGGGTGAACCGATTGAATCATTAACCAGCTGTGTCTCTAGTCAGATTCATCTTTATTATATTATCCAGTTCAATCATTGGTTCAACAATTAATTTAACAAGTTCAACTAAACATCAGCTAACATGCTTAGCATGAAATCTTTCACTATGAAAAACTAATGATTTTTCATAAAATCAAATAATCTAAATTAAAATAACTTTATGTCACAAAAGGGAAAGATACCAACAACATACAAATTTATTTCTTTTGATGTATGACAATCTATCCATCCTATTCCAATTATTTTGGCTAGGGGAAATCTCTAGAGGAACCTCACTTTAATATATGCAGAAAATTCATAAATAAAAATCACAGGCCACATCTCTAATAGTAATAGTTGACTTTCATTTTCTTTTTTAAGGACTCAACTTGAAACCAAGAGTTCCAGTACAAAGGGATACTATTTTAGAATAACCCCAAGGATGACTGAGACAAGGCTTCCAGAGCAACTTGGCAATCAAACCTTTTTTTTTCTTTCTAATTGATATTAAACTAACTCCCCCCCCCACCCCCCAAAAAAAAAATGACATAGGCTTTACTTTATGGTGAGTTTGGTAAATTTAGGTAAAATGTTTCACAAATACTATAATACTATAAACCCCATGTGTTATACAAAGATGTGTGAAAATCAATCCTATTAAGCCTCAACCAGATACAATGTAAATAACATTCTGCAGTCAAAAGAACACTCTACACTACAACAGATCAATGCCCAATACTGATTTTTTACTTCAAGCATTTCAAATTTAAGGCTGTTGCAAAACGCTCAGTACATCCAATGCCCCTTTTGGCATTGACTAATATCAAGTTTGCTTTAGTTTTGCATCAACTTTGTGACCTCTTCCAAACAATGATTCAAAGAGGTGTATCTAGATGCCATTCAGCAATATGAATATCCAACTGGGAAGATGATTTAACAATTACACAACATTGGCTAATTTGACTCTTTTAACACATGAATGTTGTTTCAGATGGCATACCTAAATCCAGCATTAATGATAACAAATGCCACATTGCTCTATTCCTTTAGTATACACAGAAGAAAAAAAAAATTCTTTGGTTTGGAAGGGTATACTAGATGCATTGAAGTAACAACAATAATTCCTAGTAATTTTGGAGGTCAAGAACAGATATGATGAATATGGTCATCACCTCATAAACCTTTTCTATGGTATTGTAAGTTTCATGAAGAGAGGAAAAAGGAAAAAAAAAAGGTATGGAATTTCTGCTTCTACAAGATTTCATAAGAAACAAACATCTAGAAGCTTCTTTATCTAGAAAGTATAAAAACTATTTGTCTTAAATATTCCTCATAAATTGATCAAATACCAAAAAAATCAATGAAGGATAAGGGGCTTCTCTCATTCAAAAAACAAATCCAAATAGGCTAAAAAAAATGCTTAAATCCTGATTTTCGGCTCTATGTATGTATCTTTGTTTGCATATACCTGTATAAAATATAAAATGAAGACTACCTTCGATCTGGGCCAGCCCCCATAGCAACTGTATCACTAACTGTAAGAATAGCCACTCTGACTTCAGCATCCCCTGAAGAATCGGTAGTTATTTTATCTGATTTAATTCCTGGCAAAGCTAAGGCTGAGTCTGATGACTTATGATTCTCATCACATGCCATGGGTCTTATGTCAGAAATTATGATAGCTGACACAGCAGTCCGGGCAGAAATTGTAGTGCCTGTTGCTGGAAACTCCAACAAGGCATTAGCTGACTTCATACTAAGCAGTCGACTGCTCACCTGATGACCAGTGCTCACAGCAACAAAACTGAGATTCATTGACAGAATAAAAAAAATCATTCATTATAGAGACCAAATCAAATATAGCAACAGCGCCTCCAATCCTCCACATAATAACCCATCCACCCCCCCCCCCTTACGAATAAATAAAACCAAATGCAATCAAGAGAACAGATCTGCACATAGATTCATCTAGACCCAAACCAGAACAAAATAATTCATTGTCAACTTACCCTGGATTGCCTGTTCCATCATTGTCAGTCCATATAACAGAAGCACGATGATATTCTGGTCTAACTGGATCTGTCTTTATGGGTTGACAAAGCCGAGCCTGTACCCTGCATGGAAAAGAAATGAAAGGATCCAAAAGGAAGCAAACCATCCTAAAACAATAGTACTTTGGAAATTATGTAACCTCAAATGATGAGGATTTGTCCACCCCGCAAGGTGGCGTATAGCAGGGACCACAAAGAGATGGAAGCAAACTATAGAGCTGGCGGGATTTCCTGGTAGCCCAAAAGCTAGAATTTTACTATCAGTTGATTGAAGGTCAATCTCTGCAAACGTAAATGGCTTGCCAGGTTTAATACAGACCTGAAAGATAGAAAATTCCTAAATTAAGATAACATGATTTACAGAAATATACTCACCAAAACATTATACAGAAAAATCTATGATTTAACTACTTCTACAACTACAACAAAGGCATTGCATCCATGGCCCAAATTACAGGATGTCAGAGACTCTGGAATATTTTTAATAAATAAACTATCAAATAAAAGAATGGCATAACCTTATCAAAATGTACTTTTCCTCTCTTTTCAAGCAAAGGCTTCATAAAATCTTTGTCTCCCATTGAAACACCTCCTGAAGTTAGAAGGATATGAATTCCAGAAGCAAAAGCTTCATCCAAGATCTTTCCTTGATATTCTTTGTCATCCTTAGCAATACCAAAGTCCAGAACTTTGCACTGATGCTGAACTGCAGCTGCCAGCAGCATGGCACGATTAGAGTCCCTAATCTGCAAAGGAACTATATTAGCTCACATTCATTTTAATTACATTTACCCAGCAATTTTTATAAATTATGGCAAAAACTCAAACAGATTATTAGAATTCTATAGTGATAGAGCGAATCCTGATATGAACAGCATATTTTGTATATATTCTGAAAGAAGTACATCAAGCCTAGTATATATAGGCAACAGGAATCAGTTCAGATGTAACTGAATCCTAACAGAAGCTTAACAGAATTAAAAAAACAGTAAAGAAGGAAAAATACAGTACAGTAGGTCCATTGAATGAACTTGGGCCTACATGAGTTAAGCAATCTACAAAGAATACAACTAGTAACACATTCAGCTTGTCCTGAAGATATTTAAACCTTGTAGGAGATAGAGCTTTAGTTAGAATATATGCAAATTGTTCATCAGATGGTATGTGAAGGCAAATGATGTGCTTTGCCCATTCAACATGAAGAACAAAATTCTAAGTCATTTTTTTTTAAATTTGGAAACATTGTAATGTTGTAAAACGAGGCGCAAAATGTCTTTATTCAGATGGCCTAACCTGCAGTGCCATGTATTAACAGAAGTTACAGTGTTTACAATAGGAAAACTACATTGATTTCTTTGTGCAAGAGGAATCCGAAGACTTGAGAACTTGTAAAGTCCATTCCGACCAAGTTCAGCTTGGAGAAAAACCTCATTGGAACCCTAACATTTCACAAGACAAATTTTAAGATTAAACTCAAAGAAGACATTATTATCTCGTGCAAATTTACTCACACTAACTAGATTTTTAGTAATATTAGGAACATGAAGGAGATTATGAAAAACAAGTTGAACTCTAGGATTAACAGGGGAAGAAAACCAAGTTGAACCTGAAGAAGCTATAGGAAGACTCCATCCATTTCCAACTAGTAACTAATCTAGACCTTCATTGGAACAGATTGCTAAATGTTAATTTGTTTAGGAGTCACATGGTGTGAAGCTCCCAAGTCAAGGTACCAAACAAAAGGACCATTGTAGTTGATATTGGAGGTGAAAGCCTTTGGAGCATATGAGATATTGTTGTTGACCGGAGCATTGTTGTTAGCGCCAAAAGTATTGATACCTTGCTAATTTGAATTGGAATTGTTTCCAAACTGTTGGAAGTAGTTAGGCGGATGTCCAAAATTATAACCTTGACCAAAACCATTGTTGTAGGGAGCATAGTTAGGGTTGAATCAATAATAACAATTGGAAGTAGTGAGGCCAAACTTGTTACAAACTTGACACTTCATAGAATTGCGACCACCATGGTTGCGACCATGTCCTCTTCCACAGCGTCCTTGTTGATAGTTAGTGTTTGTTGCATACAATTGCGAGTAGTTCACAACATTAGCATGAGGTTGCTTCAAAACAGAATCAGATTCGTCCTTTGATATAGATTGAGAAAGATGAACAGCGGTTGTAACAGTTGTGTTCTTGTGATACCTTTCCAAACACACTTCCTGAGCGAGCAAAAGAGCTTCAAGTTCATCAACGAATCATACTCTTCCAGTAGGCCCTCAACAATGACATCCAACTGTTCTTGAACAAAAATATGATCTCTTATCGAACAAAGTGCATTAACAATAGCTTTGATGCGCAAAATGTACTCCAAAATCGGTCAATCATCCTTTTTTGAATTTTGTAACTCGATGCGAAGCATCCGATATCACACGTACATGTGCGCATTGAAGTAATTGTGTAATTTGTCCCAAAGCTATCAGGAATGCATGCATCCAATAATGCGTGAGAGAATCAGTGCAGCAATGGGGATACAACAAATTAACATTTCTAGCATCGCGACTGTCTTCCGTTGGGAATCGCGGTGGAAACATTAATTCGTTGTATCTCCATTGGGAAAGTGGTGATCGCGAGAGAGAAAGTGGTGATCGCAAAAGAGGGAAGGTGAGAAGAAATTGGTTATGGTGCGGAAGTCATGGATATGTATCAACTAGCTCTTGATACTATCTTAAGAAAGTGGATTGAAGGCTAACTCAACCTTCCAAAACCGGCTTGTATGGTGAGGATTGCTCCCTATTTATATACACTATTATGGTCTCATTTTTAGTTGATGTGGGATCTCCAACATACTCTCAAGCCGAGGATTTAACATCTCGAGCATGAAGTTTATAGGATTGTACCTTGTAGGTAGTCCAGTAACGGGTGGCTTGATAAGCCCACTAATGATCGTCAAGATAGGTTCTAATATGCACTAATACCACATTAGAATTCTAGAGAGAGAGAGAGAAATATGATATGAACTGTATATTTTGTATATATTCTGAAAGAAGCATATCAAGCCTAGTATATATAGGCAACAGGAATCGATTCAGGTGTAACTGAATCCTAACAGAAGCTTAACAGAATTAAAAACAGTAAAGAAGGAAAAATACAGTACAGTAAGTCCATTGAATGAACCTGGACCTACATGAGTTAAGCTATCTACAAAGAACACAATCAGTTATTCTATTCTAACACAGATAGTCCACAAATCGGTTGTTGAATAACGCATTAAAACACATGCTATATTGTCCAACAAATTTAAACAAAAATTAGCAAAGAGTAAGAAATTTATATCCAAAACAACATTTATTAGAATTATAGTGCCATAACAGGCTTAAGCCTCAAATAAGCTGTTTGAGTATTAACGGTCCATTATGGAGTTCAAATGCGTAGTTGAACCCTCATTCTTCAAAAAACTATTAACGATAAAATCAAAATAAGCAGCCAAATTAATGTTGGACTATTGGCAACTTTGCATTACCTCTAAGATATAGGTTGATTCAGATAAGGATTTAGTAATTTATTCAAACATTATGACATTAATAATCCTTTAAGAAAAAGATCTGAAGCTGACAAGGAATTTTAGTCAGTTATAACCACCAGCTTCCACATGATAGTTCGAATAACTGATAACTTTATTGTTCCTGCTAAGCATTTTCATAAACTTATCTCACTAACCCTAATACACCATAATAATACCTGACCACGGCCCAGATGCCCAGTGCTTGGCTCCACAAGCTCGTCCCCAGTAGAAAGAACAGCAACTGTTGGAGTAGGATACACCTGCATCAAAGCATTATTTCCCATCATTACATAAATCAATACTTAATAGTTAATAGTAGAATATATAGGTCTTGTTTGGATAAACTTCTTTAAAAATATTTAGAAGAGAAGTTGATTTAACTTATGGCAGAAGCTCAATTTATTTTCTTTCACTATATTATTTATGCAGAAATTTATCCAAACAAGGAACCCCAGCCAAGGGAATCAAACAAAAACTATTTGCCATTACAGGGAGAAGCTTGCTTGGTTACAGAACCCATAACCTCTCTAAAATAATACCTTAACCATCGTCACACCAACTGTAGCAAGCAAGCCAATTTCTGAAGCACCTAACCGTTCTCCAGATGTCAACACTACAGCATCTTTCTCAATATCAAATCCCTGACAATGAATACCAAAAGGCAGTGGAAACAAATAAGCAAAACTTCAATATTATAGAGAACTTAAAATTAGAGAACAATGAATCAGTGTCAAGTTAGGTGACATTAAAAATGTTATACGCAAAGCATATAGTCAAGATTATCATAAAAACCACTTCAAATGAGTATAAGAACATACCACCGGGCGTATATCATTGCCTTTGGTGGTTTGCACCAATATTCTGACCCGCTTAGTCCCGTCAGAGACATCGTTCACTATTTCAGTATCCTCAACCTGAACAACTGCATCCGCACCATCAGGAATGGGTCCTGAACCAACCAAAAAACACGAGAGAGAAGATTAACCACAAACCAATAAATATAAACAAATAACACTCTAATCGGATATCGAACAAACATCTCCATAAGCACTTATAAAGAAAATAAGTAAAACGAATTATGCTTCTTCCGCAAGTCAAATTCAACTTCCACGGAATCATCTCATCTAACGTTTCTAAAAAAACTGAAATGCATAAATTGATTTCAGCTTACATCTTAGGACAGAAAACTCAATTTATTTTACTTTATTATTATCTACTCCAATAAATAACCGTGAAAAAGTTAATTCAAAATGTACAAGCTGAATTCGAAAGTTAATTTTGGCTTAGGAGAGAAATTGCGAGAAGGATTATCGAAGCGGAAAAGTAAACCTCCAGTAGTGACGTAAGCGACGGTTCCAGGGGAGAGAGTGACGCCGAGAGCATCATCTCCTGCTCTTGATTCGGCGACAACGGGATACTCGCCGGGGCCATCGGCGGCGACGACAGCGTAACCGTCTTTGACGGAGGCGGCGTAGGGAGGGTGAGGGTCGGGGGCGCGAACGTCTTGGGCGAGGACCTTGCCCAGGGCATCGTGGAGGGGCACAGTGAGCGGGGAAAGACGTTTCGAGGCGTTAAGGACCGTTTGGAGAGCGTCAATGACAGAGATCATTGTTTCGTAGGGTATAGTATTGGATAGGTATGGGTGGTGTCGTGTCATAACTCATAACTCACTCATGAACTACACTTCATATTTATTATTTAAATAATTAATTAATTCCAAGGTACGAATAATACGATGGGAGCCATAACCCCAAGGACCAGTGTCCCTTGACGGCGCAAGGGGTCGCGCAGACACTTCATCACACCACCTACCGCTTCTGGGACACTCTCCTTTCGCCATCCTATGGACACCTACATCAAGAAAAATATTGTAAAAGAAAAATAACTAAATAAAATAGGTGACATAGTAAATTTATTATTAATATCAATTTCTTAAAGGGAGATAGTAAGGGGGGTGTATTGGATTAGGATTTTAAATGACTTTTTTAGTTAAAAAAAATCCTACGGATTTTAAAAGATTTTGCAGGATTTTCATGACTTTTAAGATTTTGCAGGATTCTACAAGACTTAAAATCAGGATTTTAATGGATTCTGCAAGACTTTTAAATCAGGATTTTAATGGATTCTGTGGGATTTTGTAGAATTTTCATGGATTTTTTACATTTGATAAGATTTCAAAAAAAAATTCATACATTCAAATTTAAAGAGTCAAAGACAAAAATAATAAAAAAAAATAATGTCTAGAGAATTAATAATAATAATAATAATAATAATTCTCCATAATATTTTGTCCTCTTAAATAGCATTCACTCACATATCCATATCTATACTAGTCCTCCAAGCATTAGCGTATTTTCGCTCTTGTTCCTGGATTTGAATAATAGGTTCAAAAGTATGATCTTCATTAATTGGTAACGTTGAAGATGAAGGTTCATCCACCGCTTCAATTGGAAATTCATCAGAACGACATTCTTTAGGTAGAAAATTATGTAGTGTTACACATAATAACACAAGTTCTACTCGTGTCTTAAATAAAAATGGAGATGCTGACTTAAAAATTGTGAACCTTGATTTAAAAATACCAAATATTTTCTCGATCACATTCCTTAAAGACGCATGACAAAGATTGAACAATTCTTTCTCATTTTCAGGGTGATTACCCTGACCTGCAAAATCTTGTAGATGATACCTTACACCTCGAAATGGAGCTAAAAATTGGCGTCGATTAGGAAATCCACAATCCACCAAAAAAATAGTTACCTAATTACATATGCAATATATATAATATTAGTATAATAATAATAATTATTATTATTATTATTATTATTTAAAGAATAAGCATTTAGATATAAGGAATATATATATATATATATATATATATATATATATATATATATATATTATTTTAGTTATATATTATATGATAATTTTTAACGATATTTATAAATATAAATTATTCTAACAAATATTTTAACAATATTTCCTCTTTTAAAAAATAAGCTAATGAAGACATAAATTCTAAACCCTAAAAAATTAGATACTGCAACGTTTTATGTTAATTTTCTCTTTTAAAATATAAAAAAGTCCTAATTTCACAATATAAAAAGAAAAAGAAAAATTCATAGTAAAAAAAATAAAATAATTGTTGAGTCATAAAAGGAGGAGAATAAGAGTAACAAACTTAAGAGAAGAAGATAAATCGCAATTTTTATGCTAAGAGGGTTCTTCCCCCAATTAAGATCAATTTTCATCTCATTTTACTCACAGAAACCCTAACAAATTCATCTTTTATATATATATATATATATATATATATATATATATATATATTGTAGAGATTATAATATCAATTTCATCTTTCACTTTTTTCTTTTCTTGATGTGTGTTATAAAAAAAATTACCACTTAAAAGTTAAAATTTTAAGCATTTTTTTGTGTTATATAAAGGAACAAATTCAACTACATAGAATAAAATAAAGCAAGTCAATTAAAGAGAATGAACAGAAAAATAGAACAAATCAATGACACTATCATTTATATATCAGAGTTTCACAAAATAGGAGAATGAGATGAGAACAATATTACAATATTATATATGAGCAATGAACAATAGTGCAGTATTATTAGCAAAGAAAAAATGGAGAAGACAGGAGCATAGAAAAAAAAGATAAAAAACTCACTTGAAAAGTCACTTCAAACAATCCTTCGAAATCCGATGGGTTTGGATGGGATTGTTTTATGAATTTGGTATTTATAGATAACACTAGAAAGTCCTTCAAAATCCCTCTCACACAACAATCCTTTAAAATCCTTATATTTTTGAATACCAATGGATTGTTTTAAAGTTGTAAAAAATCTCAAATGAATACCAATGGATTTTAATGGACTCTTTAAAAAATCTTGAAAATCCTGATTGAATACCACTGGATTATTTTTAAGTGACATAAAATCCTGATTGAATACCAATGGATTTTTTTACTCAAAAAAAGTCTTTTAAAATCCTACGAAATCCTAAACCAATACACCCCCCTAAGTCAAACTAAGGGGGGTGTATTGGTTTAGGATTTCGTAGGATTTTAAAAGACTTTTTTTGAGTAAAAAAGTCCATTGGTATTCAATCAGGATTTTATGTCACTTAAAAACAATCCAGTGGTATTCAATCTGGATTTTTAGGATTTTTTAAAGAGTCCATTAAAATCCACTGATATTCATTTGAGATTTTTTACAACTTAAAAACAATCCATTGGTATTCAAAAATTTAAGGATTTTAAAGGATTGTTGTGTGAGAGGGATTTTGAAAGACTTTCTAGTGTTATCTATAAATACCAGATTCATAAAACAATCACATCCAAACTCATCGGATTTTGAAGGATTGTTTGAAATGATTTTTCAAGTGTTTTAAGAATTTTCAAGTGAGTTTTTCATCTTTTTTTTCTATGCTCCTGTCTTCTCCATTTTTTCTCTACTAATAATACTACACTATTGTTCATTGCTCATATATAATACTATTCTCATACCATTCTCCTATTTTGTGAAACTCTAATATGTAAATGATAGTGTCATTGACTTGTTTTATTTTTCTGTTCGTTCTCTTTAATTGACTTACTTTATTTTATTCTATGTAGTTGAATTTGTTCCTTTATATAACACAAAAAAATACTTGAAATTTTAACTTTTAAGTGGTAATTTTTTTTATGACACACTTTAAGAAAAGAAAAAGGTGAAAGATGAAATTGATATCATAATCTCAACTATATATATATATAAAAGATGAATTTGTTAGGGTTTTTGTGAGTAGAATGAGATAAAAATGGATCTTAGTAGGGGAAGAACCCTCTTAGCATAAAAATTGCGAATTCTCTCTTTCCCTTGAATTTGTTACTCTTATCCCTCCTCCTTTTATGACTCAACAATTATTTTATTTTTTTTACTATGAATTTTTCTTTTTTATTTTTATATTATGAAATTAAGATTTTTTATATTTTAAAAAAAGAAAATTAACATAAGACATTGCAATATCTAATTTTTTAGAGTTTAGGATTTATGCCTTCATTAACTTATTTTTTAAAAAAGAAAATATTGTTAAAATATTTGTTAGAATAATTTATATTTATAAATATCGTTAAAAATTATCATATATATATATATATATATATATATATATATATATATATATTCTCTATATCTAAATACTTCTGTTTATATAAAAAAAATTATATATCTAAATATTTTTTCAGTATCGAATATACTAATTTTTTTATATAAAAAATTATCTTATGTTTCTATATTTTCGTTTTTACATTTTTTTTTATAATAACTGAGGTATTTGATCCATTTGGATAGCAAAAATATATTCGATCTTGTATGATGGTGTGCTTCTAAAAATAATAATATAATTTTATTGATTTTGTCTATTATCCGTAATTATTTATATAACTATTTTTTAACATATATTGTTTTAGTAATTCAAATGGGAGATTCACAAGGAAATAATAAAGAAAAATGAAAAGAGAAAGAAAACTATGAAGCTTGGATTAAGGATGATTCCGATGAATTGTTACAATTGATAGTGGATGCTATAAAAAGAGGATAGAATATTATAGAGAATTATTATTATTATTTATCTAGACATTATTTTTTTTATTTATTATTTTTATCTTTGACTCTTTTTAAATTTGAATGTATAATTTTTTTTAAATCTTATCAAATGTCAAAACTCCACAAAATCCCACAGAATCCATTAAAATCCTAATTTAAAAGTCTTGCAGAATCCATTAAAATCCTGATTTTAAGTCTTGTAGAATCTTGCAAAATCTTAAAAGTCATGAAAATCCTGCAAAGTCTTTTAAAATCCGCAGGATTTTTTTTAACTAAAAAAGTCCTTTAAAATCCTAATCCAATACACCCCCCTAAGTGTACATACTACTTAGTTTGACTGGTTAAATTATTGTAATATTTTTAGTATTGTATTTGATTTCTAAAAATAAAACAATTATATGAGCAAATAAATAATATAAGCTACATCATCAAAGGATTTAGCCGTTTATATGAGCATATAACATTTGCAAGTATGGACATTTAGGTATTAACGAGTTACCAATATTAAAGTTGTAAATTACAATAATATGCTTTTTTTTTATATTTTTAAGTGCAGGTATTTAGTGTCAGCAATTTGGCTTAAGGATCAATTTTTTATATATATTTATATGTAAATATTTTAAAATCATAAATTATTGATTAATATTTATATACTTGTATATTTTTTATTAAAATACATATCAAACATATATATATTTATTATTTATCTCTACTTTTATAAAGAAACGTGTTCAAAATATTTTTACTTCCTCAAAAATCTAAAATTAAAAGTGTTAATTTTTTTTACGTTTAGCTTATTATATAAAAATATATCATTTTTATGAGATATAATTTCATGTTTTACTTAGTTAGTGCAGCAAACTTATTTCTTTAATTTTATAACAAATGTTCATTGATTATTAAATTTATAAAATTGTTCATAATTTGACATGAAGTAAATACACATGAGAATAAATATATAATAATATGTTTGTTAAATTACATTTTTTTTATTTTTATCTTGTATAAGTGATAAAATATAAAATAAAATAAAATAAAAATTAAAGGTTGATAAAACTTATTAATCCTATAATTCAATAGATACAAATCACAACATATTGTCGATGAGTATGAGAAAAGGAAATAAGAAATTGTACACTTAATATAAGTTTTTTTTATATGAAACACGGGTATAACTGGAATCAGAGAATAATTTCTCAATCACGACTAGTTCATTAGTACATATTAATTGTCTAATGAGACAATGATTAAGTAATATATCATATACGGATAAAAACTTCTCATTAGATATAAATTGAATAATCTAATCCATTGTAACGACCCAGATGGTCACTACACTCGGCACAACACACTAGAAACACCACACAGAAAGGAACAAGTGTATACATATAAGGTCTAGAATATATACATATACATGATCCAAGTCTGGATAGAGTTAAAGTGTACAAAAATACAACAAAGGCTACTACACTAAGTAGCTAAACATCAAAAGATCCTAGAAGATCAACTCTGTCTGCCAGCTACAGACTCACCATCAGCCACCAACTTATCCCTGTTCTGCTCCCATACATAGTATGATCATTGCAATCCAAACATCATAGAGACAACAAAAGGTAAGCTAGTGAAAAGAATCAATATACATATATGGCAATATGATAGAAAACAGCTATAGCTATCAGCACACCAGCACAGCTTATACTACACCACATCATTCAACAATATCAGCACTACTTAGCAGCAATAACAGCACCACAATAATGGCTAATAACAACACTGACATAGCAGCTATAATAGCACCACAATAGTGGCTAATAACAGCACCGATATAGCGGCTATAACAGCACCACAATAGTGGCTAATAACAGCACCGACATAGCGGCTATAACAGCACCACAATAGTGGCTAATAACAGCACCGACATAACGGCTATAACAGCACCACAATAGTGGCTAATAACCATCATACAGCTCAACAAACACAGCTCACAACACAGCACAACAAATCAGCATTTTAAAAATCATCAATTACAGCCCAACTCAGCACAGCAATATACATCTATTTCAGCTTAACATCATATATCAGCATTTTCATCTAAACAGCACAACATATTCATTTGTTTCAGCTCATCTCAGCATAAAGCAACATTTTTCAGCAAATTTCAGCATATAACACCTCATCCTCATACGTGCCCGGCGCACTCATGGTCGCGCCCGGCGTGACACGACCAGAGAGCACCAGGGGCCAGCGCGCCCGGCGCAAGAGTGCTCGCGCCCGGCGTGACCCAGCCAGAGAGCTCAAGGCTCTCACGCGCCTGGCACAATTCAGCTTTGCGCCCAGCGCACGTCCAGGCAGAGACTCCAAAGAGTCTCACGCGCCCAGCGTGGCCTAACCCGCGTGGGTAAGGCAGAGACCTACCAAGGTCTCGGGCCCGGCGCAATTCGTATTGCACCCAACGTCCTCTTGGCAGAGACTCCCAAGGAGCCTCCGCGCCCAGCGAGTCCAAACACGCGCCTAGCGTGATACCAGAACACCCAAAACATGTCACCATTGATATCACGCCCGGCGCAGCTCAAGTCACGTTCGGCGTGGGCCAACCAGAGGCTCTCATTCTCAAGCTCGCCTGGCGCACACACCCTTGCGCCCGGCGAGCTTGCCTAAATAGAGGCCCCTGGTGGTCATGCGCCCGACGTGAAGAACAGCGCTCAGCGCGAAGCTCAGCAGCAACTTCCCCAAGTTCGAAAATTTGCCCAAAACTTGCAAAAATCAACAGAAAGCCAGCATGCAATCCAGCCAAAAGTCTCCATTTTCATCAAACATCAATAAAAACGTCTCATTTTCAACATGCAAACACAATTCATTAAAAACCTCAAAATTTCTTCAAACCCCGAAATCCCCTAAAACCCCATTTTCACCAAATTAGCCAAGAACCATCAATCATCAGCAATCACAATGAGTTCCTAGACTCATTTCAGCAAAAAACGCAGCAAAACTAACTTTCCTTACCTCGGTGAAGAATTTCGAGCTCCGGGAAGAGGCAAACTCAACGGAGAAGAAGCAAACGAACGGAGAGGAAGAAATGACGAAGGAGAAGAAGCTCCGAAATGCTCAGCTAATACAATCTAGGCTTGATCAACACCTAGCTCACCAAAGAAGAAATCCGCGAGTGAGAAAGAAGGGTGAGTGAGAGTTTTGAGAGAAAGAGTGCGTAAAGAGTAAAGGAGAGTGGGAGTGTGAGTGAGAATAAGAGTGGGTAAAAGTAAAATGGGAAAGGAAAAGGTAGGGTCTCACATCCATCATAGGCCATTTAGAACGCAAGTACCCAATATAATATTTTTTAGTTAATTAGGTATTAAAATAATTATTAACATAACTACTATATTAATAAATTAAAGAATATTTCTTAATAATTGATTAATGTTAATCTATAAAATAGATTAATTAAATAATTACTTTAACAAAAGCATCATTACAATTAACCTAATAATTAAAAAAAAAGAGTTAAAATAATTAAAAGCACGAGGATCCATATTCAATTTCCATTCATTTTTGCAATCTTTCATGTTTTTACTAAAAGATAGTGAAATTTACATACCTAATAAAGAAAATCCCTTGATATAAAAAGTGAAATTCCATTGCTGGACTTTTGTTGATTATTAGTTCAACAAATAAAATTTTAAATCCCTCTAAAACTTTTCTTGTCACTAATTAATAATTAAAAAATTTATCTCTACAAACAAAATATTTTCCTCAAATAATAAAATAAATCATTTAATTATAAAAGCACTAATATTTTTATATATAATTAATTAATTAAAACAATTATTAATACTAACCTAAATGATTATAAAAAAAATACTAAACAAATAAACATATCAGTAGAAAAATCCAAAGTATTACTATATAAATATAAATACAAATATGGATAAAAATATAGATATAAATATATCTATAAATATAAATAGATATATATGAATGTGGGTGTAGATGTATAAAATTTTATCCATATCTTAATAGTTATACATAATCGGCATCACTTTTTTTTTTTTTATCCAAGTCAACATCATTGTCTAAGAGTTACTCTATAAATTATCTTTATCCTTTTATTTTTATAAAATTGTTATATAAATTTATTATTAATATCATTTTCTTAACTAAAGTGTTTTTTATTAAAAGTAATTTAACACAAAATCAATCTTTTAAAATTGAGTTGAACAAAATTGAAGGGTGAAATAAAAAAAGTTACCGTACATCCTTCATTTGAAAACTGCAGGGGATCCTATCTTGGGTAGGGACATAGCAACTTCTCACTCCGCATCCCCGTTCCCAATAAGAACCGGCCACGTCAGCATACATCAGACTCTCTGGAAAATGCGCCCAACTCAGGGGCAAATACGTCATTCCGGCACCCCTGACGTGAACCAGATTACCTCAAAACCGTGACGCACCCGTCCCCTCCGTTCTCCGCCCAACGCAGCACCACCACAAAATCAAAACCAAAATTCAGAATCCAAATCCCTCAGATTCGCAAGACCCCTTTCCCTCGTCGCATGAGCTCGCGGTTCCGGTAGGCATGGCGGGAGCGTTGTCGCTGCCGACGAGTTCGAAGTCGGTGACGCAGACGGTGAACGGCTCGCACCGGTTCGTGATCCAGGGGTACTCGCTGGCGAAGGGGATGGGAGTGGGGAAGCACATTGCGAGCGATTTGTTCAGCGTCGGAGGGTACCACTGGGCGATCTACTTCTACCCCGACGGCAAGAACCCCGAGGACAATTCCACTTACGTCTCCGTCTTCATCGCCTTGGCCAGCGAAGGCACCGACGTCAGGGCGCTCTTCGAACTCACGCTCCTCGACCAGAGCGGCCAGGGGAAGCACAAGGTTCACAGCCATTTCGATCGCTCCCTCGAGAGCGGCCCCTACACGCTCAAGTATAAGGGTAGCATGTGGTAGGGTTTATGCTTCCATGATGAATTGCTCATGCTCAATATCATTATATCATATCATGTGTTTTCAGTGTTTGTAGTTTTCATGATCCTTATTCTATCGTGGTTTCTTTATATCAAGAGAATTTCGGAATTTCTTGTGAGTTTTTGCTTATGCATGTACCATGAAATTGTCATTGTTATGTGCATCAGTTTGCTAAAATTTCATTTGATTTTTAATTTTAAGAGATGATGCCATAGTTTATACTTTTTTGTTTGAGCAAAAATCACACTATATTTCTTCAGGTTTCTTGAGATTGTGCATGATTATATGTTTTTTTTTTAATGTTTACACTTTACAGTAACCTCTTATAGTAAGGGTACACGATGAATTTGTATCCCCGGTACTGGAATTTTCTTTTAGATGAGAGATATCCACAAAGTTGGAAAATGGTTAAATAAATTTCTCGTACTTATTTTATGTGTATATCTCTGCTACCGGAAAGTTCCTGTACTGGATAGGATACACACTCGGACACGATGTAGTGTGTTTTTTGGGTGACAATGGGTGTTACTGTAGTGTAGGGGAGATGTTGGTGTAATGTTTTTTCAAACAATTAAGGAGGGGTATTGAGGAAAATTTTGATGAAATCTTGGGTGGTGTTAGTATAATTTGCTCTCTTTTTTATCAATCATGCTTGATCATGTCCTTGAAAATAGATCATCAAAAACAAAATGCAGGTCAGATAGCTGGCTTGTTCTCAAGTTTATTCACGGTGATTGATGTGTTGTTCAAAAGGAAAAAAGTCATCTTTCTTTTGAGGGGTTCTTGATGTGTTACTATGTTGATTTCTGTTCCTGGTTATCTCTACAAGGCTCTCGTTATATAGATGCTAGATCAATCTTAAAATATGTTGTTGTGATGCAATACGTGAAGTGTTGATCTCTTTCATGTGCTTTTGTAGGGGGTACAAGCGGTTTTTCAGACGGTCTATACTTGAAAGCTCTGATTTCCTCAAGAATGATTGTTTGAAAATAAACTGTACAGTTGGAGTTGTGGTTTCAGCAATTGATTGTCCACAACGTAACTCTATTAACATCCCGGAAACTGACATTGGATCACAATTTGGCACACTATTGGACAATATGGAAGGTTCGGATGTTACTTTTGATGTAGCTGGGGAGAAGTTCCCTGCTCATAAGTTGGTGTTGGCTGCTAGATCCCCAGAATTTCGATCTAAATTTTTTGGTGGTTTAGTTGAGGAAAAGAACGAGATTATTGTTACAGATTTAGAACCAAAGGTTTTTAAGGTAAAAACTATTTCTTTTCTATTTTCCTTCCCTGTTAGCATTAAGCTTGGTGAGGATTTATTCTGTTATTGTGTATTTTTGTGCTTGTTTTTCTCAGATTTTTTTCTTAATAGTAAAAAGATCTTATAGGAGTTAAGAAGTGTAGAACAATTAGGGAGGATGGATATCCTGATTCTTCCTCTTACTTTTACAGGCCATGCTGCACTTTATCTACAGGGATACTCTTACAGAAGAGGTGGAAATGGGTTCATCAACCACAACTAACGATTTTCCAGTTTCCGAGACATTGACAGGAAAATTGTTAGCTGCAGCAGACAAGTATGGCTTGGGTAGGCTTAGATTGATGTGTGAATCTCGTCTTTGTAAGGACATTTCTGTGAATTCTGTAGCCAACATTTTAACCTTGGCTGATGATTGCCATGCTGCGGAGTTGAAAGCTGTTTGCCTTAAATTTGCTGCTCAAAATCTGGCAGGTATACCTAATTAGTATCTCTTGCACGTACCATTTGCTTAGTTAGCACTTAGCAGTGACAATAGAGCTAACAACGACTGTTTTTTCTGTATCATTTTTGTTGTTAACAAGTGAGTAAAAATGTAAAACAAAAATGAGTTCAGATACATGCATCCTCTGCTAACTAAACACTGCTGTCTGACATACACAACTAGATACCAAGCAGAAAATTTAGATCGGATAGTCCAAAAGAAAACTTGCCCATCTAACCATGTAATTATGAGATTATTGAATTCATGAGACAGCTAATTCCATGGATGATTTTGATGTATATTCCCATATGGAGTGTTTATTGATTCTGCTTCACATACACCAAATTCAAATCAGTAGGAGTAACTGATAGTAGCAATATCACCATTCTAATGCCAACATGCACTCAGAATATTGAATACTTCTGACACAAGTAAATTGGCATAGGTTCTTTAGGATTTAATTTAGATTTGTAAGAAGTTTTACTCTATCATTGAACTATATGATTGCACCTGGTTAAAAAACAGTTCAAAACTTCTACTGGATGTAAAAAAAAAAAAGAAGCTTAGTTACTATAATGATGCCCCACTATCTTATTTAGAGATTTCTATTGGCAGTTGATAAAGTTTAGAGTCATGTATGAATTATGCTCGTGTTTTCTAAATGTGTCTGCATTGTTGTCTTTCATGTATATACCTGACTACCTCTCACTGGTGTTGATTTCATCCTCACATCATGTGCAATGCTGTTGGATGATTATTTTGTGTCTTTCTCCTTTCATACCCCCCCCCCCCCCCCCAAAAAAAAAAAAAATTTTCAACCTTCTGTGTATTTTGACATTTATTTAGACTCAGAATTTTTGCCCTCTTTCGTTGCTTCCTTTTCCCTTCTCAATTATTTGAACTTTCTTTTTGTGCTTATATGTTTATTTATAAAGCATGGGCACTTTGAAAGTTCAACTGTACACCACTGGAAAAGAGAAATGATCGCACAATTTATCCTGGACATGCATGGCAGTGTTCTACAATTTTCTACATCATCCATATGGACCATATCTGACACTGATCTATTGCCAAGTTTTTAGTAATCAAGCTTCGTGTCTTTTCTGTGCCGCATAAATATAAATAGATACTTGCTTGGAAGGGTTTGTATTTATGTCTTTCTTTTTTCTTGTGTTGAATTTTTATAAAAAAATTGTAGATTATAGATTGGTTGTCCAAAAATTTGTCTCTGTTCTGTTTCAGTTGTTCTGATCATGCAATATTATATCTTTTGATACACAACAAAAGACGTGAAATAAAATTTACCAAGGGGTTAACTGCGGATTGCATAGGCGAACACTTAAAACAAAAATCTTAGGATTGTCGTAATGTTAATAAGGTTCAATTTAAATCTTTAGTTCAGATATAAATAATTGATGTTGCATTGTGTGTATATTATTTTGTACAAATACAAGGCATTTAACGAGGACATGATTTAGTATGGGATGTTGATTATCTTCGTAACTAATATTCTGAAATTTCTCTATCCTTTAGAAACGTAGCCGGCCATTCTCTATGTATATACACCAGTGGAGAACAAAATAAATAGTATGTTTGGTTTGGCGTTGAAGCCACCAAACATACCTAAACTAACGTTAAAAGTCCGAAGCTATTAGTTGTTGCTTTACTGTTAATGTGAATTTTGGAATCTATTTTACTAAAATTGAAGCTAAACGAAACCCACATGTAAAATTTTGACTTTTGAAATACAAAATTACAATAATGCTTTGCTTTACGTGCAAGCTCTTCTCATTCTTGATATGGTTATTTTTGCGTCTGGACTTGTAGCTGTCATGAGATCAGACGGATTTGAGCATATGAAAGAAAAATGCCCCTGGCTACAAGCAGAAATCTTGAAGACAATTGCGGGGTGTGAGGATGATAATTGCAGTGTAGTGGACAAAACTCAGAGTGTATGGGCCCAACTTTCAGATGGTGGTGACACGAATGGTAGGAGGGTCAGGCAGAGAATCTGATATCTATTGTCACACTGGTATCTCTGATTCTTTTGTAAAATGAAGGTGATCTCGCTGAAAAAATGGAGGATAAAAAAGAAAAAAGGCAAAGGAGAGGGAAAACCCTCTTCTGTCCACTTTTTCAACGTTTCAATGGAAAGTTCTTTAGAGAAAGCGGGTAGACTAGATGCTATGCAAGTTCTTTATGTAAGTGTCACCAGCTGTTGTATGATGTTAGTGCAGAGTGTCATAAAAAATGAGCTCATCTGCGGTTTTCTATTGACACTGACTATACTTTGGAAGTGGATATTTGGTTGCTGGACTTTATCTCTCCCATCTGCTGTCCTTTTCTGTACTCAGTTTAAAGCTAATATTTGTAGAAGTAGGTTCATTAGGATGGTTGTTATACATACCATGTACAAAATATTCATTTTGTAACAATTGTTTTTCATGGCACACCATACAAAGAGCAAGTGATTATGGTTGGCTGGTCTGTGTTGACGTTTGATGTTTCTGGATATATTATGTAGCCCAGCTAGAAAGGTTACCTCTTTTCTTAGATTAGAAAGGTGGTCCAAGGCCTTGCATGGAAAGGGCAATGTAGTATGAAATTATCTGTATTTTGGTAAAAAGGGAAGAAAAAAACGTAGGTAAAAATTAAAGTTAAGAAAGAATTCTAACGAAACTTCTTTGCATTTTTGTGGAGAAGAAAAGTGTCCCTTAATTCACCAACGTTTCTCTTCAATCCCTTGCATTTCCACTACACCAAACGGAGGTGAAAAATGTCCCTTGTCCCTTCTTCATCCTATTTATCAAGCGAAGTGTAACCTCGATGACACAATGTGTTTGTTTTTCAGTTAAACCCAACGAAACAAAAATTCACCAAATCACGCTTCCTTTTGTGTTTTTATCTTTAAAAGCGAAAATTCCGTGATTGAAATGGGAAACAATCACAACCATAACATTGTTCAAAGAGGGCAAATTGGCTTGGAGAGAATCAATATGGAGTAATTTCCTTTATGGTGTGTTTGGATGAAGAATTTATATAGGGTAATTCATTTATTTGAAGAATTTTAAATTTCTTGAGGTGAAATGCTTTGTTTGGATGAGAAATTTACAAAGAATTTGAAATTCAAGCATTTATGAAATTTCTTAAAATAGTAGAATTTCAAATTCTCTCAAAAATGGGAGAATTTGAAATTTCTGATATTTGTTTTTCTTATTTCACCTATATATTTTATCTTATCTATTTATTCTTTTAATTATTAGATATTTAAAAATATTTTTAAAATTATTAAATATTATCTTATATTAATTATTAAAATTATTAAATATTATTTAATATTAATTTTTAAAATTATTAAATATTTAAAAATGGATTAATATTTATTTTTATAAAATTTAATTTAAAAATCTCAACATATAAATATATTTTTAAAATTAATTTTACTATGATGGAATCAAATTATCATATTCAACCTAACAATTTAAAATTTAAGAAATTTGAATTGATTCATCCAAACAAAATATTTTAAGAATGATAGAAATTGAAATCAAAGTAATTCAAATACCAAGAATTTAAAATTCCTTGAATTTGTAAAATTTATCATCCAAACACACTATTATAGTGATAACAGATAATAGATAAAAATAGTTATCGTCGAATTTGAAATTAGCTGTCTTAGTACAACAAGAAATTTATAATTGAAATGTTCCATGTGACCATAAGTCAGCCAAAATTTATATACTCTTGCATATCAAAAATGACAAGTGAGAATTTTTAGGACCAGATTTTTTTATAAAAAAAACACACACACATTTAGTATTACTATTTTTATACAGGGAGTAAATACTAATTACATTCTTAACGTGAGCAAATGGTTAAAGATTTAGAAATGATTAAAGATTTAGAAATGATTAAAGATTTAGAGTTAACTAAGTAGCTGTGAATTGTGATTGGTGCTTTAAAAAAAATAGCTGTGATTAGAAATGACAAATAAACCCGTACCTGTCAGTAATACTCGAACCCGTCCCAACTTTGACGGGAAATACCCGCTTTAGCCAAGTACAGGTATGAGTATGGATAAAATTCAATAAATGAAATCAGGTACGGGTACGGGTATATACTTACTCGCCCCGTCCCCATCCCCGTTCCCATCCCAGTCCCTGGTTAAATACTCGTCCCCGATTTAATTATTTTAAAAAAATTAACATTTTGTTCTAAAATGTAAAGAGTCACGCTGAGCAAGAGCAACTCAAACACTTATTAGGGTTTCAATTTTCAAATACCATTCGACGACCAAGCACTCCAGCCAAGGAGCCACGGCACCAGCCACGGAGCCACCGCGCCAGCCACTCCAGCCTCCACTTTCTCCCTCCGAGCGGCTCCCTCAGCACGACTGGTACGTCTCTCTCGCTCAATCTTCTTTCTTCCTTCCCTCGCAGTCCACTCGCCGTCGCTCAATCAAAGTAGTAAGGCACGTAATAGCCTTTGTGGTGAGAGGTACTCCTCACAGCTGCTTGTCATTTCCGGCCATCTTTAAAAAGATAATAAGAGTTGATTCAGTGAAGTTATTTATTTTGATTTAAATTCAAAACAGGGAGAAACTAAGAGTGGAAATTCCCCTTTAATAAACCAGCAGAGTAGAGTAGCCAAACAAAGCAGTTTTATTAATTTTTACAAACTAGAAAGAGTAGCTTTTGAAAGAAAAAAACCTATTAGAAAAAGCAACATTGCTAGATTAATTTATTTTTTTAAAGCTTGTCAAATTACATCCCAAGAGAGCTCCAACTTGCAATCTATGAAGAAACTATTGGGCACTAGTTCTGTTCGGAGTGGTCAATTGTGGCACTGTCACACTGCCAATCTGCCACCAAGTTGCACAGCTTGCCCACCCTAAGTCCTGTTATGATGGAGAGGCCAGGAATTTCTGTTGATTCACACATAATTTCTGTTGGTTTAGTTCTGACAACACTGGGTGTGTAAAAAAAAATAATTCCAAACCGATCTGCTTCAGATTATAAAATCAAATCAGTTTCAAGCAATCCAATTTAAAATATCTAACCTGTTTTTTTTTGAAAAACTAAATCAATCCACATTACTTAAAATGGTTCAGTTTAAACTACCAAAACTTGTTTTCTGCTCCCTTATCTGTTGTAGGTCTGATTCACACATTTATGCTTTTTCCCCGGATGTTGTGTACATCACAGTTACCAGCCCACTAATTTCTATCTCATGATTTCATTCTTTCCCCCTCCCCCCTCTATTAATTCCATCATTTTACTATAGTTTACCTAATTCTCTGTATCACTGAGAGACCTTTTGCGATGAGAATTCAAGAGTGGAAATTCCTCTTTTACTAGCTGTGATCGGATAATTTAACTTGTAAATTATGCTTAAGCAATAATCCTCTCTAAGTTTCAATATTATTGCTGCTTTCTAGATAATGTTAGGCTGTCTCCTCATTATATATATATATATATATATATATATATATATATATATATATATATATATATATATATATATAATTTATGAACATGCTCAACACAATATCTTAAAGTTTAAAACTAACAATTAATTTGCATTCAAAGGATGTTGTTTATACTAGACAACTATTATTTTAACAATGCGAAAATTGACCCTAGAAGTACAAGATAGACTCCACTGTACCAGAATGAGCCTTATAATTGCTTGATCAAGTGAGAATTTTTAGCACCAGATTTTTTTATTAAAAAAAAAAACACACACACACACATTTAGTATTACTCAAAATTTATAGAACCTTGTGAAATAACGTAAGATTTATTTCTTATATAATGAGTTTTATTCGTAACACTACAACTCTACAAGTTAGCTAGTATATAAGAAAGAGATAGAAAATGCGGTGGCTTATTGTTAAAAATTCTATTGACAAATAGCCTTATATCTATAAACCTATTTTTCTAAACAAACTTTATGCGAGTTTTTCCCTTCTTCTTAAAAGAACAAGCATATAATGAGACGAGACTTTGAAGCTTGTTTTTTTATCAATAAAAATAATTACAATAACAATAACAATGTTTTAATGTAAAATCTTATGTTTCTCAAATCTTTTTACTATTAAATTGATCTTAATAATTTGCTTTCGAGTAGTCTAATTTTAAGCTTGAAACTCTTTCATCTTATGAATTTTAGTTTTAAGCTCACATAAACTTTCAAAGAGAATTTTAGTTTAGTTATACCAATCAAACACGAAATAATAGAAATGAAATTCATATAATTCTATATGTCTTAGAAGAAAAAAATTTAGTCACCAATTTTTAAAAAAATGCGTTAATGTATTATTAATATTTCTATAAATTAAATTCAAAAGAAAATGCAATTTTCGCGATAAAGTTAATTACAAAACAGCATGAATTTTGATGCAAGTAAATCTTGTAAAAATATCAACTTTTACTGCAACCATTATGTGTTGTTATTAATTTTTTAATTGATACAAAAATTCTTACTTTTTATATAAATATATTTGTACCAGATAACTTGATTGTAAATTGAATATCTTTTCATTTGTTTTCTTATACGAATTTTTCTTTGGAGTCAATCTTGTATGAGACATTGCTCGATACTTGACTTGACTGGAATTTGAACTTGGGTTCATTTATTTTATAAGGAATTATCTCTTTACATTAGATTTATTTTTAATTAATTGTTCTTAAGCTCCATTAGATGTATTAACCCTTCCTCATATCCTTCCCCATTGCACTCATCTAATTCTGTTTGTTCCAAATCCGTAAATGCTTCCAAAAGCTTTTCAACGGTGGAGATATGCCTAACTTGCAACAACATATAAGCCATTCTCATCATTTGAGTTACCCTAGAATACGGATATAAAACAAGATTACCCTGAAGAAATACGGATCTAAAACAAACTCCACTCACGGATATCCAAAAAAAAAAAAAAAAAAAGTTCATACGTAAAATAATAATATTATAAATGAATATTTTTAAGGTTAAAATATTTTGTTGAATATTTTTAAGGTATTTTTTTTTCCAATAAATACTCATAGGTACTAACGATATAGGTGAATATCGAAAAAATATACAAATATTGACTTAACATATATTCATACAAATGTGAAAAAAAATGCATGATAAATACTGCATAATGGGGGCTGCCGTACTTGCCCAACCTCATTTGCATCTCTATCCTAAATAAAAGCTTACAGTTTTGTTAAGGTACTAGATGCACAACGTTGTTATTGTCGTATCAAAATCATTCTCTTTGAACCGTATTCTTTTTATGTTTTAAGCTCTCTCTCTTTTGTTCCAATTTTTTTTTAATGTTTTACACATTCAAGTAATGTTTTTTTCTTTCAAATATACCTATATTTGACATACTATTCCTACCAACTAATCTTACTCCACATATTCTAACATAAATATTTTTAAGGAGTTCACCGGAAACCCTAAACCTTAGACCCGAAAAGAAAGCAGCGATGGAGAACCACCAGGAGGAGGAGAACGGCGCGGCGAACGAAGCAGAGGCGCCGAAGGAGAAGCGGAAGGGGAAGCACGACAAGCCCAAGCCATGGGACGACGACCCCAACATCGACCACTGGAAAATCGACAAGTTCGACCCTTCCTGGAACGAAGGCGGCATGCTCGAAGTAAGCTCCTTCTCCACTCTCTTCCCTCAGTACCGCGAAAAGTACCTCCAAGAAGCATGGCCAATGGTCAAATCCTCTCTCAAACAATTCGGCGTCGCGTGCGAACTCAATTTGGTAATTACCTGACTCACTTCCCTTTCCCTCCCTCATTTTGTTTCAATCGTAAACCCTAATTTCACCTTCGTTCGCAGGTCGAGGGTTCCATGACCGTTTCAACCACCAGAAAGACTAGGGATCCCTATATCATCATCAAAGCTAGGGATCTCATCAAGCTTTTGTCACGGAGTGTTCCTGCTCCTCAGGTGTGTATATATATATTCAGAAAGAGTTCATGAATTCATTTTCGTTGTTTTGTTTAACTTATATGGACGGTTGGTTGTTGGTTTGGTTGTTTTCAGGCGATAAAAATACTCGACGATGAAATACAATGTGACATTATCAAAATCAGCGGCATGGTTCGCAATAAGGTATTCTCCAATCAGATTGGAGATGTTATACTGCGTGTTCTTCTTGCTTGCTGCCTCTGGCTTTTCTTAGATTGTTGGGTCTCAATTATCAATGCTTCTGCGAGTCCTGTATTTGGGTTGAGTGTCTGGATTTGAAAGGTTCGGGTTCATAATAGATTGATTATTTGTGCAAGAGGAATGCTAGTTTAGGGTACTTTATTTTAGAAGGACATGGGGCAGAGATGGTAAGAGAAGAGATAAAATATTTTGATAAGATTGTGATGTGATGGAAAGAGATGAAAAACATAAGAGTTGTGGAAAGTGTTGTGTGAATAATATGAGGAAAATGTTGCATGGATCACTCCTGTGCTAGTAAACATCTACAGTACGTTTGGAAAACAATCTATTGAAATGAATCACTAATCCATTGTTTTTGTTGTTTTCACCGATAAGCATGTATTAATGGTGGTCTAATCAGTTGCAATTTTGATCTATTTTTTATTTATTTAATCAATTAGATAAAAACTTTAATCAATTATTTAATTATTTTATTTAAAATTATTATTTTTTATTTTTTGTATTTCTCTCTTCCTTGTTTCTCTTAAACCAAAACACCCTTATTTTCACTCTCTTTCTCCCTTTTGTACTTCTCTCATCTTTATTTCTTACGCATTTCTTCCATCCTACCAAACACACCCTGAGTTAGAAAAGGAGGGAAAAATGTAGGTACGACTGGTTATATGATGTGATAGGAATACAAGTGATGGATGTTAACTAGGTGTTTGTAATATAAGGTGTCCATAACTCCATATATCATTATTGATAATATAATTGTGCATCCTCTGTTACAAACAGTCTTTGAACCCTATTTTATAGAATTGAAGAGATTCAGAACCTACAACTACAAATCTGAGCTGTCATAAAGTCCTCCCAAACAGACGTGCTTATAAGTTCTTTTTAATACTTTGGTCCGTATTTATTGTTTCTGGACATTGGTGTTGAGTGGTCAACTGCAAAAATGCTATAGCTGGATGGCCAGTTTGCTATGATTATAATATATACACACACGCACATGTATGATTGCTCAAACATTAAAAAAAAAAAACAATTAATGACATTCATAATTAATAGTCAGAAATAGTCTAAATAAACAAATAACCACTCAGTCTAAGGCAAAATTAGAAAGGCAATAATAACAAAAGCCGAACAATGAATATGCTGGAGAACACTGACAGGCAGTGTTGGTGCTTTTGAGTGAATCATTTATGGACTTTTACCCTTCCACTATAACTGCTGCAATGTAGAAACACAGCGCATGGTAGAGGCCACCTGATGTGAGGCAACTATGCTGTAGTGCTGCTACTGTGTGCGATTGTCTCCTGTGAATGTGATTATAACTTTTAGGATTACCATGCTCTTGTAACCTGTAACCCGACTTGAGTAATAAAAATACAATTTCATGCTATTTTTGTTTTGCTTTACTGAATCCCCCAAGTTCTCTCCCAAAATTGTCAAAAACAGCACCTCAGACTAATTTGAACCAAGCACACACGAATCTTCCCATTGCAATGAAATTCCTTTACCACTTTCAGGATACCTTCCTTATTAGCATTCCAGAAACACTGAAACCAATTGGCCATGGAAGTTATTCTCCCCCTTATCCATGCTTCAAACAGCTCATTGGTTTTTGTTTTCTACCATATAATTTTTGTATTTGTTTAATATTGTTCTCAACTTAAGCATTTCAAAGAAATTATTCTAATGGTAGGGATTTCCCTTGATTTTCTGACTGCAGGAACGATTTGTAAAAAGAAGACAGCATCTTGTGGGTCCCAATTCTTCCACCTTGAAGGTATTATTTTGTGAAGATTTGGATTTTTCAGCAATGGGGATGAACCCTTTGTAGTTACTTTCTTGCTTTGGTATGGTGGTACTACATACATACCCACCATTTGTTAACTTCAACTTTATAACTCACTTTTCTACAACTACAATACTGGTGTGCAGGCTCTTGAAATACTCACTGGCTGCTACATTCTTGTCCAGGTAATTTTTACTGTTGCTTCATAGTTCAGAATGTGAAAACTTTGCATTTACTTGCACTATGATATGAGTGTAGTCTAGAATGAAGTGATTTCTTTTTAATGTTACATGCAATTCCACAGGGAAACACAGTTGCTGCTATGGGTTCATTCAAAGGCTTGAAACAAGTCAGAAGAATTGTCGAAGAATGCATGTTGAATAAAATGCATCCTGTGTACAACATTAAGGTTAATTAATTTGTATTTTATCCAACTTACTTTTATGGTATAGATTTCGTGTGTAGAAAAATGTCTCATTTCTCCTTTTCACTTAGTCAGGTTCTTATGATGAAGAAGGAACTTGAAAAGGATCCAATGCTTGCCCAAGAGAACTGGGATAGGTTCCTTCCAAAATTCAAGAAGTATGCCTTTTAATTATTTGATAATTTGTATATACAAAGTACTCTCTCCCTGCTTCAGTTTAATTGACGCTTCAAATCTTTTTATAGGAAAAATGTTAAGCAAAAGAAGGTTAACACTAAACAGAAGAAACCATACACTCCTTTCCCTCCACCTCAACAGCCCAGTAAGGTGAGACAACCTCTAATATCTCTGGATTTTTTTGTGATTTCTTCCACTAATATATAGAGTCTCAGTCTCCTCTACTCATTTTCCCAACAACTACAACATAAAGAATTGGCTAGAAAATAGCGTCTGGGTGATTAACAAATGGATGCTTAAATTCCTTTTTGTTTAATACCTGATGTTTCTCAAAGAAGAATTACATTTCAATAGTTCTCAAGAACACAATTATCTTTTCTGCTTCTGCATTAATGTAGGACCCTATGAGCCCACCTGCATTTTCTACTTATCTGGATCTGTTATGATTAGTGTTTAACTCTTTACCAATTGCTATTGATTGTTAAAGTTAAGAGCCTAGCATTTTGTCTGTAACTGACATTACGAGGATTCCACTTTAACTTGTGCTCATATCAATAAAGGCAATAGGCATAGGTGATTATGAAACATGATTGAGATTCAATTTTGATGTTTATCTTCAGGAATTGATATGGTTGCCATGTGGGTATATTAGTTATGTTTTTATGGGTTTGTATCGTAACAAAGTCCTCAGACTTTGCTCTAGTGTGCATTATCTTCGAGCAATTTATGAATATATGAACTCTTCTGGACCTTTAAATGAGAATGACAACCCAAATTCCACAACGACTTTCTGGTATGCTTATATGGCCTTTTTATTTTGTTTGCCCCGGGCAGGAGTTTGTGTATATCCCCAAGTTTTTGAAACACCGTGTTCTGATATTTTGGTTGTTAATTTATCAAACAAATTTTAAGGTGTCTTTGGTGATTTATGACATTTCAGATTGACATACAATTAGAAACTGGAGAATACTTTTTGAGTAACAAAAGGAAATCGGCGAAGATATGGCAAGAGAAGCAGGAGAAGCAGGCCGAAAAAACTGCTGAAAACAAAAGAAAAAGAGAAGAGGCCTTTATCCCACCCAAGGTTTATATCAATCTTTCTTTTGCAATTTTCTCAACTATTAATAATTTATGACGTGCATATTATTTTATAGTTTTCTTCATGGTGTGTTGTAAAACTTCACTCTTTTTAGGAGCCTGCAAACCTGGCGGATAAATCTGAGGACACTAACAATAATGTTGCTGACATGGCAAATTCTTTAAAGGTAATAAGTTTCTACCGGAATTTTATTAGGACTTTCTTTTTTGGCTTGTCCAGTTAAAATTGTAAACTTGGTGTTTTCTCTTAAATAAATCATCTCACTTGGATTCAAAATGGCTCGTCCGCAGAAAAAAGCTAAGAAGTTTGGGAAGGGTAAATCTGAAGAAAATATAAATGCGGAGACATATATTATAGGATCATCAGAACAAGCATCGGGAAGGAAATCTAAAAAGCAAAAGTCTTAGCACAATCTTCATTTTGGAGATGGAAGATGAGCATGATCTTTTGTAACCAATGTCTTTGCAGGAACAGTTTTGACACTAATGAATGAGGCTTTGTTGTTCTTTCCATTTGTCATGGAGATGAGATGAGTGCGTGGCATCGGGTATCTTAGTAGTACTTGCTAATAGACTGTAACATGTACATTTCTGTTACTCAAAAAAACATTGCCCGACACACACTTACACAAAACCATTGGCTTCATGAGTTGATGCAATCTAAGGGTCTTACTATTTATTTTATTTTTTTTAAGAAACAAGGATATGAAAATATAATCAATATTTATGTTAAACGATATCATTTATCCTGTGATTAATATGTATGTGCACGTGTCTTAATTTTTTAAATATATAGCTAAATACCACTTTGTAAATTTGTGATGATGAGGAAGAAAAAGAAACTTTGCAGATTGGATCTAATGAAAATAATTAAAAAAATTAGTTTATGAAATAATGGAGTTTTAAATGAGTTTATTCTTCATAAACGCTTATGTATGACCTTTAACTATAATCATATTAAATATAATTTTTTTTGAAGCAAATATAACAAAACTTGTCAATATTATTTTTTAAATAAAAAACTTAAAAATTTTATCATAAAAAGACAATTTATGATTAAATGATTGTATAAAAATATTTTACACTGTTAATATGTTTTAATTTACACTTATTTTAATTTAGTTAAACCGCATAAAAAAAATACACTTTAGATTAATTGAATCATATAATTTGTCTTCGAAACTGATGGAGGTTGAATTCATAATTATATTATATAGCAAAAACTAATATATTTGCACATCAATATCATTATTATTTTGACCAGGTTTTATCCGTAAATATTCGCATGGACAACTTTTTAATCATCTTTACTCAACTCTTACAAATTTGGTTGACAATTATTTTTTCATCATATTTTTATTGCCAGTAAATTAATGTTATATAAAATAGTTTTAATGTCTATCAATCTATATTTTCTTATATCCTAAAACTTAACAGCTTTTTCCTATAAAATGTAAGGTTGAGAAATATACTGGTATCTACACACACAGAGTTTCATTAATAAAATTGGAAAAATATCATATCTTTATATATGTGAAATTTTGATATTTTAGAAACAAGTAATATATATATATATATATATATATATATATATATATATATATATATTATGATGGTGCAATAAAATATTAATTATATTAAATAATAACTATTGAAAGTTTTATAATATATTAAAATTAAAAGTTTTCACTTAAAAAAATCCATTAAGAGTGATATTTAGGACCTAGAAATGTTTATATTCAATTGTAACTGATATATACATTAAATGTGGATGATAATTATTTCATTTAGTTGAATCAATTTTAATGTTTAATTTTATTTTTATTTTACAATTTTATTTTTATAATCCTTTCGATTCTTATTTCATCTTTTAAATTAGACGAAAAATCTTCTTTTTTTTCGTATCAATTAATTAGACTCTGTTTCTTCTCTCTCTCCTCCTTCATTCCTTTAGCCTAAATATTAAGATTAACATTCTAAAGTTCTTTACTATTTTAAGGTAAAGTAAACCCTAAACTTCAAAATTTAAAGAGTGCAAATATAACAGTTATGTAAGAAAAATAAATATATAATTTTTTTATCAGTTGACCCCCTAAATAAAGTGATTAGCGATATTATTTATGTTTTCTTTTCATCCTTTAAAAAAAATGTTTCCTTTCCATGGTTTTTTGCTTTTTTTCTTTCTTTCTTTTCTTTCTATGATTTACAATTTTGCATATATATATTTTTATCATGATTATTTTGCATATATTTATAATTTTTATGTTTTGCAAATCTTTGCATTAGTAAAGAAAATAAATCATTCAAATAAAAAATTATATTCTTCACGCACATGTTTAAATCTTAATTATATTATTCTGCCCGCCCATAAATCGGTGCATGGCACACGCACAATTACTGTTTCATGTTAAATGATAAACTATGGGTTTTCCAATAAAATTAACTGTTCAGGAATTTTCATAGAATTTTCTTCAACTTCTTCTTCTTTCCTTTCGAATAATATAATAGATTATTTTTAAAAAATTATATTTTTTAAAAGAACTACTCAGACCAGTTTAATAAGGAGGAGTTGAAATAATATAGGATCTATATTTAAATTTTGTTGTTATCATTATAATTTTTAGATATATAAAAAAAAATTACAATAAAAAATCTTAAATTGATAATTATTTTAAAATTTTCTATACACATTATTTTTATTTTTCTCCAAATCTGAAATGCTTATAAAATAAATAACTTTTAAATTATTTTTCCAAGTTACAATTTTCCCTTACTTTTTTACTATCTCAAATTGTTTACTTTCAACTTTATCTTTACCAAAATCTCACTTTTTCTTCGTCTATTCTTATTCTTATCAAATATTATATCGTTAAATAAAAAACACACATATTTTGTTTAATTCTATAATTTTCTCTTCAATTTCAAAAGTCTTATCTCTTTGATTTATTCCTATATAATAAAATAAAATGCCCACTATTAAATTGTATGTCGTAATTTAAAAAAATGGTGATATTTTTATAAATATATAATTTTAGATAAATACTAAAAAAATATAATACATAAGAATTTTCCAAATTTATTCACGTTAAATTTTTATAGACATACATAACGGTGGATAAAAAGAAGACATACATAAAAAAAAATGAAGATCGGAAGAAAAGAACCACAATTAATTGACAAAAAAATTCACTCTAAATATATTAAGAGATTGAATCTGTAGAAAATATATTATAATCAAGATTGTAAAAAAGATACGCATAATCAAATTAAAAAAAAAAAAAATCTACAAAAGATTGAGTTTCTCCTTTAAATAATATATAAAGGTGTAGATACCTCGTCAAAGTGCAATACTTGGTTCCCAAGAAACAGCACAACATATATATAGCCCTTTTGAATTGTTTAAAAAAGTTGTCATGGAGTGGTGCGATCATTGTTGCAGGTTCTGTCAAACCAGAGTGGAAACCTTCATCCATGACTTTTCAGGCAAATATTGCAGGTATAATAGTAATACTAGTGTTACTCATATTTTCTTCTCTCTTATTTTCTGGGAAAAATATTATATTTTCACGCCATTAATTAATTCTTCCTATTGATTTATAATGTTCTATTTGCAGCTGCTGCTCCATGTGTGGGAAGATTTTATTAGACTTGAGTACCCCACTCCAGGTCATATTTCCAAACAAAGGGGTAAATAGGAAATCTAGAGGAATAAAGAAAAGAAGAATGAATAATGCAAAAGTTGAGAAAAAATATTGTGTAAGTGTTCTGTTTTTCCCTTAATTTTTGTTCCTTTTTGGTCAATTAAGATATTGCAAATAACTTGCTATGTAAATATAAATCTAAATTATGCTTTTTGTGTGTGTTTAGTTTCATACATTTTTTGTAACCTTAAAGTGCACCTTCAAAATTATCTAAATTATGCAATCCTTATTGCAGGGTGCAGCTTCTAAGGGTCCTTACCCCTCTGATCAAGGAAGTAAAGCATCTCACAAATTCTGATACCATTCAAGTTTCTGATAATTGTTGAAGAATCGTAGTTCAGTGTTGCTTAGTGTGCTGTAGATTGAATATCTTGTTTGACATTATTTTGATTGAGGTGATTGCTCTTGAAAAAAACTGATAGAAGAGTTGCAATTAATTTTGTCAACTTAAGCTGACATTTTTTATTACTATTATTGTTGCTCTCATCTCAGTTAATGCAGTTGTTCATGTAAATATACATTCCAATTGATATATTTCTTTAACAAATTTACATTTAGGATTTAGAGTTGCAATTGATATCTCCTATCAATATAAATATACAAGAATGCATGTGTGAGAACATCCATTTCGTAAACCATCTTCTGTTATGGTGAAAAGTTTGTCTGTACAAAGTAGTCTTTCATTTGTATTGTTTGTTTTGATCCAAGTTTTGACACACTGTGTTCTTCTATTTGATATTTTGTTTGTTAAATTGAGAAATAATGTTGTCCTTGATGACTTATGTTAAGTGTCCTTGGTGATTAATTCATGCGATATTTCATTTTAACATACAACTAAAAACTGGGAAATATAAATGTGGAGGACACGTGTTAAAGGATTATTAGAACAAGCATCAAGAAGCAAATTATTGAATTAGGAGTTAGGATGATCTTAATTTCAGATATGTAAGGCATGTGAATAACATTTGCACTACCATACAAAACTTTGTTGCTCATTCTATTTGTCAAAGTGATGGGTTCATGGCTTTTTGTCTCCCACTAGTTTTGGACAATTAGACTGTGACATGTGCACTTATGGTCCTTATACATTGATGTATTCCTTTTCAAAAGCATTGCCAGACACTTTATAATTTGACTTCATAAATTATAGACACTATTACTACTTTTAAATTTAACTTTATTTGACTCATTTTCTAATTTAGTCTATTCCCTGAAATGGAAAAAGAAAAAGGAAAAGAAATATATAGGGGAAAGTATTAAATCAAGTTTGAAGAGAAGGGTACTTTTCTTTGCTTCCCAAGATGACTTGTGAGGATGCCGACATAAAAATGTCCCTTTAAAATAAAACTAAAAAAACCCTGCTTGTTAAAAAAATATAATTATGTATTAAGTCACTTACATAATAGCATCCTTTTAATATTATTAGAATTGGAAATGAGTGAAATTGAATTGAGTTTGATCAATTTAATATTTGGCTTAGTTTGGAGTTTCACTTAAATTTAATATGTATCTTTTTTTTTAATCAAATTATACGCTCAATTCAAGTTTACTAATAATTTGATCCAATTTGTTAATTTAAATTACATGAATCAAGATTCAAATTTTTTAATCTTATTATACATTTTAAAATCTGAATTTATTAATAAATTTTACATAAAATGATCGTTTAATTTTTTGGAAAAATAAAACATAATATATTTTATTAGTTTTGCAAAGTTAGAAGATATAACTTTAAAGAAACATAATTACAAACAAATTCTATATAAGTAAAAACTATTTCATCTTGCATAAAATAATAAATTAAAAAAAAAAAACTCAATCCATAACCATGACAGTCTAGTGTCTACAATTTTTCTAATGATTATTTGCTTATAACTAGATTTTGAGTGTTCTTTCAAATTTCAATAAGTTGAAATTAAATAAAAAATTAATTATAAATATTATATATATATATATGTGAAATTAATTTATGAACTAAATAACTAATTAAATTATACGCAATTCAAATTTTATTTATTTATTTATCAAAGTTAAGTTTTAATTTAAGTTTAACTTATTTAGTTTATAAACAAAATTCAACTAATAAATTATTAAATTAAATTTCAAATTATTTTTGAGTAAGTTAATTTCACACTAACTCTTAAATACTATTGTTACATTTGTCGAGCAGAACAACGTTTTTTTCCTTTTTCATAGAAATAACATATATCTTTTATATTAAGCAATCCTACTTGCACTTTCAAAAAAAGGTAATCCTACTTGGTCATGTTGACAAAATTTCCTTTATGAGTGTTTAATGCCTTAAACAATGTTATTGGAGCAAGCAATTTGACTTCAACGTTAAGTTAAAATTATATTATACTACTTAAACGTTTAGTTATCCTACTTAGTGTAAAATATATTTACTTTTCATTTGTATAATACAATTAAAATTATATATTTTAAATTTGTAAAATTTAAACAATTAAATTGAAGCTAATGTTTTTAAAAAATTATATGAGATTTTAAAGAATAGGTAATTTTGTTATTTAAATATAATTTATATAATTTTTTATTAGTTTATGTCAAATACAAGAAATATAATATAATATTATCTAGTTTATTAAATAATATGTACCAAATATTAAATACAATTAAGGTTTAGTGTGTTCTTATCATATCATATTTTTTTCTTATATCATAAAACAAATAAAAAAATATATAATTTATCAACCAAATAAGATAAGAGACGAATAAGACTATCATTTATTATTCACGCAAAAACAATTCATTATAACATGATATCACAAGAAACTGAATATCATGGAGGAAGAGAGGATAGGATAACTTCAATCTTCACCTTTCCCATTTTCCATATATATACTATGTTGTATATTATATTATAGTATCTATATAATTTAATATGTTATGCATTATATATAATAGAAAATATATATTAATTTTTTTATATAATATATGTAGCAATATATATTATAAAATTTGTATTATGCATTTTATCTTACATATAGTTATAATAATTTTGACATATAAATTTAAAGTATATTATTAATTAAAATAGTAAAAATAAATAATTATTATACAAATAAATGTTTTAAAAAAACTATTTAAATAATGATTATAATTTTAAAATATTGTAAAACATTTGTTGGAAGAAGCTAAACCCTAAAATGAATTTTAGTATCTCGGAAGATTATTGAATTAGTCATTCACTGTTAGTTAAGGGATCCTTTTGTTTCAAAAAAGTGCCTAAATAGACGTTTTTAAGAAATAAGCTATGATCAAGAGATGACACCCTAATAAACAAACATGTTACAAGTGCAATGGTATATTATGAAATCTATATATGCTTAGTCAAAGGTTTAGATGTTTATATACCTTATTTATGGCACTTTGAAACTGCTTATTAATGGCACTTTGAAACTGAACGCAATTGTTGTGATGGAGTATTGGTGCAGTCATTGTTGCAGGCTTTGCCCTACCAGATTCGAAACCATCTATGATGACATTTCCGTCGATTCTTGCTGGTAAACTATCTTCTCTTTTCTTTTCTTAAATATAAACAATCCAAATAGGTTTCTTAGAATATCCAAAAGAGTTGAGACAATGGGGAAAATAATGGGAATTCATTGTTAATTAGATTCTAGACTTTTCATGCCATTCATTGGTCCTACCTATATTCAAATTTCAAATTTTCATTTTTCTATTTACAGCGTTTGTACTTTATGTGGAAAGGTTCTATTAGACTTGAATGAGTCGCTCCAAGTAGTTTTTCCAAATAAGAAAATAAATAAAAGTTCTGGAAGAAAGATGGGGAGAAATATGAAGAAAGGTGTACAAGCTCAGAAAAAAGAATGCGTAAGTGCTTCGATTTGTCCTATGTTTTGTCACTAGATTTATCGTACGTAATATAGTAGCTGAATTGGTCATATTGTCAATTTGTCATAACGTGGCATGTAGATCTAAATTATATGCACTGTTCTGTATTTAGTTTTCTAAGGTTTTGTGACTTCAGGATGCACCGTAGAGATGTCTTTCATCTGATTATTTTTCATTAATATATTGCTTCATCTATTTGGGCCATGATCAAGGGAACCTTATGATTTCGAATCTGAATTCGTATATACATAGCAACAAATGAACCATGATTTCACCTTATTCATTAAAAAATTAGATCAATTGCAGCCTTGATCTTTGATATTATCAACGTTAATTTATATTGTGTTTGGTTTGATTGTAAAAACCTATGATAAGTACAATATTATAGTGGGTTTTAAGTATAATTTTTTTTATATGTAATTAATGTTATTCTCCAATTAGAATTCACATAATTTTAACTCCATAGGATGTATAAATGTGTATTAATAAAATCGATAAAATACATTATATTTTCACATTTATACTAGAATAAACAACTGTACCACGCAGGAAAAAATTGGTCAGCTGAATTTTGTGTTGTTGTATGTGAACTCATGTTTTCTTGCCTCTACTCTCTGATTTTTGTTCAATTCAGTTCTTAATTAAACTGAGTTATTTATCCTTTGTTTTTTGTATTCAGATAAGTCGTTTACAGTAATTGTGTAATTGACAATATGTTGCTTGTGTGGACACTTTGTACAGGATACGAGTCAGACTTCTGAAAATTTTGAAGAGGCATAGTTCTGTGTCTTAAGATTTACTATCTTGATTTTTTTGAGATGACTCTTCCTAATAAAGCTACAAACTCTGCCATTCATTTTTATCTACAATAATTACTATTTTACTCCCATGTTATCTAGGATTGTGGATAAAGAATGTTTTGTGATTTATTTCTTCATATATACTTGTTATATATATGGATAAGCCTCTTATCATTGATGCATAGTAAGAAACATAAATTAAAGTTATATTAAATATGATTAAGTAATCAGAGCTAATTAAGTAGATAGTGAGCATATATAAACATCAGTTAAAATGGACAAAATGGCTAGAACAAATCAAAGAAATTGAACTTAACTACTTAAGGTTGGCATTCAGCAGTGTATGTGTAAAATATAATTTAAAACTATAGATAAGATCATATTATATAACTTTAATTGATAACCATGGATTGACTCATAATGAAAGCAACAAATCGAGGCCTTTTTGAATGGTTAATTTCGTTTATCATTAATGAATCTGCATGTGTTTGAATGTGAGTCAAAGGTCCAAGTTTCACTCTATATTCACATCAAAGATTATGCCTTGCATAAAAGATTGACAATAGTATTGAGAAAAATACAAGTCTCACATCAATTAGAGATTAGGTAATTATTTTGTATATAAGTGAAAAGTAACTTTTACCTTACAAGCCGATTTTATAAGATTGAGTTAGGTTCAAATTCACTATTCTAAGATAAAAATTACTGGCTAAGCAAAAAAAATTGTCTGGCTAAACAGAAGAAACTAAAAGTGAACTACATTTTGATAAAGCTTACAATATAGAAAATAATTTGGCCTGTTTATGCGGAGATAAAATAAATAAATGAAAGTTCTATGTATTGATTATACTTAATTATTAGAGCATGTATGATTTTAGCTGTCATTTTTTTTTTCTAGTTACAATGAACACAACAGTTTTAATTTAAGATCTTATACAAATTCTTACAATAAACACGACAAAGTTTTAACTTAGGAGATTGTGCAAAGCCATTTTCCCCTCCTCTTTACATGTGAATTCCAAGAAGATTTGGCCATAGAATGCAAAGGACTAGAATACTGTTATAATTCCTTAGAGCTAGCCTGAAACAATAGATCACCAGAAGCAAGAGAAATTATTAGATAATTAACCATTACATAATATGTATTTAAGTTGGTCAAGTTTTTTTTAAAAAATTATTTACACTTTGTATATGTTATGAAAAAAATAATTAGGATTTATGTGACTTAGAACTACCTAATAATTTCTTTAGGAAGTAGGAAATTCATTCATGTTTATTGCTAAGGTTATCTGAATTTTTTGCAACCTATCATGAGTTTTGAGAGCCCAATAAATTGGCTGATTTCCATGCAAGTCATGCTGTCAATGCCTATGATTTTTATTTATTTTTTTGGTTTTGGACCCTTACCTTAATTAAGGACTTTTTTTTAGATCGGTTTTATTTATTTATTTATTTATGATTGAAAGGGGATTGCATTATAACAACAACTCAGGTCCTTATATAAGTCGGAAAATACTTTACTGTAATGGCACTTCTAAATTTATAAATTAATCACAGCAAGAAAAAATTGAACAATCCTAAAATTAATTCGTATCCCACGCAAACTAAAAAACCATATTAAAGGTATTGTGATGTTTATATATATAATTAACTTTGTTAGTGATTAAGTTAAAGTAAAGAATGCTTCTCACCTTTTTAATTTTAAATGACAAAGTCATAAATTAAGGTATTGTGATTTTGATATATAGAGTAATTATCTCTTATTACGAGAGATAAAATTAAATAATTTTTAAATTATAAATATAAATAATTAATAATTAAAATCAAAAATTCAATTGTAAATATCTTTTATGACTACATATTATTATTGTTATTTTTATCATCATTATTATTGTTATAATCATTATTGTTAATTACTATCTTTTAAATAAAAAATTCCCTAAGGAACTTCTTAAATTGCATGTGAGCAGTGAAAACACATGCTTTTGATAACATTGGAACTAAGTGCAGCTTGGTTTATTAGGATGTTAAGAGACATAACCTTGGTTCATTAAACCAGTAGAATAATGTTGCCTTTATTATCTGATAACCATTGTTAGGACAATATTTAGATCATCTCCACATATCAACCAATGTTCTTTCCTGTGCTGTGAAAACACATGAATTCCTTTTTTCCATATACCCAAACAACTGCAACCATATATTTGGGTTTTTTCCTAAAATCAATGAGGAGACCTCTAAATTGTAAAAGTAAGGCCGTGCATAAGGTTCTCCCTTTAGTCCCTCTAAAAAAAGTTATATTAATATTTATATATTTTTTTCAAATTTTTATAATTTAAAAGTCACTTTCTGTATTAAAAATTTTCTTTAAAAGATATGTAAATATAATTTTTTTTTCAAGATTTGATGACTTAAAATATTTTTATTCTTTTATCAAAATATATTATTATTAATTTTAAAAAATCTTACATTAAGATTTTCTTTAAACCTAATAATATGTTGGATCAACATATGTAAAAGTGCAAAATCAAGTGTCTTGATCTACATAAAATGGTGAGGAGAGAGTAGTGAAAGTAAAGAAATAGTGTAGAAATTTGAAATTTCAATTGTTTGGTAGCATTGCAATAAGGTCAAATAGAAATAGAAAAGGTGTACTCTTGTATAAATCAGCCAAAGAAACATAGTATCTTGCTCTAATGTGTAAATTTTATGAGCAAAAGTTACACTCTGCAAATATAAATTAGTCTTTAATTGTTTAACTTTGAGTTATTGCATAAACCATGTTTAAGAACAAAAAATAGTAAAGAAATTATATGTAGTGTAAATCAAAATTTTAAATTAATTATTTAATTTTAAATTAATTATTTAATTTTAAATTAATTATTTAATTTTAAATTAATTATTTAATTTTAAATTATTATTATTGTTGTTATTATCGTTGTAGTATTTCTATCTTTCCAAGTTTTTTAGCCTTGAATTTACTATTAATTTTTATAGTTTCACAAATGTGTAATTTTGTTCTTTCAAAAATTTATTTACAAATTTGACTTTCTTAATTTTCAAAATTAAGCAATGTTAATTTATCATTAACATGTTCCGCAAAGTTTGTGAGTTACACACAAGACAATTACTTAGTTGTTGGCTTCTATATAAAGAAGAACATTGTTTTTACTATATATATATATATATATTAGTTTTTTATTTCAATAAAAATTTATAATCTATTAAAATAAATTAATTTTAAATTTTCTAATAACTTTTTTCTACTAATTGCTTGTGGTATTACTTAGCGATGTCAACATTTTCTATTTGACATGTTAATAGTAGAATAATATTATTTAATTTTAAGAACTAGAAAGACTAAATTTATATAATAAAAAAAATTGTGGAACCAAATTTACATATTAACAAAACTACATTCACAAGGTTAGCTCACAAGTTGTGACCCGTTTTGATAACTTTAGTTAATATGTACTAATTTGTATTTATTAAATTACAAGTTCATCTAAAAATATACTAATAATATTATTAATATTAATTTATCAATAATATTATTAATGTTTTATTTTTGTTTATTTAGTGGTAGTGTTCCAATTGTAAGTTGTTAGCATTAGTGTTTAAAAAACCGGACCGAACCATCCGGTTGGACCGGGAACCGGTGGTCCAGCCGGTCCGAACCTTAAGTTGGATCGGTTATGCAGTCGACTCGTTTTAAACCGGATTGAACCGGTCAATTTTTCGGTTCAACCGGTGAACCGGTGGGTCAAACTGGTTCAACCACTTTTTTTTTTCTTTTAAATTTTTTTTAAGGGACCATAAACCACAAAAATAATAATGAAAATTTAATCTTTTAATGGAAGAACAAAGATTCTTATTAAATATAACAATGACTACTTGTTCTAATGTATTTGTTTATATAATATACAACTTAAATAACTTTTATAGTATATTATTAATTTTATATCAATTGCAAACATATTATATATGTACATATTATTTATATTTTTTATTTGTATTAATATACAGTTTAACATGTAATTTTTTTATATATTTTTTATAAAATAAAAATAAAAATAATTTTAAATAAGATAGAAAAATTGAAATTTAAAATAAGATATGAATTTATTAAAATTTATAAGTATAAAATGTATTTAATATGAATATTTTTTTAATAAAAATAAATAAAAATCGAGTCATGCGGTTCAACTAGTGAACCACCGATTCAACCTTTGACCCACTGACCCAGTACCTTAACCGGTTCGATGACCGGTCTGGTTTTTAAAACTATGGTTAGCATTGCTAAAGTCATCGCGTTCGAAGTATTGTCGATTTTGACTTTCTTTAGGCTATTACGAGTTTATCATTGGAAAGATGTTTTTTCATCATCACACCATAAGGTTTTCACAGTCTCTATGATTTCCTGTAACATAGACCATCACTAGTAAGTCGTATGCCATCCACTTCACTAGTGCTAGCACCACCATAGTTGTCTACTTTAGACTTGCATTACTCTTTGGTGGCCTTACCATCGTAAATCACCATTCACAATCAACAACCAAGGTGTGAGTGACAATTTTACCAACAAAGTGTATGGCACATGACTTACCGATGATTGTCACTAGTGCTAGCACCACCACATTTGTCCGCAATAGACCTGCATTACTCCTTGGTGGTCTTACCATCGTAAATCACCGTTCACGATTGACAACCAAGGTGTGAGAGATAGTTTTACCAACAAAGTGTATGGCACATGACTTACCGATGATGGTCCTACGATGCAGGAAATCCTATAGACAATGGAAATCCTATGATGTGACAACGAAGAAGTGTTTTTCCAAGGATAAATCTGTGATGGACCGACAAACACCAAAACAGAAAATACCTTAAACACGATGATCCTAACGATGTGAGCAGATTTATAGTCGAAACATTGATACTAAAAGGAGGGCTTAAACCACTCCTTATTCTTAACCTCGATTCGGGACTTGTTTCGATATACCTAAAAGTCTTATATCATTTAGGAATTAAGACTAAGTGTAGTTGATAAGCACCTTCCCTCGTTAACCCACTAGACACCTTTTCAATCACAAAATCGTGACGGTTTAACGAACGTTAAAACAGGAAATACCTCAAATGCGATAACCCTAATGATAATAACGAATTTTACGGTAAAAATAGATAATAAATATATATTTTGATAAATTAATGACAGGAACAAGTATTTAGTGTATATTTTTGATAAATCGATGAATTTCAAATGTTTATTTAAGAAACTTGTTGACTTAATGACTTATTATTCTTAGTTAAAAGATAAGGCGTAAAGATAAAAATAATAAAATACCAATAACAAAACTTGTATTAAATCTAAGTTTATTTTTATTTTATTTTTTATAAAAAATAAGTCAGATTAAGACTTGCGTTAAGTCTATTTTGTTAAAAGATTGCCATGATATATATTATTTAAAGAACCTGTTAATCATATAAGGATGGCCTATTTGAATTAAATAAATATTTATTATTTTATTAAATTTACATAATATATTAAAATTATATATATATATATATATATATATATATATTAAATATTAAGTATTCTAACTTGTATAATAAGTGAAACTTATAAATTTATTCAAAGATAAATTTATATCTTATTTGGAGATCTTATTAAAAAAAATATTTTTAAATAAGTTCTTATCATAAACGTTTTATTAAACTTTAGAAATATATTTATTTCATATAAACAAGTTAAATTTGATTTTTTATAAAATATAACATCTATTTTTAATTATATTATTGTGTTAAATTATTAAAAAATAAGTCTTTAAATAAGTTGATCAAACTTTTATGTAAGACAAATCAAACCTTTGGTTCATGAAAAGTTAATAAACTATGTCCAAACCATATATTTTCAAATAATATTAGACTAAAATTTAACAAAATTTAACTGAACCTAACTTATTTATACCTTAATTAGGAGTTTAAATCTCAATTTTAATAATTTATTTTTTATTATATTTTCACATGTCACTTAGCTATGTAACGTCGCCATGACATAATCATCTACATCATCTATTACACTAACATTATTTCAACTCAAATATATTATTTTTGAATAAAATTTAATAAATAAAAATATTAAAATTACATAATTAAGATAATTAGAAACTCGCTAAATTGAAACTTAAAGGATTATTAAAATCGTATAAGTACACTATTTGAGAATTAAATGTGCATTTAAATTTTTATTAAATTAATATTAATTTATCTTTAATCAGTTAATTAGTAAAAATATATTTTTTAATCCATAAGAAAGATGATTTGATTTTCCCGTTTCTACTATAACTCCTTCTCTCAACTAATAGACTAATTCTAATAATTTTAATAATATTAAGTGTAATAAAATATTTTCAGATATCATAACTAAATTATTATTTAACTTTTAATTTTAATGTTAAAAGATCAATAAATGCATATTTTTTTAGTTAACAAATGCATGTATTTATACTAAATTATGTTTTATTCATAAAAAATACAAGTTCATGTTTTTATTAATAATACAATAATTTTTCTTAAATTTTTTATTTTCACATTTATTCGTGTTAAAATACTATTAAGCATGTTGATCAACCAATACATATTGTTTATGATTTCGAGTTTGAGGCCCATTTTTCTATTTATTTATTAAAATCAAACTCGATTATAAGAATTATATAACAACTCACAATTTAACCAATTGAATTAGAATTATCGGTTCAAATTTTTTAAAAGTTTTATTTTGTGATAATACATATCATTAAATTAAATCTACACAAAGAAATCATTAAATTAAATTAAATGAAAATGAAAATCCCTTATTTTTCATTAATAACGTAATCTATATTAATAATAAAGGAAATTATTTTATATATATATATATATATATATATATATATATATATATATATATATACTAACAATAAAAGAAGTACTTTTATTTAGTGTACATATTTTCTTGAATTATTTTATCTTTATAAACTATACGTAAATCACTCTTTATCTTTTAATATTTTATTTAATTTTCTCTCTTTATAATTATTCACTATACCATCTTTCTATTCGTATTTTATTTTCCTTTTGATCTTGTGTAAAGTAATAAGAATTCATTGAACTTGGGTAGAACATGGTATTGGTAAGGTCCATGTTGGTGTGTTTGTGATTGTGACCTTATTCCGTGACTTCCTCTTCCACGCGGTATGGGTCTATGGACGGTGTTTCTCCTCTTTCTAGGACTTTGCAGCCTAAATAAATAAAACAAATTATTTAAAAATTAATTATCAAAATAAAGTATTTTTATCATATAAAAAATGTTATAAACAAAATAAAAATTAATTATCAAAATAAATTATTTTTGTCACGTAAGTAATATTATAAACAAAATGCTCTTGGGTAGACGTAATGCTAACCCTAGGCATTTTGTGTCCAAAAACAATTATATTTCAAAAAAATTTATATAAAATACATGTATATTTATTTTAAAATACTTAAAAAAATTTAAATATTTTTTTTAAATTATAAAAATTATTAACTAAATATAAATATGTTTAATTTATATATTTATTTCTAACATAATTTTTAAAAAATATTATTCTTCAACTAAATATAAAGGTAATATAATATTGTACTTTACAAAAATTATTTCATTTAAAACAAACTTTTATATACTTAATTTTTACAATATAAAAAATATATATTTTAAATATAAATAAATTTAAATATCTGTTACATATAATTTACTTTAAATATTATTCACTTTTATAATTAATTTATACGTTTATAATATCAAATAATATATAAATACAAAACCAATGAAATATAAAATTAAATATAAATATAATTATTATTTATATTTAATTATAACACAATCTACACAAATATAAAGTTTTAGTTAATTTGTTTATTTTAAAATTTTCTTCAATTAAAATATACTATTTAAATTCATCTTTGTTAAATTTCTTATATATTACTACAAAAGTATAAATAAAAAAACAGTTTTTTTATTTATTTATTAAATATACGATTACAATATAAAATAAATTAAAATATATTTGGTTACATATTATTTAAATAAATAAGATTAAAATAAATCATAATATAAATACTTTAAATAATTTATTTTTATTTGTATGAAATTTATATCATTATACTAAAAAATTCTTCTAATTTTAAAATAATTAGTTTTTATTATTTTATTTATTTTTTTTGGTTGAAAACCCCCTTTTATATTCTTTAGAATAATTAAATGGTATAATTATAATACATCATTAATATATAAAAAAAATTAATCCTCACAATTAATTCATATTAAATGATTAGATAATATAATTTTTGTATCAAATATATACATTGCTTAACATTCATATATATATATATATATATTATTTTTTTATATGAAAAAGTCACTTTTAATTATTTAACTAATACCTAATTTTCAAGACTATAATGTCATTAAAATGTAATATTTATTACTTTTATTAATGATTAATTTTTATTAAAAATTTTAATCATTGATTAGTTATTTTTAATAAAATCTATCTTTTCAATTATATTTTTTTAATTATAAAATCTAATACGGAACTTTGCTTAAAGAATCCCATCTCATTGATGGGTTAGAAAATAAATTAGGCCAAATTTTGATAAATTTAAACTTAATTTTTAACAAAATTACTAAGAATAATTTGATTTGTTTATCTTTTATAAACATTTTTAAGGTCTCACCTAATTTATTTAAAAGTTTGGCATGACTTGAAATGTGAGTGGGTTTTATTTTATACATTACCTACAAATAAGTCAATAGTTTTGAATGTTAAATATGTTATCAACTCTTACATGAATTACGTGAGGATATTTTTTATTATGAGAGAGTTTATAAAAGATTCTTTTTAATTTTTTATTTAATTTAATTTTTATTTATCTTAATTATATAATTTATGAATTAAATATTAATATTTTAAAATAAATTTATTAATAAATAAAAATAATTTTTTATTATAATATAAATTATTTATTATAAATTTAAAATATAATTTATATTTTAAAGATATTAATATTTATATATTCATTAGAAATTTTAATTTTTTAATAAATACACATACTAAATATTAATTATTAATATTTAATAGATAATAATAAATTAATAAATTAATAATTGTCGATAAACTTACTCTATTATTGATATAATTATTAAATTTTATTATTAATCAAGATAAATTTATAGTGTAAAATATAGAAAAATATTTATATTTTATTTCATAAATTCAAATGAATATATATTTATAATTATATGTTGAATGTTAATTAAGACATATATAATAAAATTAATTTAAAGTAAGAATTAAAAAAAAACTAAATCAGTTAAAAATTTATTTACATTTAAATTAAAAAAAAATAAACATTTATATTTATATATATATACCTATACTTCTATATTATTAATAAAAAAAAGTCCCACTTAATATAAACCTTATTAAACAATTTTATATTTTAATCGTAAAAAGTTATTTAATAAATAGGAAATGCAGTTGAAGTGAAAGTAAAAAAAGAAAGAGGAAATGGGGAGGGGCTAGGCCGGGTTGCATCGCAGCATACAGCATTTTGGGTGGCAAACACAAACACCTCACTAAATAGTAAAAACCCATTCATCCCTCCACTCATTCCCCGACTCCCTCGCTCACACAATGGACCTCCGTCGCCGCCCTCCTCCGCCCTCCCCCAACAAGAGGGACTCACCCTCCGCCTCCGCCCCCAAGGCCTCCGACGCCCTCCCCCTCCCCCTCTACCTCACCAACGCCATCTTCTTCACGCTCTTCTTCTCCGTCGCTTACTTCCTCCTCCACCGCTGGCGCGACAAGATCCGCTCCTCCACCCCCCTCCACGTCGTCACCCTCTCCGAGATCGCCGCCATCTTTTCCCTCATCGCATCCTTCATTTACCTTCTCGGTTTTTTCGGCATCGACTTTGTCCAGTCCTTCATAACGCGTGCTTCTACCGAGGCCTGGGACCTCGACGACGCCGTTTCGAACCCCTCCCTCCCCAAACCAGCCCTCCCCGAACCCTCCATTTCCTCCCAGGATGACGACGACGACATTGTGGCATCCGTCGTTGACGGCTCCACGCCTTCCTATTCGCTCGAGTCGCGCCTCGGGGACTGCCGCCGGGCCGCGGCGGTGCGGCGGGCGGCGCTGCAGCGGACGGCGGGGCGGTCGCTGGAGGGGCTGCCGCTTGAGGGGTTCGACTACGAGGCGATTCTCGGGCAGTGCTGCGAAATGCCGGTGGGGTACGTGCAGGTTCCGGTGGGGGTGGCGGGGCCGTTGCTTCTGGACGGGTTTGAGTACACGGTGCCCATGGCCACCACGGAGGGGTGTCTTGTGGCCAGCACCAACCGCGGCTGTAAGGCTATTTATGCGAGCGGTGGGGCCAGCAGTGTCGTTCTGAGGGATGCCATGTCCAGAGCGCCGGTTGTTAGGTTTTCATCTGCCAAAAGGGCTTCTCAGTTGAAGTTCTTCCTTGAGGATCCTCTCAATTTTGACACCCTCGCTCTTGTTTTCAACAGGTTTGCCTTTTCAACCCTTTCTTAGTAGTGCATGTCAATATCCTAATTTACTGTTTCGATTCATGTTGGCTTCTTCAGAATTTTAGCCCAATTTGGGTGAACTTTGATTAATTTGATCTTCAAGTGATGTGATTTATGTTTGGATGTTTTTATCATAAAAACATGTTATTGCGTGTTTGGTAGTCCATCTATGAGCCACGTTTCCTCATTTTTTCACACCAAAGTGATGGAGAAGCATGTGTTTGTTGCTTCTGATTCATCCACATCTAACTCAAACCGACGTGGAACCAAATTGAGCCTTAATAGTAAAACTCGGTACGAATTTTGTATCCATGGCAAAAGCTATCTAAAGTTACTTCAACAAAGAATCAATTTCTAGACGTGGAACCATACATGTGAAAATCTATCGAGAATCATGTTAACTAGTTTTTAACGTGACGAGAATCCAACATGAAACCAAACACACTTGGTGCATCTTTGGATCTGACTTCTGAGTTTAGGCTCCATGTTTTCTGACAAATAGACGTCCAGAATACCTCAAATGACGCAGAAGCAAGTATCTTTTGCTTCAAGTTGATCCATGTTCACTCAAGAGAACACTGAACCAAATTGTTTATCCATGTTGAGAATTGATTCAACGGTGAAACAATTTTAGGAAGATTTTGCAATGGCAATTTTTTTTAATATACGCTTCTGTTTGGAAGTGTGATCAAAACCCAAAAATTTACGTTAGGATGCAAAAGCTACAACTTGTAGTGATTGGAATTGGACGTGGAAAACCATGTTATAAATGTGGGTTAAGCATGTTCAATCACGCTATAAATTTTGTCACTAACTTCCAAACATAAATAGCGTCACTCCAAAATAAGCTTTAATTAAAATCATTTTTGTCAACATTTATCTGAAATCAAATATTAGCTGATGTGATTTTAGGTAAATGTTCATATGTTTGTTGCATGTTGAAGGATTGATCGAGTCCAAAATCAATATTGAGTTAAAGCAATCTTGAGAAGTTATTTTCTTGGATAAAATATCTATTATGAGATTTACTACTAATTAGTTTTTAAAATAAAAACATTTTAACGTAAATCACTTTGCTTCAAAATCAATTTGGCAAACGCTTACTCAGGCACAGATTGAGTGAATTTTCTGTAGTTTAGGGATTAATATTTTATGTTATGGAGTATAGAAGGCTGGAATTTGGATGTTGTTAGTGGGAGATTTTTCATTTATTTGTTTATGTTGAGTTTTGGAGTTTGGTTTAATGGTTTCAGGTCGAGTAGATTTGCTAGGCTGCAAGGTATTCATTGTGCTATGGCCGGGAAGAACGCTTATTTGAGATTCACTTGTAGCACAGGTGATGCCATGGGGATGAACATGGTTTCCAAAGGGGTGCAGAATGTTCTTGATTTTCTTCAAAATGATTTTCCTGACATGGATGTTATTGGCATCTCTGGTAATTTCTGTGTTCCCTTTCCCATTTTGTTAAATGGATTTGCTGGAATGATGTCAGCAATACCATTTACTTTGTTATATTATATGCTAATAATATGCGATTACATATTGCTTATTTGTTTATTTCTTTTACGTACTTGTTGCTTTCATCATGAAAGTGGTCCAATTACATTATCTTATTTCCTTCCCTATCATCTTTGACGCAGCCTATCTATATGTACTATATTTTGTATTATAGTGGTATACTGTTGTTTGATTTGAACAGGTGACTTGTGTCTTATAATGGTGTTACTGTAGAGGTTCATGATAAAAGTGGTATTGTCAAGCTGATTCTTATTGGAGCTTGGTTTGTTTGTCGTATATCTGCTCTTTGAAAAAGGGTTAATGTAGTGATATGTAGTATAGTCATATTTTATTCATTTGTTCCTTAATTATGATTTATGCACTACGAACCTGCTGAGAAAAATTGGGACTGTGGCAAACTCTCATACTCGTCACCAATTTATCTATATTTCTCATTTGATCAGATTTCTACTGTGTACTAGTGTATACTTCTCATCGTGTCAAATCTGTTTTTGATTCTCAGTCCTTCAGTTAACTTGCTTTTATATCTTGAGCGTGTCACTCTATTATTCTTGTTGTTTTGTTATTTGATTTGATTCCTATAATCAGGGCATGCTGAAATTGTTTTCATGGTTATGTACTGATTTGATCCTTTAGGAAACTATTGTGCGGACAAGAAACCGGCTGCAGTAAATTGGATCGAGGGACGTGGGAAATCAGTTGTTTGTGAAGCAGTTATCAAGGAAGAAGTGGTGAAGAAGGTATTGAAGACCAATGTGGCTGCTCTGGTGGAGCTTAACATGCTCAAAAACCTTGCTGGTTCTGCCCTTGCTGGTGCTCTTGGTGGATATAATGCCCATGCTAGTAACATTGTTTCTGCCATCTTTATAGCCACCGGTCAAGACCCAGCTCAAAATGTTGAGAGTTCCCATTGCATAACCATGATGGAAGCCGTCAATGACGGGAGGGACCTTCACATCTCAGTGACAATGCCTTCTATCGAGGTGATTTGGCATCCCATCCTTTCTTAAACGAGGTCAATTTTCCAATTTAATAGCTAAGGTTTACATGATTCATTTTCCTCGCAGGTGGGTACTGTTGGGGGTGGGACTCAACTTGCGTCCCAGTCTGCTTGCTTGAATTTGCTTGGTGTGAAGGGTGCGAGCAAGGAGTCACCAGGATCGAACTCAAGACTCTTGGCCACCATTGTTGCTGGATCTGTTTTAGCAGGAGAGCTGTCTCTGATGTCTGCCATTGCAGCAGGGCAGCTAGTCAACAGCCACATGAAATACAACAGATCAAGCAAAGATGTAACCAAAATATCGTCTTGAGACCAGGGACAGAGACGTGGTTGTAGTCATTAATTGTGGAGTCAGTCTAGAATAAAAACTTGAATAGGGAATCTTGGAAGCATTAGATTAGATTGTTGGCATCCACGTTTGGCTCTGCATTGCTGTCTATAGATCTTGTATTATTTGGAGAGAGGAAGGTAGAGTTGTACTCTACCTGTTCCTTGTCCCCTTCTGGACCCTGCCTTTCATGTACACGTTCCATTGCATGTTCTGCCGAGCCATTAAATGGGTGTTGACACTCGTTTTCTCCTCGACCAAGACATTTGCCGTGTTGTATTGTAATTCTTTTCCCCTATATAATATAATATGCTACCAGTGTCTCTCGTGTATGTATTGGATTCCATTATTTAAATTTGACCGTCTCTTTCTCATGATTTACTAACCCTTGTCTCATACGTATTCGATTTTCTTTCAACAATTTTCCAAGAATTTAGTTACTAGTTTTAAACTTGTCAACAAATTATTGTATAATTTTTTTCCAGGGGTTAAATATGTTTTAACTTTTGTACCAAAAAAAATGTTCTTAATTTTTTTAATTTATGTTTTTAGACTAATCAAATTTTATTTAGTTTTAGTCTTTGAATTTTTTTTTTCATAAACATGTCAATTTAAAATGTTAACGGTAGAAAAATTTAAGTAGTAAAAATCTATATAATTCCTCTTTTTTTTCATTATTATCATTAAAATTATTGAGATTGCCTTGTTTTTAGTCACCACCTAATTAATTAATGTATTTCTACTTAAGGTTATTCTTATAAAAGTAATTAATGCAACAAATAATTTGGAAAAGGTCTTATAAAAAGGATTAAGAAAGTTTTAGGGGAGGGTTTTCTAAGAATAAAGGTTGAAATATATGAACTTTATTTTTAATTCTTATAGTGAAAAATATTTCATTTTAGCACCTAATCATATTATTTTTTTAATTCTTTTTAATTTTTATATTATTATAAAATTTATCTTTTATTCCTATAATAAATAGATGACAGAGATTAAAAGAAAAAAATATGTATAAAAGACTAAAAAAAATTTAATTGTAGAAATTGAAAAATAAAATTTATGAAATTACTAAATAGGTATTTAAATCTTATAAAAGTTATTAGGGTAGTATATGTAGTTTATGTGCATGGTAGAGACTAGAGACAATGTCTTTTTGCCATTTTCATTTGCTGTTTTAACTTCGTAAGAAGCTGAACATTGGTGTTGCAAAATGCTTCTTCAGTAGTCAAGCGTAAGATGTTTAACATTTTCATTTAATGTTTGCGTGTCTATTATGGGATGAACTTGTAATCTATGTAATAGATTTCTAAAACAATTAGATAATTATGTTTTTTTGAACATGTTTTATTCTTTATTGTGCACATAAAGATTTTTTCAAAAGACGAAAAATTCAGTTGAACTACTTTTATACTTTAATAAAGAAATTACTTAATATAAAATGGATAAATTCGTGAAGATATATAACCGTGAGATGCAAACACTATTTACATAATGCTCACGACTTTTGTATGTTCAAGTTAATACTGTTAACTTTGAGTAAACCTGGGCTTAATTCGAGTCAAATATGGTTGCTAATCGAGTTCAAAGATGTTGAGACAAAAAATGTATTTCTAACACAATTATGGACAATGAATGAGTGGTTGGGTAGAAAGGGGGCGATGGGCTTTCGGCCCAAATCATGAAAGAAAAAACAGAGTTTCGGTTCGAAATTAGATAGTAACACCAAAGAGAAAAAAGAGTCGTTTCGGTGCGAGAGTGAAGGAGCCAGAAACTGCTGCTTCTCGACCCACTACACTCTCTTCGAAGCTCAAAACTTAAACCCTAGTTCTCCCTCTCTTTCTCTTTTTGCGTCTTCAACCATGTCAGCGATGCTGGTAATCTCTCTCTTACTCTCTTTCACTCTCTCACTCTCTCACTCTCTGTTCTGTTACCGTTTCCGTAACCTAACCTAACTCATTGTTACCGTTTGGAAATGGTGGATCAAACAGCAACCTCAGATCATTCTGCTCAAGGAAGGCACAGACACTTCGCAGGGGAAGCCGCAGCTTGTGAGCAACATCAATGCCTGCACCGCCGTCGCCGACGTCGTCCGCACCACCCTCGGCCCTCGCGGCATGGACAAGCTCATCCACGACGACAAGGGAACCGTCACCATCTCCAACGACGGCGCCACCATCATGAAGCTCCTTGACATCGTCCATCCCGCCGCCAAAATCCTCGTCGACATCGCCAAGTCTCAGGACTCCGAGGTACCCATCGATCTCGCACATCTCCATTATTAAGATCTTTTCGTTTTTGCTTAATTTAGATGCTTGATTTACGGAATTGGAATAGCTTGTTTGATAGTGAGTAGGTAAACTATTGTGTTGTTATTCTGATATTGTTGTTGTGAATGTGAAAAAAGGTTGGCGATGGAACCACCACTGTGGTATTGCTTGCAGCGGAGTTTTTAAGGGAGGCCAAGCCTTTCATTGAAGACGGTGTTCACTCTCAAAATTTAATTCGGAGCTATAGGACCGCAAGCTCCTTGGTACATGCCTATCTCTATTTTTATTTTTGGTCTTAATTAATGTTGAATACTGTAGGTGGAAGTATGTTCCTGATTTGTCTCGTTTAATCGTTGAGCAGGCAATTGAGAAGATTAAAGAGCTTGCTGTTAGCATAGAGGGGAAAAGTCTTGAAGAGAAGAAAAGCTTGCTTGCAAAGTGTGCTGCTACCACACTTTCTTCGAAGCTCATTGGTGGAGAGAAAGAATTCTTTGCATCCATGGTTGTGGATGCTGTAATTGCAATTGGGACTGAGGACAGGTTGAACATGATTGGAATAAAGAAGGTACATGTATCGATTTTTTACAATTTTGTATCTGTGTGCTGCATTCTCTCTTTTGCATTGGTGATTGTGGAATGTGGTATTTCTAAGTAGAGGAAAATTTAATGGCAAGCAATAAAATGCTAAAAATGAAGGGCCAAAGATGCCTTTAAATGAAGATACAACTATAATAAATAAATAAATGAAAAAAAGATAAGCTCTTCGATCTGGTCATTGTAGTTAGTGTTAAGAGATTGTTTGCCAACTTTTCTAGGTTTGAAGTTTAAGATGACCAAAGGAGTTTTTGTTTATCAAATCTTTTTAAAATAATGTCTTTTTTATTTGCCATTTTATGTCTGGTATTTATACAATATACTTCATCATTTGATATTCAGTGATCCAGAGTCCAAAAACTTGTACAAGTAATACTTGATGGCTTCATTTCTCTTAGTGGGGAATGGCGATTGTGTTTTTAACAGTAGATGCCATTTTATTTCAAATGATAAATTATTCTGGTTGAAATTTTATAAGGGAATTATGTTCCTCCAGAAACTAGTCATTTGAGCATATATAAGGAAGTTGGATTGAAATCTTGTTAAAAGCTGGTGGTCTGCATATATATATATATGTGTGTGTGTGTGTGTGTGTATGTGTTGGCACTCTATATAATCACCAGCTTCAGTCATACATAGCTTCATAGGGCCTGTATTGTATTTGTACCTTTAGTTCCAATTTTCTAATGTTTACAAATCATGCAGAGAACTATAAAACACATTTTCCTGAGCATTTTTTTCTTTTTTCTTTTTAGTTATTTGTGTTATTTGACAAGAAATAATTTTGCAATATGTACCTATTTTCAAAGTGATTGCTATTACTAAGTTTTTCCATTACTGTCAACCTAAGGTTTAGTAAATTTTCTGGGCCTTTAAAGTGCTTCTTTGCTATCTCTATTCTATGGTTGTCACTTTAGCAAAAAAAAAAAAAACTTGTTCCAAATTATTTGTCATTTTATAACACCAAAAAAAACATTTTTTTACTTCTTTTCAATTTTCTCCTCCCATGTTAACAATAGTGATTGTCTTGATAATTGAAAATTTGTTCATTTCTTTTCTTTATAGATGAATTATTATAATACATATTTTCGAGAAAAGGGTAATTTAACTCGAAAATCACTTTTTTTTTTTTTTTTATTTATTTAGGATAGTTATTAGTTTCCTTAATTCTTGTGCAATACTCTAAAGTGACATATATTTCAGATTGGATTGGAGTTCAAGAGTTAAACAGCATCATAAACCTTGATATGTAGTGTTTTCTCACCCAATACTGCCTGCCTAGTTTTCATAGCATTGTAATTAGATTCTTTGGGCTTTCACTTCTCTTCAGATATTCTAAAGCAGATGTGTTGTATTTGTTTTTGATGTTCTATAATATTGTTTTTGGAATTTTAAATGTGCGTGTGTATTTGATAACTCAAAAGGTGTCATAGAAAGTAGAACAATCAACTAACAAAGTGGTTGTGCATATGGAGATCGAATGTAGGTTTTTGCTTTTGAGGTTAATTTTGATTATGTGCATGTAATTTATAAACTTATTTTGAAAATGAATGGTGGAAGACTTAAGGTTTTCTATTACAGGTTCCTGGTGGTACCATGCGAGACTCATTTCTAGTAAATGGTGTTGCCTTCAAAAAGACATTTTCATATGCTGGGTTTGAGCAGCAACCCAAGAAGTTTCTCAGTCCAAAAATACTATTACTAAATGTTGAGTTGGAGCTAAAATCTGAGAAAGAAAATGCTGAGATAAGGTGTTTTTTTTAATAATAATTTTGTTCCTTTGTTTTGTTTGTTGATGCTGAGATCTTATTGAAGGATTGCTTACTTTGTTGGAATTTTTCTCTTCTCTAAAGATTGTCAGATCCAGCGCAATATCAATCAATTGTTGATGCAGAATGGAATATTATTTATGACAAGTTGGATAAATGTGTCAACAGCGGTGCCAAAGTAGTTCTTTCACGATTGGCTATTGGCGATCTAGCTACACAGGTTTTATTCATCTTTTTTAAATTGAATCTATTTCCCTTTCATGTTCTTGGATTTCTTTCAACTATTCATAAAATATTACCCCTTTTACTGTATGTTAAAAATTTTCAGGAATATTTATGATAATTTTTAAATAACTTGTTCTTGAAACAGTATTTTGCAGATCGAGACATTTTCTGTGCTGGTCGTGTAGCTGAAGAAGATCTAAAAAGGGTTGCTGCTGCAACTGGTGGAACTGTACAAACATCTGTCAATAACATAATTGATGAGGTTGCATGTTATTTTTGTGACTTGTGATTGATTTGCTTGTTTTGTAATATTAAGTATTGCAACTGAACTCCTGGTGATTTGCTTCCTTGAAGATCCTTGGAACTTGCGAGATTTTTGAGGAAAGGCAGGTTGGAAATGAGAGGTTCAATATATTTAATGGATGTCCATCTGGCCAAACAGCTACCATAGTTCTTCGTGGTGGAGCTGATCAGGTCTGTTATTGTACTTTATGAAACTTGTAGTTGAACTCATGTAATAGATCTGCTATTTTTGAGCTTATAGGTATGATGTTTGTTATTCTCTTACAGTTCATAGAGGAAGCAGAGCGAAGTTTGCATGATGCAATCATGATTGTTAGGAGGGCTTTGAAGAATTCAACTGTGGTAGCTGGGGGTGGTGCCATAGATGTATGTCTCTAAAATTTGTAGGTAGATATTGCTGAATTATATTAGTCATTGTGTTGGATCTTAAAATGTGGTACTTGTTGGTAGATGGAGATAAGCCGGTACCTGAGGCAGCATGCCCGTACAATAGCCGGAAAATCCCAGCTTTTCATTAACTCCTATGCAAAAGCTCTTGAGGTAACTTTTGGAATTTGAGGCCAATTCATAGTTGTGGTCTTTTTATGTTTGCTAATATTCTAATGTTTTAATTCATTCAACTATGTTAGTAACAGGAGGCAACACCTGTTTGACACAAATGTTAATTTCTCTTTTGACACTAAAGTTGTTCTCCGTGAAGAACTTCTCAGCTTAGTGGTCTAAAGTTCAAAGTTCAAACTAATAGGATACCTAAACACGAGCAATATGTTTCTTTGCTTTTCTCTTTTCAAATCAAGCATTATAAAAAAACAAAAAAGTGTCTGGTAGTTGCTCCACAAGGCCTGACAATTTTGGAAAATCTTGAAGATGTTTCTCATACATTTTTAAGATGATCAGGAACTGTTTCATTCAATCACATGCCTCATTACTGTATTTGTATGGGGGAAGGGTTGGGCAAAAAATTCCTTGAGCATATATTTTACTCGATAGATGTCTTGAAATTGCCTCACTAAGTATTTGATTTTCCATGCACACTTTCTGTAAGAAATGAGACATAAAGGGTATGGGATCATGTTCTTCTGTTCAAAGAGTATAGGTACTTGATTGTATTTTGATGCAAAAAGTTATGGTTTTATTGCAGGTTATACCAAGACAATTATGTGACAATGCTGGATTTGATGCAACTGATGTGCTGAATAAACTAAGGCAGAAACATGCACTTCCTTCTGGTTGGTTGGCCATGTTTTTGTATGCATGCAACAAGCATGCTTACATATATCTATTGCAAAATTACTTGCATGCATACTGACTGACTTATTTGCTTGCTTGTTACAGGTGAGGGGGCACCATATGGGGTGGACATAGCCACTGGTGGAATTGCTGACTCTTTTGCTAACTTTGTCTGGGAGCCTGCAATTGTGAAGGTAACCAACCACCTGCATCTATATGTACAAATTTATATTCTGATTCTAATGTTTTATGGCGTCTAAGTTGGTTGATGAATTTGCAGATCAATGCCATAAATGCTGCAACTGAGGCTGCTTGCCTCATCTTAAGTGTGGATGAAACAATTAAAAATCCTAAGGTAAGTCTAGTTCTGTCATTGTCTATAGCTGAGGATTGTGCTTCTGTTCTTAATTTCTTTCCTAGAGACTTGCTCAAGTTGAAGGAATTATTGATCTATTATCAGTAGTATATTATGTATATTCTAATTTTTCTTTGATTATTTTTGTTGTTTGGATGCATTTTGGTCAGCGAATTTTTACTTTGAGGGTAATGCTTTATAATATTACGGTTGGATTTGTGCAGTCTCTCTCTAAGAAATCTCTGCACAAATTCTCTTCCAATCCAGTTGTCCTACACTTCTGTCTCTTTTAAGCATTGTTCAATATATCAATATCCATCGAGGAATGAATACTAGTTTTCATGGTGCTTTGTCCTTGCAAAATTGTTGTACTTGTAGTTTTGATAATGGTATCATAGTTCCTGTCCAATAGCATATTTGTTGTATGGGAATGGAAATTAGTTCCTCCTTCTACTCCATGTGAATGTGGATTCCATGGTTTGCTAAGGAAATTAACAGAAAGGATTTCATTCCTCACTTGAATTCTTTAAAGATGGGAATCAATACTCTCTCTATTGGAGATGTGGGAATGCTGTGATTGGTAGGCATTTGCAATGGAGTTTTTTTTGCTTCTTTTCCTAACTTAACACTTTTTCTTTGACAAGACATTCTTTTACAAAATGACAGTTCCCTCACCCAAGGTACCCTTAATTTTTAGTGCTTCTAGTTATTTGTGCCCTCGCCTTGTTTCCTCCCAATCATTTTTTTAGTTTGTTCTACCCTATTTGGAGTCTGAGTGCTACTGACTTTTAAACATTTCCAATACTTGAACTTAAGATAACTGGTTAAGTTAGAAGTTGTCATCCATTTAAGGTAGAGAGAGGGGGAGCTTGTGGACAATTTTTGTTGATCTTGTTGCCATTGTTCTGCCTGGATCTCGCTGCCTGACTTTCTGAATTTTACGTTGATTTGCAGAATTGTGTGGTTATGTCTACACAAGTCTCTTTTTTTTTATTTTTTTTATTTCCATGATGTAACTGGATTAAGTTCACCTTTTCTCTATAGGTTGTTTTATTCTGGCCATTTCCATTATGCAGCAGATTTTGATTGTTTTGTCTATTTAAAATATGTAGTCTGAGAGTGCACAAGGAGAGGCTGCTGCAAGTGCCATGGGCAGAGGACGTGGAGGTGCATTCCGTGGTCGTGGAAGAGGAATGCGAAGATGATGAGAAATTCATTCTATTTATTACGGGTTGAGTGTGGTGCATTGTCTGTCTAATTCGTGTGAGGCCAATGCATGCTTCTTTCTGCTACTGCTACTTGATGTTGCTAGAAGCATGCCGATTTTTGAACCTACAAATCATGAAATGAAAATGTAATGGAGATTCTGGGAACATCATCTGATCAAAACTAGGATTTGAAGATAGCAGTTTTCGAGCATCGTCTTTCTGAGCATCATTTTATACGATGGAGGGGTTAAAAACTATCGCATGGCTGTTGGTGGGACTTTAGCTATTTAGTGTGAAAATTTTCATCATCTTGTTCAACTATTTTATTATTATTTAGTATTCGTTTAAGCATGCGATTTCAGTTTTCTTTTACGACTATAAAAGTCATCAGTGGGCAAGTGCAAGTAATATTGCATACTAATTGCAGAAACAGTTAAGCAGATCAAACTACTCAATTTTATTAGAAAATGAAACTGTGTAGGGAAAAATGATGTTTGCATAGCTGTTTACGGAAGTGTCAGGTAAAGGATGCATTTATAAGCGCAATTTATTTATTTTAATATTGTAAAAAAGAAAATTTAGTTTGTCTCTTGACTGTAATATTTGTCAATTAATTTAGTTCATAAAACTAACACTATAAACTAATTTGATCTTATGATATTATAAAATAAGAGTTTAATCCTTTTATTTGATTATTGCCAGTTTGATTATTTAATTGAAAATCATAATTCATAAGTTCATGCAGTCTTTGGTAATATGGTTTGAATTAACTAATGTACAATGAAGTTAAGGACTAAATTGACTTGTGCACTCAAAAGTTCATGCAGTCTTTGGTAATATGATTTGAATTATCTAATGCTCAATAAAGTTAAGGACTAAATCGACTTGTGCATATCAAAATCAGATATAAATCTGACATTGTGAAACTTAGTAATCAGAAGCTAAATTGACTAACAAATACTAATTTTAAGGACATTTTTGGAGAGAAAAAAAAGACTAAAATGACGTGATTATAATTTCATGAATTAATCTGATGGTAAACTCCACTCTATTCACTTTCTCTTGCATGAATGATTTCTTAGCCGGTTGTTTAGACAGTGTAGAGCACCACTGTAGTAATCTATTGGATATTTGATATTGAGTTTACATTTGATTAAAAAAGAAAGTTGTATTAAAAAACTAAATTATAGAGGTTACAAAACTTTTATTTTTTTAAAAAGATAATCTATTTAAACTGATTGTTCATGCTATTCTATAGGATCTAAAAGACATAATAGATAATTGTTTACACAATTCAGACATGGATTATGTTTTTTTTATACAAACAGAAGGCTCAGAGTAGTTTTGTGTTGTACACAATAGAGTGGCGAGAAATCAACCCTTTGATAGGATTGTGATGATTTGTTATTTGCATCATTTAACCCGAGGTGTTAAGAAATTCGGCAACGCGGTTTTTTTTATATTAATTGTTCCTTTTAGAACTGGGTTGTATATATATATATATATTAATTAAAAAAAAGAAAAAAAAATGCGAGAATCAAAATGTTTGCTATCTTTAAGTATGAATTGCAAATGAAGCTATTAGCGGACACATTGTAAAGGATAAGCCCCAAAATTAGTCGACAATGAATGCACATAATCCTGTGTCAGATTCAGACAGAAAATAAAGGCTTTTGTTGTGTGAAAATGTGAAGTTCTGACTGATAAAAAAAATGCAAAAGAAATAAAAATAATCATCTGTCATCCTTAATGAGGAAGTTTTTTTATGTTCTCCTTTCCTTCAAATTATAACAACCAGAAAGTATGGTCCTTTTTTTCAATTTAATTTTTTAAATAAAAAATGAGAATACTAATGATTAAGGATAATAACTACTAAAGGAATATGTAATACACGAGCATCGAAAATTTCTTCCTAAATGTGGAGAAAGATTAGTAGTTTTGATTTTCGAAGACTCTCCATTGCCATGTTTATGACGTAGACAATTGAAGTTTCATTTTTCCGAAACGATTGATGAAACATTACTTAACAGTAACGGAAGTAGCGAACAAAAATTAAAAAGAAACATGAATACGGTCATCACAAGAAGATTAAGAAACAAGAATCCCCAGTAGTGCTACAATCTTGAAATGGTTACAAATATTCTGCAAAACACTAATTCAACAATTTCGTAATCAACTACGTAGTCAAAAGCATTGCAAGACAAATCCATATCTAATAAAAATAGATCACCAAAATTCCATTATGCTACATTTCTAAATCTCAGAATCCTGTGAGCAGAGTGGTGACCCTCATCAGTGGCTATGGCTTCTACAGGAATGGGGGCAATATTATCCATCGACGAGGATACCTAGGTCTCCCATCCTTTCCATCAAATAACTGCAGGTATATAAAATAAAAAATAAAAAAAGAGACGATGATTCATGATTGAAAGATGCAAAAAAGGGAAAAGATTAACAATATTGGTTCAATCTATAGTATATAATAAGGTTTCACCCCATAAAAATGATAATCTAATAGGGAAAAAGAAAACACAAAATCCCAATCCAGAAGACCTTGGCATGCATAACCACCATATTCTTTCAACTAGCAGCAATTTTCAATCCATGTGTTTAACATAGTAGGAGAAGAAACAACATCATAATGGAGTCTAAAAATCAAGCAGCTTAGGAAAAAGCACAATCAAATTATTTCTTTTCTACTGTACGTGAATATATCCTTTGCAAGAAAGTTCATGTGGAAATATTAGGAGTAATAATGAATCAAATCAACTTGAAAATAGTTTGAAACTCGATTTGATATTTAGCTTCTTAAACTTGGTTCATGAACCAAACGAGTCAAACTTAAAGCTAAAAAATAAATTTGATAAATAAATGAGTTAAACTTGAATTACATATAATTCGATTTGGCATATAAATATATAATTTATAAAATCAACTCTATTTAAATCCATTTTTATTAAAATTCAAAATAACCTTCAAAACATAGTTATAAGTTAATAATAATATAAGTAGACATCTTTGGATTTCATGGTTATAGATTGAGTTTTTCATTATTTTGTACAAGGTGAATTAATTTTTATTTAAGCAGAATTTGGTTGTAATTATGTCTTTTTAGGATAATATACCTTGTAGTTTTGTAAATCTAACAATAAATTTTGTTTAGTCTATTCAAAAACTTTTGCAATCATTTTATCTAAAATCTATTAAATTCAAAATTTGAAATGTATTGGATTCAAAAAATTGGGCTCTTTTCATGTGATTCAAGCCAATAATAAACTCAACTAAGCTATTCGCGAGCTTAAATCAAGTTGAGTTCGAACCGGAAAAAAAAAAAAAAAAGTTCATGTCGAACTCAAGTCTAACTACAAGCTAAACCAAATATTATCGAGCTCAACTGAGTCAGCTCAGTTCGATTCATTTCTAACCCTAGGCAGAATGTATATATATTTTGCTCACATATTTTTATAAACTAAAGACTGTAAACAATATTAATAAGCTGAAATACAGAAGGTAAGGAGACATACCTTCCTTAAACGCCTGTGCTTTGCAAAAGCCCAATTGGTCATGATAAAAGTAGCAACTACGAGGAAAATATAACCTGCGATAGTTTGCGTTGCAATGTTGAAGCCCAACCACTGATAAATCTCAGTTGTATAATTTGCACAGGTAACAATATTGAAAAGAAAGCCCTTTGGGATTTGGTACCCGCCTTCGCCATCAGGTCTGCGAAGATTCTTCAGTATAATATGGCAATAGAAATTTGAAATTTGACAGAGTATCCCAAAGCCAAAGCCAATCTTCATTTGGAGATCCCCTACAGGGGTATAAAGAGGGTGGTTCACATAATAAGCAATGAAGGAACCAAAAGTCCAGTAATAAGCACAGTTGCGAAACACATTGGAAAGGGGTGAGGTTGCATGGCTGAAGCGATGCACGAAAAATGTTTCCAGAATTCGTTTGGCATAGTGGAAACACCAATAGTACAAGGCGTATGTCTGCACAGGGTGGATGACACGTTCACCTTTGTAACCAAAATATTGGTACACAGGGAAATAGTAGAAGACTGGATAGAGAAGCAAAGGCCCCAAATACTCGCAGAAGAAAAGTGTACGATAAGAAACTTGAGGGCCCAAGTCCTTGAATACAACAGTTAAGGTTTCTGAATTTCCACTTGTAAAGTCTTTCAGACTCTTTTTGTAATTAAGGACAACAGGCCTTTCCTTTGATCCGGGTTGGACGGGAAGTGTCAAGCGCTGCCTTGATGGGTGCTTCTTGGCTGTAAGTGAAACATACAAAGCATGTTAATGATCTTTAAATCCAATGGTTCCAAAAGACAGATATTTTTACAGATAAGCATTGTTCCTTTGGAGGGTTTAATATGTACTAAAATGGAAAAACAAAACCATACAATTGTAACAGGAGTTGGATGCTGGATTGAACTAATGTTGTCGTCAAATAATTCTTTGTATTTCACCACCAAATAAAATTGGATTACTTTCATAAGTCGAGGAACATTGAATATTTCAACTTCACCTACCTAGAACAGCCTCAAGTAAAAAGCTACTAAAAATGACTTGCAGATCTAATAATCTAATAAATGATACCAAGACTTAATGCTAATAGGTCTAGGTTATCATGCTGCTATAATCATTAAAAAGAAGTTAGAGCTTAATTTCTGCAGCCCACATGCTTCCGAAAAGAAGTATTGGTGTCAAACATGTATCCGATTTGCAGGGTTCTGGGTCAGTGTTCTCCAATTTGCTATTGTTATAGTGCATTTTTTGTATCGTATCATTGTTGTGTAATATCATGATTTCTTAAAAGAAATCCTTATCTCTATCCACATCATAACCGTTATGTATCTGGGCTCCTAGGATCTTAATAAATACTACATGCTATAGTATGAATGATAAACATCGATGAACATCAGAGGCTGTTATCAATTATCATCATGTGGTATAACGAGTTAAAGATACAACACAAGTAAAAAATAACTAAAACCACATGTACAACTTTCTGGATTTTAGTTGTTTTACATCTCAGATACTACTTAAAAAAAAAAAAAGAGAGTAATTTATATATAGGAATAGGAGATAAAAGGAACACGTTCACTTACTTCGCTTATGAATTGCTTCCTGCAGATCTGCTACAGTAGCCTACGCAAAGAAATAAAGGAATAAACCATAAATTATTACTCTTGAAAACGATAAACTTGCCAACTTATAAGATACACGAAATGGGGGAAAATTTGAGTCATCTAAATAAAATCCAACTCCCCCAAATCAATCTAAGATATCAAAACTACCATGACAACAACAAACTTGACAAAATGAAAAGCAAAAAATTAAAAAAATAAAAAAGGTAAGAAATTTAGAGAAAAAAGACGTACAGAATCGTCGAGCTGAATGCCACCTTTAACCACTTCTCTTCCACTGCGAGAAACCACCGTGACCTTCATCTTTGCGAATCAATCAAGGGTTATAAGCAAGATCCAACAGCACCAAGGACTGAAAATTAAAAAATAAAAAAAAAATCGAAGATTCACATCAGCATCAAAAAAACACAATGCAACAAAGTGTTGTTTTTGTACGAAGCTATTGAATTTACAATCACGTTAACATAGCAGAAAACCCGGCGTTTAATTTCTCTTAATTATAACGAAATAATCGTCAAGTTCAAAGCTTTATTAAGTGGGTAAGAAGAAGGTAGCAAAAGATACAAACTTTGAGGAAGAACGTTATGATGTGAATGACCCAATTGTAAGAAAAGAAGTAAGGAGGAAGAAAGGGGATTCACCTGAATTGGACGAAGAGAGAGAGAAGGTTTGTGTTGTGTGTGTGTTTGGCTTTGCCAGTTACTCACAAACACAACACAAAGGAAATGTGAGCTTAAGAAAATTGAATTTCCATAGTAATAATATATAAATTAATGTGAGGTGTGGCATTCATATGCATCCATTAATGTGAAGCAGTTGGGGTTGGACAGCTAACCGTTTCGGCTGATTATCTACAACCAAACCATAAATTCTAACAAAATTCCAATTGGTCTCTGTTCATCAAATTGAATTTGATTGATTTAAGATTCGGAAAAAATAATATTTGTGTCTGTCAACAAATGAATTTTGAAAAAAATACAAAATTTATGAAGAGTTTCTTAGATAGCAATTCATATTGTTCTATAAATTTTATCTCAAAATAAAAAAAAAATAGTTTAAATATAATTATGTTTTGTTGATTTTATGCTGGAATATATTATTATTATTGAATCAAATTAAACATTCTCACTTTTTTTAAAAGGAAAAAAATGTACAAATTCTTTAATGAAAATTACATGAAATTAATCCCAAAGAATGAATTATTGTTTGGTACCAAATTGTAAATTGTATATCTAGATAAAAATATATATAATGTATTCATAAGATCATCTCATAGTTTCTATAAGGTAGAAAAGATAGGATTAGTATATGAATTATTGTTTCTTTTGTTGCATCTTGCTCAAGTGGTTTAAGGGAAATGATGCTTCAAGTTTTTTTGCCATAGTTAGCTTCATCTTTTTTCTCTAAGGTTCGGAATGAGAAAATCTTAGGAGAAGTTACCCTTACCCACTCTTACTATGAAAAACAAAATGTACATACATGTACTAGATCTTGGAAATTTTTAGGAAAAAACAAAAACACACATAACTTGATTTTTTTTTTTGCGCAAACTAACATAAGAAAACCTACAAATCAATGTAGATTTGATACTTTCATAATCCTTTTCTCATTATTTTGTTGCATGAGAAAAGAAAAACATTAATAAATTCATTAAATCTTATATAAATAATAAGAATATAATTTTTATGTAATATAAATTTACCGACAGTTTATGCTTATATGATATCGTAAAATAATACACTGTCAACACATAAATTTTTTTCTCAAAAAATAATGAGTTTTGGTATTTTTAAAAAAAAAATTTGTTACGAAGAATAATAAGAGAGAATAACGTGAAGAAAAATTAAGTATATGCTTATTTTAAATTAAAATAACAATAATTTTGAAATTAAATTTCTGGACTATAAAAAAAAACTCTGAAAATGCGAAGTACATATTTTTGGGCCGATGGCAGGGCGTCTGGAAAGAGTAGTTAGTTGAGCATTTACTAACTAACTACTACCCACTTTCTCTTCTGCCTTATTATATTATTCTATGCATTTCGTTTACCTACAATTTCCTAATTAACCATTTACCCTTTTTTTTTAATATTAGGCAAAGAAAGAGAGATAGATAATTAAATATCATTGTTGAAAATTGAATCAGTCTCTTAATTTTACTAAACAATGCTATGCACAATTGAAAATAACTCTCGTCACAATTTACTAGAGTTTAGAATTGAATTGGAACTGAAAGTGATACTAAAAATGGAAAATGAGTTGTTAGTGCCAATTTGTGGTGGGCATATTATGTGCCACAAGTTCTCCCTACACCCTCTTTCGACACTTCTATAACATTTATTCTAGAAAAAAAAATAGTAATTTATTTTAAATGATAATTATGGGTAGAAATTGGAGAAAAAATTAATTAGCAGTCTATTTTATTACGAAGTTTAATATACAATTACATATACATCTTAAATGTTATTATTTCATTATTGTTTAAGAAACTAGTTTATAAAACATATTTTAAATATAAAAAATGTAAATATAAACTTATATATTTGATAATATATATATATATATATATATATATTAATTTTTATACTTAATTATTATTTTAAATAAAGTGCTTTAAATTTAAAGAAATATCTATTTTTAACGGCTTTATCAAATCCTTATTTTTTACATAAAAAATTTTAAAGTAACTAAATTAAACAACAAAATAGACTTATGTACACGTAATAATTTATTTCTTAATTTTATTTTAAATTATTTATTGAAATAAATATACCATGTATTTTTTAAAAGTTTAACTATATTTATAAGATCATAATATAACAATATTTAATGTTATTATATTATTTAATGTTAATGCAATATAAATTAGTTTAATATCTTTTCATAATATTACAGTATTTAATTTTATCATAATATTTAGCGTTAATACAATTAAATATAACATAATATTCATAATCTGCACAACAAAAAAGTTATATAATTTAAATTATTCGTGAAATAAAAATGTAAGTAACTAATTTAAATAATAATTTTGAACTTAAGTATTAATATAATATTTATATATTTAACTTTTTTCTATCATATTTTAGTTTTGACATATTATATTATATTACATTATGTATATTAAATTTTATGATGGCTATATTTTATTTAATAATATATATATATATATATATATATATATATATATATATATTACTATACAGATGAAAAATTAAACGTTTAAAAAACTAATACTTATTATTAAATTGGAAAAAAAACATTATATTTAATAAATACATTTTTTAATATTATTTAAATGAAATTATATTTATATTTTATATAAATTTTTTTTGAGGGGATTTACATTTTGTAAAATTATTACATAAATAACATTACTTGTGTCATTAATATTCTGGTTCTTTAATGATGTGTGACACCCAAATAAATATTATTAATATTAATATATTAATTATTCTTTAAACATCATTTAATATATTAAATATAATTAAATTAAATTAAATATAGCTATTTTCCTAATATTAAGGTTATTTTGCTGTTTTTTTTCTTATAATCATGATATTGGCAAGAATAAAAATAGGAACATTTATTTTTGATTCTTGATTTTTATTGTTCGACAATCAAGATAGTTATATCTTATTTTTATTTTTTTTCATTTTTTAAATTTTATTTTCACTTTTAACTCTATAATTTTTAAAATTTTAATTTTTCATTCAACCTTTATTCTTCCCTACATTCAGTACAAGGTACGAATTAATGTGTTAAATTACATTTTTAGCTTATATTCTTTTTGTAATTTATTTAATATTACTTATGTACAAAAAATAGTTGGTCAATTTATTTTTTTTCAAGTTACACACATCACTATCGAATACCGTGAATGATAGAGAATGGAAATATTTCATTTAGTTTAAATTTATCATACTTTCAAAAAAAAAGATTCCAAAAGTTTTTTTTTTAAGTGTTCCATAAAATATTTTATGAAAGTATGTAAAAAATGCAATTATAAAAAATACTCTTCATAATGCTAATTTTATTATATTGGGAAGTAATTTTTGAAACATTAAAATTAATGTTTTGGAAAATATTTTTTAGAATATTAAATTTAATGTTATGATTTTCTAAAGTATGTTCATGAAATAAGTTATAACTAATTAGAACACATAAATGTCGAGGAAGGGGTGTGTGAAAGAAAAGGAAGTGTTTGAATATTAAATGTGCATTTTGGCTTTATACCTTCAACATTGTGGGAGAAGTTGCACCTACTTACAATATTGTTACGCACCAGTTTCAAGGTTTGGGTGTGAGTGAAAACTATAAGAAGGGAGTGAGAGTATCAATGTGCAAAGTGAAAGGAGGAGGGGGGAGAAAAATAATATGATTTTTTTTTTTTAAAAAGTTAAAAATTACCTACTAAAATAAATGAATAATGGATGAAAGATAAGGAATTACATGTGAAACTTGAAAGAAAAAAAAGTGTATTGGAGGTATAAAATTTAAAAATTAGAAAATAAAAATGTGTGTGTGGGTAGAGAAATAAGTGAGAGTATGTTAGTAATCCTTTATATATATATATATATATATATATATATATATATATATATATATATATATATATATATATATATATATATATATATATATATATATATATATATATCTAATTCTACGATGTAACATATATGATGTTTAGATCGATATATTATAGTAATAAGTTGAGTTGATACATTCTTATCTTAAATATTGTTGGACCTCGATTATATTGAGTTCAAATTTACAAATTTCATCATATCATATTTTTTGCTCAAAACAAATTTGTCCTAACCTATTTGTGGAACGTTTATACTCTTAGACTCTCAAGCATAATGAGAAAATCCACATTTATAACAAACAAGTTTTTAATGGATTAAAATTAGTTTTTTTATGAGTTAAAAAACTTTTAGAAAAAAATGAGGATATTTTTAATAAATTAATTTATACATACATTAATTTTAACTTATTTTTTAAAAAACTTTATGAAGAAGTATATCCAAATATAATTATAAAAATTCTTGTGACATGTCTAAAAGATTGTGAAAAAACAAATAAATGAAATTTCAATTAGATAAATTTATTTATTTGAAAATATCTTGACACTTAAGACTTGTATTCCTCTTGCTTATGTGTGTGTTTTATATTTTGTAAGTTCATGTTAAGAATTTTTATTTCCTAGAAACACCTTTCCTCTTGCTTTTGTTATCTTTAATTTCCTTATTGACAAAAAAAAAACTTGTACTTAGTTTAGCTATTAAAGACCACGTTTTTTTTCTGCTAGTATTTATTGAACCTTTCTAATACTTATTTTTTCTATTTAAACAACATTTATTACAAAAAGAAAAGGTATTCAACTAACCCAGAATGCCAAGAAATCTTTGTGAGGATTGTCCACTAAAAGAAATTTAGTAGTGTCAAAAAGGAAATTACACATGGATTTGCAAGTATGTAAAAAATATTATACTGATATATTATAACAAAAATCTAATAAAGATAGCACTTAAAAAACTCTATGTTACATAGTGTGTGTCACATTAGATTAAAAATAAGTCTCAAAATAATTATTATTATATTAACTTTTTAATATAATATCAATTATTTTTTATTTATATCTTTAATAATATTATGTAAAAAGTGAATCCTTGTTGCATCATTTCTTTAAAAAATTTATAAAATTAATTTTATAAAATAAAATTAACTTTTGTTAATCTGAATAAAACAATTTAGAACAATCCTGATAAAGGTTTCGTATCAATGAAACCTTGGAATTTGGGATGGCCTTAAACAAACATTCCTTAATTGGGTGTTTGGTTCGCGTTAACAGGCTTTTTAACCCCACTAAATAAAAAAAATTAAAAATACACAAAATAAATTAAAAAAAATAATTTAACAGAATAGGTAGTTTCTGCCATGTAAGAAGTCACGTGGCTGAGAAAATGTATGGGGGCGGGCATTTTTTAGAAAAAGCCTCCCCCCCCAGGCGCCTTGTGTTGCTGATGTGGCAAGTAGTGTAGCTGGAAAAGAAAGAGCAGGGGGCAAGCGTTTTCAGAAAGCGCCTCCCCCCATGCTCCTTCTACACGTGACATGTTTGGGTTTGAAAGAGCAGCTGGGGGAGGCGCCTTCTGTTGGACGTGGCATGTTGGAGAAGAAAGAGCATGGGGGGAGGCGCCATCTGTTCTACGTTTGACACGTGGCACACCTTCCCCCATTTTCTATTTAAGTGTGAGTGGGAGAGTAGAGGGTGAAATATTGTTGTTTCAGAAAACGCTTGTACTCCCGGCACTCTGAGAAAACGCTTCTACAAAAATTTTATTGTCCCACAAAATTATTTTTGCACGTTGTTATCCAGGTATGAGTTGTAGTTTATTTATTAAAATTTAGAAATAAATATTTAAATTGAAAATGTTTATTGCTGATTCGTTAATGGTTTCTGGGTGTGGAACGACCTGTTCTGCAAACAGAACGGGCCGTTCTGGTTGAACAATTTGGTTGTTATTTTGGTTGTGGCACGGACCGTTATGAAAGTAGAACGGGCCGTTCTAGGGCCGTTCTTGTTGTTTCGTTTACTGAAAAATGGAAGGAATCAGAACGGGCCGTTTTGCTTTCGGAACGGGCCGTTCCAGAACCTAATTTAAGACACGTTTTGTGCAATGAGAACGGCCCATTCTGGTTTCAGAACGGGCCGTTCTGATTGCTGTCATGAAGGGTTTCAATTGAAAATTTTGAATTATTATGAGGGATTAAATTAGGCATTTATAAAATTTATAAGTAATTAGTTGTTTGAGTTTAATATTTATTTTGTTTGTTTGTTTAATTATATCAGGATGTCTACACAGATGATTCATGCAAGACCTATCGACGATTTGTTATTAAGGCTTCAACCATTCCATATACCTGAGCATATATGGAATGGAGCTGAAGATAGGGTTTTGAAGGTTAGGAGAGCAACAAAATCAGAGTTGCGTGGTGTTGAGATTCCAGCTCCTATTCAGGATCTTCTACAGATGGCTGGTTTTATGGGGATGGCGCAGATTAGTTACTTTCCTGTGGACAATCATTTAATTTCTGCCTTAGTTGAGCGATGGAGACTAGAGACCCACACGTTTCACATGCCCTTCGGCGAGTGTACTATCACATTGGAAGATGTTGCAATGTTACTTGGGTTGAAGATCTCTGGGGCACCCATTATTGGATACGCGACTATGGATTGGGGAGCTCTTGTGCAGCGCCTTCTTGGCATGACACCCCCTGAGTCAATGCTTGCTGGCGGTCGATTGAGGATGACCTGGATTGACCGACACTTTTCTAATGTTTTTGAGCATATACATAGCCAGGAACAGTTGGAACGCTATACTAGAGCGTTCATTTTACGCATAATCGGGGGATATCTATTAACTGATCACTCTAGCTCGTATTTATCCCTCAGATACCTGAGTTTCCTAAAAGACCTGGATGTTTGTGGTCAAATGAGTTGGGGGTCATGCGTGCTAGCGAATATGTATAGGGAGTTGCGTGTGTGCACGAATTATGATCGCAAGGAAATTGGTGATTTAGGTATTTTACTGCAATTATGGGCATGGTATCGATTTCCATTTCTTGCACCACGTCATCCACCTTTATCTACATTTCATGTTCCTCTAGGGGCAAGGTTAGTAACTATATTACTTGTGATCGATTTAAGAATAAATATATTTAGAAATAATTTGTATGTTGAAGTATTAATGATTTTTTTGTTTTTAAAACAGGTGGAATTATGCCTTGCATAAACCTAGAGAGGAAACAAAAGATAAAATTGTGAAGTATAGAGAGTATTTTGACCGTTTAAAAAGAGAGGATGTAAGTCTTAATTTATAATATTTTATTGAAGATTTATATTTAAAAATTGTAATTATAAATGATAATTGATAACTACTTATTTGTTATGTTGTTTTGCAGTTTGTATGGCAACCATATTTGGAGTTACTACCTACATTACCTCTTTACTGTTTTGAGGACTCACAAGTATGGAGGTAAACTGTCCCATTGATTAATTTCCACATCGTCGAGTATCATTACGCAGATCGTGTCATGCGACAATTTGGGATGGTCCAACACATTCCTGCGCCTCCTATTCATCTGGAGAAATTGCATGATCTTTCCTTGAGAGGCAAGGATACACGGACTGGTCACGCATGCACGTTCAATTTGTGCAGGAGTGGCAATCACGACTTCATCGTGTATGGACACAACCTGCGTGTGATACACCACACTTGAGCAATAGCTCAGAATACATGGTGTGGTATAGGAAACATACAAGGCGATGGATTTCTCCTTCTAGTGCAAAGGAAGGATTTGTGGTGAGTACAAATCTATGGATGTATTTAAATAATTACTTATGATATATTTACAAATTTAGTGTTCTGATGATATTTATTATTGTAGACACCCAATTTCGTCCGGGGCATACAATCAACAAGATAGGACATCAGAGGGCCCAAAAGCTCAAATCAATTGTTTTTAAGTGGCCCGGAACGGGCAGTTCCAAAATCAGAACGGGCCGTTCCAAACCCATCAAAGGGCCTAAATTTTGTACCCCAGAACGGGCCGTTCTGATTTCAGAACGGGCCATTCTGGTTCCCAGAACAGGTCGTTTTGATTTCAGAACGGGTCGTTCCAGGGTGCAAAAATAGGGTATAACGTTCGAATCCAGAACGGGCCGTTTCGAATCCAGAACGGGCCATTCCGGCCCACGTCTGATGCCTATAAATAGAAATCTCGGCCAACAGTTCAGGGACCCCAAAAATTTCGTCCAAAACTCCTTAGAGCTCGAAATTTCTCTCTTTTTCTCTCTTTTTTTCTCTCTTGTATTTCTTGGGATTTTTGTGAGGCATTGTAGTGTGAAAGGTTGCCACAAAGCACCTATATTTTCCATATTTGAAGATCTAACAAAGCTTGTTACGAGGTATTTCATTTAATCTTCTTCTCTTTCTTTTACTTCTTATTTTTTTTGTCATCACAAACGCAATCATGTAGATATTTTAGGGTTAGTCGTATAATTTAATTTTTTAATATGTAAATAAATATTAATAAAGGGGATTTAATATTTAATTTATTAATTCTTATCACGTTAACTTCATCATAGGGTACCGATTGAGGGCGTTGTAGGGGTGCTTAATACCTTCCTTACACGTAATCGACCCCCGAACCCAATTTTGGTTATCAAGGCCATTATTGGATCTTAAAAAACCTTTTCTTTTTCCAATGTTTTGAGTAAAATATTGGTGGCGACTCCATGAATTTATTTTTAAAATCGTTAATTAAGGATTAGTCTGGTGGCCAGACATTCCTTAATTAATGAGAATTTTAAAAGGATGTCTAAACCATTAGTCGCGAGATCAAAAATTTTTGGGTTGCGACAATTATGTTATTTGTAGACTGATGTTTTGGAACACATGTATCATGGCACCAGTGAAGAACATAGGGATTCCTTCGATTTTACCATGATGCATGAGAGGATCGGCCACTGCTTGCAGTTGCAAGACGAGGTGAGCAGGGTGAGTTTCCCTTTTACACCGACTCTAGCTACAACATTACCACAACCAGACGCAGTTCAAGTGGAGCACATTGGGGCGGGTCAACGAGAAAGAAAGGGGCTAAGTCATCGACGAAGGCGAGTTGATCACCAGGGTTTACAGATGCCAGTTCCTCCGACTGAGCCACCAACTGGGACATATTATCTGACTACATTGACCCCAGATGCAGATGTGACACAATATGTGTATGGTACTGCACAAGACACATCTTTTGGGTTTGACACAGCAAAAGTGTCTGGTGCAGGTCATTTCCCGGCATCGGCGTCGATGGGTCATGTCCCGAGTATGTCGGGTGGTAGTATGTTCCAGTTTACACCTACTCCATATGTTCCAGACATGATCTCTCCATCAGCACCTTTGATGGATTATCGATTTGGACAGCCCTCAGTTCTGATAAGAGGATTTTTTGGTGGGGGTACGTCTTCCCAAAATCCAGGTTTAGGGCATGATCTTAATGCAACATTAGCAGCGGAAGCTGGAAGCCCTGAGGGAGATGGTGATGAGGTAGTTCAGAGGAACCCAGATCATGGTGCTCGCCATAGACAACGGCAATGTATACTAAGTCCCCATGAGCAGCACATGTGGAGAAATGAATAGGTAATTTGAATAATAAGTTGTTAGTACTTAAACATAATTGATCGTTCTATATTGTTTTGTTTACCTAAATGTTTAGTTTACTAATATTAATTTTTTTTTACAGTTGATATGCCACCGGACCACGCTGGTTATACGCTCCAGAGATTACGAGAATAGGTTGAAGAAGTAATTTGTATTTTTTTTATAGTTAATGTAAATGTTGTTGTCATAATTTTATTGTATAACAGAACAGTTTAATTGAACCAGAATTGACATATGATTTAACTTTGCATGAATTTTATTCTTTAAATAAACAACAAATACAAACTTTTCATGCGTTATTCATAACATCTTCAGCCAGCATAGGGCAATTAGTTCTATTATGCCCTTCACGCCTACAATGTCCACATCGTTGTCTCCTTTGGGATTCAGTCCAATCCATTTCATTTCTAATGCGGGTGGATTTTGGGCGTCCCTTTGCACGTATCATTGTCTCATTTGGGAGTATACGAGGTCCATTATTAGGTTCAATATTTTCATCACTTCCAAGTGGGAACCATTGACCTGAATATGCCGCTTTGATGTATTCGTTAGTATATGCGGCATCAACAAAAGTTAATGGATCTATACGAACATGTGCACAAGCTACTATTGCATGTGAACATGGATATCTATATGCCTGAAAAGCACCACACTCACATTTTTTTTCAGTTAAAAAATCATTGAAAACCTTCCCACCTCGTTGTGTTATTGCATTGAAGATTTCTTCAACTTCAAATCTTGTACACTCATAATCATACCTGCGAACAAAATGAGAGCTTGCTTGTTCTTGATTTGTTTCCATAGCATCCATTAACTTCTGACAGTAACGTTTACCCAGAGCAAGGTCAGCGTTTGCCTGACCTAACCTTTGAAGAAAGTACTCCACCAACCTAGCATACGTGCATTTAACTAACGCAGTTATAGGCAAGTTTCGTGCACCCTTAAGGACTTTGTTCACTGCCTCAGACAAATTTGTTGTCATGTGTCCATATTGACGTCCTTCTTCGTCATGTGCGATTGCCCATTTTTCAAGGAAAATGTCATCAATCCAACGACAAATTTTAGGGCTGACCTCACGAAACCTTTCCAACCTTCTTTCAAATTTATGCTTGTTGGTTGTGTACCCTGCCATATATGAAGTTTATGTATTAATATTTATAAAATTAAACTGAACAGTACACCATATAAAAAACAATAACTCCTTTAGTACCTATTTTAATCAATTCTTCTTTAAGTTTAGTATTCTTGAATCGGTGGTTGAAGTTGCTAGCGATGTGTCGAATGTAATATACATGATATGCTTGAGGTGGTTGCCACCCTTGGGCATTTGCCACTGCTGACTTGATGCTTTGGTGTCGATCACTTATTAAACAAATACCTTGTTTTCTCGTAACATACCGACGAATGTTAGACAAAAACCATGACCAATCGCTTAGTGTTTCTCCTTCTACTATTACAAATGCAAGTGGTAACACGCGAGCATTTCCATCTTGTGTCGTAGCGATTAGTAGTGTGCCTCGATACTTTCCATACAAAAATGTCCCATCTATTTGTATAATGGGTTTAGTGTAGTTGAAAGCATCACATGCTGGTTTAAATGTCCAAAAGACTCGACGAAATTGACGGAAATTTGGATCCACTATATTGCTTGACACGTACTCAGTGGTTTCAAGTTTATACACAGACCCAGGACAACATTCAACCATCCTGTCCAACCACCTTGGTAAAAGATCATATGAGTGACTCCAGTCACCATAAACCCTCTCAATTGCCTTTTGTTTGGCTTTCCATGCCTTCCGATACGACACCTTATAGTTGAATTGACCACTAATTCTTTCTTGAATTAGAGAAATCGAAATGGAAACATCTTCCCTAACCATGCCTACAAATAAATGTTAACCATGTTAGAAAAAGTGATATGATAAGTTATAACTGCAAAGTTAAATATGCACTTACCTAATATACAACAACATATGAACTTAGAGTCCAATTTGTTGTGATCTTGAGATAGCATCAGGTTAATACATGTGTGTCTCCCGCCCCATTTCTTGATGACCCATTTGTTGTTCAATTTACTAGACATAATTGCCCTTAGTTTCCAAGGACAACCTTCATTGTTGTTAGGGCATTTGACAGAGAAAACCCTTTGGCCAGACTCAACAACAACAAAAGTTTGATGTGCATTCATAGAATAATGTTTAACAACCATCTGTACATCATTTTTTGTGTGAAAACGAAGCCCAATATACAGTTCGTCGCCAACTCTCCAAGAATTAGGGACATCTAAACCACGATACCAAGTCTCTTGATCTGGATGACTCCAGTCAATATAACTGTAATGTGGAGTTTCTGTCCAAAATGGATTATTTGAGGGTCCTACATGGAAAAAAATGTTAAGTAAGTACCCATATTATTTATCAAAATAATAAAACTTGAAATTAACCTGATTCAGTTGGCTGGGGAGGTTCAACTTCATATGGTGATTGCACCCTCACATTGTTGTTTGCGTTGACATCTTCTTCATCCTCTGTATCAGATGAATTCAAATCGTCGGCTTCATCACCTTGTCCTAGATTGATATCATCGTCACTCAAGTTTGTCTCAAAATCAATGTTTGAGTCAGGATGATTTATTGGTGGTGAGATTGGAACATTTGTGGGTTGTAAATTAGGGATGTTAGTTGCCGGATAAGATGTTGTTTGTTCAAATTCATGATGACTAGTGGTTGCCTGAGTTTCATTAAAATGAATTGAAGATAGCACAACCACATCTACATGAACATACAATTCAATCATATTCATTTTATATTGTCTCTCAAAGCTATCAAACATACACTCAAGATCTTCATCATCACATACATCAACACTTTCATATGATACAGGATCAAGAGAACGTAAATATCTACATTATATGTTGGAGATAATTTGATTAGCATTAAGATGTAACTTTGCATGAATTTTATTCTTTAAATATTCAACATCAATACCACGACTAATACGTATTGTTTTATGACAACCCACGAATGAACAACCCTTAGCAGTTTGGTTAATTGTACCATTGTAATACACTACACAAATGAAAGACATGATTTAAACGAAATTTGACAGATACTAAATAACAAACATAGCAGCTATGCAACAAATCACATAACAAAATAAACAAAACACAAATAAGTTGGATGGTGAAATATTTTCAATGGCATTCGTATATTTATAGACCCATGAACAGTACATCTGTCTACAAAAGACATCATCTACACCGTTGATTCTGTCGGTGCGATCAGCGCCGTTCGTTTCCCCTGTTACTAGGAGACAAAACTTCTGACCCATGAACAGTGTTTGTTTTAAATTCGAGATGATCTACACCGTTGATTCTATCGGTGCGATCATGGTCGTTCTTTTGTCTTGTTACTACGAGACAACACTTCTGACCCATGAACAGTGTTTGTTTTAAATTCGAGATGATCTACATCGTTGATTCCGTCGGTGCGATCTAAGCCGTTCGTTTCCCCTGTTACTAGGAGACAACACTTCTGACCCATGAACAATGTTTGTTTTAAATTCGAGATGATCTACACCGTTGATTCTGTCGGTGCGATCATGGCCGTTCTTTTGCCCTGTTACTACGAGACAACACTTCTGACCCATGAATAGTGTTTGTTTTAAATTTGAGATGATCTACACCGTTGATTCTGTCGGTGCGATATAAGCCATTCGTTTTCCCTGTTACTAGGAGACAAAACTTCTGACCCATGAAATGTGTTTGTTTTAAATTCGAGATGATCTACACCGTTGATTCTGTCGGTGCGATCAGCGCCGTTCGTTTCCCCTGTTACTACGAGACAACACTTCTGACCCATGAACAATGTTTGTTTTAAATTTGAGATGATCTACAGCGTTGATTTTGTCGATGCGATCTAAGCCGTTAGTTTTACCTACTTTATGCTTAACATTTTCAATTGTTATTTTTCATTGTAAGGAAAATATTATCATATTTCTTAATCACACACGTCAATATTATTCATACTTCAACACTTTAGTACTACATTCAAATTAAGACAATACTTTTAAACTTCAACAAACACTTAAGTATTGTTTAACAACAACAACACGAACTTAACAAAGTAAACACTGACTGTTTACAAAATAAACAACGATACAAACAACACAGTCCTTTGCAAAAGTAAACATCATAACTTAACAAAGTAAACATTGATTGTTAACGTATACGGTAACCTACATGAAGTTTAGTTGTCTTTCAAATGAATTGTCATGTTCCACATCTGCAATTGTTGAGGCTCCAGATCTTCAAAAGTAACAAACAAATTCAGTAGTAATTCATTCGGGTCTTCTGCAAATTTGTGAAACATGAATGCCACATCTTCATCACAGGTTAAAGGATATGGAGTATATTGCTTTCCTCCTTCTTCGTATTTAACTGGATAACGATAATGAAGTTGACTTATGCGTTTGCTATCCCCTTTGATCAACCTCCTATGTACCTCATTCAACAAATCAACAAGTGTCATGTCTTCGTTAAGTTTGATAACTCTTCCACTAGATGGCATTTGTATGGCATAATCAAGACCGTACTGAGTTTCAAATATCTGAACATTTTGAAACACAAGAGCAAACACTGTTGCTGAACCCATTTTTCGAAATCATTACTACAATATTTCTATCTTAAGTTGAAGAGAAACTTAAAAGGCTATTCTTTCTCAACTGTCTGAACATAAAACACACACACACACACTTATATTTATAGGCAGATGGAGCCTAACTAAAATAATAAAATAATATGAAGTACATTATTTAACAATTTTTTTTCATTACAGAATTACAAAACAACAACAACAAATACATATTATTAACTGAAGTGCATAATTTTACCAATATTTAATTATAATATTCTCCAAATTTAAATTTTATAATCCACAATAAAAATTACATTACAACCATCCTAATTAGAAATAAACATAAAACTAAATTACAAATATTTTTTTCTCATTAAATCAAATATCCTTCGGAATAACCTGCCAAAAATGTAACATACATTTGTTAAACAATATTAGTTACAAAATAAATTATATTTAACTAACACTACTCACCCGTTGTACATTATTTTTAGTTATATTAAGCAAGTAAGGACCACGGAAACGGTTGAGGGCAAACACGACAACCTGAAGAAAAAAACACAAATTCAATTCAACATATAAATAACATATAATTTAATATTATACAACAAATATTACCTGTTTCAGAATTAACACACACGCCACAACAATGTCTTCCCCATATTGTTAGTGTTGCTTAACTTTGTAATGTAAGCTTACACCAATCGTTGCAGTTGGGTCCTGAAATAAATATTTACAATTAATTACAAAACAATTTCTTTTAATGTTTAACAAATTCACTAACCATACCTTTAAATTAATAGTATAATTTCCCTTTCCAGTTGGGGTCATAGACTCCACAAAAGCAACAACTGTTGGGACTCTTTCTAAATTGTGGTTGATATTGATCAATGTTGTCACTTCAGGTAGATCTATTGTTAAAAAAAAATTAACATTATTTGCATCATTAAATTTACACACATGAAACTTAATATGTTAAACAAACCTCTAGATTTGACATAATGAATAGCATAGCGCCACGAGTTTGAGTTGAAAACTAATATCGCATGTCCGTTAAGATCAGACAAAAACTGTTGTGTTGGCAAGGGATTTTCAGATTCCCTGTTCCTCATTGTAGCTTGGACCAAACCAGCTAGTCTAAGAATAAGACGACCAATGTCACGTGCACTAGATGTCTCTTCGTCATTATCATCCCCAAGTTTTGGTGTAGGGGGTGACAACGGAGACAATGGCTCCTGTTCTCTAGCTTCTTCAGCCTGTTTAGCTACCATAACACTTCTCATTATTGCCAACAATTGCTCATCTGTCAATACTTCATCTGATGGAACAATGTCTTCTTCTTTGTCACTATCAGGTACATAATATATTCCTCTACGAGACATTCTTGATAAAATATAAATCAAAATAAATATTCCATTATTATTGTTTCAAATTCTAAAATTTAAAATAATCAGTATAATATCATAATTTTTAACATTGTAATAAATACATATATTCAATTATAAAAATCAAATTATATAACTTTTTCAATTAAAAAAAATTTAATTGGGGCATTGGAACAGCCCGTTCTAATTTCAGAACGGGTCGTTCTAATTCCAACAAAGTTATCTTATCTATGGATCTAGAACGGGTCGTTCTGAAATCAGAACGGCCCGTTCTCAAAGAGCTCATAAGATGTTCATTTTAGTTCCGAAACGACCTGTTCTAAAAGGAGAACAGGCCGTTCCAGAGCAAAAAAAAAAACAAATTTTCAGTACAATAAGAACGGGCCGTTCTGATTTCAAAACGCCGTTCTTATTGTACATAACCCTCCTTACTTTTACCCACCGGAACGGGCCGTTCTGAAATTCAAAACGGGTCGTTCCACAATTAAAACTTACGTATTTATCATTCTATTTAAAAAAAATTAAATTTTTACACCACTCTATTTTACAAAATAAACAATGATACAAACATACAATATATTATAAAAATTAAAATTTAAAATTACAACAAATAAAATATATTACTCACTTGCACTACCCTGGACCACCAAATAAAATATCACTTGGACCACACCGGAAGAAGTGACTTTTGTAAAACTCAATAACACGTTCTACATTTAACTACTTTGAATTTCATAGTGCCTGAGGGAGAGGCGCATTGCAACGTATAAGCACGTAAACATATGGCACCTGGGGGAGGTTTTACTTGAAAACGCCTCCCCCCTACTTTTTTTGACAAACCTGCCACGTGTACAAGGCGCCTAAGGGGGAGGCTCTTTCTGAAAAACAGATGGCGCCTCCCCCAGCTGCTCATTCAAACCCAAACGTGCCACGTGTAGGAGGAGTGTAGAAGGAGCGTAGAAAGAGCATGGGGGAGACTCTTTCTGAAGACGCCTGCCCCCCTGCTCTTTCTTTTCCAGTTGAACTGCCTCCACATTAGCAACACAAGGCGCTTGGGGGAGACTTTTTCTAAAAAACGCCCACCTCCATGCGTTTTCTCAGCCACGTGGCTTTCTACATGACAGAAACTATCTATTCCGATAAATTTTATTTTATTTTTTAATTTATTTTGTGTATTTTTAATTTTTTTTTATTTAGGGGGGTCAAAAAGTCGCGTTAACAACTTACAAAACTACATTTAACAGAAAAAAAAATGTTATTTTTTGGTTTGTTGTTTTGGAATGTATGTTTCTGTTTTTCAACCAAATTCAATTATAAAAATCGAAGAAAAGAGGAACATTGCATAAGTCTTGAAGACATTTCTAGTCATTTCCGAAGCAGGTTCCACACGGAATTTGATCCTATGCAGTTTAACTTATGAATCTCATCATAAAGTAGTTTAAAATTAAATTCATAATATTTAGCGGTGGAATCTATCACTGCACCGTGTGTAGTTTGGTTTCAACCGTAGAGGATCGAAATCCGGTCCCACACACCGAAAAGCAAAGGCTGGTTAGAGCACCTCCAACGGAGGGTGCTTAATGGGTTCCTTAAGCATAAGCAACGTTCATTTTAAAAAACTCCCATTGGACTTGTCCTACATGGCAGCTGGGTTTCTTAAATTTTTTTGTGAATTGCTTGTACAAGCAACAGTACTTAGCACTAACAAGAAGAATTTCATTGGTTAAAATTTATCTACGTGGACCACATTTATGAAAAGGAAGAATTTTAGTGCCTCCAACGCTGCTATTCACACTCTCCCACTCATGGCGTCGCCTTCTCTACAGCCCCACCTTCCCACCCTTCAACTGCCTCTACGCGCTGCTCGCCCCGCCCCACAGCCCCTCACTGTACTTCCATGCCTACGACCCTGTCTCCGCCACCTGGCAAGCCCTCCCGCCGCCGCCCCCTGACCCGCCCCTCCTCCTCTGCCACCCGACCTTCCTCTCCCGCAGCCTCTCCGTGCAGTCCATCTCCCTGGGGGGGCGCCTCCTCCTACTGGCGGCCACCACCCACAACCTCTCCCCGGCCCTCCCCCGGCCCCTCGTCTTCCACCCGCCCTCCCGCTCCTGGTCCCACGGCCCCCCACTCTCCCCCCGCCGCTGGTGCGCCCTTGGCTCCTCCGTCTACGTGGCCAGCGGCATCGGCTCCCACTTCTCCCTCCACGTCGCCCGCTCCCTCCACAAGTGGGACCTCCTCACCCACGCCGCCGCCTGGGAGTGGCAGCCCAAAGCGCAGCTCAGGGACGCCAGGTTCAGCCACGAGGCCGTCGACGCCGTCGGCTGGAGAGGCACCCTCTGCATGGTCAACGTCAAAGGCGACGCCGCCAAAGAAGGCGTCGTCTACGACGTGGCTCGCGACTTCTGGAAGGACATGCCCGAGGGCATGCTCAATGGCTGGAGAGGACCCGTCGCCGCCATGGAAGAAAGTCTCATGTTCGTCGTCGACGAAGCCAAGGGCGCGCTCAGGAAAAGAGACGTTGATAAACGAAAATAAAAAATAAAAAAAGACGTTGAAAGAGAGACGTTAAAGAGCCGTTGGACATTTATGTATAAATTGATGTCCAATTTTCAATTCTTTTGCACTCTATTTTTCACATTCAGTAGTTCATTTGCACTCTATTTTTCACATTGTGTAGTTCATTTGCAGTCTATTGTTCGGTTAATTTGCATTTCATTATCAAGTTTACAATTTATTTCAAAAAATAACTATTCACGTTTATTATTCACGTTTACTATTGGCATCCAAAAAAAAATATTTTTTTTGTTTATTTGTAATTTTTTTTATATTCTACCACATGGATCTCAATCAATTTAATTTTCAAAGTTATTTTAATTTTTTACAAAACCAACCACCACCTCCAACCCCTTCCGATGAAAATTCTCAAAATCCTCAATTTTTTACATACCCACCACTACCACCACATTCAACCAATGATAATTCTCCAAATCCCCATTTTTTATGTATCCACCACCACCACCACATTCAACCAATAATAATTTTCCAAATCCCCATTTTTTTATGTATCCACCACCGATACCAACCAATCCCAATATAATTTTTAGGCCTTCAAATTTTTCCGAAACAGATTCACCAATTGGTTCCGTATCCGAGTCTCAAGTAGGGCTAGAGAACATCACACTTGATGTTGGAAGGCAACAAGGAGAAGAAATATCTACTCAAAAAAAATCACGTGTAAGTTTTTCTGTTGAAGAGGATAATTTACTTATTCAATCATGGCTCAACATTTTGAAGGATCCAATTGTTGGAGTTGATCAAACTGGAAATAGTTTCTGGATTAGAATCAAGGAGAATTACAACAACAATCGCAATCAATTTCCAGTAAGAAATCTAGGTCAGTTAAAAAGTCGTTGGTTTCGAATTAATAAAGCTGTTCAATTATTTGTCAGATGTTATAAACAAGCTCGTGATAAAAAAAAATGGCAACTCAGAAAAAGACATCATAGCAAATGCATATAAAATTTACTCGCAAGATGTAGGTGAAAAATTCAATTTTGAGCATGCATGGCTATTATTAAGAGATGAGCCAAAATGGAAATCGGACGTATCACGAGATTGGTACTTGAAGACAACACTACTCGTCGAAGGAAAAAAAATTGATGATTGATCGATCTCGTGAAGAAGGGCACAATCGATTGTTCAATGATTATGTAATTTCTCTTTATTATGTAATTTTTTTTATTATTGTAATTTTTGGTATTTTGTTTTATTAATAAATTTATTTTTATTATTGTAATTTTTTGTATTTTTTTATTATGTAATTTCTTTTTATTATTAAAATTTTTGTTATATTTTTTATTATGTAATTTTTATTATTATTGAAATATGAGTTGTAAAAAAATTGAGGTGTCAAAAAGTGTAATATGAGTCGTAAAAAAGTTGAGGTGCTTATAAGCAATTGTCATTAGAGTAAAAGTTGTAAAAATATAATATGAGTTGTTTATGAGTGACGTGGTACAGTAGAACCCATTTAATGTAGTTGGGAGTTGATTATTGAGATGCTCTTAGATATATTTTGCAGTGCGTACGTGGAGTGCAGTGATTCACATATTTTTGGCCAACACCCCTTCACCTAATCTTATACACTTTTTTTACTAAATTGGCAACAAGACAAGAGAATTGTCATACACTCGTAAGCTCCAATGGCAGAGGCAGCAAAGAAAAAGGGGCACATAGTGATGGTGCCCTTCATGGCACAAGGGCACATCATACCATTCCTTGCACTAGCAAGGCAAATCGAACAAAGAACAAACTTCACCATCACCATAGCCAACACCCCCCTCAACATTCAATACCTCCGATCTGCCATTTCTTCTTCAAGTCGAATCCGTCTTGCTGAGCTACCCTTCAACGCTGCTCAACAAGGTTTACCACCTAACATAGAGAACGCAGAGAAGCTACCTCTCACTCTCTTAGCCAACCTCTTACACTCCTCACTCAGCCTTGAGGCTCCCCTTCGCTCCCTTGTGTCACAGATCACACAAGAAGAGGGTCAACCTCCCCTTTGCACTATCTCTGACGTGCTCTTTGGCTGGATTAACCACGTTGCAAAGAGCCTAGGCACTAGGAACCTAACCTTCACCACTTGTGGTGCTTATGGAACTTTGGCTTATGTCTCCATCTGGTCTAACCTCCCCCACAGGAAAACTGACTCTGATGAGTTTTGGGTTTCGGGGTTCCCCCAAAACTACAGATTTCACCGCACTCAGTTGCATAGATATATTAGAGCAGCTGATGGCACTGATGAGTGGTCAAGATTCTTCATTCCAGGGCTTGCACTTTCTATGGAGTCTGATGGGTGGATTTGCAACACGGTTGAGGAGATAGAGCCTCTGGGGTTGCAGCTTCTGAGGAAGTATGTTGGAGTTCCTGTTTGGTGTGTTGGTCCTCTCTTGCCACCTGATGCACTCAAGGGTTCCAAACACCGTGTAGGAAAGGAACCTGGCATAGCCCTTGAAGCATGCATGGAGTGGCTGGACCTGAAGGATGAGAATTCCGTTGTGTTCATTTGTTTTGGGTCGCAGAACACGATCAGTGCCTCACAAATGATGGCGTTGGCTGAGGGGTTGGAAGAGAGTGGGAGATCGTTTATTTGGGTCATTAGACCACCTTTTGGTTATGACATCAATGGAGAGTTCAGGGCAGAATGGTTGCCGAAAGGGTTTGAGGAGAGAATGAGGGACAGCAAAAGGTGCTTGTTGGTGCACAAATGGGGGCCCCAGTTGGAGATTCTGTCACACAGATCCACGGGAGCGTTTCTAAGCCATTGTGGATGGAACTCAGTGTTGGAGAGTCTCAGCTATGGGATGCCTATGATTGGGTGGCCACTGGCTGGAGAGCAAGCATACAATGTGAAGATGTTGGTGGAGGAAATGGGTGTGGCTGTGGAGCTCACTCGATCTGTTGAATCTGTCATTTCTGGGGAGCAAGTGAGGAAGGTCATAGAAATAGCTATGGACCAAGAAGGCAAGGGAAAGGAGATGAAGCAGAAGGCAAATGAGATTGCAGCTCGCATGAGAGAGGCCATAGCAGAGAATGGTCAAGAAAAAGGGTCTTCTGTGAGAGAAATGGATGATCTTCTTAGAAACATTTTATCATCCAAGGCTCTATGATTTGCTACATTTAGAATTTGAATAATGATGAAGTTGTTTGTGTAAGGATACTTTTCTAACTACTCCGATCTTTAAAATAAGGCTAAAGGCTCTGATAATGATGCTGTGAATATCACAATTTATTTTAATTGATGATTTGAAAACAATATATATGGTGAATGAATTTCCATATGTTAACTATTTAGTTTAATAATTATAAATTTTATGGATGAATTTAATAATATATTTAACTCATACAGACCAATTTTATATATCTATGAAGATTAATGTGATCTATGCCCATACAAGTGTCATCCTACTACTTCGATTATTATAAATTTTATCTATAAAAAAAAATAGTGTAAATATAATTATGTTTTGTTGATTTTATGCTGGAATATATTATTATTATTGAATCAAATTAAACATTCTCACTTTTTTTAAAAGGAAAAAAAATGTACAAATTCTTTAATGAAAATTACATGAAATTAATCTCAAAGAATGAATTATTGTTTGGTACCAAATTGTAAATTGTATATCTAGATAAAAAAAATATATAATGTGTTCATAAGATCATCTCATAGTTTCTATAAGGTAGAAAAGATAGGATTAGTATATGATTTATTGTTTCTGTTTTTGCATCTTGTTCAAGTGGTTTAAGGGAAATGATTCTTCAAGTTTTTTTTTGCCACAGTTAGCTTCATCTTTTTTCTCTAAGGTTCGGAATGAGAAAATCTTAGGAAAAGTTACCCTTACCCACTCTTACTAAAAATAAAAAATAAAAAAATGTACATACATGTATTAGATCTTGAAAAATTTTAGGAAAAAACAAAAACACACATAACTTTTTTTTTTTTTCGCAAACTAACATAAAAAAAACCTACAAATCATGTAGATTTGATACTTTCATAATCCTTTTCTCATTATTTTGTTGCATGAGAAAAAAAAAACATTAATAAATTCATTAAATCTTATATAAATAATAAGAATATAATTTTTATGTAATATAAATTTACCGACAGTTTATGCTTATATGATATCGTAAAAAAATACACTGTCAACACATAAATTTTTTTCTCAAAAAATAATGAGTTTTGGTATTTTTAATTTTTTTTTTTGTTATGAAGAATAATAAGAGAGAATAACGTGAAGAAAAATTAAGTATATGCTTATTTTAAATTAAAATAACTAATTTTAAAATTAAATTTCTGGACTATAAAAAAAAACTCTGAAAATGCGAAGTACATATTTTTGGGCCGATGGCAGGACGTCTGGAAAGAGTAGTTAATTGTGCATTTACTAACTAACTACTACCCACTTTCTCTTCTGCCTAATTTTATTATTCTATGCATTTCGTTTACCTACAATTTCCTAATTAACCATTTACCCTTTTTTTTTAATATTAGGCAAAGAAAGAGAGCTAGATAATTAAATATCATTGTTGAAAATTTAATCAATCTCTTAATTTTACTAAGCAATGCTATGCACAATTGAAAATAACTCTCGTCACAATTTACTAGAGTTTAGAATTGAATTGAAACTGAAAGTGATACTAAAAATGGAAAATGAGTTGTTAGTGCCAATTTGTGGTGGGCATATTATGTGCCACAAGTTCTTCCTACACCCCCTTAGTGTTAGCTTCCTTTGGACACTTCTATAACATTTATTCTAGAAAAAAAAATAGTAATTTGTTTTAAATGATAATTATGGGTAGAAATTGGGGAAAAAATTAATTACGAGTCTATTTTATTACGAAGTTTAATATACAATTACATATACATCTTAAATTTTATTATTTTATTATTGTTTAAGAAACTAGTTTAGAAAACATATTTTAAATATAAAAAATGTAAATATAAACTTATATATTTGATAATGTATATATATATATATATATATATATTAATTTTGATACTTAATTATTATTTTAAATAAAATGCTTTAAATTTAAATAAATATCTATTTTTAAGGGCTTTACCAAATCCTTTTTTTTTCATAAAATAAATTTTAAAGTAACTAAATTAAACAACAAAATAAACTTATATACACGTAATAATTTATTTCTTAATTTTATTTTAAATTATTTATTGAAATAAATATACCATATATTTTTTAAAAGTTTAACTATAATTATAAGATCATAATATAACAATATTTAATGTTATTATATTATTTAATGTTAATGCAATATAAATTAGTTTAATATCTTTTCATAATATTACAGTATTTAATTTTATCATAATATTTAGCGTTAATACAATTAAATATAACATAATATTCATAATCTGTACAACAAAAAAGTTATATAATTTAAATTATTCGTGAAATAAAAATGTAAGTAACTAATTTAAATAATAATTTTGAACTTAAGTATCAATATAATATTTATATATTTAACTTTTTTCCATCATATTTTAGTTCTGACATATTATATTATATTACATTATGTATATCAAATTTTATGATGGTTATATTTTATTTAATAATATATATATATATATATATATATATATATATATACTATATATATGAAAAATTAAATGTTTAAAAAACTAATACTTATTATTAAATTGGAAAACAGTTCATTATATTTAATAAATACATTTTTTAATATTATTTAAATGAAATTTTATTTATATTTCATAAAAAAAATTTGAGGGGATTTATATTTTATAAAATTATTACATAAATAACATTACTTGTGTCATTAATATTCTGGTTCTTTAATGATGTCTGACACCCAAACAAATATTATTAATATTAATATATTAATTCTTCTTTAAACATCATTTAATATATTAAATATAATTAAATTAAATTAAATATAATTAAATTAATTTAAATATAGCTATTTTCCTAATATTAAGGTTATTTTGGTATTTTTTTTCTTATAATCATGATATTGGCAAGAATAAAAATAGGAACATTTATTTTTGGTTCTTGATTTTTATTGTTCGACAATCAAGATAGTTATATCTTATTTATTTTTTTGTTCTCAATTTTTTAAATTCTATTTTCATTTTTAACTCTATAATTTTTTAAATCTTAATTTTTTATTGAACCTTTATTCTTTCCTACATTCAATACAAGGTACAAATTAATGTGTTAAATTACATTTTTAGTTTATATTTTTTTGTAATTTATTTAATATTACTTATGTACAAGTAGTTGGTCAATTTATTTTTTTTGCAAGTTACACACATCACTATCGAATATCGTGGATGATAGAGAATGGAAGTATTCCATTTAGTTTAAATTTTTCATACTTTCAAAAAAAAATTCCAAAAGTTTTTCTTTTAGTGTTCCGTAAAATATTTTATGAAAGTATGTAAAAAATGCAATTATAAAAAAATGCTCTTCATAATGCTAATTTTATTATACTGGAAAGTAATTTTTGAAACATTAAAATTAATGTTTTGGAAAATATTTTTAGAATATTAAATTTAATGTTGTGATTTTCTAAAGTATGTTCATGAAATAAGTTATAACTAACTAGAACACATGAATGTCGAGGACGGGGTGTGTGAAAGAAAAGGAAGTGTTTGGATATTAAATATGCATTTGGCTTTATACCTTCAACATTGTAAAAGAAGTTGCACCTACTTATAATATTGTTACGCACCAGTTTCAAGGTTTGGGTCTGAGTGAAAACTATAAGAGGGGAGTGAGAGTATCAATGTGCAAAGTGAAAGGAGGAGGTGGAAGAAGATAATATGAAAATTAAAAAAAAAAGTTAAAATTACCTACTAAAAAAATGAATAATTGATGAAAGATAAGGAATTACATGTGAAACTTGAAAAAATGAAGGGAAAATGCAAGTTATAAAGAAAGACAAGGTTCTAAATTGAACTTTGGAGGTATGAAATTTAAAAATTAGAAAATAAAAAAAATTAAGAATACTCAAAAAAATTAAAAAAGAAAATATAGTGTATTTATAAAAAAAGGTGTGTATAAATAAATAAATAAATATATATATATATATATATATATATATATGTGTGTGTGTGTGTGTGTGTGTGGCGGGGGGGGAGGGGGGGAGATTGTTAACATTCTCTAATTTATTAGTTAACATACTGCTACCTATTTTTTAGTTAAAGAATAAAAATATTTCCTCTCTTTTATTAACTTCATTCTCTAATTTATTTATCTCTCCTAATAAATTATTCCTCCAACTCATTTATCTCTCTTATTAAATTTCTTTTCCAACTCATTTTTCTCTCACCTCACAATGTCCCACCTCTCTCCTCTATGTAAACAAATAAAAATTAATTATTAGAAGAGATAAATGAGTTGAAGAATGAAGTTAATAGAAGAAATAAAATATTTTTATTTTCTTTTAAATTAAACTAAATTACTATAATATCTTTTATACAAATAAACCAAATAAAAAATAATAATTTTTTTTATAAAATTTTGGTATAAGTTGCTAACATATTTCAACTAAAAAATAAGTAAAAATATATTAGTAATCCTCATATATATATATATATATATATATATATATATATATATACATTTAATTCTACGATGTAACATATATGATGTTTAGATTGATATATTATAGTAATAAGTTGAGTTGATACATTCTTATCTTAAATATTGTTAAACCTCGAGTAGATTGAGTTCAAATTTACAAATTTCATCATATCATATTTTTTGCTCAAAATAAATTTGTCCTAACCTATTTGTGGAACGTTTATACTCTTAGACTCTCAAGCATAATGAGAAAATCCACATTTATAACAAACAAGTTTTTAATGGATTAAAATTAGTTTTTTTATGAGTTAAAAAACTTTTAGAAAAAAATGAGAATATTTTAATAAATTAATTTATACATACATTAATTTTAACTTATTTTTTAAAAAACTTTATGAAGAAGTATATCCAAATATAATTATAAAAATTCATGTGACATGTCTAAAAGATTGTGAAAAAACACAAATGAAATTTCAATTAGATAAACTTATTTATTTGAAAATATCTTGACACTTAAGACTTGTATTCCTCTTGCTTATGTGTGTGTGTTTTATATTTTGTAAGTTCATGTTAAGAATTTTTATTTCCTAGAAACACCTTTTCTCTTGCTTTTGTTATCTTTAATTTCCTTATTGATAAAAAAAATAACTTGTACTTCTAGTTTAGCTATTAAAGACCACGTTTTTTCCTGCTAGTATTTATTGAACCTTTCTAATACTTATTTTTTCTATTTAAACAACATTTATTACAAAAAAAAGGTATTCAACTAACCCAGAATGCCAAGAAATCTTTGTGAGGATTGTCCACTAAAAGAAATTTAGTAGTGTCAAAAAGGAAATTACACATGGATTTGCAAGTATGTAAAAAATATTATACTGATATATTATAACAAAATTCTAATAAAGATAGCACTTAAAAAACTCTATGTTACATAGTAAGTGTCACATTAGATTAAAAATAAGTCTCAAAATAATTATTATTATATTAACTTTTTAATATAATATTAATTATTTTTTATTTATATCTTTAATAATATTATGTAAAAAGTGAATCCTTATTGCATGATTTCTTTAAAAAAATTATAAATTTAATTTTATAAAATAATATTAACTTTTTTTTAAGGGAAAATAATATTAACTTTTGTTAATCTGAATAAAACAATTTAGAACAATCCTGATAAAGGTTTCGTATCAATGAAACCTTGGAATTCGGGATGGCCTTAAACAAACATTCCTTAAATGGGTGTTTGGTTCGCGTTAACAACATACAAAACTACATTTAACAGAAAAAACAAAAAAAATGTTATTTTTTGGTTTGTTGTTTTGGAATGTATGTTTCTGTATTTCAACCAAATTCAATTATAAAAATCGAAGAAAAGAGGAACATTGCATTACACGCTTTTGAAGTCTTGAAGAGACATTTCTAGTCATTTCCGAAGCAGTTTAACTTATGAATCTCAACCGTTAGTTTCTTCTTCAATCACATCATAAAATAGTTTAAAATTAAACTCATAACATTTAGCGGTGAGAGGATCCAAATCCAGTCCCACACACCGAAAAGCGAAAGCTGGTTAGATATATTTTGCAGTGCGTACGTGGAGTGCAGTGATTCACATATTTTAGACCAAAACTGCTTCACCTAATCTTATACACTTTTTTACGAGATTGGCAAAAAGACAAGAGAATTGTCATACGCTCGTAAGCTCCAATGGCAGAGGCAGCAAAGAAAAAGGGGCACATAGTGATGGTGCCCTTCATGGCACAAGGGCACATCATACCATTCCTTGCACTAGCAAGGCAACTCGAACAAAGAACAAACTTCACCATCACCATAGCCAACACCCCGCTCAACATTCAATACCTCCGATCTGCCATTTCTTCTTCAAGTCGAATCCGTCTTGCTGAGCTACCCTTCAACGCTGCTCAACATGGTTTACCACCTAACATAGAGAACGCAGAGAAGCTACCTCTCACTCACGTAGTCAACCTCTTCCACTCCTCACTCAGCCTTGAGGCTCCCCTTCGCTCCCTTGTGTCACAGATCACACAAGAAGAGGGTCAACCTCCCCTTTGCACAATCTCTGACGTGTTCTTTGGCTGGATTAACCTCGTTGCAAAGAGCCTAGGCACTAGGAACCTAACCTTCACCACTTGTGGTGCTTATGGAACTTTGGCTTATGCCTCCATCTGGTCTAACCTCCCCCACAGGAAAACTGACTCTGATGAGTTTTGGGTTCCGGGGTTCCCCCGAAACTACAGATTTCACCGCACTCAGTTGCATAGATATATTAGAGCAGCTGATGGCACTGATGAGTGGTCAAGATTCTTCATTCCACGGCTTGCACTTTCTATGGAGTCTGATGGGTGGATTTGCAACACGGTTGAGGAGATAGAGCCTCTGGGGTTGCAGCTTCTGAGGAAGTATGTTGGAGTTCCTGTTTGGTGTGTTGGTCCTCTCTTGCCACCTGATGCACTCAAGGGTTCCAAACACCGTGCAGGAAAGGAACCTGGCATAGCTCTTGAAGCATGCATGGAGTGGCTGGACCTAAAGGATGAGAATTCCGTTCTGTACATTTGTTTTGGGTCGCAGAACACGATCAGTGCCTCACAAATGATGGCGTTGGCTGAGGGGTTGGAAGAGAGTGGGAAATCGTTTATTTGGGTCATTAGACCACCTTTTGGTTATGACATCAATGGAGAGTTCAGGGCAGAATGGTTGCCGAAAGGGTTTGAGGAGAGAATGAGGGACAGCAAAAGGGGCTTGTTGGTGCACAAATGGGGACCCCAGTTGGAGATTCTGTCACACAGATCCACAGGAATGTTTTTAAGCCATTGTGGATGGAACTCAGTGTTGGAGAGTCTCAGCTATGGGATGCCCATGATTGGGTGGTCACTGGCTGGAGAGCAAGCATACAATGTGAAGATGTTAGTCGAGGAAATGGGTGTGGCTGTGGAGCTCACTCGATCTGTTGAATCTGTCATTTCTGGGGAGCAAGTGAGGAAGGTCATAGAAATAGCTATGGACCAAGAAGGCAAGGGAAAGGAGATGAAGCAGAAGGCAAATGAGATTGCAGCTCGCATGAGAGAGGCCATAGCAGAGAATGGTCAAGAAAAAGGGTCTTCTGTGAGAGAAATGGATGATCTTCTTAGAAACATTTTATTATCCAAGGCTCTATGATTTGCTACATTTAGAATTTGAATAATGATGAAGTTGTTTGTGTAAGGATACTTTTCTAACTACTCCGATCTTTAAAATAAGGCTAAAGGCTCTGATAATGATGCTGTGAATATCACAACTCATTTTAATTGATGATTTGAAAACAATATATATGGTGAATGAATTTCCATATGTTAACCTTTTAGTTTAATAATTATAAATTGTATGGATGAATTTAATAATATATTTAACTCCTTCCTGTTTTATGTTCGGAATTGTGTCATCACCCCCCCCCCCCCTTCTCTGTTTGAAATGCAAATTCTCCATACAATTCTGTCTATCTAATTTTCTACGTCCTCCTTTGATTTTGCAGCAGAATTGGATAAAATTAAGCTTAAAAAAAGTGAAGAAACTATATTAATACATGTTTTTTTAACTAGAAAGTGTAAAAGTCAATTTTCTAACATTCAATCAAACAGGACTTACGTCAATAACTGATTTCAGCAAAATTTTCACTGCCGTATATTGGTTGTTTGATATTAATTTTGCATGAGTTTAATTTTTATACACTATTAATATTTAAAAAAATCCGTCCCAACTAATTAAAAATTATGTTAAGTATAGCTTTTAAGATAACTATTAGAAAAAGTTAATAAATATAAAAAGTGTAATTGAAAAACAATATAATAATCATTTACTGTCATCGCATTTAAATTATATTTATTTAGTATTTGCAAATAGCACCATTTATTCAAGTTTGATGTTACTTTAATATCTAAAATTACCCTTCATATCTTTCGGTGCATGTTTATATCCAAATAAGTATACATAAACTAAAAAAAACTGCTTCAATTATGATTATTTTTTTGTGAATAATTGCTATTGGTAATCTAATGTTGTCACCAAACATGATTTCTAAAATTCCACTCTAAACAATACCTTCTTTGTTTGTTTCTTTTTCCCCTCCAAATTCCTAAACCCATTTCTACTCATTATTTTCGGTCATTTGGAGAATGCTCAACGCCGGTGAGGTGTGAAGGATTTTCCAAACGGTTCCTATAAAGTAAATCTGTTGCCTATGATATGATACATAAGTAACTTAGACAACAAACTTACACATAAACAGAGATTTCACTACATTTTCTAAGCCATTTGTGTATTGAGTGGTCACCATGTGACCATCAAGATTAGTAGTCACGAATCCACCCAGGTTTGAAACAAAATTTACTGCTTCACTTCCGAGGCCTTTTTGATAGAGATTCTGTCTGTGCATCGCCCTGCAAAATTTTAGCGTATAAATAAACATTAATACACACACAAAAAAAAAAGGCACTCTAGTGTGATAAGTTATAGGTTAAACTAAAAAGGGAATTCTGATAAGAATATGAATATGTATGTAAATTGTTCTTAAATTAAAATATAAATTGTAATTTTATTGTAATATACAACAAAATACACTTAAATAAACATAAATTTTAATAGGATTATTATGGCGTGCTTCATAAATTAGTTATTAGAATGTTTTAAAAGCAAAAAATCCCACCACAGTCGCCTCGGAACACGAGTTACTGGCTCTTTCTTATGCCTGTGACCGGCTTCTGTGTTTTTATAATTTCAAACAAGAACAATCGTTGCCATACAAGATTTTTTGTTCAAAACAAAAAGTAATTTTTAAGAACAATAGACAAACAAAGACTCTGTATCCTGGTGGAAAACTAAAGTTGTATGGTTGATACCGTACTTTAGAAAACATTTATTCGCACTTTGGTATTTAGGTAATAGAAAACAACTTACAGGACACGAAAGTTGCTCACGAATGTAAGCCATTGATCGTAGCACAGCACCCAATGTGTCCTTGGACACCTGAAACTTAACTTCACACACACCAGAAGTTGACTCGGTATCTGGAAACTGAAAAACAGTTTAAAGAATTTTAACAATCTATAAGTTTGTCAAAGTACATGACCAAAAATCATAGTAAACATTTTCAAAAGACAGAAAGTGGGATTCCCATGCAATAACAATTGAGACAAGTAAGGAACATGCACCAACCCCCAATCCCCCAAAAAATAAGAAATAATACAATTGATGACACACTAGTTTTTGCTTTTGTTCTCTTATCTTTCCTGCTATTCTTTATGGGAAGAGGGACACACAAGACAGTGAGGGGAAAAGTATACAAAATAACAAACAAATGAACACTCTTTTATATAGACCTATGACCTATCAGTGAACAGGTCTTACATGATTTCCATGATAATTCACCCTAATCAAAGAAAAATGTTTGAAACATCCACATTGAACACAAGCATTACTCCCAAGTGTTCTTTGCATCAAAATATGGCCTCCAAGTCAGAAAGTCAATTCCTGTTCAGTCTTCAGATACAAAGGAATGATGCAAAGTACTTACATTATCCCTACGTATGTTCTTTATATTTTAAATTGACTTTGGTTACATCAATTATAGGATATTAAAGTCAAAATCAAGTCTAATGCCGTACCATGATATGGCAAGTTATGTGCCTCAACAGCACCATGTCATTTTATAAAGCTACATTATCAAAACATCCTGTTTGATACTTTCTTTAATAGCGAATGTGAATATCCTCATACTTAACAATTTCCCTGATAATCAATCTCATTGACCTTACCACCAGCCTCTGGAAAACAACAGACCAGTTCTGTTCATATGTTGTCAATTTAAATAAAATTAAAATTCTCTTCCTTAGTAACATAATCAATAGCATGTGCTCGTTAACCAAAACCTTACATTATAAATATCAATCAATATTAATATCTGCCCACCCCGAATTACGCCACTCAGGAAGAAGAGAAGTACTTTACCTATAAGGAATTAGCTTTTTCATTCTTGAAGGGTAGTTTCTAAAACTATTTACTTAAATGAGGTTGTTTTGCAACATTTTACATCTATAGGGTTGCTTTTTATAGTAGGGTTGTTTTTTATAGTGGCAATGGCTTGTAACAACCTAAGTGACATGTGTATGTTTTTTAAAATTTTTTTTGAACGAGGCGTTTTAACCGTACTAATGTCGCTACAGCCAATAAGATACTAACAAGATCTTTATCAACTGTAGCAACTTGTTAAATGATGTCACATGTAGAGTTCTTTTTTTTTTTTTTCTGGTTGCTAGGGGTCACAACACTATTATTTTTCTTTTTGGAAAATAAATAAGTAAATAAAAAAAAAGAAGGGGGGATGCTAAGGCCACTAGCAACCCCAATTTTTTTTAAAATAATAAAAATTACATAAAATTAAAGAAAAATTAAAAAAAGAAAATAATATATTTTTATAAAAAAAATTGGTATATTTGTTAAACAAATCTTTCACATTTTTTATTTTTTAAAATAAATTATCTTTATTTATCAGGCTTTTAAAAATAAATAAAAAACAAATCAGAAAAATAAATAAGTAAATAAGTAAATTTAAAAAGAGAGAGAGAGAGCAGGGGGTCGCTTGTCCACCAGCAACCCCCAAAATTATTTTTAAAAAAATATAAAAAGTAATAAAAAAGTTTACATAAAATTAAAGAAAAATTAAAAAAGGGAAAGTAATATATTTTATAAAAAAAAATACCTATATTTGTTAAACGAATCTTGCATACAATTTTTTTTTAAAACAAATTATCTTTATTTATCAGTTAAAAAAAAATTATATTAAAAAAAATAAATAAATAAAAAGAGGAGGGGGTTGCTATGGCCACCAGCAATCCCCAAAATTTTTTAACAAAATTAAAAAAGTAATAAAAATTACAAAAAGTACATAAAATTAAAGAAAAATTAAAAAAATGAAAGTAATATATTTCAAAATTTTTGGTATATTTGTTAAACAACTCTTGCACGTATATTTTTTTTTTAATTTTTTAAAATAAATTATCTTCATTTATCAGTTTTTTTTATAAAACCAGAATAATAAATAAAAAAATTAAAAAAATACAGGGGTTTCACGGGATATAGTGACTCTTTAAAAAAAATTAAAAACAAGATCTAACAACCAAAAAAAACATTAGCCTGATAGCGACTAAATATACTCACTATTGGCTTTAACGACCTCTACTGAATGACTTCATGGCTCGGAAAAAAAAAAAAAAAAAAAAAAAAGTCTACGTGTCACATGGGTCACTATGTGACCTAGCAAAATTGTATAAAACAATTCTAAAGGTGTAAATAATTACAAAAGAACCACATTTACATAAATAGTTTACAAAACTACCCTACAAGGGTAAAAAGCCTAAGGAATTTTAATCATGAAAGTGCAATGCAGCATTGATCTCTGGTTTTCTAGCACTAGAACTAAAGCATCAAACCATACAGTTTACGGACAAGGGATTATTTGAGAAAGATAAATCTATATGGAACAAAATCACACACCTTGAGATTTAATACGGCCAAAGTCCTAGTTGGTGAGGAAAGCTGATCACTGATGTTGACCATATGGTTAAACAATGGTTCCAAGGTAACTTTTGAGAGATTAAACTTAACCACTGATTCTGTTGACGGAATCCTGCTATAATCTTGCAACTGCATTTGAAATATTTTCAAAGGACTTAGGATCCTCACGTTGTTGTTATTTGTTAAAATGTTGCAAGAGGATAAAAAAAAGGATACCCTGCCACAGTTAAATGTTACAGAAGATATTTATACATGCAAATGGGCCAAGGTTATTTGAGTCTCAGAAGCTTTTCATGCAAAACCACATGTATCTAAACCTACTATAAACTAAATTATGAGTACAAACTACAAAGCATACCTTAAGATTGATAGCAGCCACTCGATTCCCTGGAGTTGAGTTCTTCTTCTCCATTACCCACGTCAATGATTTCAGACATGGATAACCAACCTACATGATAGAACCCATGGGACAAGTTTAATGCCATGCAGTCCAATAATCCCACAAATATATCACATATATGAGGGTTGGAGGGGAGGTTCTCTTTCACATACCATGTTTTCAGGTGGACCGTCATCTCGCTGAAGAGACACGGGGGTCATTTGTGGTAAATTTAGATCAGCAACTGATTGAACAGGAGTACCAGCATCATTAAGATTAAACCTGTTTGTCGTTTCATCATGTAATGGCCATAAAAGAGGGGTTGTAACTGTTGTTGAAGTGGGGGATTTTCTGTCATCATAAGCAATCCCACTGACTGGATGACTGGGTAGGGGAACTTTGGCAACACTTCTCTTCATGAAAGAAATCTTCTTTCCACCTTCTCTAAGAGCACTAATTGCAGCATCATAAGTTTCCACAGTTACCGCACCTTCTTCAGCATATTTGATAGCTTCCCAACAAAGATTGCCATACCGTGATGTCAAAGATTCATGCCCATGTGATTCACCAGCAAGTTCACCTGACCCAGTATTGCTTTTTGCATTTCTTGTCCACCGTTTTAAAATGTAATGAGATGGTAATGTAAGTACATTAGTCACAGTAAAAACAGTTAGAACATGTCTACATAGAACGCCTGAATACTCAAACATTTGGCAACTACAGTTAGCTCTCAACTCAGAAAGGTTTAATGTGACCATATAAGCCTTTTGGTCATCCTCAAATTTTGCAACCCTGAATATGCTGTTTGCTCCATCTTCTTCAATTCTGTTGGCAGTATAAGCAAAAGTTTCAACTAGCTCTTGTTGAAACTTTGCAAATATTTTTCGTGTATAGAGATTAGCAGCCTGCTTCTCCATGGGGGAAGGTGTCTTCAGAACAGGGGTGGTGCAAATTGTTTCATAATCTAATTCTAATTCTTTTTCAAACCAATACTCCAAAGCTCGTTCATACTGCCTAAAGAACATAGGTAATGTTGTCTGCTGGTTGACAAAACCATCAAAAAAAGAACCATCAAATCCTTTATTAGGAGTTATTACTGCAAAAAATGAATCACGAAAATATGCTGGAACCCATTGAGCACGAGCACTGTACAAGGACTGAAGCCAATCATTTCTTCCGAGTTCATATTTATTGATGATAGAACTCCAAGATGAATCAAACTCCTCGGTTGTTTCTGTCAGATTAATACAATTATAAAGTTCAATCTGAAAATTTGGATGCATGTTGCATACATGGGCCAACTTTTCCTGGCCTTCTCGCAAGACATGCCATTTGCATATACGGTGGCGTGTTTCAGGAAAAACTTGTGAAACTGCTGTCTGTATAGCTCTGTCTTGATCAGTAGTGATAGAGACAGGGTAACGGTCATTCATTGCTGTCAGGAATGTCTTAAAGAGCCATACAAAAGAAGCTTCAGAATCATCCAAAAGGATTGCACAACCAAACAAAATCATCTGACCATGATGGTTTACCCCAGTGAATGGAGCAAATGGCACTTTACATTGATTTATTCGGTATGTTGTGTCCAGAGTAACTGCATCACCAAAATGACAGTAAGCAGTCCTTGATCTTGCATCGGCCCAAAATACATTAGACATATGATTATCTTCATCAAGTTGTATTGCATAGAAGAAACCAGGGTTCTCAGCTTGCATTTTCTTTAAGTATTCCAGCAGGTTCTGAGCATCCCTCCCTAATGTCCTTTTTCGAGTAGGTAGCCTAACAGCATAATTCATCAATGTAGGAGTTTTAACCGGGTGAATTGTTTCAGCAGCAGCAGTAGCTGCAGGAATATTCCTCATCCCATGAATATTCTTAGTGGGAATTGCATTCCTATCCATAGAGACATACATCACACCAGTTGGAACAAGCCCCACTCCTTGGTAAGTTTCGGGCATGGTTTTTCCAACACTAGAAAAGTGCTTACCTGGCCTAGTGTTATGCAACTTACTAAGGCTTTCCATGGAATGGCTATGCTCCTTTACAAATTTTGTAACAACCCACTTATTTTGACCCATCTGCTCGATCCTTACCATTGCATTGCAACTTTCAGTAGGCTTTCTTTTCAAATCCGCCCTTCCACACATAAATTCCCGGTACATATTTGCCCCATCCGCTTTGGAACGACCATGCAGGCCAACTTTGTAGCTGAAACCCACTCGCCTGGCATACTCACTATAGAAAGTCTTTGCAGCATCTTCAGAATCAAACTCCATACCCACATATGGCTCAGAGACCCCAACTTCAACATGAGAACCAGAGTTTTCAGCATTATTAACTCCACCTTCACTAGGCTCAGTATCCCCATCATCTGTCATAGCTTGATGGTTACTTCCTTCTCCCATGTTTTAAAACAATTTATACTGCTAAATCATCGAGCACCTATTTCATAAGTACTTGTACGTGGCAAGAGTTGCAGGCTTTAATCCTACCAATTATAAAGCAGCATTAACTTAAATGCCGAGAAGCAGCAAGTAAACCCAAAATTAAACAATGCAGCATTTCACCTAAAATATCCTGAACAATGGAGTGTAGCAAAACAATGAAAAGAAACGGGGAGGGGGGAGTGAGCTTCTTCAGAATAAAAGAAAATTGCCATTTACCAAGTTAAGGTTTTACGTAGTGACATGAAAACAACCCTGTCCCATAAAAAACGAATCTTATTTAAAGAGCTACGATAACCATTCAAAATTCACAGGTATTAGAAATTTTATATGGCCAAAAACAGTGCTAATGGAACAAAAGTTCAATGTCAAATAGGTTTAAGCTAAACATTTTAACTACAACAGAAAATTTTAACAATCAATTAACTATCAGAATTTTAAATTCTGATTCAACCTAAAATCGCATCCCTGAAGACGAAGTAACCAATAGAAGTTGCAAAATTTCAGTAAAATTCACAAAACTTGATAAAAAAAATCGACAAAACCGGTAACAGTCACGTGATTGATTTTACAAATTAAACGATTAATTGGAAGTCTTAACTTACAGCGATGAAAACTATGTGTTGCGAAAATAAAGCCAGTAAATTAATTTCAGTCTTCCGAATCGGGGGTTGAGGAATCGCAGTAACGCGTGAACGGTTAGTGAACAAAACGACCGTGTTTAGGAGAGAGTTAGGGTTTGTGGTTGTGCAGCTCCGGGAGGTTGCAGAGTCGGAGGAGGAGGAGGAAGCGTGAGAGTGAGTGGGTGTGGTGTTGCATAGGTTTGATAAGAATACGCACGTGATAGACACCGTTTGATCTACATCGGACGGCTATTATTAGCTTAGATCGAAATACATTTAAAATGGAAAGTTCATTCAGTTTTGTTTCTTTTGTGGTGGGATTTATCGGGTGCACTGTGCACCATCCATCCATGTAACATTTACAACCCTACATCTTAATATCGATCACTAATCACTATGAATAAACCATCCATTATCATTTAGAAATTTAATAAGTACTATCATTTTCTCTCCAACTCTTAAAATTACATAAATACTTAAAAGTATAAAATATCTACTAATTTGCTATCTATATTTTTCTCTTTTTTATAATTACCTTTCGTTATTTATGCTTTGAGTTAATTACTTATACATTGTCAGTGTAAATTTTTTTTACACTTACAACAAATTATATCTTTTAATTATGTCATGTCACTGTTAAAGTAAATATGTTTATAGTGACATGACACAATTAAAATATATAATTGGTTGTCAGTGTAAAAATTTTTTACACTGACAATGTATAGGTGATTAACTCTCATATTTTTATCCTTTTATTGGAGTAAGTATGTTATTAGTGTGTTTTATACATTCTTAAATTCAGTTTATCATTAGTGTGTTTGATAAATTCTTTAAAAAATAAGTCTATAATTTTTTCAAGATTCGTGATTATTAAGAATAATCTAAATATAATTTTGTTTAGAAATATTTATATATGTTATTTTAGAATTAAAAGTATTTATGTGTCAAAAAAAAATTACTACATTAACTTAGTAGATAAAAATAATATAATATTTTCATTGTAATAAAAAAAAATTAACTAAAAATTATTATTTCTCTTGAGAATAGTTTTTGTAGAAAATTTATATAAAAAATTAAACCATATTTTCTAGAAATATTATTTTTAAATAATAAATAAAGCATAAAAATAATATTTTTAATTTTAAATAAGTGTCTAATAAACTACAAATTTCTTATGCACCAAACAATGTGCAAAACTAGTTATACACAAGTTCACAATAACCATAATCAATTGATTTTATCTTATTCTTAAAATTCAATCTATTTATTTATTTTTTTAAATATTTATTTTTATGTTTTATCTTTTAAATTTTAGTTAATTTAATTTTTTTAGAATAATAATTATTTTTAATTTTGAAACATAATTTTGAATTATTTTTTTGACTAATTTAAAACTTAAAATTTGTCTTATTTAATTCATTTACATGAAAACTAGAATTAACAAACTAATTTCAGATTATTTTGTAGTTGCTTGTATAATATATTTTTGACATAATTTACACTATATTTATTGGCATAAAAAAATTTGTGCTTCCGTGTATATTTTTAAAATAATATAAAAGTAAGTTGTTAATAATAAGTTTTTGAATAGGTATTATAAATATTATTTTTGAAAAAATGGTAGAGAAATAGAGAGTAGTTTGAGACTTTTAAAGGTGTAGTTTGAGAAGTAATTATAGAGATAAAGTTATTTATTATAAAAAAGTGTATATCCAATGGGTATAATCCACTTTATTATATATATATATATATATATATATATATATATATGAGAGTGGTTATAAGTACACCAGTGTAACTTTTACTAAGTATTATTTTGTAAATCTAACTGCTAGATTAAAAGTTCATATCTCTTAGATTATATATATATATATATATATATATATATATATATAATTTTATATTAATCCAAGATAATTTGATATTTTATTCTTATAAAACAAAATTTACTTAATATATTCATTTCAAAATACACTAAAATATGAACACTTTGATTACTTTCAAGTTGTTGTTCAATTTTAACAAAATTTGATATACACGTATAAAGTGATATGAACTTTCAATCTAACAGTTGGATTTACAAAATTCACATTTAATATAAAGTTATTGAGCGGTGTAATATACTTAGTAAAAGTTACACTGATGTAATTATAACCCCTCTCATATATATATATATATATATATATATATATATATATATATATATATATATATGAGTTAATCATCTATACACTGCCAGTGTAAAGTTTTTTACATTGGCAACCAATGATATCTTTTAAAATTGCTTATTTTATTATTATTTCATTAAATAAGCAACTGACATGATACTATTAAAAGATATGGTTAATTGTCAATGTAAATTTTTTTTTACACTAAAAATATATAGGTGATTAACTATATATATATATATATATATATATATATATATACAACAATTTGGTATGTGAAATGCTAAAATACCGACAAAAAAAGCGATATCAACTATGCATTCCATAAATTATTTAACATTCATACACCATAAAATTTTCAAGACAATTAATTGTCGCTTAAAATTTGGACTGATATCAATTAATTAATAATCTATATTTATAACTACAATAAAGCGAATTAAATTTTTTTGATATACACAGTTTTTTATCCTATTTTACTTTTATAATTATTTTTTTTATAAATTACAATTTTTTAATTTTTTTTCTATAAATTTCTCTCTATAATTACCTATATATTTAATAATCACTAACTATTATATAATTTTTATTATTTAGTTTTTTTTTAATAACGGAGACACACAAATATCTCTTGTATGTTAGTTTAATATAAATATAATGAATATGGTGAAGATGAGATTAATTCGTGTAGGAAAATTTACATTTTTTTTGTCTTTATATAAACATGATTTAGTCAGAGTCCTAAAAAAATAACTAAATAATAATTTGTGCTTTGGGACATGTTTCATTGCCAAATATATTATTTTAACACCCTCAAATATTTATTTAATTCACAAAGGTGAACAAATTATCTAAAACCGTACTAAATATAAATTATCGTGATACATAAAATAATATTTTTTTATGAAAGCATGTTGGAAAATTTACACTTAATTCATGAAGATAAACAAAACACCTAAAATCATATATATTAGCATATAAAGTTATTAAAGTAAAATTGTACGTTTTTTAATTCACTGGCATAATAATTTTAGTACGAATATATTTTCCTTGCTTTCTATTTTATGATTTAAATAATTTATGTAATCTTTTATTCATCTAACATAGAACGTATGATGAAACACAACAAATGAAAATGAATATTGTTCATAAAATATGAAGAGAAATTTAGACCGAATTCGTGAGAGGAATATTTTGTCCCAAATCACCTTAAAATCACGAACCACTTGGAAAAATATACTTTATCATAATTTTAGAAAATTTTAATTATTTTTATAAAAATTTTAATATAAATTTTTTTCTCTCTTAGTATTTTTTTTTACTTAACTAATTTAATAAAAGTTTTATATTTAATTGGAATTTATTTTTCTTTTACGCAACTAATTTATAAAATAAGATTCAATTAAAGTTTTATTTCAATTTTTTACACGAGGTAATATTGTAGATAATTCAATATTCCTCGCTCTCTTAATTATACGCAATAAAATTTACATGTCAATTGATTTAGATAGTATACAATTTCAAAATTATTTCATTTTAATATATAATATAATATTTAATGCTTGAACTTTTGTTTTCAATACTATTACAAAATCTACATAAGGTGTCTCCCGATTTTCAATGCATCAATTTTCAATGATAATTTAAATTCATTATTTTATTAATGTTAACCAAGATGTATCCATCGTTAGGGCAATACTTACATTACTTGTGGATAAACTCTATATTTTTTGCCCCTCATGTATTCTATTTGTATTGCAACAATACTTACATTCCTGGATGCATCGAAGAGCATGCATGGCAATATATTACGTACTACACAGCCTTTGCCTTTGCCTTTTTTTTTTTTTTTTTTTTTTTTTTTTCCTTCTTTTCTGGAGTATCCAGGCCGGTAGCAGTAACTAATCTTCTCGTTACATTAGAAGCACCTCAAAGGGTGGGATAACTAGCCCTAAAATTTAACGCGACTATATACACAAGACAGAATTCAAACTTTGACTTTACTTAAACATATATGGATCAACCCTTACCGCTGAACCAAACGCTTGAATTACAACTTGGCCTTAAGTACTCCTCAAACATGCATATATATTACTCCTTTTATATATATAATCTCACATTATTGTGTGCAAAGGAAAATAGTGTGTGAAGAACAAAAACAAGACTCATCTTATTCATTATAATTCTGTGCATATCTAAGAGTGAACATGAAGATGAAGATGAAGATGATGGTAATAAATAAGAATGTGGAAGCAGTGGATGAAGTTAAAGAGAAATAACATCAGTGAAGGGAAGCTCGGTGGGATCAAGCTGGGTTTTGTCCATAAGATTGTTGGAGAGGGTCATGAGACTCCGAATGGGCAAGATGGCCTTAGGGTTAACATCATGCATGGTCCTGGCGAACAAGCACCTGCAAGCTTCACTCGCAGCGTCAAAAAGCTCAACGTCCCTGTTATTAGGGCCCAACAAGCAGTGCCCTAGAATCCTGATAACCGGTTGCAGCAACTCCCACGGCAGAGGAACCCTCCCCTCCACCTCCTTCTCACCACCTTCCGTCTTTCTATACATCTCACCGTCCTGTCCCGCCCACGTCCTGCAGAACTTGCAGAACTCGATCTTCGAGGCCACCGGCATCTGCCAGATTTTCGCGTAGAACAGCTCAAGCGCCACGCCCACGATGCGGGCGCGCCGCGTCGACCTCACGGTGCCATGGGGCTCCAGGGCGGGGGACACCACTGCCACCTCGGGGGTGCCGCTTTTGTTCGGGGCGCCTTTCGCGTCGTGGTAGATGCTGGGGCTTGTGAGGTCGGGGATGGTGACGGAGAGCGGTTGGCCGCCGCGTGAGGTTGTTTCGTGCGCGTAGAGGGCCAGGAGGACCGCCTCGAAGCCGGCCTGGGGCTTCCGGTCGGCCACGCGGGAGAGGTAGACGCCGCCGATGACGGGGAGGAAGCGGAGCACCAGGAGCTGGAGGTCGGCGACGCCCGACTGGAAGGTGTCGTAGAGCCAGCGGCAGAGGTTGTTGTCGCCGGCGCCGGAGTTAGGGTTCCGGAGGAGCGTGGAGATTTGGGAGTAGATTTCGGGGTTGGTTAGGAGGGTGGAGGGGGTGGTTCTGGCGAGGGAGGGCACGATGGCAGAGAGTGAATCGATCGCTCTGACGCTCGCTTCGTCGCCGGACATGGTGTTTCACAATTCACAGATTCAATTTCAGAGACCCTTTCTCTCTCTCTTCTTGTGTGTGGAAAATGAAATCAGAACGGAAGGAGCGGAAAATTAGGAAAATTATTCATTTTTCAAACCCGCATATGCCTCATGCAGATGCTATATCGTTGTTTCCTTTGAATGAATACATGAGATCATATTCATACATAAAATAAGTCAAAGATACGAATTAATTAAAAATTTGTTATCATTCATAATAATAGGTTCGTATATATGCACGATGTACCGGATAATATAAATTATAATATTTAATATATTGTAAATAAAATTTAATTATTTCAAATGAACCATCGTTAACTTAATGGTCGTCAAAGCTCGAACATAATGGAGTGCTAATAAAAATAAATTGTTTAATACTCACCCTTCAATTATAGATTCATATATTACATCAGTGATCAGACACAAAAGTTACTTAGGTTCGATTAATTTGTTAAACTTTTTGGTATTAAATACGAGAAATATAAGTTTTTCACATTTAATTTATAAAAACTATCGGTGAAATATTTTATATCATTATAATTGTTAAGTATCACAATTTTTATATTCTTTAATAATTATTTATAATTGTTGACACTTGATATAAAGAGTAATTATTTTGATCTTTGATATTAAAAAATAAAAATAGAACCTATTCTTCATTTAATGATAAAAGAAAAAAAGAAATGTATACATCAAAATTATATAAAAAAGATTAAAAAAAACTTTATTTTTATATTATATTTTTTAGAAATTATTTTTTTATTTAATAAATAATGAGAAATTTTGTTATATCAAGTGCAAAATACTCAATTTACAAAAATAGCACCGCAACATTATTCTTGTTGTATAATTATACCATCGTCATCATAATTTTTATCACCATTATTGAGTATCATTTATATTCACAATTATTTTATTTTTACTAACATTTTATTTTTACTAACATGTTTAATATTATCGTCATCATCATTATAACTATTATCATTGTTAGTATTGTTACAACCATCACTATTATAATTATTATAATTGTTATTATTGTTATAATCATCATCGTTATATTCTTTATTTAGTGTTATCTTTCGTTTTAAATAGATATTATTAGAGTAATATAATTTTTTTTAATAAATTAAATTAAATATTTTAAAAATTACTTTACACTATCTATATATAGATTTTATTCTCCTCTAAAAATTGAGGGATGAAATCATGTAATGAAAAAAAAAAAAACAGAATTGAGGGATGAAATTAAATAATGAAAAAAAAATATAGCTTTATTATTATTATTATTATTTTTGTGTTGAATTGTCCTGCAAAGCTAGCGAGAAGGTTGTTGGCATATTCTGTACCCAAGCTGTGGATCTCACACTCATTCTTTGTCGTCGCAACACAAACCCTAATTGCTATTCTTATCCCAATCCTCTGCTTCTGCTTCTGCTTCTCAAGGTATTTTTCAATTTCTCTCTCTCTCTCTCTCTCGCATTCCTTCTAATTTCCTCCTCTTTTCCTTTTAATCACCTCAAACTTCACTCATTCTCATTTTTCTGCGATTCTTTTGGCAAATTTAGGATTCCTCTACCCTTCATTTGTTCACCGATTGTTTCTCAGCTTAGGGTTAACTTTAGGGTTTCGCTCTTTCCCGATTTGTTATTTTCCTCGGCTTCGGTTTGTTACGTTTCGGGGGTTTGAGCTTTCAACCCTTTTGATTCGTAAAGTAGGATCCATATTTTTTATGGCATTTGAGTGCCCAAAGAGTACAGAGGTTTCGCAAAATTTGGTACGCTTTGTAGCAAATCCAGGCATAGGCATAGTTGAACAAAATCACCTTAGTTCCAAATCCCTCACCGAAGGAATAGCAACCTCAAATCTTGTTCCAGATACCAAACCTGAATCTGGGAAGGGTGTGAAGTTAAAGGGAGCATCCAAGATTAATTCCAAGAAAGGAATCAAAGCCTCGGCCAAAGCATTGAACCAATCATCAATTCCTGGTGATGTGAATTTTGATTGTGGTTTGTCCATCACTGACCTACCTGTGACGTTGATATCTGAGATTCTCAATTGCCTTGACCCCAAAGATCTAGGCGTTGTTTCGTGTGTCTCCACGATTTTCCAGGGAGTTGCGTCCGAGCACCATGCTTGGAAGCAATTCTATTGTGAAAGGTGGGGGCTTCCAACAGCTTCCTTGCCTGTGGATTCAGGTGTTGAGGATGATAAGTCATGGAAGGAACTTTTTGTGGAAAGGGAGTTTAGGAGTAAGACTTTTATGGGACGGTATAGTATTGATGTCTTGTATGGCCACACTGAAGCAGTTCGGACTGTTTTCCTATTGGCTTCTGCGAAGCTCATATTTACCTCTGGGTATGACTCTGTTGTGAGGATGTGGGACATGGAGAATGGGTTGTCAATTGCATCGTCACGGCCCCTTGGCTGCACCATTCGTGCCGTTGCAGCAGATAGAAAACTGTTGGTTGCTGGCGGTACTGATGGATTTATTCATTGCTGGAGGGCTGTTGAAGGACTGCCTCACCTGTTTGAGCTTAGAGCCTCACAAAACCAGAATAGTGAGGTTCGACTTTGGGGACATGAAGGCCCGATAACTTCACTTGCTTTAGATTTGACAAGGATTTACAGTGGTTCATGGGACACCACTGTTCGAGTGTGGGACCGTAATTCAATGAAGTGTACTGCAGTGATGAGGCACAGCGACTGGGTCTGGGCGCTTGTCCCTCATGATACTACTGTTGCCAGCACATCAGGTTCAGATGTGTATGTTTGGGATACTAATAGTGGGGCTTTGATGACCATTGTTCACAATGCTCATGTTGGTAATACTTATGCTTTGGCACGGAGCCATACAGGGGACTTCCTTTTCACTGGAGGTGAAGATGGTGCAATTCACATGTATGAGATTGTAAATGATGGTTATGAGTCTAAATCTTGGCATGTTGCTGCTTGGGTTCCTCACTCAGCTGCTGTGTATTCCCTTGCCTTTGAGTTTCCATGGCTTGTTTCAGCATCAAGTGATGGCAAGTTGGCTCTAATTGATGTGAGAAAGCTGCTGAGGACTAGCAGGCGAGCTCTAGGGAAGAGAGTTTCGAAGGTAAAGCGTTTGGGTGGAGACACGGTTGAGCCTCCTCAGAGGATGTTGCATGGATTTAAGAGCAATCTTTTCTCCGTGGATATAGGAGCTGATCGAATTGTCTGTGGAGGTGAAGAAGGTGTTGTTAGGGTCTGGAATTTCACAGAAGCCTTGGAAATTGAGCGAAGAGTCCGAGCATTAAGAGGTATACGATTGGAGAACAGAATGAGGCGGCGAAAGCTCCAAACGGAGCTGAGTAATAAAAGTGGTCGGAGTGAGCAATGCTCAGTTGCAGCTAAGAAGAATTCTGTTACATGTATTTGGCCCAATAAACGGGGGATGAGCGGAAAGCTTAAAGCATAGTGACTGAGGAGGCCATCTAATATTTGCTTTTATGCACCAACTGCCAATCTATTTTTTTCTTCTCATTTTACAAAATTGATGTATACCATTTTTAGTTTCAAGCAGCGAAACTGACCGATTTAAGTTTCTCTCTGCACATTATGATATTATTAGTGTCTGTAGGTAGTGGTCAGATCAGACTACTTGCATGTACATCTCAAATGGTACGATTCTGAAATGATAGTGTTTCTTTCTGATTCTGACTTCTGAGATTTGTTTTTACACAAGTTATTTCTACTAGAATTGTTTGATAACTCGAATCGACCATCGATTTTATTAGATTCAGAATGCTTTGTCATGATAGAATGCTAGAGTGGGCTCAACGACTCAGAGTTCTATGAAACTAATAGACGAAAAAAGTTTATGGCACTCGGTCTTTACGTTCTTGGATGATGAGCTTGTACTTAGATGCACTTGTTACTCTCCGAATCAATTTGTTGAGTTTAATATTTTCAATCTTTTGCCATTGCATATCGTGTCAAGCATGACGACGTAGATGTGTGCATCAAAACCATCAATCATCTTCGGAAAGAAAGTTATACAATAACGAAGGACGAAAGAAATGCAATTGTATCTCCAATTTTTGTTTTGCATGGGGTAGTGTCTTTTTTATTTATTTTTTATTTTTATATATACATTCATAGAGTAGTGTCTGCGATTGGCGCATCATATTTATCAAAATGACACTAGTTGTGAGCACATCTACTGTTCAATCTACATAGAAATCTCCGTTCTACAAAGGAAGGACTATAAACTAGCGTTTATTAATAATAACTGAAATCGGTTAAGTTTATCACCCGAGGTCAGATCAACTTCAGATTATTTGTAGTTGAAAATACTATCTTTTAATTTATTTTGAAAGTGCTATGGAACTGATTGAATACATATATTTTAAAAACACTGAAGAAAAATAAAAAAATTGAAATATACTTTTCAATAAATTAAAATTAGTTTATATGTATTAGTTAATATTTTTTAGAAAAGCTAATATGAAAAAACTTCAAATTATTTAGTTTATGAAGAAATTTATTTTATTTTTTCTTAATATTTTTCTTGAAATGCTTTGAAAAAAGTTTATCTAAATAGAACTTTTGACTTTTTTATTTCCTGTTGTTTTAACCTTCTGTAAATAAATATAAATTTTTCTTATGAAGGTTGTTGAGAAACACGAAAAATGTGACATGTTACATAAAGGAGGGTGGTGAGTACATACTTGTCCAATGACAGCACAGTAGGTAATGAACGAAGTTGTTTTCCTTCCTCTATGATCAAATGGGAAAGCTTAAAAAAAATATCAACTGTTTATTTGAAACTATCTCAAGTAATTATTGTTGCACCAGAAAATATGATCAATGCTACAGTCAAAATACCTTGTAAGTTATAACTCTAGACTGATATAATCGTGGAAACTGAAAACTATTCGTTTTCTCCCATTTTGGAGCAAATAAACAAGTTCCCTTACTCCTTACTTGAATGGTTTAGCTGTAACACCGTCGTTATAGCATATCAAATCCATTCTTACATAGAAGGTCAAAGCAATTTGAGTGACCAAAGGGAAACAGTGGGAAATCAATATGAGAAGAAGGGTTGTTGTCGTTCATCATCTTCCTGCAGTTGTTTTGCTATTGAGCATTCTCAGCATAGTTCATGGGCACTACGCAGACACACCGTCTACCACTGCTAATGTGGAGAATGGCTCACATGTATCGGCATTGTATGTGTTAGGGGATTCCTCAGTTGATTGTGGAGACAACACTCTGTTCTTCCCCCTGCTTCACGGTCGTTTCTCTTTGTACCCATGTAACGGCTCTGATGCCACCCTTCTTCCTCAACTTCTTGGTACTTCTCTGTCTTTCTTTTTCCTGATCATTTTCACTCTGCATTTGTGGTTCAAGGAAATTGGCTGACGCAGATGAAATCCCACATGCAGGACACGCAATAAGTTATAAGTCGGAACCATTACACTTGTGACAGGATAAAATAAACCCTCTTTTAATGATTCTAAAAATTTTACACATGTCCTATGGTGGTGAATGAAAGCACATTTCCTTTTCTTTTTTCTGCACAATGTGATCTGAATTAATGTATGAAGATAGCAGTCCATTTGTTGGAGCAATTTATCCCAGAATCATGATCTATAATCTCTAGTTAAGCAAGTTTTCCTCTGGTTTCTACTAAAATTCGCAGTCTGTAGTTTCTCGTCTTATGCACTAAACCTGGGAACTTGATATTACATAGCCTTGAAAATTGAGGAGTACAAATTAGCTGCTACTTCTGCAGAAACTTTTAAATATTGACTTATAACTTGATTTAAACCAGTCTTGCACTAATTGATGTGATGGAATCATTCTGTTGCAGCTGAGAAGATTGGATGGACATCAATCCGGCCATTTTATGGACAAAATGGATCTCTGGAGGAGGTTATTGATGGTCTCAATTTTGGGTCAACACAAGCTACAATCATGAACCAGGGAAGCTATAGCCACCAGTCTCTTAACCAACAACTACGCCAAGTTTCAGAGACCATGCAGCTGTTGCAACTGCAGCTGGGCGAGGACACTGCTCTCCAATTTGCAAAATCCTCCATCTTTTTCCTCTCCTTTGGCAAAGAAGATTACATTGATCTATTCCTCAACAACTCTTCCAAACAAATGTTGCAGAACGGTACCAGATATTTTGCTACCATTTTGGTCAACCAAATGGCAAATGCTGCAAGGTATCTTTATGATGCAAATGCGAGGAAAATCATATTTTTGGGAATCCTGCCTTTGGGATGCACGCCTCGCTTGGCCTGGGAGCTGAATGGTACATTAGCCAGAGACTATAATGGAAATGGTTGCGTGGAACATGTCAATGACTTGGTCTCTGAATACAATAGATTGCTAGATGAACAAATAGCCAAACTTAATACAGAATTTTCTGATGCTCAGATGGTGTTCTGTGATGTTTACAATGGAACAATGGAGATTATCAACCAACCAAGGCTTTATGGTATGTTTTTTCTCCCTTGATAACTTCACATTGAAGATATATACTAAAATGGCAAAAGATGCAAAATTGTAATGCCAGAATACAAAATCAATCAGGGGGAAGGTCTAGCTAACAGAATCTGAGATATTCTTTGCTGAATGTTGAGTATCTTAAAGCATTTGAAATCTCTTTGGGGTTCTAAGAAATTATATCAAGTGTTCTTTCATGTACAGGTTTTGAAGACGTGAAGAGTGCATGTTGCGGACTTGGTTTGAATGGTGCCATGATAGGGTGCATCTCCATGGACATGGCCTGTAACCAAGCTTCAACTCGTGTATGGTGGGATTTGTTTAACCCTACTCAAGCAGTCAACAAAATCCTAGCTGATGCAGCCTGGTCTGGGCAACCAATACCTGATCTTTGCCGTCCTATCACCATTTATGAATTGGTTAACATGAAAGTCTAGCATTTCCTGTTGCTCCACCATCCCTGTAGCTTTCATGTCATAAAACTTGCATTACCTAAAACTCTCTCAAATGTACCAAGTTTCATAAATAAAAGTTTCAGATCAATTTGTAGTAGTTAATTTTTGCAATAACTCAATGCCGTACAGAGAGAAACAGGTCACTGCTGAAACCATTTCTTTATTAGAAACCAACATCACAAAATGGGTTTTGGTGCTGGCATCATTTGTCTTTGTCCTCTGGAGCATGTATTAACAATATTATAAGAACATGAAAAAGATACCATGTGTGCAACTTTACTAAAGAAAATGTAAAATATTATACTCACGGAGGGAGCAAAGTGGCAAACCCTAATTCAAAGATATTGATCCGAAATCCTAACTCACTCTTCATTCATCATTCTCCATGGCTGCCAAATTTCAAACTAGTTTTTGTTTACCTTCAGTCTCCACTCCAACCACAAAACGCAAACCCTACTTCCACTCCCTCACAATCTCAGCCTCCAAATCCATCTCCGGCCGCAAGCTCCGGGCGGCAGTAATCGGCGGCGGCCCCGCCGGATCCTCCGCCGCGGAGGCCCTAGCATCCGGCGGCGTCGAGACCTTCCTCTTCGAACGAAACCCGCCGTCGGTAGCGAAGCCATGCGGTGGCGCCATCCCTCTCTGCATGCTCGAAGAGTTCGACATTCCTCACCACCTCATCGACCGCCACGTCACACGCATGCGCATCTTCTCCCCTTCCAATATCGCCGTCGACTTCGGCAAAACCCTAAAACCTCACGAGTTCATCGCCATGCTCCGACGCGAGGTCCTCGACTCCTTCCTCCGCTCCCGCGCCCACGCCGCTGGCGCCACCGCAGTCGACGGCCTCGTCACCGGCCTCGACCTCCCAGCCTCGCCGTCAGCCCCCTACACCGTGCACTACACGGCAAACGGCTCCTCCCGGAAATCACTCACCGTCGACGTCGTGATCGGCGCAGACGGCGCCAACAGCCGCGTCGCGAAGGCAATCGGCGCCGGCGACTACGCCTGCGCCATCGCGTTCCAGGAGCGGATCAAATTACCGGACGAGAAAATGGCGTACTACGAAAATCTCGCGGAGATGTACGTAGGCGATGACGTGTCACCAGATTTCTACGCGTGGGTTTTCCCCAAGTGCGACCACGTGGCAGTGGGCACGGGTACGGTGCGGGCGAAGAAAGACATTAAGGTGTACCAGCGCGGGATCAGGGAAAGAGTGAGTCCTAAGATCAACGGTGGGAAAGTGATTAAAGTGGAGGCGCACCCTATTCCGGAGCACCCGCGGCCGGTTAGGGTTCGTGGACGCGTGGCGCTCGTAGGAGACGCCGCGGGGTACGTGACCAAGTGTTCGGGTGAGGGTATTTATTTTGCGGCGAAATCGGGTCGCCTGTGCGGAAACGCTGTCGTAAAAGCTTCGGAGGGTGGTGAGAGGATGATCTACGAGTGTGATCTTCGGAGGGAGTACCTGAAACCGTGGGACGCGGAGTACGTAACCACGTTTAGGTTTTTGGATCTGTTGCAGCGGGTTTTCTACGGTAGTAACGCGTGCAGGGAGGCTCTGGTGGAGCTGTGTGGGGACGAGTACGTGCAACGCATGACGTTTGAGAGCTATTTGTATAAGAAGTTGGCGCATGGCAGTGTGCGCGATGATGTTAAGCTTTTCATGAACAGCGTTGGCAGCTTGATGAGGTCCAGAATTGTGGGAACACGCATGGACAGTTTGATACTGTGATTTTTTAATGTGTATTTCTTTGTATTATTATTATGTGACCTTCGAACAGAGGCACATTTTAGTTTGAAGCAATGAAAATGTTTTCATCAAATACCACATAAGTGCAGTATCCACTGTTTTACTTATTCATGTCATAATTCAAGGACTCATTTGTCCATCCAAATCACGCATCGAAGACACTGTCCTTCAATCAATAAATCAAAAGCTTTGTTGATATCCTTGAACTCCACCTCGTGTGTGACAAACCCATCCAAATTCAGTTCCTGTTGATAATTGCAGATGTTGTTTATAGAGGGGACACACAGCAATAGCATAGACTAAAAAGAATTAAGTAAAAGAAATTGTGCACAGTACCTTGTCCATGTAGCGTTTAAGGAGAATGGGTACATGAGACTTAGGTTTGAGTCCTCCAAATAAGCATCCCATGAGGCTCTTTCCACTAATGAGTACCTCACTACAGCTAAGGCTTAACTTGGATCCTGGCTTGTCCACTCCCAAAACTATTGTCTTTCCCCAACCCTGTACACAAACCATTAGTTCAACGATAGCATTAATAAAGTATGCATCAAGTAAGAATTTAATATCGGAAATTGCAATCAAGTCTAACTCAATTTAACGGAAACTTCATTTTCAAGAAGTGCTAGGAAGGGCAAATTAGTTGGCACAAAATAAAACCATACTATTTTAGTGGATTTTCAAACTTTATGCTAGGGTGATCGATGAAAATCATGTTGTAGTTATTGCTACAATATAATCACATATTTCTGTCTGCCACTAAACCATAGTGTAGAGCATGTTTGGGCGCATTTTGAGAGAGAGAGAGAGAGAGAGGGACCTTTCTACAAGAAGCGTAAGCTTCATGCATCAATGATGCCATACCAGCACATTCAAAGCAATAATCTGCTCCCCCACCAGTCATCTCTATGATAACCTGCTCCACAACCGCACATGAGAAGGAAATTTAAGGACTTGAGGCAATTAAATTAAATAAAGATTGGAGCCTAGAAGATGGTAGACCTTGCTCACAGATTTATTTTCACTTTCTCCACCATGGACAAAGTCAGTGAGTCCAAATTTTTTTCCTTAAAAAAACACAGGAACAAACCCATAAAACCAATTACATAGTTTAAGCACAAACAAATTTATTTGTCTAAATGCTTGATTTGATATTATTAAGTAGACAATGAATTACCAATTTCATATTTTTCTGGGTTGACATCCACACCTATGATCTTAGTTGCTCCACAAAGTCTAGCTCCCTCAGCAACCTAGGAAACCAATCACTTGCAATGAGAGTTTTAGTATAATAAACCACAAAATACTGACAGAAAACATAGATATGTGGATTCCATACTGCTAATCCAATACTTCCCAGTCCAAAAATAGCAACTGTAGACCCTGGCTCCACACCTGCTGTTCTCCAAGCAGCACCTACCCCTAAAAGTGGAAGTGGAATCAAAATATTGAATTAGATGAATGATGTTCAGTAGTAAAATTAAAATATTAAAACAACCTTGTATTTATTTATGATCAGATACTCTGACCATAATATATATTGTATTATATAATTGATATAGAGTCTGTTTATATATAAATTATAAGTATTTTTTAGAGTTTCTCTATTGAAAATAAATAGTATTTTCCATTAAAAAACTCGTAAATGCGATTTTAATCTTGTTTCCAAACAAGCTTATAGTAATATAGTTCTTTATTCTTTTATTTAGTGTTTGCATTGTTTAGGCAAATTACCTGCTGATATACCACAACTGATCAGGCATGCTCTGTTGGGTGGTATTGCTGGATCAATCTTGACTAAATTGGCAATGTCCACCACAGTGTACTCGCTAAAACTAGAAACTGACAGGAAATGGTGTATGATCTCTCCTTTTGAATCTGTGAATCTAGATGTGCCATATCTAGGCATCCAAGGAGACACCTCGAAAGGAAATTTTGAACAAAGGTTGCTCTTGCTTGATTTGCAATCTATACACTCTCCACAATCAGGTAAGAAAATTGGAACAACAACATCTCCTTTTGTAACTTCAATTACATCCTCTCCAACGCTTTCCACAACCCTAGTAGACCATATTAAAAAGGGTTGGAATTTATCATCAACTCCTATGGATTAAATTAAAATATATGAACAACTAGAAGCCATACAAGGGGGCTTAATGTATTGAGATAAACGGGGCAAAAATATTTTGTCGAACTCTTGTCACTGAATAACAGGTTTATATATATCTTTTGTAAAACTAAAATCTGTCTCAAAGGTCTCAAAGGCCATAGTTATTCATTATTCCCCCTAAAAGATGTATCAAGAAAATTAACTACTCTTGAGGTCATGAGGTGTCTCTTCACAACTTAAGTACATATGTAACACAGAATAAGTTGAAATTAAACGAAAAGGCACCAAAACTTAGGGTAGGAGCTATATTTGTGAGGAGTAATATAAGGACCACAATATAATTTCAGTAGATATATAATTAAAGCGCCAAATTTTACCAAAATAAAAGGGGAAAGTTTATGTTTATACAGATTTATCATACAAAGAACTGAAACAAGGCAGTAATATATAGTGGAAATCCTTTTTGAGGGGAATGAAAAAGGAGCAAAATAAAATGCATAAAATTCACCCTATTGCCTCGTGACCCAGAATTCTTGGATAAATGGCAGGATGGACCTTCAAAACAGAGAAAAGAATGTCAATTGGTCTGAGAAAACTGTTTGAAATTATAAAAAAAAATGATATGAAGAAAACAAAAATGGTGGGAACCCGCATGTTCCGAAAACTGATATCGGTTTGACAGAGAGAGGAACATATAATACGAATGCGAGCTTCACCAGGCATTGGTGGCGCCACAATGATCTCTTCAATGCTCAATGGTTCACCTGCTTTGCGACAAATCGCCGCTACAATTTGCAAACAAAACAGAACAGATAGTGTTCATATGAAACATGATACAATGCATGAATTCAACTAAGAAAGACTTTAAAAGAGACAAAAAAAGAGAAAAAGAAAAAGGTAGAGCAGATAAGGTTTCACACCTTTACATCTTATGGGTTGTCCTTCGGTTGTTGTTGATGATTTATGTTCCATGGTGATCCAAAACACAAGATGAGTGAATGCAAGGTGTTGGTGTTAGTGTGGAGAGGATTTGGGAGCTAATGTATGAAATATAAGAGAAAAATGAGCAAAGTTGAGTGAAAGTGAATATAGGAAAATGAAAGAATGAGAATTGGACAAACCAAGCACACCGACATTTTTGCTTCCCTTGAAGCTATCATTTAAATTAAGTGGGTCACTCTCACCCTCACCCACCTAAGCTTCAACTCAGAAGTCAGAACATTATGCATGTTATCCAAAACCAAGTTACTAACTCTAATGGTTGAAAATTGAATAATTCTAGAGTGACTACTACTATTATTATAGGATATATTCTATTTTCTTACTATTTATTTTCTAAAAGATCATGGATTATGAGACATGATCATCTTAATCTTTTTTTTCCACTAAAGATTCATTTTCCTACTTTTTCATACTCTTTGGATTTGATTATTTTGAAGAAGAAAAAAAAAATTCTCCTCAAAAACCTTTTAATAATTTTTTTTACTGGTTTGACAGAATTTTTTAATAAGTTGAAAAACGATTCTTCCTTTAAAATAAGCTGACTAAAATATGCATTAACATCACATATTATATAAACTTACGTTTTTTCAAAATAAATTAATTAATTATTAATGTTTGTTACGATGTCCTTTTTATTTGTTACCTTTTCAATTCTTTCGATATTCAATAATTTTTTATTTATTTTTTAAGTATGGGATAGAATTTTAGAACATTATTTTTTTAAATAAACTTTTTTAATATATTATTTGTTTGTATTTTTTTTTTTATTAAAAAAGTTATTAGAATGAAAAGAATGACATATTGGGATGATTAACAAAGACTCGTATATTATATAAACTTGCGTTTTTTTTTAATAAATAAACTTATGTTTGTAACGATGTAAATTACTCAGTCATTTTATGTGTTGGCTTCCCAATTGTTTCAATATTCAATAATTTTTATTTTTTTATTTTTAAAAGTGAGGGATAGAATTTTAGAACTTTATTTTTTTAAATAGAATTTTTTTAATATATTATTTGTGCTTGTATTTTTATTTTTATTTTTTATAAAAAAGTTATTAGAATGAATAGACACTCCCCTGTGGACGTCAATGACATGTCGAGATTATTACCAGAGACTCACCTAATTAATTACTGCATGACAATAACATAAATATCTTAAAAAATATAAATAAATGGTATTTTGGTCATTTAGTGTATAAAATTGTTCTTTTTCTTTCTTTCTTTCTTTTTTTCTCATTTTGGGTGGAGGGCTAACATTTAATTTGTTTCATCGAGTGAAAATAGTTGGAAAATGGAAAAAATGAAGAAAGAATAGATGAGAAATGAGAAATTGAAGTTGTTCGACATAAAATAACTAAAAAAGTTCTTAATAAAAGAAACCACAGTATGCTCACTTTTTTTATTTTCTTATTGAAGCATTATCATCTGTCTCTAGCATGTAAACTTTAATCCTACTGCGCATCAATTGCTTTTAAATTGAATATATTTTCTTCAAATACAAAATAAGAGCACCATGCAGCAGTTTACTTATTGATGTCACAATTCAAGATCTCAAAGCAACAACTATGACTCATTTGTCCATCCAAATCACACATCGAAGACACTGTCCTTCAATCAATAAATCAAAAGCTTTATTGATATCCTGAAAGTCCACCTCATGAGTCACAAATTCATCCAAATTCAGTTCCTGTTGGTAGTTGCAGATAAAACTTTATCAAAAATAAGCATCCCTATTATTATTTTTTTACATAAATATTGCTATTACTAATACAAAGAGTATAGACTAGAAAAAAAATAATGTAAAAGAAATTGCACACAGTACCTTGTCCATGTAGCGTTTAAGGAGAATGGGTACATGAGACTTAGGTTTGAGTCCTCCAAATAAGCATCCCATGAGGCTCTTTCCACTAATGAGTACCTCACTACAGCTAAGGCTTAACTTGGATCCTGGCTTGTCCACTCCCAAAACTATTGTCTTTCCCCAACCCTGTACACAAACCATGAGCTCAACGATAGCATTCAACAAAGTATGCATCAATTAAGAATTAATAGTGGAAATTTCAATCAAGCAACTCAATTTGAAAGGAAACTTCACTTTAATGAAATACTAGGAATTGAAATGCAAATTAGTTAAGACCAAAGAATATTATTAGTACTAATTTTAGTGGAGTTTCAAGTTTTGTGCTAGGATGATAGTTGAAAATATATCGTAGTGATTGCTTTAATCGCGTTATTCTGTTTACATATAAACCATTGTGGCATTGTGCAAGACATTTGTGGGTGCACTTTGAGAGAGGGAGAGAGACCTTTCTGCAAGAAGCATATGCTTCTTGCACCAATGATGCCATACCAACACATTCGAAGCAATAATCTGCTCCCCCACCAGTCATCTCTATGATAACCTGCTTCACAATTGCACATGAAGAAGGACATTTCAGGACCTTAGGCTATTAAATTAAATAAAGATTGGAGCCTAGAAGAGGGTAGACCTGGCTCACAGATTTGTTTTCACTTTCTCCACCATGGACAAAGTCTGTGAGTCCAAACTTTTTTCCTGAGTAAATCATAGGAACAAACAACAAAACCATAAAACAAATTACATAATTTGAGCACAAACAAATTTATTTAACCATTATTGTTTGATATTATGAAGTAGACAATGCATTACCAATTTCATATTTTTCTGGGTTGACATCCACACCTATAATCTTAGTTGCTCCACAAAGTCTAGCTCCCTCAGCCACCTAGGAAACCAATCACTTCCAATGAGTGTTTCAATATAATAAACCACAAAATACTAAAAGAAAACACAACATTGTGAACTTCGTACTGCTAATCCAATACTTCCTAGTCCAAAAATTGCTACTGAAGACCCTGGCTTCACACCTGCTGTTCTCCAAGCAGCACCTACCCCTATAAGTAGAATTATATGAATGTTGTTGAATCAAAAATCAAAATATTGAATTAGATGAATGTTGTTCAGTAGCGAATTAAAATGAAAAAACAACCTTGTATTTATTTATGATAAGATATGCTGACCATAGTTTATATTATGCAACTGATGTAGTTTTTTTATATTCTATTATTTATTGCTTGTAATTTTGCATGGTTTAGGCAAATTACCAGTTGATACACCACAACTAAGTAGGCATGCCCTGTTGGGTGGTATTGTGGGATCAATCTTGGTTAGATTGGCAATGTCAACCACAGTGTACTCGCTAAAACTAGAAACAAACAGGAAATGATGTATGGTCTCTCCTTTTAAATCCGTGAATCTAGAAGTAGCATATCTAGGCATCCAAGGAGACACATTGAACTCAAACTTTGAACAAAGGTTGCTGTTGCTTGATTTGCAATCAACACATTCACCACAATCAGGTAAGAAAATTGGGACAACCACATCTCCTTTTGTAACTTCACTTACATCCTCTCCTACACTTTCCACAATCCTGATAGATCATACAAAAATGTCACATGCAGAAGAAATTCAAGGTGGCGAATCGTTGCCAACCAATAAATATGGCAAGGATAAATATAATCAGTGGTAGAATTTGTTCTCAAATCAATGTTCAGATTACTGTAGTTAAATCATCTCAAAATTGAAACATTAAAATCTCCCTCATAGCCTTCCAATTCTTTCTCTAAGGATTGAATTTAGAAAATTAACTATTCTCAAGAGTAAGACTAACTGATAGAAATAATAAATCTCAAAGATGAAGGTTACTATTACAATAAGGACTTTACCCTTGTTTAAGTGTATTATTCCTTTTTATGTAATTAATCTCTAAGCATTTATAATTGACATTATATTCATTTAATATATTTTATTTAAGAAGTTATGTAATAATTATGTGTGAATCTACCATAAGTAAAGAACTAACTCATGTAGTTTATGCCGCAAAGTAGAATCTCTATTTCTCTGTATTCTTCTCTTTATTTTCTAACAAGTACAAGTAATCAAACAAAAAGGAGTAGAAACTAGAATCCACATATGTAAGAACTAGGAGTACGGACAACAATAATGTTTGACAAAACATTACATATTCAAGTACAAAAGTTTACCTAAAAGCCAAAGTGCAAAAGTTTGTGTTGATACGAAAGACCTTACAAATCAACAGTAGAAACAGGGTATTGATAAACAGTGGATTCCTTTTTCCTTATAATTCAGAAATATTATTTTGTAAATAAAATTATGAAACTAAAAATAGTAAAATGCATACGCTCACCCAACAGCCTCATGACCCAGAATTCTTGGACAAATTGCAGGAGGGACCTTCAAACAGAAAATTCTTTAAAAAAATCATTAAGAAGTTCCACTGAGGCAAAATAAAAGAAAAATATTTGAAACGAATGAAAGATTAAAAAAAAAATGACGTTAACCTGCATCTTCCAAAAAGTAATATCACTGTGACATAGAGAGGTGCATATGACACGAATCCGAACTTCACGAGGCATTGGTGGCGCCACAATGATCTCTTCAATGCTCAATGGTTCACCCGCTTTGCGACAAACCGCCGCTACAGTTTGCAAATAAAGAACAACAAATAGTACTTATACATACATAAATACATAATGAATAATTGAATATCAACATCAAATTAATGGCTAAGGCTAAGAAAACTATTTGAAAAAATAAAAATAAAAAGAAGCAGAAAAAAGTTTATTTTCACCTTTACATCTTATGGGTTGTCCTTCACTTGTTGCTGCTACTTTATCTTCCATGGTGATCCTAAGCACAAGATGAGTCAATGCACCGAGTTAGTAGCTTCTGTGGAGCTGACCTATGAAATATGTGTAAACTTTGGATGAAATCAAAGATAAGAATCATTATATGATATTATATTTTGAAGTTTGGATTAAGGGTATATTGAAAGGTTAGATGGAGACTAATGAACCAAAGATTGCGACATTTTTACTTCCCTATGGCTATGAAGATGCCAAATCCTTCGGTATTATCATATCATTTATACACCGTGGATGTAAAAATTTTTACACTGACAACCAATCATATCTTTTAATAGTGTCATGTCAGTTACTTATTTAATGAAATAATAATAAAATAAGCAATTTTAAAAGATATGATTGGTTGCCAGTGTAAAAAATTTTACACTGACAATATATAGATAATTAACGCTTATCAAGTTAATGAAATAATAATATTTGCCTGTCACCCTCCAATGAAATTTAGAAAAAGAAGAAAAAAGGTTTTAATGTATTCTCCAAACTTCAATTTACCTTTTTTAGACTAGTTTTGGTTTTAAAAAAAAAAAATTGTTTTGACGTAACATATTTGACAAATTTTTGTGCACGACTAATTGGGCTTAAGAACCCGAATAAATTAAAAAAAAAATTTCTAAAATAAATTAATAAAAAAACTATTTACCAAAATAAATAATTTTGGACACGTAGGATGAAGAAAGCGTCAAGAAGAGTGGCAATTTGTGGAAAGCGTCAACGTGAGTGGCGAGTTTGTACTGTTCATACTGTTCACTTAGCTGTTCACGTGGGAAAAAACAACTAAAAACGTCACCACCGGTGACGTTTTCAGTTGGGCAAAAACTTACACTGAAAACGTCAGGGGTATTGACGTTTTCAGTTGTTTTTGAAAAACAACTAAAAACGTCAATACCCCTGACGTTTTCAGTGTAACTTTTTGACTCAACTGAAAACGTCAGTGGTACTGACGTTTTCAGTTGTCTGACCCTCTACACCTACCCTCTCTGAACCTATCTGAACCTAATATCTCTCTCTCTGAAGCAGCAGGGAGTGTTTCTTTGACCATGAAAACGTCATCAGAGATAACGTTTATCATTCAGAAATTTTGTTATATATAGATGAATGAGTTGCTAGCTTCGACCATTATGCATTCTATAAGTCTTCGAGTGTTGTTATTATAGTTCTGCTACTCTTCTCTTTATTATCATCATATTCGTATATTGATTTTGCATATTTTTATTTTAATTTTGAAAATGTCTTTCATTTGCTTATTATATTATAATGGTAGTAGAATTAACAACGAGCAAGGTTGTATTTTTACAAGTGACACGAAAACAATTCGTGTAAATCGTGGATTGGATTTTGAATCTTTGAAGAAAAAAATTCATGTGAAGTTGAAATTGCATCATAACCAAATTGTTTCCAGCATTACTTGCAGATATTTGCATTGTGTGAATCCTGTTTTTTATCTAGCTGTAGAAATTGGTGACGATGAAGATGTTGCATGCATGTTTGATAATTTTCAACAGCAAAGTCATATGAGTATGATAGAATTATATATTGTTGTTGATGTTGTTGGCACATCTTCTTTTTCCTTACAAGAAATAACTACAGCAGAAGAAGCACGTCAACCTCCAGTTTTGACACAGTCAAATATAATGAGTAGTGACCATGAGTTTGAGCAAACAATTTCGCCACCAACAAATCATCCTGATTCAAACGTTGATTTTGCAACAAACTTAAGTGACGATGATGATATGAATGTTGAAGAAGATGATGAAATTGCACATGATAGCTCATCTGATGAAGGTAACATTGAGCCTCCCATAATGAACGAATCAGGTAATTATAAATGTTTTTTGTAGTTTGATTTTGAATTAGTAATATTTATTATTCATATTGTGCCTGTTGTAACCGTATAGGTCCATCACAACCTCCATTTTGGAGCAATACTCCACATTATAGTTACATCGATTGGTCTCATCCAGATCAAGAAATGTGGTATGGTGGATTAGATGTTCCCAATTCTTGGCGCGTTGGAGATGAGTTGTATGTTGGGCTACGTTTTCATACAAAAGCTGATGTCCAAATGGCTGTTAAACACTACTCTATGAATGCTCATCCGACATTTGGAGTTCTTGAGTCTGGATTGAAGGTTTTGTCTGTACGATGCCCTAATAGTAATGAAGGTTGCCCTTGGAAACTAAGGTCTAGTATGTCCACAAAGTACAATAACAAGTGGGTCATAAAGAAATGGGGTGGTCGACACACATGTATTAATGCAATATTGTCTCAAGATCACAACAAATTGGACTCAGAATTCATTTGCTCTTGCATATTAGGTAAGTTTATTTATACATACTTTTCAAAAAAATTTAAATAAAGGTATTGTTCATAATAATGTTAGTATTGTTGTTAACATTTCATTTCAGGAATGGTTAGGGAAGATGCTTCCGTGTCAATATCCTTAATTCAAGAAAGAATAAGTGGACAATTTAATTATAAGGTTTCGTATAGAAAGGCCTGGAAAGCAAAACAAAAAGCCATTTCAAGAGTTTTTGGTGATTGGGAAGATTCATACGACCTTTTGCCAAGGTGGTTGGATAGAATGCTAGAATGTTGTCCTGGTTCTGCTTATAGACTTGAGACAACAGATTATGTTTCAAATAATGTCGTCGACGCACGTTTTCGCAAGTTTCGCCGTGTGTTTTGGACATTCAAACCTGCTTGTGATGCATTCAACTACACAAAACTCATCATACAAATTGATGGAACATTTTTATATGGAAAATATCGCGGAACTCTATTAATCGCTACAACACAAGATGGTAATGCTCGCGTTTTACCAATTGCTTTTGCTGTAGTCGAAGGTGAAACATTAAGTGATTGGTCATGGTTCTTGTCAAACATTCGTCGATACGTAACTACAAAGCAAGACATTTGTTTAATATCAGATCGACACCAAAGCATCAAATCAGCTGTGGCAAATGAAAATAATGGTTGGCAACCACCGTATGAGTATCATGTGTATTGTATTCGTCACATTGCAAGCAATTTCAACCACCAGTTCAAAAATGTGAAACTCAAACAAGAGCTGATTCACATGGGTAAAATATTATTTGCTTTTTACATTCTATATTTTTATAGTAATATGTTATGCTAAACCCTAATGTTAATATTTGGACAGGCTACACAACTTGCAAACATAACTTTACTAAGAGGCTTGAACAATTTCGTGAGATAAGCCCAGAAATTCGTCGATGGATTGATGGGATTTCGTTAAAAAAATGGAGCCTCGCCCATGATGACCAAGGTCGCAGATACGGTCACATGACTACAAACTTGTCTGAGGCTGTCAACAAGATCTTAAAGGGTGCCCGTAACCTACCAATAACAGCTCTTGTAAAGTGTACATATGGTAGGTTAGTTGAGTATTTTGTGCAAAGGTTAGGTCAAGCAAATGCGGAGCTTGCTGTTGGTCAACGATATTGTACAAAGTTAATGGATGCTATGCGGAACAACCAAGAGGAGGCAACATCTCATTTTGTTCGAAGATATGACTATGAGGCCACCAGATTCGAAGTGGAAGAAGCTTTTAATCCAGTTACACAAAGAGGTGGTCATACTTGGACAGTACTTCTTAATGAACGAAAATGTGAGTGTGGAGCTTTTCAAGCTTACAGATATCCATGTTCACATGCCATTGCCGCATGTGCTTATGTTCGCATAGATTCGTTGACCTATGTTGATGCTGCCTATTCAAATGCATATATCAAAGAGGCATATTCTGGCCAATGGTACCCGCTTGGCAATGATGACAATATTCGTCCTACCAACGGACCTCACATTGTCCCTGACCAAAGTATGTTGCGTGGAAAAGGCCGTCCAAAATCAACGCGTATAAGAAATGAAATGGATTGGACAGAGTCACAACGAACACATTGTGGACATTGTAGGGTTGAAGGTCATAATAGAACAAATTGTCCGCAACTAGCATCAAATATCATTGATGGCCTAAATCATTAATGTCTATGGAGTTTTCATCATGTAATATTAAGTTATGTGTGATATTTTAAGTAATTGTTTTTTTTTCTAATTAAGTATGAATTATTTTAAATCATTGGTGCATGATTATTAAACACAATAATGATTAAACATGGATTAAAAATTATAATTCATTACATAATTCAAAGTCCTAAAAAAGCAAAAATATATGATAAACAAATTAATCATCTCCTACGCCTCCATCGTGGATCTGTCGGATCATGAGGTGACAAAATACATTGACGACCACGATGCCTAGCACCCCGATCTGGGTTCCTTCTTACAGGGTCCTCCTCTTCTACCTCATCTGTAACAGGCGTCGGTTGTCCAAAACCTTGTTGTTGAAAACCAAACTGTCCAAAAGAAGTAGATTGTCCAAAACCTGGTTGTTCAAAAACAGACTGTCCAACAGAAGTAGGTTGTCCAAATCCCGACTGTCCAAAACCAGACTGTCCAATAGAAGTACCTTGTCGAACAGAAGATCCTCCAAAAGAAGTACCATGCATATCATCCCCGCTATATCTAAATGGATAATAAGGTGCTAACGGGGTCATCATGTTGCTCGTATAAGGATCTGGAGTCTGTGTTGATTGAGAAGGAACATAGGTACCAGATGAAGGTGGTAAATGTGTATCAAATGGAGATGAAACATAAGCAGCAGAAGTTGGACTTTCTCCAGTAGTATCACCTGAAGTATAAACATACTGACTATAACCCCCTGATGGTGTCATTGGATAAGCATAATAACTACCTGCAGGGAGGTCATGTGATGGCACAGATATATCTACAGGCTGGTGATCTACATGCCTGCGTCGACGTCCAAGGCCACGACCCTCTTGTCGCCCTGTACCAATATCTTCCACAACAATTGGTTCGACCTCCTCTTGTGATGGTGGTGGAGCACCTGTAGAGGGATACTGAAGTCGGTGGAATTCACCGTATACCTCTAAACAGTTAGCAAGATTATCAGTCAATTCTTGCATTGAAAAACTGATTTTAGGTTGTGTTTTAGCCTTATGATACATTTCCTCCATAGTGTCCTCCTGTAAATCAAAATATTGTTATTTGTACATGTTCAACTTAATATAAACACAAATATAAATAATCGAAACAAATAATTATAAAATGTTTATTATTATATGTTACTTACCACATAACCGTGTTTTGCAGTAATAGGCCCAATCCAACGTCTGGTGTGTCTTCTATACCACACCATGTACTCTGAATTACTACTTAAACGTGTAGTAGTACAAGCTTCTTGTGTCCAAACACGATCTAACCTTGTTTCCCACTCGTGTAGAAAGACAGCATGCTGAACTCGCCAATCAATGTCATCTTTGTCGCGTAGAGTTAGATCATGCAAATTATCTGGTTGACGTGGAGGACGAGGAATGTGTTGTACCATGCCAAACTGGCGCATCACACGGTCAGCATGGTGATACTCAATAATATGAAAGTCAATTAATCGTACTACCGCCCTCCAAATATTTGTGTTCTCTACACAATATGGTGGTAGAGAATGAAAATATGGAAGGTATGGCTGCCAAACAAACTGCAAACAAAAAACACAAAAAGTTATAAATGAATGAATAGTAATTTGAAGATATCCACTTTTAATTTGTAATGAATAACAACTCTTAATGTACATCTTTATCTTTCATCTTATCTAACGCACATCGCGAATCTGAACAACACTTTTTTGTGTCACCTGCAAGGCACTATTCCACCTAAAAATATCAAAAATTAACAAGTTAATTAAAATTATTTGTCTCATGTTAAATCTAATATTTAATAACGCAATTTAAATTAAAATATTACCTTGCACCTAAAGGAACACCAAAAATATTTCGTGGTGCCGTGAAGGGTGCAAAATACGGCATCCGATACCATGCCCACAATTGTAGTAAAATGCATGCCCCGCTAATTTCTTTATTGTCATAATTAGTGGCAACACACAGTTCTCTATATAAATGAGCAAGTAAGGTTGATCCCCAACTAAGTTGCCCACATTGGTCTAAATCAATTAACATCACCAAATATCTCATCGGGACTAAAGTTGAAGACTTGTCACAGAAAAGCATACCTCCAAGCAACCGCAAAATATAAGCTCGGGTGTATCGTTCCATTTGTTCAATGCTATGCACATGCATCGAAATATCAAAAAAATGTTCATCAACCCAGCTCATCTTCAGCCTTCCACCTTTAATTGCATTTGTTGGTGGTGTTATTCCAAACAAATCTTGAACAAGTGGGACCCAATTATATGTTGAACAACCAGTAATTGGGTCTCCATGTACCTTTAGACCTAACAAAACAGAAACATCTTCCAATGTAATTGTACACTCTCCAAATGTCATATGAAAAGTGTGTGTCTCTCGCCTCCATCTCTCAACTAATGCTGAAATTAACTGGTGGTCAATAGGAAAGTATGAGATTTCAGCCACTCCAAGCATCCCTGCTCGTGCAAGATATGGTCTTAATTCTTCAGGAATTGACTCATCTCGATGACCACTTTTGGTAGCTCTTCTAATACGAAGAACTCTATCAGCCTCACCATTCCATACGTGCTCAGACACGTGAATTGATTGCATAGTCAATAAAGAATCATCAATGGGTCCCGGATTAACTCTTTTACGAGACATTCTGAAAATATACACAATCAACTCAACAAATACGTACATAGATTTTAAATAATAAATACCGTTTACCCCTAAATAACGAATAATCAATTAAATCCTAAACAAAATAATCTTATACTATTACATCAATATTATATAATTAAAATCACACAAACATAAATTATTACACTTAATTTCGAATCATTTAAATTATATAACACAAAAAAATGGCAATAAAATGGCTGAAACCAGAACGGCCCGTTCTGAAACCAGAACGGCCGTTTCGGTTTTAAATTTAACACACACTAAACTGGTTCAGAACGGCCTGTTCTGGTTTCAGAACGGGCCGTTCCAGAATCATTCACTGCCAAAAACCTGCACGAAATAACAACGTCCAAAGCTTTCAAAATAGTTAAAATTACCTCTTTTCTTCCTTCTCTTCGTTTTTCTTTAGCTTCAATTGGTTCACACCTTCTCCTTCTCTTCGTTTCTCCTTTTCTGTTAGTCTACTCTTTCTCATTTCACTTTGGCATTATTTAAGAAGGAAGGGAGCAGCGTATATGAACTGAAAACGTCACCATAGTTGACGTTTTCTTTGTTCATTTTTTATACTGAAATCGTCACCTATGTTGACGTTTTTTGAGCACCTTTCCTGGTCAAACTGATTCCCTGAGCCACTGAACTGATTCCCTGTTCCCTGAGCCACTGAAACTGTGCATCTGAAAAAGGATGAATAGTTAAAAAACGTCACCCAGTGTGACGCCTTCCCCACTTACACTTTCTAGCACGGTTCCTGCATACACAGTGTAAGAAAAACGTCAACCAGTTTGACGTTTTCATACTCTTCTCTCTCCTACGAGTCCAAAATTATTTATTTCGGTAAATAGTTTTTTTTTTTAATTTTTTTTTGAAATTTTATTTTCTTTTTTATTTATAGTGGTCAAAATGCCCGACTAATTGTGATGTTTCTCTGCAAACTAATATTTCCCACCTACCCACCCGCAAATTGCTTTTGTGGTAGATGAAATCATGAAACCATGTTTAACCAAATAATTTATGGTACATACATGTGTTACATGAACTTTAAACTATTCAGAAAATATTAATTCTATTGGTATTACTTTTTAGGTGGAAAAACTTAAACATAAATTATTATTTTTATTTCAAACTCTACTTTTACGCAAATGATTTTATAAGATTAAAAACATTTTATGATTAAGTTTGTCGATGATCATGTAAATAGCTAAAATTGTGAAACGGTCATCATTTCAAAATTGGAAAAATGTATATTCTTTTTTGGAGTACCCTTTGTACTTCTTTTTCTTAATATTATGTTTTTTTTGCTTATGAAAAAAATTGACACTTTTTTAGTTTTTATTATTTAGAAAGTGTTTTTTTTTTTTACTTATTAGCTTAATTATTCTGCTTTGTTGTTTTGGTACATGCCAACATAGAATCACATGTCCAAGAATAGTACTTTAACTTTGGTCATATATGTTCCAGCCAGATGGGATCGGGGTTCTCTATTGTTGTTTATACAACTGCACAAAATCTGTGCCATAAAAAAAAAAAACTTATTTTTATATAGTTATAATTTAAAAAAAAAATTGTTTCAAATTTCATTATTTGTCAAATGCAGCTGCACCACTGTGCAGTGGTCAAGGTAAATGAATAAACAAAAATGATTGCTACACAAAATTTTATACTCTGGCACTATCAACACCTTTTTTTTTTTTTTTTTTTAATCTTCCTGTTCTGCTTTGGTGGCTATGATTAATTATTGTGTTAGTTATGAGCTCCTTGTTTTTAATTAGTTTTATTTTATTTTTATTATTCTAGATTTGTGATCGGCAAAATAGAAGAGTATGCTTAATGGAACGCTTAATGTGATATTTATTGATAGATCCAAATTAAAAAAAGCATGGTTACCATGTCCATGAAAAAATATTATTTTATTGCATTTTTTGAAATATGTGAGAAAATAGTTTCTAAATAGTTGGTTAATAAGTAAAGTGGTAAAATATAATATGATCGTATAAAAGATAGATGTGTTTTAAAAGTTGAACCAAATATTAAAGATTCATGAAGATAAGATATATGTATTCGGTTGTTAATTGTGTATGTAGCTGTGTTAAATTTTGGGGCCAGTTATTCCACCTTTTGAGGTGTTTTCAATGTAACGAGGGGATTAGTCACTGCTATCGGTGGTGGATATTCTAGAAACGAAAAAAAAAAATGTATTCAGTTGTTAATTGTAATTTGCATGTTTGTGATTACTTTTATTTATATAAATAAAAAATAATAGATTACACGTTTGAATTTAGTTATGAATGGATAACTAATTAATTATAATTCAAACACACGCATAAGGATTAAACAATACTTTTAAAATATATTTATATGAATTAATCACATATATACCGTAAAAAAATTTTATATTGACAATCAATTATATTTTTTAATTATGTCATGTTATTGTTAAAAATAAACGTATATAGTAACATAATATAATTAAAAGATATAATTAGTTGCTAGTGTAAAATTTTTTTACACTGACAGTGTATAGGTGATTAACTCTATTTATATTTTGTTTGATCACATTATATTTTACCACTTTACTTATTAACCATCCATTTGCAATGCTTTTTCTTGCATATTTACAAAGCATGCAAGAAATAATGTATGGTACTAATCATGCTTCTTTTTTGTTATTTGAATCTATCAATAAATATTACATAAGCGTTCCATTAAGCATACTCTTCTAATTTCCGATCACAAATCTAGAATGATGGTTGGCAAATAATTTTATTATTTAAAATTTAAATTAAATATTTTGATTTAATTTTTTTAACGTTTCCTATATCAAGTTAACAAGTTACATTGTTACATATTTATTTGACCAGGTCTTATTCGTCTATTTCTGTTATTCGTTGGTTAACTTATATACACGTTAGGCTTTCGATTATTTTACCATGCCTTGTAAGTATTGTGTATGGAAGTTTCAAAATTGTGACTCGTTTTGGATAAATAATTTTTTTATATTTAAATTAATATTACTGAATTGTTCTACACTAAAAAAAAGTGTGTATTATTACTAATATAAATAATAAATAAAATTTTTTTAAAATATGTTATAAAAAATAATATCATTTTTATATATTGTGTTATATATATATATATATATATGCTCTTTTATATTATCTAAACAATAGTATACTATATAATAAATTATTTATTTGTCTTCTAGTGTACATTACATTTCTAGTTTTTATACAAGTTATCTAATAAAATTTTGTATTTTTCTAGTTTTTAATTTTTATTATTTTAACGGTAAGTTTAATGATCCAGTCTAAATTAAACTAAACATAATTAAACTATATTGATTCAAATTAGATTGAAAAATAAACTAATCAAATCAATTAAAATTAATAAAATTCAAATTAGAATATATCTCAAATTTAGTTAGGTTCGGTTCGTGTTTATCTGACTCTCTAGTGTTCTAATTTGATATCCAAACAAGTTTTTATTTATGTTATTAAAAGAGATAATCACCTATACATTATCAGTGTAAAGTGTTTTTTTACACTGACAGTCAATTAGAGCCGTTAATAGTGTCTTTTCATCTGTTCATTTAATTAAATTAAAATAAAAATATATTATTAACGGTTCTAATTGACTATCAGTGTAAAAAACTTTACACTGACAATGTATAAGTGATTAACTCATATTAAAACATTGACATTAGTACAAAGTTTCGTGCAGTTGAATGTTATGAAACACGTTCAGTAAAAATCTTAGAAAGCCCACTCAAAATATGTTAGTCATTTGATTTGATTAGATAACTTTTTCAACATGAGTTTGACTTTTTATGTTTATTTTTATAAAGATTACCTGTGTCTTACTTACTTGAGTAATCAGACACTCATGTTTCTCCTTCAAATGTATGAATTTGAAACCTTTCTCATAAAGATCTACTATCACTTTAGGTCAATTGAACAGTTGTATCTCGATGAAACTTTTTTACCTTCTTAGTGAAAATGAGTGAAACTCTTTACCATCTTAGTGAAAAAATGAGTTGAGTAATTTAGTTAATGAATAATAAGGTGAGGAATTAAAATTATCTTATTATATATATATATATATATATATATATATATATATATATATATGATTTTTTATCTAATTTTTAATTAAACAATTAAAATTTATTTTATTTCTTATTTATTTTCATTCACTTTCTATTTCTTTCAATTCTATTCTCTCTCTCTCTCTCTTTTTTTTTTTTTTTTTTTTTTTTTTTTTTTTTTTCTGTTTATCAAACACTCTACGACTTCAAAGCCTCTAGAGATGGGAGGACTAAGGGTACGGGAGGCTCGACATATGAATATGTCGTTCCTTGGGAAGTTGATCTGGGATCTCGTCCACTCTCACTACAAACCTTAGGTTAGTTTTGTTTGTGCCAAATATTTGAACGATGATTCAATTCTCCATGTATGCAGTAAGTCAGACACCTTACTAGTTTGGAGGAGTATAGTTAAGGCGCTTTAATTCATCCGTGAGGGGTTTCATTCAAAGTTTGGGTCTAGTCACTCATTGTTGTGGTTTGACAACGGGTCTGAAATGGGTAAACTTGGAGCTTAGGTTCTAGTGATTCACATTAGTGACTTTACTGTTACAATGGTAGATTGTTGGCAACTTGAAACATGAGATTTTGGCTTCCTTTGCACTGCTATCTCGAATAAGTGGCTGTGTTTTTTCAACAACTTGATATACCTTCAACTAAAGTTGGGGTAGACTCATTCACTTGGACGGGAGACCCTTTGGGATGTTATTTAGCTGCATTGAGGTTTAGATTTCTTAACGTAGAGAGCATCAGGTTGAACAATCTTATTTGGAAGAAAGTGTGTGGCGACTACACATTCTAGAAAAAAGTGAAATTTTTTCTATGGTTAGGATTGCATACAGCCTTACCTACGAACATGTTTCACCACTCAAGACGGTTGAGGGAGACTGACCTTTGTGCACGTTGTTCAAGTGAGCAAAAAACAATCCTTCATGCACTTTATGATTGCCCACATTCTCGTGAGATTTAGTCTTGGTTGGGATATACTCCACCTCATCTATTCATTAGCTCAAAGAGCGTTGTTTGGTTCAAAGACATTGTTATGCATTTTGAGGCTATAAGGTTGGCCACGACCAACTGATGGATATGGAGGTATAGAAACAATATGGTTTTTCAAGGTTCACGATGGCGATGCATTTGGTGCTAAAGAAGGTGCATGTTTCCCTTGCTGAATTGAATTGGTAGCTTAATTATATGAAAACATGGTTGGAAAACACATGTTGGTCCCCACCAAATTATCCAGGGGTTAAAGTAAATATTGATGGTAGTTGGTTGGAGGGTCAAAATAGGATGGGATATGGAGGGCTTATTCGGGATAACGTGGGGAGATGGCTGGGTGGTTTTACCAATTCAAAGACAGGGGGTGATCTTTTGCAAACTGAACTTTTTGCAATAAATTGTTGGAATTTGACTACAAACAAGTGGTGTGCGAGTCAAATTGTATTGGTGCAGTGTCTATGATTAAACGCGCTAATTGGGAGAGGAATCTTATTCATAAGCATAAAAATATAATCAATAATATCAAAGATTTGGTGGAAAGAGATTAACGAGTTACATTTACTAGAATCTCGAAAGCGATTAATCAAGTAGCTTATGTCCTTGTAAGTCGGGGAGATAGGTTGAGGGTTCAACATATAACATGGAGGAATCCTCTAAATTTTGTGTTTCAAGTGTATAAGAAGGATCTCTATTCCCTACATTAGTTTCTTTTCTTTCTAGTTATTTTTTGTCTAATTTTTTTCTCACGACACAAAGAAGAAAAGAATACACTCTATGATTTGGGTATGTGCAATAATTTTTTAAGTAAATCTTTAGTAAGAGTTTTAACATGTGATTAACACTTTATCCAATAGTATTAGTAGTTTTTTTTTTCGTTCAACCAACTTATTCACAAAAAAAATCATTAAATTGAATGATATTCTAATTTTACATCTTTAATTAATTATAAAATATAATTTATGATAACTTTTATGACAAAGAAGTAAAAAACTATATTAACATTACATTAATATTATCTATTAGCCGTAAAAAAATTACATTAATATTTAATTAGAAGACTCATGACCATCAAACTTTAATGTATTAAATATTTTTATATGTTCAATAAAAAAATTATAATAATTAAATATTAGTGTATATACTTTTTTTTTTCATAAATAAATAAGAATTTACCCCACTAATACTATTGTGCATTTTATTCATCTTGTGGCAAGAAATCTGGAACAGGATTGGCAGTTTTGGAGATCTGAAGAATATGGGTGGTTTCACCGCTGAAGATCTATCCACCATCGGCGGAATCGCCACCGTCTCGCTTCTTCATTCCTTCATTCCCACTCACTGGCTTCCTTTCTCCATTGTCGGTCGCGCTCAGAAATGGACTCTCTCCACCACTCTCCTCGTCAGTACGTTCTCCATTTCCACCTCTCTTCTCTCTAATTCCGCTACTTAGCTCTACTTTTACAATGCTTTACGGATTCTGCTTTTCTTCTGCGTTCTTCGGATCTCACTTGTGAGTTAAGTGAATCACAAGAGATAAATTATTCTCGCAAATGACTTGATTTCTGCATAAATATCAAATCTAGTGATGCGATTATGAGACTAAATATTGTTGTAAATGATTTGAGTTACGTATGTATACTATGCACATCTAAGTGTTGAAGAACAATGCTCAAAATTCATGAAGTATTCATAATTAATCCAAAAAGTAGGGTAAAACTTTCCTCCTTAGTATTTAACACGATTGCTTTGGCTAAACTAATTAAAAATTTAAATTCAAATAAAACTTTGCCTTGATAGGAATCTTCGATAATCGTCTTCATGATTCAAGTCTTTCTTATCATTTTCATTACTACTAAAATTTTAGATCTCTTCCTCATCATCCTCAACTATCAATTTCTTTCCCTTTCCCCTAGAGATTGAAAGCCTAGATGCAGCCGCCCAATTGCATTGGCAGTATCTTTCCAAGTCATGGTATCATCATTAAAGACCAAATCTTCTTTAGCATCTTTGCCATCTCCACCATTTCTCTCACTAACCACTTGTTATTATAGAATGGGATCAACTTCACAACGTTCAAAGTGTTCTTTGAGAGCTTGGTTTTACTTGATATAAACCCAGTCTTGCAACTTTTGAAGCTCAAGCATATCTCTCTTCTTCAAATATATTTATATTATAGTTTTGAAAAATAAAACTTAGTTTCACAATCATTAAATGAAACTCTGCAAATTTAAATCATTTAATATCAACTTACATGCTCAAGAGTACTCCAATTATGCTCACATTCCAGTGAACTACAAATCAAGCTCAATAATGGAAAGTTTTTGCAATTTTGGTGTATGTGATACATACATCCTCCACCACTCAACTGTAGTGCAGAAGTTATTTGCGTTAGGATGGACATGAATTGCAAAAATTTCTTTGTTCCTGTCTTCATTGCCTTTGACAGCACTGTTTCTTTCTTTATTTATTTAGTAAAGACTATAGGTATCTTTTATTGGAGATAATCCTATTTGAGTCAGGTAGAACATTTTGAATTTCCTTCTTAGCCCTATCCATTGCTTCATATATGTAACCAACCTTTTACATCTCCTCTTATTCCCATACGATATCTTGTCTTTCAACCTGTTACACTGCCATGCTATGTCAATGTTGTCACCTGTAGGTTTAACCAATGCACAAGAAGACACTAATATTGATGCTTCTGCAGAACTGTTTCTTTGTGGAGCTGCTTCTGTGTGTGGTTGAGGGGATGCCATAACAAAACACAGTCATTTGACTGTTGGAAGAGCTGTTTTCAAAGAAAAAAAATGGAGTAGAAAAACTAGAGCATGAATTGAGACTTGAGAGACAGTTATTCTTAAAAAAAAAACAGTGCAAAAAATAGGAACAAATGAGAACACTAGAAATCAAAAGAAAAGAAAAATGATGCAACAAGAATTCAGAAACAAACAGAGCTGTTTTTTTTTTTTTTTTTTTTTTTTGGACAAGAGAATTGGTTGCCACTCCCAGCCTGCTGGAAAGTGAGTGGGCAAACTGAACAACAGAGGAGAAGCCACAAGTGGGGGAAAACAATACAATAGAGATTGAGCTCAGAAGATTAAGTTCTTTTCTACTGGCATCATAATTATCATTAATAATCAGAAGACTGGCAGATTTTCCTTAACTTATTATGGTGTTTGATGTTACCTTTAGATTTCTAATACAAAGACTCAGAAGACTGTGCTAGAATTTTGTTCATTAACCTTATTCATTTTATTTCATGCAGCCGCATTTGGAGCAATTTTGCACGTAATATCCACTTCACTGCTTGGTATAACAGCAATTACCATGGCTAACACCATTGCTGGTGAAGAAACAGTGCACAAGATTGCTTCACTTTTGCTTGTATTTTTGGGTGGTAGTTATATACTTCTGTTTCTGATGGGAAAGGGTGGCCATAGTCATTCGCACAACCAACCCATGGAGAAAATGGCTGTAGCTGGACTTATTCTTGTTCCTGCCTTGTCTCCTTGTGCGACAACACTCCCAGTATTTCTTGCTGTTGGAAATTCATCCTCCATGATGGTGCTTGCCATCATAGTACTACTATTCAGGTATTAGTCAATTACCTTAATCCATAGGAATTTTTTCTCCTGCTATTTTGTGCTTCTTATTCAGATATGCATACTTTTCTAAAGCTTCCATGTGCATGTTTGGTGGATCTGTGTTGGCCTATGATTATTTAGAATGATATGTTATTTGTTGGAAAATGGTGTCAGATTATCAATACTGAATTCTGACATCGGCAGTAACATTGAAAAAAGCAAAATCTTCCAAAAAATCTTTTACTCCATGATCATGAAAATGTGTTTTGACTATCGAAACAGGTATGTGCAATTCAACCTAATGAACTATTTGATGTTGTTAAATCTGGACCCAAGAGTAAAACTAGGTAGGGATTAGGGAGATCCAGATCAGGTTGAACTGTTTTAACTAGGTAGTTGAATCTTGATGACATTGTTCAAAAAAAATTTATGAAACAAATGAAATTTATAAAATCTTTCAGGAAATATGAATTGATTAAATCAGGTTGAGTGCTTTTAACTGGTCTGAAGTTGTTTGACCATCTACTCAGTTTTGAGATTGAATTATGATCAGACAAGTTACCAATTCATGGTTAGATCAATTGGGCCACCCAGTCTGTTTGGCCCGACAACAATGACCATTGCTTGAACATTTGTCTACAATGTTAGGAAATACTATCGAGTCTTAATTTGTATGTAATTCACATGAAGCAATATCAAATTTATAAAATCTTTCGGGAAAAGTGAACAGAATCAACAGATTAAACCAGGTTGAGTGATTTTACCTGGTCCAAAGGTGTTTGACCATCAATTCAGTTTTGAGACGGTTATAGTTGGATAAGCATCCAATTCATGGTTAAACAGTTAAACTGGTTGGACTGCCTAGTCTGGTTTCTGACAACAATTACTCTTCGATTGGACATTTGCCTACAGTGTATGGAAATACATGAATTATGGAGTTGTAATAACAAGACATCATGTAAACCATTTTTCATAACAACTTATGCTAAGTCTTCTAGTAAGACATGTCGGACAAACGTATCAATTTTGGCACCACAAACTAATTGAAATTTGAGATTTCATCCAAGCTAAACAAAGATGGTTAACAGTTGAACTAGATCCCTTGACTACCTTTTGGAAATACAGGTTGCTTGATGGAACGTATAAGAATCCTTATCTTGTCTCGTATATGAATTTTGAATGCTGTTCTGCACTACAGATTCATAATCCTTTAAGTCCAAGAGCTTCCTAATCTGGATTGATGCTAGTTTGATTTAGATGCCAGTTAAGTTTGCAAAATTTTATGTTTAGATATTCATATTACTAAACAAGCTTCACACATATTGCATTTACAGCACAATAACTGTGATGACTTCGCTAGTAGCATTGTCATTTTATGGGGCCAGTCAGCTGAAGTTTCACTGGGTAGAGCGATATGACAAACTTCTTGTTGGTTCAGTGCTGTGTTTAGTAGGAGTCTTGACCCTACTTTTTCATGATCACGATCATGGAGAAGTAGTTACGATCGGAGAGCACTCACATAGGAAGATTATTACCTTGTGAGATATATAAATGTTTTTGTAATTAACATGCTTTTGAGCATTGTCACGGTAAAAAAAAATGATGTTGCTGTTTAGAAAATTGATCATCTTGGTCTAGTTTGAGTGATTGTACACTGAGTTTATAATGTGAAGCTAATGAATATTCAAATTACCTGTTCTGTTGGTACAAACATACTTTGATTAAAACTTCAAAGTGAAACACCAATTAATTTAGTCTAGTCTCTGAAAGAATGATCACTGCATAACTTATTTTAAAATTACTTCAGTTCACAAAATATTGCAGAATCAGTCTGATTTAGTGTGATAGAATATGTGATTATTCATTTATACAAGTAAATAAATGGTTTACCGCAAAAAAATCTGGTACGATCTTATTGTAGAGGAATGAACTCTATGAGACTTGTACACTAATAAACGGTCTTCATTAGAAGTAAAGAGTTTTGCCATTAAATGGGATTGAAATTTATGCAATTTATGCACCAGTAAATGCATGTTACATCTTGATTGACAATGAAAAATACTGCACTGATTAGCAACATCGAAATTGATTTTGCTTCGGGGTAACTTGATTTTAGTAAAAAATATAAATATAAATATAAATATTTGGTAATTGTTTGGTAAAATTCATTTTACTTTCAAATTTGGGTTATATTAAAAGTGATAAAACACAACTTTTATTATTTTTTTATTTTAAGATTACAGCTGAATATTGAAGTGCCATCATATGCGCCCCCTAATACGGTTCGTCTCTAATCCATACCAATTTCATGTCTTACTTAGCTTGCTTAAAGGAATGAAAAAGGGTTATTAAACCTACATAAAATTGGATACAAAAATTCACATTTGATTGTTAAGCATTCCCACTATCTCAGCCAAAACATAGCTTTTATGTTGAGTTGGAAAATTTACACAACTTTTACATTCAACTTGCTTTGAAGATAATTTTACTTCAAAATTAATTTGCATAAAATCAATTTTATTAAAAATTAATTTCATTCAAATAATTATGTTTTGGAACTACACATGCATACACATACACGCACACAAAGAGAAATATTTAAATGCATATTACACACAAATTATGTAACAACCGGTCATGACTGATACATCTCGTGAAAATCTTCAAATAATAGTGAAACTACTCATATGCTTGAGATTTCATACTCACTTTACATGGATATACACATTATGATGTGTATATAAGTATAAAAGTATTTAAGAAACAACTCTATATATATACCGTATATGTATAATCATAAAAAATAAAACAGTTTAGGATCCTAAATGTCAATCAAACACAATTATACAAGCTACATGTAGTAGCACCACCATCAACAAAAAATCACGCCCTTGCCAATAGTAGCTCTCATGCAACGTATAATCATCGTAATCCAAACTACCATGGAAACAGAAAAAGTAAGCTAGAGTTCAAAAACATGTACATATAGAAAACAAGTTTATAATATACAAAAACACACCAGATATCATACATGAAAACTAATAAGATCCAAAGCAAGCATGTACCTCACCCAATTGTGTCCCAAAAGACATTAAAAATGCACATGAACACATCTCAACATATATCATATGCAAACACATCAACCAATATGTCGACACACATTCACTTACGGAGATCTCCTAATAACATGAGCAGTCTAAGTGATTTTCACTCTATCGAACCAACCTAATCGTTTTCACGCTCGAAGTGTCGGCTTAATCACAACAAAATGGGACACTAATCCCTCTTTTGGTTTTTCGAGTCTCATCACTTACACTAGGAAAGTTTGGTTCCACCATCAAGAGTAGTACAATTGGGTATAGGCTTACCATGACCTTAGCATGCATTACCAAGTCACATATGAAATTTGTCCACTGATTATCCTCAAGGAATTACACAACGTTTCCAAGTACTTGGTTAAGGGTTCTAGCCCTCGACCTCATACCTTACTCAACCGCTAACTAAAAACTTTGAGGAGGTTTAACACACCTCAAAAACCCACTCCAAGAGACTCACCTACTCAAGGAGGGTTTTTCAAACAATGGCCTACTCGAGTACTATTCCAAGATTTCCTACGTGGGTTCTTCAGTTTTTAAAATAATTTTCTCTCCTCAAGTTCTAAGTTAGTCATCATGCTTTAATGCCACATCGCATTCTTAACATCAACACCTCACCATACATCTACTATATACATCACATCCAGTCAATGCATATATAGAAATCAATAATATCAAATCATGTATAACATATCAATGCTTAACACCTCAACCAAGAATGGTATACTAATGCTTAACAATTCATACAATAATAGCATATCAATGCTTCACCATTCATACAACAATATTTCAATCATATCAAGAACATAATTGATCAATACAAGCCATATACACTTTTTTGGAAGACAACATAGTCAATTGCACAAGCACTAAATCGCTTAACGCTTCCTAAATCGCTCAACGTTTTCAAAAGCACTCAACTGTTTTCAAACAACTCAGCCTTTTACCTCTAGAGATCCCTCAATCACACGAGCCCCAAAGCGCTCAGTCAGCCCTTTGCCTCCAAGGACCCCCTGTTACGCGGCCCCCAAAGTGCTCAATCATTTCCAAATGGCTCAATCCTTTGGTGACATAGGGCATCCTTGTTCTTCACCATTTTTGGACCTCCACACTTGAAACTCAAAAAACTCAACATGCAATGGAAGAAATAGTACTCATGCACCAAAAACAACTCAATTCAAGTCCTATGAACAACATGCAACCATCAAAACTCAAAGATTCCAGCTTCCCTTATCTCGGAACAAAGTGAAATTGAAGAACCCTGATGTAATTCCAAGGTAATAGAAGAACGATCGGCTCTACACGAATTCAACGACTTGATTTGAGATTTTCACTACCCGAATCATAACAACACCACTTAGAAGAGAATTAAGAAGAAGAAGAGAAAAAGATTGGAAGAAATAAAGCTCATGAACCATAGACCTTCTGTTTAAAATCTTCTCTCTAGTCAAACCTCATAAATTATACATTATAAATTTTATATTTTTCTTATTATTCAAAAAAAAATTTATACACTCAATTTTAAATAGAAATATTTAAATGCATATTAGTATAATATTAATAAATTGATAAAATTGTTATTTATAAAAGGTTTTAAGAGGGGGATTTTTAAGTGAATATTTATATAATATGAATAAATTTCTATATATATATATATATATATATATTCACTTAAAAAGTAGTTGTTAAAATATTTAATATTACTATTTATTTATAGTGTTTTTTTAAATCAATTTTCTTATTGTTTGAATAAATAATATGTTTATTAATTTTAAATAATTTATTATATATTTATTGAATGTATGACTATTTATATGAGGATATATATTTATGTATATTAAAAGTATACTATTAAATAAAAATTAATTATTTAAGGATTATATATATATATACACAAATGTCTATAGATTATACATAACAATATTATTTAATTATTTTTCACAACATAGTTTATAAAACAAATTTTAAAAAAGAAAGAATTAAATGAATATTAATGTAATAATAGAAATATATTAATTATTATTTATTTATAAAATATTTTAAATAATAGTAATAGAATATTATTTATTTTCTTTATCTATATATTCAAAAATATTATTAAGTATATATACATATATACATTAATTTTTTTATATTAATTTTCTCTTTGTTTGAATAAATAAGTTTAAAACAGAAAATATTAAATATATTAACATGATATATATCATTAATTTTGTATTTTTAAAGTTAACATCAATAATAATATTGAATAAAATATATTTATTAATGTTAATAAATGTAATATATATTTGTTAAATGTTTAACTTTTAATATTAGTATATGTCTTTTTTTAAAAATTATTATATAAAATTAAATTATTACAAAATTATATATATATATATATATATATATATATATATATATATATATATATATATATATATATATATATATATATATATATATATATATATATATATATATATATTACAGAGGGATTTGGCTCAAGGGTAAGGTTAATGATTCCTCAATTTACACCAAGTATCAAAGCAATCCATAAAGAATATAAAGACTTCATTAAAAGTATGATAGCATATGGATCCAAGTCTAACAAGATTAGTATAAAGATATGATAGCATATGGATCAAGTCTAACAAGATTAGTATAAATAGTGACATGTACTATACAAAGGTAAGAATAATAGAATACTCTTCTATATATGTAGTTGATGTTAAATAATTAGAAGAAAGTTTGTAATATTTTTATTAGTGTCAAATTTTTAATATACAAAAAATAACTCAATTATTATTTTATCTCTAAAAAAATCTGAATGTTTTTGGAATCGAATCGTCTTTAATTTTTCTTAGTTTTAGACCAAAATATAAAAAAAATTTCTCTTAAATTTACTTTGGTGACGGGGAAAAAATATATTAGTTTATTAAATATAAGATCCAAAAGTGAAAAAAAAAATAGAAAAGATTAAATCTTAAATAAATCATACTTTTTAGTGATAAAAATACCTTTAAACTCTGAGCAAAGTATGATATTAATAATTTGACTAGTCAATGTTAACCAAAATAAAGTTTCCCTTTTGAAAAAACTACGTCCCACATATCTATTAACTTTGTGAAATATGTAAATAACTTAAATTTAAAACTTTATTTAAAATAATTGAGTTCATATAAAATTAACAATTTATTGTACACTGATTAGATAAAGGTTTAATATATTATTTGGTTTTTAATTTTTTTTGTGAATTTTTATTAGGTCATAAATTTTAAAAAAATTATAATTAGATCTTTCATTTTTTTTATATTTTATAATTTAGTTTTTGAACGATTCATAAAATTTTATAAAATACTTTTTTTTATATATTTATATATGAACAACTATATCATATTATTATTCTATATAACTATCCATATATTTTTGAATTCCTATATGTAAGAATTCTTTCGTAATCTTTCTAATCATAAAAATTTTATAATAATAACAAATTTTTATGAGTAAAAATTAAAAGATGATGCATATGAATAATGATATGAAATATCAATATGATGTGATTGCCAAATTTAAGAATATAAAATATTTTATGAAATTAAATTTTTAACTTTATAAACTAAATTACAATAATGTAAATACTTACAACTTTTATTTAATTTATGAATGCAATTGAACAATGTCTAAAAGTTCAGGACCAAACCATGTATTAAATTATATTGTGTATTATATTTATAACTTATTTAAGTCAGTTTCTTTCTTTACTTTTTCTCCAACTTTTAAAGAAAAATATATATATATTTAACAACGAAGGAAATATAAATATTTACGATCTGTTTAGTTTTTAGTAATTATTTCCATTTTTCTATATTATTTTTACTTTGTTTTGAAATGTAATAAATATTTATAAATGATTTTTTACCATTTTATATATCATTATATAATTTTTACCTTTATTATTATTAATTTTTTGCATCTTTATCTCGAAAGAATCTAACATCACCATATTAGATTTAACTTGTCTAAATTTAGGGTGCCCTTTGGGAGATAAAGTGTGCTTATAGTTATTGATTAACAAATTAACAGTTAAAAATGTGATAAAAAAAATTAAATACATATTCAACAAATTTTAAAGTTAATTACAATCAGATGATTTTCTAATAACTATCATTAGTGCACATTATCCCTATTAAGTGCATTTTGTTACTTTAAAATAATCAAATTTAATATTATTAATTTGCAGGTTGAAAGTAAATCGACAATTATGGATAAAAAATAAAAGTAAATCGACAATCGAGAGTAACTAGATATGCATATTTTTAATTAGTCTATATTAATCACACGAGTCAACTACTATTGCAAGTATTCAAACATGCGTATTTTAGTTTTCTTATATATTTTAAAAAAATACCCTTAATATAAATAGGGGATAGGAATATGATTTATTTCTCACAGTGAAATAACCCCTTCCCAGTTTTCTCTAAACTTTTTTTAGGAGTCTTATTTTTCATATCCATGATGAATTATTTTTTGTCTCTCAACAAAGAAAATGTTGAAAAGAATGAGAGGATTCATCCAAGGAACTCTTGCAATCAAATGCTCAATAGGTTTCAATCACTTAGGGATCACTCAATGACACCTCAAGGTATGCAACAGAGACCTCAAAATTGTCCTCGTCCTCTCAATTTCATGCAAGGTACCAACCAATACACATTTTGATATTTTCTTAAAGTTCTTCATTAGAGTGAATATACCATAGAAAAAATACGTTAATCCATTGAAATATGGAATGTTAGAGTGAATATTTGCGACAATAAATGAATAATTTTTATATATTTTATTTCGATTTTAAGTCTACTAATAATATTAAGATTACTGATATAAAATATTGTTCGTTTTAACACTCATTGAATCATCATAATTTTATTTATAAATAAATATTTCTGTTTATAATTAAAATTATTTGTTAACTCATCAAAATGAACAATATTTTAAATGTAATTGTTCTAATGATATTAATAGATTCGAGATTGGAACATGTCTAATACTAAAGAATGATTGATTATAATCTTAACTATTTTATTTATAATTAATTTTTCACATTTTAAATGTAGGAAAATGCCAAGACAATAATAATGTAGATGTCAAGCCTCAACTACTGATGCCACATGTCTTCTCTGGCAACAACGTTAATCTCTCAAGAACAAGACATGATCAAATGTTGCCTTTTGCTCTTTCAAGTATTGCTCAAAGACAAACTGATTATCGTAATCTTATGAGTCTTCCATCTCAGACAGACTCAAACAAAAAAAATTTAATCAATAGTGTCGATTTACAAAGTCATACAAGTAGTTTTCTTAATCCCTCAACAAGAGCTACATTTCATAACCAAGAAAACCTTTATGGAGCAAATTCTTTATATCCAAATGATCAAAGGAATAACTCTTCAATGTTTAATTATTCAAACCCCCTTCCAAGGGTTAACATGAATACTTTTCATGCAAAAGATATAGCTAAGCCAAATCTATTGCCTCCAATTCAAATTCAACATTTGAACTTGCTTTCTTACAAGGATATAGCTCAAGAAAAAACAATGAAGCGTCCTTGGTGTGAAGTTCAAGAGAATGACATCATGACAAGTGTTTCAAAAAGGCAAAGGATGAACTTTACTCCACCTAATTATTATGAAGTGCAACCTGGAATCAAAGAGTTACTTCTTTTCAAAGATGAAAAGCATTCAGTTCTTAACGTCAAAATTAAAAATGATGCAAAAAAGAATAATGTTAGGGACAATTTGGATCTCTCGCTACACTTGTGAATCATGCTATGTCATACATCTCCTTTTAGTTTAATTAATATCTTTTATTCATGTTTTTAAATAATATTTATGGCTATAATTCTTAATAAAGATGTATTTCTTTATGCATTTGTCTTATACAATTAATGGAGTTAGCTTAGTAGTTAGGGTAGAATGCGTATGATCATAAATTCAAAATCTATTCTTGTCATTGTAATTTTTATGAATTTTTTTTTATCTTCTTGTTTTCTTATACAATTAATATGTGCTGTATTTGTTTTTCTTCAAATGTTCTTTTAATAAAAATAATATATATTTATATTATTCTTACAAGTGTATTTTTCTTTTTTTCTTTTCTTCTCTCTCTCAATAATGCAACAGATGAAAAATATGTTATTGTGTGTAAATTTCATTAAATACAAGTAAACTTTATTTTCATAGTAATAATGAACAAAGTTTGGATATTATACCTAAACAACTAAGCACGGCAATTACAAATCTACTAATAATTCTTAGAGGACACCAAACCCTCCTCAGTCCTTGTCAAGTCTACACATATTTCTTTATTTTACTTGTTTACCATTATGACACTCATCTGTTTGGTTTTGACCCATATTGCTACATTTATGATAGGATTCTCTCTCTATGTACTACAATATCTTTATATTAATACAATTATTTATAATTATATATTTATTTATTATATATAAGGTTTTACATATATATATATATATATATGATATACATAAAAATATTATATATCATAAATAAATGTAATAATTTATGTACAGAATCTTCTATGTAAAGTGAATCATTGGTCTGTTAGTTAATATTTATAATTTTAAACTTTAATAATTTATAAATGTTAAAAAATAATGTTAAAGATGATTTTTTAAATTAAAAAGCTGTATAAAAAGTTAAAAATACACTAAAAATTGTTGTATAACTAGTCGCACAGATTAAGTATATATATAAATAAATAAATTATATTTTAAATTTATGATATTATTTTATATTATATCACAATATTATTTTTATTTATTAATAATTTATTTCATGAGTTTAGGAAACTAATTAAGTTAGATGCTGCAATAGAAGTTTTTGAAGAATCTGAATGGCATTAATTCAGAGCATGCTTTTAGTCACATTTAAGATCTTAACCTTCCTTCATGAGGTCGAAGATTAAAAGTTATGGTGTTAACATATTAATTATTTAGAAAGCTCCACCTTTAATTAATTTTTTTAAAAGTACAAGATAATTGTTAAATTTATATTTGACATCATGACTTTAGTTATCTGTAAAGAATATGCTGCCACTATGGTTGAAGAATATGGTGACATTTAATGTGGCCCCCTAATATTGAAAAGACGAATTTAGAAATAGAGATGTAGAAAAAGTAAAGCATCGATTAAAGGCATGACCAAAAAAGTTCATCAAGCCAAAATACTAATCACATGTCCACAATTCCTATACTTTCTCTTCCTGTGATGATGTCCCACTTTACCTCTCAACTTTTTTGCAAATCTTCAATATCTTATAGTTTAATTATGTGATATTGCTTTTGTTTATTTATATAAAAAAATGAAAATATTTTCTTAATTATAAGAGATATAGATTCACCTTTAAATCTATAAATTGTTAAAAACATAATTATATCCTTAATTATATAAGAATTTTATTAATGAAATATTTTCTTATTTTCCTTTCTTATAAAAGTGAATTTATTCATTTAATTATTGAGATATAAGCTACGTCCATCGATGAAAAAACCAATCAATGAATTATGGTAATTTTATAAATATGTTATGAGTATCTTTGTAATAAAATTTAAATTTATGATATTATTAGTCAATATTGGCTTAACTATTTTTATTAATTTTAAAGAATAGAATAATTGTTATTTTAATTTATATATATATATATATATATAAAACCAAAAGATACTATTATTTTAATGAACTAATATATGTTTTTGGTTTTTTATTTATTTAATTGGTTCAATTTAGTCTTTTTTTATAAAAAAAAATTAATTTGATTACTTAATTTTAAAAAAATACGTAACCTTTTAATTTTTTTTAAGTAAGATTAATAACATTAATTTTTTTTTTGTACACATGGTATGTGTCATTTTTTATTGTGTCATAACTTAGAGTTATTGTATAATATGATAATGACTTTCTTATGTAAGAAAGAATATATTCATCTTAATTCTTAAGTTAAAATAAACACATAAATTGAAACACTTGTTTAAAATCATTATCACCTCTTATCACTAATATTTTATCACTATTATCATTTTTTTTTGTTATCATTATTATTGTCCACACAATAAATATTATTATTGTCATTGACCTTGTCATCTTTATTATCATTTTTTATAATGTCATTACTATTAAAACATTTATCATTATCATCATTACTTATACACATAATAGTGGTGGTATTTATGGTAGTAATTGTAGTTTTAAGTTCTTACGATCTCACATAAGAATCTATTCTCATTATGTATGTATTATGTATGTGTGTGTCTCTCTATATAATATCTTCTCTTTATGAAGAAATTAAATTAGTTTATTGAATAAGAACATTTTTAAAGGACTACTCTTTAATGATAGTTTGGTAAAAAAAAAAAAGAGATAACTTTTTCTCTTTCAATTTATATTTATTATTTATTTTAAATTAAATTCAATATTTTTAAAAATTATCTACAGGTAAAAGTCATCATATATCACAATATAAATTATTTATTATAGATTTAAAATACAAATTATATTTTTAATTATAATATAATGTATATATTTAAAATATTTTTTTGTTATAAATTCTAGTTTATATAAATAATCTTTTTATCATATATTATTACATATATTAAAATACTAGTAATTAAAAAACAAGCTAGTTGATTTAATTATTATTAGGTTATAAATTAGAAGAAGATTTTCTTAAATTCAAGAAAGTATCACACTTTTAAATAATCATGTAACAGAGACACTATTTTCGCTGTTCAATATTTACCAAGTGTAGCAAAGTTGAAACTCAGAGAAACAATAAATACATTAAATTGATGTTTTTTTTAAATATATAATTAGTGATTTTTTTTATGTAATGGTGAGACAAATAAATGTTGACTATTAGATTTTATTTTAAATAGTCAATAAACACATTAAATCATGTGAGTTTTTTTCCTTTCCTTTTTTTTGAAGTTACGCAACTTCTTAAGTAATCACATGATTGAATATTCAAACATGATTATACACGATTACATAGATTTTTTTTCTTCTCTTGTTCTCATATTATAAATAACTCTCTCTCGAGATAATCACTTTAATCATTTGCTTATGAAAAAGAAATAGGATAGAGACAAAATATAAATGAGTAAAAATAAGAAGTTGAGTATGTTTGGTAGAGAAAAAAAAAAAGAGAGAAGAAAATAGGGAAATAAAAAAGTGTGAGTGAGGCCCACAAATTATTTTCATTTTATATGTATGTTTTTACTTTTTTCATTTCTCACCATTTTTCATTTATCTATTTCGGTGTTTATCTACTATTTCTTTTATCTTTCATTCTTTCTTAATGGGCGGATCCTAGTGTCATGCTTGGAGAGGGAAAGGAATTCAAATGTCAGAGGAAGTATCTAATAATTAATTTGAGAAGAAATAAGTAGTTAATAAAATAAAATTTGTAATTAATTATTAGAGTAAAATTATGTTTTTGGTGAATAGAGACATAATTCTAAAAAAAAGTGAAATTGTGTAAAAAATAGAAAGGAGATGATATTTTAAAATTGTATTTTATATATTTAATTTTTTTGTATATAATTATTATTACTCATTGTATCATATCCAAATTTAATGATTGTCACATATAATGTCTTATTCATTAGTCATATGCATTACCATAATACATTACGGACGAAGGAAATTTTGCTTCTAGTAATACTATTCGTTTGGGGTGTGCGTGGTTCGATTTTAAAAAAAATCAAATCGAATTATATTGCAACATTTTATTGAATTCAACTAGTTTATGAATTATTTGAACCATATCAATAAATTGGTTTAAAACTAAATCACTTTTATAAACAAGTTCAAAGTTGGCTTTAAATTGATTTCAAAACTAATAATTTCAATTCGATTTTAAAAATTGAACTAGTTTTAAACCTTTTTTTAATAAAAAAAAGTTTTTTTTTCAAAAATTGTGAACCAAATCTTGATTTATGCTTAAATAAAAAAATAAAATTTTTTTACTAGTTTGACATTTTAATCAGAAATTAATCAAATAAATAAACACATCATAAAAGGTAGAATTTTTATTTATTTTATTAACAAATGTTTTTAAAAGAAAAAAGTTTACAAAAATGAACCCATAAAAGTCAACTAAAAAATATTGAAAAACTATACCTATCATGTAAAAAGTTAATCATTTACATTTACTTCAATTGTCTAAAGACAATAGAGAAAAAAAAAAAAGAGCAAAAACACAATAATTATAAGTAATATTTAAATATTTTATGTCTATAAATCATTAAATCATGAGATGTGAGAAATATAAATAAATTATTTTTATTTAATTTAATTTTATTATTATTTAAAAAACAGTGCATTGAACCTAATCACCAATATGATTTGGTTTTTAAAACTCATTTTATGTAAATAATACAATTTTTTTTTTTCAAATTGGTTATAATTTATTTTAAAATAGTGCAATTCAGTTTCAAATTTAAACTTGTTTATTTGATATTTTGCACACTACTATTACCTATTATTATAATGCGATGCCTATTAAAGAGAATCTTATTTCTTTAATTACAAATACATATGATACAAAAGAAATATAAAGTTATTTTTGTCTTATTTGTTTAATTTCATGACAATCTCCTTTTCTTAAAGAGTAAATTTTTAAGTATGAGACCCACCATTTTCTCTACTTAAATATTCATTAATCCCCTCCTCTAAATACCAATGTTTTTTTTAATATATTCTTCGGTCCATCTTATAATCCTCTCTAAATCTACACTCCAAGCATATTTGAAGAGTTTTTGCAGTATTCCAACTCCATGAAAATGCATTATTTAAAAATAATAGTCTCAGCATCTTCAAAGAAATTAGTTAGTTTTTTTTAATATATTTTACACTATCAAAATAGTTTTAGGGAATATTAAATTTCAACCAATAGATATATAAAAAAGTAGCTTGGATCAAATGGGAATCAAAGACACTTATGTCTTCAATAAAGCCCTTTTTAGCAAATGGAGATGGCAAGTTCTAAATGGTGACAATACTTTGTGGGTAAAAATCCTTCAATCCAAATATGGAAAGCTTCGAAGTAGATTATCTACGATGATGGGATCAAATGGGTCACAATGATGGAAAGTTATTATGAAGGTGACGTCAAAAGAATGTACAAATACCTAGTTTAAAGATAATATGAAGGCAATGGTGGGGGATGACTCAGTGTTCAAGTTTTGGGAGTTGAGGCAAGGGGGCCAAATAGTCTAAGAGTATTATTTCCTAGGCTATTTTCCCTTGCGAGTCAAAAGGAAGCCTTAATCCCAGAGGTGGGAGTGTGGCGCGAGAATACTTGAGAATGGAAGTTAGGGTGGATGAGACCTTTACTTAGCTGGAAAATTGGTAGGGTGGATGAGTTGATGAGATGGCTTGTAGGGATCCGGTTAAACTAGGAGCTAAAAGATGGTTGAAAGTGGGAAAGATAGTTTGGCAAGGATGAGGACTACTTTATTAAAGAAGCCTATAAGTCAATCCACACTTATTGTCAAGGATAAAATTATGCCTTTTTTAAGGTCATCTGGAAAGAAAAAGTATCGTCGGCTTCCAACATAGGTAGAGTTGAATAAAAGAAATGTTCAAGCTACTAATGACGAGTTATGTCCTATCATCCTACCTGAGCCTAAAACTATTTCACACCTGTATGGATGAACTGTTATTGCTAGTTGGGGCATTTGGTGTCCATGCCCTCAAACTATACTTCACATTTGTGGCATTATCTTAGATTGGGGAGTGAGAATAAAGGTAATAAGATTCTGTGTGTAATTTAGTTGACAACCTTATGGTCTATCTAGTTAGCAAGAAATACGACTGTATTCAAAGGAAGACCATTCCATGTGGAGTCAATGTGGCAAGAAGCCTTATAGAAATTTTGGTCATGAGTTCAATGTCTCTACAAAAATTTAACTTTCCCTTTCTATAAGTGAATTAGACAACCAAATTACTATATCAAAAGTTTAATAAGGAAAAAAAGGATCTTAATCTCTTGTGACTCATCAATTTGTAAAATTTAGAATGTGGTTTTTTTTATATTATAAATTATGTTTTGGTTTTATGATGTAAATATTATAACCGGTACTAATAATATTAATTCTTTTGATCAATCCTGTGATTAAAAGAATCTATACTTTTCCGAATGAAATTTTACCTTAAAAAAAAAAAAGTACATCATATATGTAACTTTATTTTCAATTTAAACGAATAAAAGAATAAACGTAGTAAGAATTTAGACACCGGAACAAGTGAAAAATAGATGCCATGAAAAAGAAAGATTGTACGATTTGCTTTTTTGTGCATCGAAATATTGAATGCTCGAAGCGCGTGTCCTCACGCTCCACTTTCGGCAGAGAGTGGGACCCACGTGGATGTGGGCATCACTGTGTCATCCCATGTTTCTTTTGCATGGAAGCAGCTATGATAAGATTCATTACATTATTCTCTCTCTCTCTCTCTCTCTCTCTCAATTTCCAAATGTTCTGTCAATGATTCTCTTACATGGCTCTTCGCTGAAATCCAAGTTCATATTTTGCAGCTTTGCTTTACTGCATCCTTGGTAGTTGGTACCCACCAAAATTTTTCAATCTTTTTCTAAATTCTAATTTTCACTCTGATTTTTGCTTTTTGGGCACATAACTGCTTTTGGGTTTGATCCAAGTTTTGTTTTTGGGCTAATTGCTCAAATAAAAATTGCAACTTTCTAAAAACGATTTTTGCAGCTGGGTGATCTATCCCTTCCTTGAAATTTGCCTCCTTTGCTGTAAATTTGATTGCTTTCTGCATCTCCACGCACACACTCGCCCACTGTGTCTCTCATTGGGTTTTGAACAGTGTCTTTTGGCTTTCACCTTCACCTTTCAACTATTGCTATTATCTTTTTGGATAGTGGATGCTCTTTTTCTTTGATTGTTTTGGAGTTTGAGCTGGTTTTCCCTCTTCAATTTTTAGTTCTGTCTGCTGTGGTTTCACCAATATTGTTCTCCTCACATTTTCCTCAGATCAGATGCAATTTTTGTTTTCTAGTGTGTCCAGATGAAAATTGATGTTGACATTTCATAGTTTTGATAGTTATCATCTCCACCGCTTCTTTAGATGTTAGTCCATTTTTTTTAATGTGTTGTTACACACAATCATGTTTTTCTTGTGGGAATTGTTGCTAGGTTTGTTATGTTAATTCATTTATTGTTTATTTAATACACTTGGTGTTTGATGAATTCACAGATAGAGCTTCAGCGCAGTATTTCCATAAAGTGAAAGCCAAGTTCAGATAGATTTGGGATAATGGGGGCCTCAAGCTCCAAAATGGAAGATGATAAGGCATTGCAACTATGTCGTGAGAGGAAGAAGTTTGTGAGGCAAGCACTTGATGGACGTTGCTCACTAGCAGCTGCTCATGTTTCTTATATTCAATCACTGAAAAACATAGGAACAGCTCTTAGAAAATTCACAGAACCTGAGGGACCAATTGAGCCTTCTTTGTACACCAGCACTAATGCAACACAAGAGCAACCACTTGCTTTAACTGAAAGGACCCTCTCATTCTCTTCACCATCTGTGTCACATCACATAGATGAAACCTTCTCTCCAACTCCCTCTCCTCCTAGCTCTTCTAGTAAGTTCAGAGCAAATCATATGAAACTTAGTAGTATTTCTTCTAAGAAAATTGAAGAAAAACCACCTGTACCTGTTTTAGGAATAGTAACATCATCAGGTACTACTACTACTACTGCACAGAATGCCAGTGTAATGTCTGAAACAGCAGCATTTGGAGATTCTTCTCTTCCTGCTGGAACTCCACAGTGGGATTTCTTTGGTCTCTTTCACCCCATTGACCATCAATTCTCTTTTCAAGATGGGAAGGGTATGCATCAAGATATTGGTAATGTTGATGATATACAAAGACTAAGGGACGAGGAAGGAATTCCTGAGTTAGAAGATGATGAAGAGAAGGCTTCATCTCATGGAAGGGAACACTCTAGGGACTCTGAAGATGAATTTGATGAAGAGCCTACTGCAGAAACTCTAGTCCAAAGATTTGAAAACCTAAATAGATCTAACAGTCACATTCAAGCAAATGTTGTACCTGCCCCAACTAAGCCTGTGAAAGGACATTCAGCTTCTGAAGTTGAATTAGTGAATGGAGAAAAGGGGAACTCTGCTAATTTGCCTCCATTAAAAACAGCAACTATGGCAGCTTTGCCTCCACCTGAAACAAATAAACCAAGGGTGAAGGGAAGTCATAGTGAAAACAAAGTCACCCCTAAGAATTTCTTTTTAAGCGTGAGAGATATTGAACTGCTCTTTATTAAAGCTTCAGAATCAGGCAAAGAGGTTCCAAGGATGCTTGAAGCAAACAAGTTTCACTTTCGTCCGATATTCCCAGGAAAAGAAAGTAATCTTTCTGGCTTTCTTCTTTTCTTTCTATCTGGCTTTGAATCAGCTATCATCCAGGAATATTCAATATTAGCAGTTCTTACTTTTTAGTATAAGTAAAATACAATGATGAGATTTAGAATGGCAATTTTTTTACCATATTCTTGCTCTATTTAAGATACATCTATACACTCGGCCAAAAATAAGAGAAAGGGATCTACCCTATAGGCTAAAGACACTCCCTATATGATTGTCCATTAATTAACTAAGATATGGTACATTTTTTACTAAAGTATCTTCTTGTTGTTGATATCCTTGGGGTTTGAAAGAACACTTCACTTTTTTGTTTCAAAGAGGCTTTGGGAAGTTTCTTTTCGTCGCTGTGTAATTTATTTCAAAATGAGATGCTTTAAAATTTTAACCAGAGAATTCTTATTTGTAACAGATGGTTCATTGGTATCCTCCTTTTTGAAGTCATGTTTCTCATGTGGGGAAGACCCAAGCCAAGTCCCAGAAGGTAATTTGAGTCATTTTTACTGTTGATCTTTCATGTTTCCTAGACATTGCTGAGCTGACCTTGTTGGGTTGAACCGATCTTCTTGTTAGTTCTGAAACTGAAAGTATTCCCTAAGAATACACATTTTCCATCAGCAGGAGTGATGTGAATTGCAAATCCTGTTATGAAATCTGGCAATTGTTGGCGTTGTTCAAGACTCAAGATATTGTTGAATATTCTGGATTCTGTTATTAAATCTGGCTATTGTGTATTTCCTACTTATTTTAAAATTCATCTGAGTTCCTTTTAAATACTGCAACATAGCAACAGAATTCTTTTGTATGCCATTAAAAGTGAAACTCATTACAGAAGATAAGGTTATACTAGACCATCTGATTCTGAAGCTTCTTTTACATGAAATGCATCCTATCTTTTTATTTTATTTTTAATTTAGATATTCGTTGCTGTTTAAAGCTGTCTTTTGAAATCAAGATCTAACTTTTCCTTCTTCACATCTTCCTAGAACCTGCTCAAAATTCGGTTAAATACTTAACTTGGCATAGAACTGCATCATCTCGATCCTCTTCATCCAGAAACCCTTTAGGAGCAAGCTCAATAGACAATGCTGAGGACCATACAAATAATCTCTTTGATAATACTTGTATGATCGCTGGAAGTCATGCATCAACCTTGGATAGGCTATATGCTTGGGAAAGGAAACTTTATGATGAGGTGAAGGTACGATGTAGTTCTTATCTACAATTTTGTCAACCTTTGTGTATTTTCTGTATGTTACATTTTGAATGATAATAGGATGTTGCAGAAGTCATGTTTCAATCTTAGACTACCTAAAGTTATTCTGTTGACAGTTAAATAATTTGAATAAATAGGTACATGTTATAGAATTCGGCTATTTCTATGTCTGTTTGCTAATATCATTGTTTATTTCTACGAGTAGGCTAGTGAGATTGTAAGAAAGGAGTACGACATGAAGTGTAAAATCTTAAGGCAACTGGAATCAAAAGGAGAAAAGACCTCCACAGTTGATAAAACACGTGCTACAGTCAAGGATCTGCACTCAAGAATCAGAGTTGCAATTCATAGGATAGACTCTATATCAACGAGGATTGAAGAGTTGCGGGACAAAGAGCTTCAGCCACAACTTGAAGAGTTGATTGAAGGGTATGATTGTGTAGGTTTTGCTTGTTTATAGAGTATCTATCTATCGCATGCTGACATGTATTGCCTTGATAATACCAGAGTGGGATAAAAGGTGCACCAAGATTCCAAGAAGAACAAACACGAAATTCCATAAAAAAGTTTATTAGGAAGTTTCTATTGATATTTTTTGTAAAAGTTGCTAATATTTGATAAAGTTCTTAATTTGGTGAATGTTTTTCTACTAAAGGCTATAAATTTATTAAATGAAAAAGAAATAGTCAATAATCAAAAAGCTACTGAAATACATTATTTTGCTTTTGCGGAGGTCATTATCAAGCTCGGGAGACAGAATTATACCCTTGTTTAAATTCTTATGATTTTTTTATAGAGCATAACAGCAAAAGCAAGGAATCATTCCTCCTAAACTCCCTTGCACTTTGACACTCACCAACATGACTCATTGAACTTAATAAATGGTGCATATCGACTCCCTATAGTGGATTTTCTGCACGTAAAACCTTGTAGAGTTTTCTATGGAAATAGTCTAGACATCAAGAACCTTTTTTCTAAATTAGGAGTAACTTTGTAGTTAGCTTGTAGAAAATTGATTGTGCAAGATTGCCAGTTTTCTATTGTTACTCGCTGATGCAGTACAATCAACCTTTGAATGCCAGTTTATTGTGCTTGGATTGGTAAGCAACTAATGTTTCCAATTTTCATCGTCAGTCCGGAGAGATGGATGATTGACACATGTAAACTTATGTTGATTGGTATCAGCTTCTTGCTTTTGTATTTCATCTGTTTCTGTTTTGCTTTGACAGATTGAATCGGATGTGGGAAGTGATGCACGAATGCCACAAACTTCAGTTTCAGATCATGTCAGCAGCATATAACAACAGCCATGCTAGAATCACCATGCATTCTGAATTACGAAGACAGATTACCTCCTATCTTGAAAATGAACTTCAATATCTGTCATCAAGCTTTACCAAATGGATTGGCGCTCAGAAATTCTATCTGGAGGCTATAAATGGATGGCTTCACAAATGTGTTCCTCTCCAACAAAAATCATCCAAAAGAAACAGGAGGCCTCAACCTGATCTCCTTAGACGTTTAGGCCCTCCAATATATGCCACCTGTGAGGTCTGGTTGAATAAACTTGCTAACTTACCTGCAAAGGATGTTGCGGATTCGATTAAGAGTTTGGCCGCGGATACTGCCCAGTTCTTACCACACCAAGACAAGAACCAAGGAAAAGGTGCCCATCCTCATATGTCAACATGGAAGGCTGATATTGGTGGTGAATCAGCAGATGGTTTATTGAGAGATGACATATCAGAGGACTGGGTTACAGGTCTTGATCGATTTCGAGCAAGCTTGATTCGATTTCTTGGTCAATTAAATAGTTTGTCTGGCTGTTCTGTCAAAATGTACACAGAACTTAGACAAGACATTCAGGATGCCAAGAGTAAGTACCAGCGATTAAATTCTCAGTCTCAAAATGGACATTTGAATTCTCAGTCTCGAGATGGTAATCAGAATTCTGAGTCTCAAGGTTGATCCATCAAAGTCACAATCTCAAGAGGTTTGGGCTGAAAATAAACATCCACACAACAACAGAATTACGATGAAACATTGTGGAATTCCAGAATTATAGTTTTGTGTTGAAGCATACAAGTCCACAGGATGGAGCATTTGTACATGATAGGATGTAATAAAGTCATTACGGATTGCCACGCTTATTTGTTAATTTAGATTCTGATGGGATAAACTTCTTCAGAAACACTTTTGGGAGAGAAAAATAAGAAGAAAAAAAGAGATAAGTTTTTTCATATGTTAAAATTAGCTTAAGTAGAAGTTATTTCTTATTAGATTTTCCAAAATCTTGTTTTTAACATATATAAAACTAGTTTTAGTTTATGAAAAAACTTATTTTAATTTTTCTTCTAATTTTTTTTCTATTAGAAATATTTCTGGATAAACTTATCCAAATACATCTTTAGGACCTATTTGGCTAAGCTTCTCTAGAAGTACTTCTAGGAGAGAAAAATAAAAAAAGAAAATCGAAATAAGTTTTTTCACAAGTTTAAACTAGTTTATATATGAGTTAAAAATAAAATTTTAAAAAAACTAATAAAAGAGAGCTTCTACAAATTAACTTATGGATAAAAGTTAATTTTAGTTTATAGAAAAATTTATTTCATTTTTTTTCTTATTTTTTCTCTCCTAAAAGTACTTATGAAGAAGATATCCAACCAGACTCATAGTTCTTTAAAGAATAGAATAGAAGGGAGCTTGCTCTGGAGAGATTATGAATGGGTGATTAAGGATTCAGTAAGAGGTGTAAGTACTAGGTTCTGTGGTGAAGATTTGGGTGCAAATTTTTGCTAATAAAGGGTTTCTAGCAGGACTTGTACTCTCCTCCTGGTTTTCCTTTGTGTCATTTTTTCATTTATGTTATGTGTATATAATTATTGTTTAATATACTTATTTGAATTTTGGTCAAGAGGAAACTTTGGTATTTAACCGAAACGAATGAAGTTGCATGACCCATGTTGCAGACCTTTGAATTTTATAAAGGAACAATCAAAGGCAAGTAACCTCACTGATTTTCAGCATTTTCGTTTTGGACAACTTGCGTTTAGACATGCGCGTGTTTATGCAACTGTTAGGAAATGAGTGTGATCTTCTTGGCAACTTGTCTCAGATGCATTGAATTACAGCCTTTATTACTTTGTAGAAATGCTGTCTAAACATGAGGATTAGACTTGGTGTATGCTTGTAAAATTGGTTTTGAAGTCAAATAATTTATGTTTGAACATTTTTGTTTTGAAAGCAAGTTTGAATTAAAATTGTAAAATTTTCAATTTCACCGAGTCAAGCTCTACTCTCTAAATTCTGAATATTACATAGGCTTAGTTAGGGAATAATGCTTGCATATCTCCAAGAATTCTAAGATATATTAAAAAGTGACACCACTTTTGTATCTTAAGCACTAGGTATAAAGATAAGAGTATAACCGTAAATATTATGCGAGATTATCTTCTAAAATCATGCAATACTATTAAACTATCTATATATATTGGGAAAAATCCAAGTCCCACATCGACTAGAGATTAGGCAATTGAATAATATATAAGTGGAAAGCAACTCTCACCTTACAAGCCGGTTTTGTAGGATTGAGTTAGGCTTAATCCACTATTCTAACATGGTATCAGAACCATTTAGATCCACTTTAAAAATGGGCCACCAACCATTGATGCATGTCTCATAGGCATGAGGGGGTGTATTGGGAAAAACTCAAGTCCCGCCAATCCTAGATCATTAAAAAGGGCCACCCACCATTTATCCACGTACCAAGCCCAATAGTGCTGGACGTGAGGGGGTGTATTGGGAAAAACCCAAGTCCCACATCGACTAGAGATTAGGCAATTGAATAATATATAAGTGGAAAGTGGAAAGCAACCCTCACCTTACAAGCCGGTTTTGTAGGGTTGAGTTAGGCTTAATCCACTATTCTAACACCACTTTTGTATCTTAAGCACTAGGTATAAAGATAAGAGTATAACCGTAAATATTATGCGAGATTATCTTCTAAAATCATGCAATACTATTAAACTATCTATATATAAGAGACTAGGTATCATTTTATTATAATCTAATTCTTAATCAAAACTTTCCCTAACTTGAGTGTTAGGGTGTTTTTGTAAGTACTCTATTATTGTGAGTATTAGAACCACGAAGACGTCATCTCGTCATCGAAACACTCACAAATTACAATAAGAGAAATTATTATTATGCCTAAACATATTTTTAGTCTCTCAAATTTAAAGTAAAATTATTTTTAATCCCTCATTTAAAATTAATTTTTTCAATCATGTTATTTAAAAATCATCTTATTTTAATTCTTACTAAAATTTATTTAAGAAATCGATCAAATACTATTATATAAAATCTATCACAAAATCTAAGTACTAGTGTTCATATCAGTAAAAACACTACATTAAACTTAATTAATATTAAATAATTATTTTAATTTGCCACTTTCAAATATGTTATTAATGATCGAACTAAAATAAGATTTGTGAGAATTATAGAGGATTAAAAAGTAATTTTAAATTTATGATATCAAAAATTTATTTTTTAAATTTAAAAAAAAAATTAGTTCTTAAAATTATCTCTTAGGTTTAACAAAATAAGGATACTTTCTGGTTTCTTACTTTTTTCACCCTTCCTCCCAATATATATATATATAAACACTATCACCATTTCAATACTAGTTTTTTTAGGGTAGGGTGGGGGAGAGGGGAAACAAAATTAATGTGTCACTCCATTAATTTCAAATACTCAACAATCTAATTAATGTCCTCTTGTGTCTGTTTTTTTTTATTTTTTTATATTAATGGCTAATTTTGAGTATTATTATTTGGTAGTGTGAGTACCCATTTATTACTAGACTAGGGTTGCCTTCAGATAAAAAGGCTTGAAGGGTAAAACGGCTCGTAGGGATAACATGACTACAAATCCTTAAAACCGATGTAATGTCCTAAAAAGTGTTTACAGTGTTTTACTCTCTGGTCGTGGCTTCTTTCAAGGCCCTTAAATCTTCTTTTTAGGCACAAAAATATTAAAATAATTTTATTAAAAGAATAACAGCCTTTATCACTGCATTATTTGTTTGTAAGAGTGACTGTTAATCGAATGTGATTTTGGATGTAATCAAAACATGACAAAAAAAAAATATGGACTAATTGTCTTTATACCATTAAAGTAACATTCAATATATTATTTGTTATTGGAAATTTTTTAAAAAAATTTAATTAAAAAAATTTATAATTAGATTCTTCATTTTTTTATAATATTGTAATTTGTTTTTTGAGATTAGAAATTTATTTAAATTCATAAAATTTTGTAAAATTTTATTTATCTTTTAAAAATTACATATGATTTGTATTTCATGTCATCCCCCACATATATCAAGTTTTAATCCCTTCTCATAAAGACTTCCCACTAAATCCCTCATTCATAAGAATTTTGGAATAATAAAAATTTTTAACGGACAATGGTTAAATCAAATATGTATAAATAATGACATGAAATAATAATTTAATATGTTTGTTTAAATATAAAGATATTTTGTGAAATATCACAGATTGTGAACAAAATTCTAAATTCAAGGATTAAATTACAAAAATATATTAAAAAAAAATGAAGAACCTAATTACAATTTTTTTAGTTTAGGGATCCAATTAAAAATTCCCAAAAAATTCATGAACTAAATGATGAATTAAACCTTAGGAAGCATTTAGTAGACAAAAAATTTTCTTATGTCTATGAATGATGATTTTTTGAATGATGAAGTTTTCTATTTGAATGGTCATAAATATATATTTTTTTAAATGCTTATAAATATTATCTGTAAATCAAAGATTTTTACTATATTAAATAAATAAATAAAAATAATATGACGTTTTTATCGTATTAAAATTTTATTTTTAATTCGAAAACAATAAGGAGAACAATTTTGTGAAAAAATTGTGTAAAAATTATTCTCAAAAAATAATATTTGTTATTAATGTTATTTTTTAAATACAATAATAAACTAAACATAAAAAAGCTTAACACTTTCAACTTTAGATTCTCATGAAAATAAAAATTTTCTATTCACCGAACACTTCCTAAAACTAATAATGAGAGATGTTTGGACGGACTCGATATTTATCTAGTCATTAATCAAATTTTAAGATGAATAGTTAAAGGATATGTTTGAAACAAAACTTGAATTTATAGTAAAATTAATTAAAAATAATTATATTAATTATTTTTTAAATTTTGATAATTTATCTTATGTTATTTATAATTAAGATTATAGATTGTATTTGTTATTTTAAGTATTTAATAGGATTTTTTTACATGGACATAATAGGATAGATAATTAAATAAGGAAATTTTTGTTGATTTTTCTGTTTTAACTTAGTTACATGTACAGAATCAGATTCTGAATTATCAAAGAGGATATTACTATACTCTGATAGAGGAAAAGAAACTCTAATAATAAAAGAATATACTTTTCCGAATCTATATAGAATGGCATCGGAGTAGGGTGGAAACAAATTTTCTTCTTCTTCTTCTATTTTATCCATGATGGATAGTTATTATGAGTGCTTCCATTTCTATTTCCTTTAAATATCATATATACTTGTATTTGTTTTTATATTTATTTAAAAATTAATTAAAAATTTTAAAATATATATTAAAAATGAGAATTTTAAGATACAGTAATAATTACAAAATTATATTAATTAAATTTTATTTTATAAATTTAAAATTATATAAATGTCAAATAAATTTTAAAAAAAATAAATTAAATTTCTAAATATTTAAAATAAATATGAATACGAACATATATGTATACTTATTCTATTCTCACATATGATTTAATAGATCAAGTATTATCTGTATTTATATTCATTCTAGTTAGATATTTTTCATCAAAATCAGAATAAATTTAAATATTATTTACGAATATGAATCTAATCTTATAATAAATATAAAAAAAAGGAAGCTTCACCATGAATAACTGATAGACATAAATCTAACTATTTAAGATATAACGAATGGTGCATAGTGAATTACACTTTTAAAAATGGATGGTGGTGGTCTTTTATGAAGGAAGAAAATAAGTTATAGTTAACATCAAACTTACGAGTTCAACGCAGATGCATTGCCCCAAATTTCTTCTGTTTAGGTACAATTAGGAAGGATTCTCATCTAGTGGTAAAAATTTTCCTATTATTTAAATCATTTTTATTACTTATAATATACAATGTTTCATTATTTTAATCTCTATATTTTCTTTAAGTCTTATAATGTAATGTAATGACGTGACTAACATCAGACAATAGCTATTATGTTTGGTGAAGAATTAAGACGAAAATCTTCAAATATAAGAAACATGTAAATCAACACTTTTGCATTTTTATAGGAATTAAAATATTGAATCAGGTACTATAAACATTGGAATGAGATGAAAATTTGAATTATATCATCTTCAACAGAGTCAAGAAAACTTACAAGAAATCCACCTCACCTTTTAAAAAAAAATTATTTTATTAACGTATTTTAAAATTAATCATATATTAAATTGTTAATTATATTTAATTTAACTAATATAAAAATTAATAAACAATAAGAACTAAATGTACTTTAATATATGCACCCCAAAAAAGAATGTACCAAAAAATTACACTTTAATAAATTGTCTAATTTAATTTTATTATTTAATTATTACAAATCACAATAACTTATATTTTAAATAATTATAAGAAAGGAAATATATATAAATTTGGGACGAGAATTTGTATCTTGACGCGGAAACCTGACCTCACTTTTATAAAGCAGAAAATTTCCAAATCGAATTTAGGTAATTAAAGTGAGTTTTTTTTTTTTTTTAATTTTTTTTTGTCAAAGACAGATAAGGAGGATAAACAAAATATAGTTAAAATTTAATTTTTATGTACAACTTAAAAAATACTAAGCTAAAATTAAAAAAAAAAATAACAAATACCAAAACAAAAAACATTAATAAAAGAAGTAAAATGGAAACAACTTTATATTATAAATACTAAAATAAAAATAAGTCATTAATATGAGGGATAATGAACTTAGTCTCCTTAAAGTAAGGCTAATTCAAATATGAGACTAATAAGATTTTTGTTTTAAAATTTCTTTTAAAAAGATTATTTTGTATTAATATTTATATAATTTTTTAAAGTTCATAACTCAAAAGTTACTTTTTATATTTTAAAAAATTCACTCTAAAAAATTCATTTTTACTCTTCAAAAAAAAAATAAAAAATAAAAATAAAAATAATTAAATATAATTATTTTTTCAAAGTTCATTTCTAAATTATTTTTTTTAATCAAAAGATATTATTATTATTTTTAAAAAATTTACTTTAAAATTTACTTAAAATTTAATAACATATTGGATCGATCTTATTTTAAAACAGAATCTTGAATTCAAATCTTGTGTATAGAAAAAAATATGATTAAGAATTTTTTTTACTAAAAATAGTAAATTAATTATTGACAAAAATGTATACAATATAATAGTTATAAAAAAAATCTAAAAAGTGATTTGTAAAAAATAAATATAATCTAGCTATATTTGAAAAGAAGAAAGTAGCTTCTTGCACCACGTAACACTTGAAATTTACTTTGACTTACAATGTGTTTGTATTCACGTTTCGGATATGAAAATCCACGTTTAACGTGGAAGCTAATATAGCTTATACGTTAAACGTGGATTTTCATGTCTGAAACGTGAATACAAACACACCATTATGCAAATATGTAATTATTTGTACACGCCGTTGAGTTGTGAAGAAAAAACTTTGCAATGACTTCCAATTTCCAGCTTCCTACAATGACAACGTGGAAAGAGTAAATTCTGAAATATTAGATGCACCCAAAATTATGCTCAGATACTTTAATATTTCATCCTGTGCTTATTATAAATTATTTTTTTTATCAAATCAACGAATCAATATAAATATTTTTTCTCATTTGTTTTATTAAGTTTATAAAATAATATCATCATTTACCAATTTTATTCTTTTTATTTATCATTAACTTTTCATGAGAGAAATCAAAATATTATTTAATTTAAGAGATAAAAGAAAAATACATTCTCTCAAGATGTTTAATGGGAAAAAATTAATATTTTATAAAAATTATAAAATGTCGTATAAAAATGATCATTAATTTCTTCTTTTTTTTACACTCTTAATTTTTCTGTCTTGTAATGAAGATAGGAGGGAGTAATATTTATTTAACACAATATTAATTTTTAGTGCACGTTAATAATATTTATTTTAATAAAATTATTTTTTAACTTTTTAACCAAAGTTTTTAAGATATAGATTAATATCTGCCTTAAATTATATAAGTGTAGTGTGAATTATAAGGAGCGTTTGGGTTAGGTATAAGAGATTCCTTCTAAGTATACACAACCATTTTTTTCCACATAAATCCCGCGAATTGATTTGGCAAACACTAGACCTTTTGCAAATTGATTTGACCAAAGAAACACATTTGTTTAGTAAAATCAAATAAAAAAGGCTAGTGACTTAGATTAGTGAGTAAAAATAAAGTATTAAGTGATTTTTATATTCATTAATAAAAAAAGTAATAATTGACATTTCGATATTTGTTTGATTTGTTATGTATGTGAATATCTTTTTAAGATCAAACATTTCCTTTTTAATGAAAGTAATAATGTTTTAGATGAGTATGTCTATTATAAATAATATAACACAATTGTATATTTAATACTTTAATTTAAAATTATTAATTAAATTAATATTTAAATAAATTTTTAATTCATATAAAATGAATAAATTTTATTTATTTTTTATTTTAAAAATTAAAATTATTATTTTAATCTTTCAAAATAGATGATATTTATATACTTTAAAAATAATAATTTTAGATTTTAGAAAAATAAAAATTAAAGAAAAATATTTTTACAAAAATCAAAACAATGTTTATAAAATTTTAAAAAATTATAAAACTAAAATAAAAAATCACACATTTTCTATGAATTAAAAACATATTTAAAACTATTAAAACATTATTTACTAACTAATTCACGTGCTCTTTGTTTGTTTTGTACATGAATGTAATATCAATAATTAATTATTATTATTATTTTCGATTAACAATTCATACTACTTTAGAGGAGTGGATTGAATGTTCCAACAAGTCTATGACATTTGGATTTGGTTGTACAGTCACATTAACTAAAATTAATTATAAATAGAAACTACTTTGTTTTGCTAGTTGCTGCATCAACTTTAATACTAAAAATAATTCATTAATGTCGTTCTCTCTATGTATATATGGAAATTCACATAAAAATACAAAAGAATAAATATTTTTCATCGTTTATTTAAATGAAAAATAATGACTAATTTTTTGAAGTGAGATATAATTAAGAGATTAATCTTATTTCATACATTTGTATGTTTATTTTCCCCTTTACTCGAATCCAATCGAATCATAAACACTCCAGAATTGGGATTTTGGAAGAATATTAAATGTATTTGATTTATGATCAAAATATAATGCATTTTTTCATTAAAAGAATTGTATTTGGACGCTATATATTTTTTTTTGTTTTTTTAATAATTAATTGTTAAGAATTTAGCATGGTCGATAACATTTTTTAATAGAACTTTTTATTAGTCTATTTTCAAATTTGGTTAAGAAAAAATAAAAATGATTTATTATGTCAAAATTAAAAATATATTTAAAAGAGTGTGTTATAGAACATGCTAATAATGTTTCTAATGTTAAATATTTCTCCCATATTTTTCATTTCTCACTTTTGAAGGATTTTTTTTATCTGTTATTTTATAATTTTAAAATAACACTAATTATTGTTTTCTATTTTGAAAAAACAGAGAAATAATTTTATATAGAGTGTCAAAATAATAAAATAAGAAACATAAATAACATTAAAAATTATAAATAATTTGAATATAAAAAAATAAATTAACTATTCTTCTTCTTACCTTGTGTATAATAACTTTAGAAACAGTAAGTACAGAAAAGAAACTTATTTTTTATAAACATTTTTAAGAAAATTGATTCAAAATAATAAATACATTAAGTGTTAGGATTCTTTAAAATCTTACGTGAACATGGGAAAAAAAATCATTTTTAATTATTTGTAAAAAAAAATAGTTATCTTTAAAAAAAATGTAATTTTAAAGAAAGAGTGAATATAATTTTGTATAATGTATGCAAATATGGGTATAATTATATTAAATATAAAGAATGAATAATCTCAAGAATTAACGTTGGAGTCGTAAGTCCTAACTCTAAGAAAGCACGTTTTGATCACCAAAGATCCACACCATAATTACAATGCTTAGAAACAATCTTAGCATTCGCCGTTAGCGCATTCACCGTCACGTCACAATCCACCCTAACGGTAATCTTCCACGTCTTAACGGACCCCACTTTTATTTTAACCGGCGCCCTAATCCTAACGGTCAACGGCACTTTCTGTTTGGTCACGGCGTTCACCAACGCTCTACGGTCCTCGCTCCTCAGCACGATTCCGTTACCCTTTAACACCGTCCGAAACACCGTCACGTTATTTGACGGCTGGTAAAACGCGGGCAGAGCGCCGTTAGAGAGCTCCACGTCAGCGTAAAAGACTTCGGCGTGGCTATCCTTCAAGTAATGAATTCCGATCTTGTCGTTAGGGTTATCGGCCTTCACGGTGACATTGAACACCGGCGAGATCGCCGCCGCTGCCGACGCCGATGTCAGGTTTATTCCTCGGACCGCGATGCTTTCGATGCCGTAATTCGGCGCCTCGGGGCGGAAAACGAGGTAGAGGATGCCGGCGGCGATGCCGAGGAGCACCACGAGGACGACGATGAGTCCGATGAGCCAGCAGAGGCAGCGGCAGCATCGGTTCGGACGGTGTTTCCGGCGAGTGTATTGGTCGTAGCGGCGGGCGTTCTCCGGCGGAGGGACGCGGTAGATTTGGTCCTTGGGAATGTGGATGACGTAGGATACCGGCGGATTCTGCGACGGCGGAGGCTGTAGCGGAGCGGCGTTGGGATTCTTCGGCGGCGGCGGTTGTGATTCTTCGGCGGAAGCGGGAGGCGTGTTGTCAGGGTGAACTCGGTCGGCCATTGAGTGAGTGAGTGACGAGTCAAGAAGGAATCTGCAAATGCAAATGCAAATGAAATGAAAATGGAAATGGAAATTCAAAATTGGCGAAGGAGAGGACTGAGGAGAAGAGTGAGTGAGTTCCGTAGCGTGGGAATGAGTGTTTAAGAAGCAAATGGTTTACGCGTGCAATGAAATAACCCACGCGGCTTATAAATACTTTAAATGAAACCAAATCTAATTAATTAATATTAATATAACAAATAATCCATAAATATTATTTTATTTACAAAAAAAATTATTCAATTCTATTTATTTTTAAAAAATTATCGAATACTGGTATTATCTTTGTCCCATAATAAGTAAAGTACAGTATGCGTTGATTTTTTTCCAAATAAAAAAATATAATTAGAAATATAAATAGATATATGATAATTTTATTATAGTAAAAAAATAAAATTACACTTATAAAATTGTTATGAAACGGAGAGTAACTTTTGAAAATTATTAAATTAAGGCAAAGTTTTTGTTTTGATGATTAGTCAGAAAGAACACACCGATCTTAAATCTTAATGCTGCATTGCACGATGGAAACATTTATAGATGTCTCACGCTTGCCCACATATTTTTTAAATCTTCCAAAAGTAATTAATAAAATTGTGATATATGATTATTAATATAATTTAATTTCGACATATATTTGTTAAAAAAAATTATATGAATACTGAACCAAAATTTTAATTCTAAACAATATTATCAATTTAATTTCCTATTTGTATACACATTTTTAAATTTAAATAAAATTTATACATAAATAAAAGTTAAATATAGGATCCCGTTTATTTTTTAAAAAAAATATTTTTAAGAGCAATTTTCTACTTTTCCTTATGTTTTTTTTATGTTTGTTTAAATTTTTTAAAATATTTTTCCATTTTTAAGAAGTAAATAGTTTTTTTTTTTACTTTTTTAAAATTACTGTTTTAGAATTTTTTTTTTAATTCTGGAAATTATCCCGTAATACTTATTTAAATTAAATAAGAATAAATTAAAGAGCTAAATTTTTAAAACTATGAAAATAACTTATTTAAATCGAATTCTATCATCCTTATCTATACGGCATGTTAAATTTCAAATTTAAATTAAGATTGCATTTTTCATAGAATTTAGTTTATTTAAAAAAGGTTTATTATCAAATTTAAATTTTATGAAAAATAAATTATCTAATTTATCAAAATTAAGAAAAATAGTTAATTTAATTTATAACAATAAATTTGTCATATTTTTTTTTCTAAAACTATATTTATATTTTTTTTCTTCTAATTAATATATATTCATATATCTTATAACCAATTAGAGTGCATATCATATATTATTTATCTTTCTTAATTAATATTTTTTTTAATAATTAATTACTCAATATATTTCATAGTTGACTTAATGAAGATGAGAATAATTCTTAGAAATATATTTGATTAAAAAATGAAAATTCACGTATACAATATAAGAATATCAAAAGAATGAATAGTTTAAGAACAATTATATATATGTCCATGGAGGTTTTCATTAATGAATTGGTTGTTTGAAACCAAACCAGACGACCCATCTGATATATGAATGACATTTTATTGAAATTGGTAATGATCATGGAAGAAAGACAAAGCAATGAAAAGAAGAGAATGAAAACTATAAGAAAGAAGAATGACTTACTTGATGGAGGAGCAATGAAATTAAAGAGATTGAACACTATTCTGAATAAGAAAGGGATAATGATGAGAGGGGAAAGGAGTGAGGAATATATGTATTTATAATAAAGGAGTTAGTAAGAGTGAGAGGGCACGTCTTACTCATGGATTGTGGAATGGGCAATGGTTGGAAGAAGAAGGATACTTTTAATTAATATAAATTTATTTAATAATTTAATAATTAATAAACAAATGAGGGTACAGTTCAATGTGGGATCACTCACAGTTGGCAAAAGTTTAGAAAAAAAATAAAAAAATGAAATGAAAATGAATGGGTCAAGGACAAGGGGCGTTTGGTTTGTTCCATTTGGAGATATATTTTTCACTTTCTTTGATGTGATTGGCGTTTCCTCTTTTTATGCTCATCGCCGACTCTTTTTGTCTAAGAGTTAGTTGGCACTTTGCCACACGCGGTTTTCTTTCTTCTGGATTTGCCTCCATCTTTCCATCTTTTCCTTTTCTATGATTTTTTTTTATTACCATATGTGTTATCCTCTAAAATTTTCTAAATACATTTTGTTCCAGTAAATAACATAGAATCATTATAAGTAATAAATTATTTTTCTTTTGAATATTTAATGTAATTCTAATTTTCATACAAAACTCATTCAACAAATTTATTAATTGATGCTATTGTACCAATTCATAATGATTTATAAATATATGGTCTTTGTTTATATATATAGGCAAAGATCATATATATATACATATATATTATAAAGGAGATAGGAGATGGTAAAACTATTTTTTGTCTTTATATTTTTTATGAATCATTATATCTTTAAGAAAAAAAAAATTATTCATATTTTGTGAATAACCATTCACAATTACTTTTAAATTATTTTTTTAACTTAAAAAAAAATAAGAGGTGCGTTTTTTTTTTTCCCTGCTAGCCGTTTATAAAATGGAGATCCGATTAAAGTTTTCCTAATTTTTTTTATCTCCTTTGTCTTGAAATGGTCACACTGTTTTTCTACCTTTTATGCTACGAACAACGTTTTCTCATATGATCTACATCTATTGAGTAATAAAAAATAAACGTTTTCCATGTTGACTATCTTTATCTAATCTACTCATACATTATATTATATTATTACTAAGAATAAATATTAATTTTGACAATTCCAATTAATTTAGTCATTCTTAGCATCTCAATTAGATATTTTGTATGTTTTCTTTCTTTCTTCGTTTAAACATGCTATTTGCACACTATTTTTACAACCAGTTATCTTTCAATCATGTTAAAAATTATTATTCTTTCATTTTTATTTGTAATTTGTTCTACGAAATCTTAACTCTCTATCTCTATCACAATGCCCTCTTCTATTTTTATTTTTAATTGAATTTTAATATTTTTAAAAAAATTATCAATAGTTAAAATTAGTCTTTTATTATAATCTAAATTTGTCACTGTAAATTTAAAACATAACCTATAAATTTAAGTATCTTTATTTATTATTATTCCAATCAAGAAAGACTCTCAAAGATAAATCTAAAGATTGAATATATATGCCTAGTTCAAACAAGTATGTATAATGTCTCTTTCTAACATGTCTAAAGGTTGATATTGTCTCAAGAGATGATAACAGATGTTCAGGAGCAACTCGACTCAAGAAGTCAACACAACAAGCTTTAAGAATGCAATTACAAATTTTAATTATAATATAATTTATATTAAAATTATTTATCTATTATAAATTCTAATTATAAAAATAAATACTTATAATTTTGTGTATAATAGAAAGACTAAAATACAATATTATTTTTAAATCAACACGACATTTTTGTGTTTTGTCTTACTCACTTTTAGATTTCAAATTTAAATTATTTTTTTAATAATCATATATTTTTATAATTTTAAATATGTTGAAGCTATATTTTGAAATTTTAACTAAATTAATGATATGTACCCCTTAAAAAAAATTAATATTTAAGTTTGACATTTCTCCTTATTAATTTAAAATATATCTACAATAATTAATACTTAATAGTTTATTTAAAAATTAAAATCATACCCATAATTAAGCCTTATATAAATAATAGCACTCGCCAATGCTCAATGAGTCATCACTTGAAGTGTAAGTCTAAAGGTGGGGGTGGTGAGGCAGCCTTAGAAATCGATATTAGTAAGGCTTACAACCATGTTCATTGGAACTTCTTGGTTGCTATGATGGAGAAGCTTGGTTTTGACATTCAGTGGATTAAGTGGATGACAATGTGTGTTAAAAATGTTACATACTCTATATATATCAATGAACAATGAGAAGGTTGGTCCTGTCGTTCCAAGGTGATTCGTTATCACCTTTCTTATTCCTTTTCTGTGCAAAAGGTTTGTCAACTTTGATTATTAGAGTTGAGGCTTTGGAACCATTCACAGTGTTAAAGTTTGTCGTAGAGCCCCATCTGTTTCTCACCTTCTATATGCTGACAATTATTTTCTATTCTTTAGAGCAAATTTGCAAGAATATGTACAACCTTGAAGAATATTCTTGAGATATATGTGAAGGCATCAGGTTACGCAATCAATTTGACCAAGTCTGAGGTTTATTTTAGTAGAAATACTAAGGAAATGGACCATGACTACATTGTGAATGTGTTGCAAATTCGATAGAATACGGGTACAAGGAAATATACGAGTTTCCCTTCTCTTACTGGTAGAAGTAAAAAGGCCACTTTCAACTTTATTAAGGAAATAATTTGGAGGAAGATCAATTGTTGGCGAGGTAAGAATCTGTCTATTGCTAGTTGAGAGGTGTTAATGAAAGCTTTTGCTTAAGCAATCGCAGCTTACACCAAGAGTATTTACCTTTTTCCTTTATCTCTTTGTGAGGAAATTGAGAGAATGTTCAACTCTTTTTGGTGGGTTGCATCCCATAGAGATCATTCAGGTATCAATTAAGTGGCTAGCTTATGAGAAAAGAGGATGGTGGTATGGTTTTTCATAATCTGTATTCTTTTAACTTAGCGATGCTCGAAAAACTTAGTTGGAAATTCATATCCTACTCGGATGCACTTGTTACCTGCATCTTCAAAGCTAAATACTGCCCAAGTGTGGACTTTATGGACTCAACGGTTGATCACAGCCTGTCCTTTTGTTGGAGGAGAATATGGAATTCTCGAGTTTTGTTGAGAGAGGGATACAGATGGCATATTGGTGATGGTAAGATGATCAACGTTTGGGCTCAACCTTGGTTAAGGAGCCCTTCTCAATTGTAGGTTACTACACAACCTCTTGTTGATCATATTAATCTTAGAGTTTCTAATCTTATTTTACTAGGAGAAAAAATGTTGGAAATATGCTCTTATAAATAACATGTTTAATTCTACTGTTACAACTATTCTTTACATTCCCCTCTTCCAATTTGTTAGATGTGATAAATGAGTCTAGCTCCTAGAGCATAATGGTCACTAACCAGTTAGATATGCATATAAATTTGTTATGAACAATGTTTTGAACTCATCTCATTTGAAAGTGGCAAGGAAATGGGTATCAATTTGGAAACTCAAGGTCCCTCCTCATGTGAACTTCTTTGTTTGGAAAATATGTTGGAATTGTCTTCCTCTTTGCACTATTCTTAAAATCAAAGGAATCGATTGCTCAGTGGTCTATTTTGTTGTAATATGTTGATATGGAACATGTCTGACATATTTTTTTTTCACTTATTGTGCAACCAACAAAGAGTTGGGGGTTGTCAGGCCTGGTAAGTATGCTCCATTCTATTCTTGATAATATGGATTGTATTGATGCTACTGTTTTTTTAGTTTTGTCTTTTTTAATAAGGACGAAGCTGGACAATTTGTCATGATTCTTTGGAACCTTTAGAAGTGTCGAAATGAAAAAACTATGGGATGGTAAAGAGCCAAATGTTAATGCAGTGTTGAGCATGTGTTGAGGGATTGGCAACTTGCATTTACTATTCATAATGACAACAATTACAGTGGCTTGCTTGCTGCAACAACTTGGCATAAACCTACTGTTTGCTTTTGGAAATGTAAATGTTGGCTTCCACTCAAGTGACAAAACTAGTTGGGGTTGTTGTATTCGTGATCACCTAGGCAATTTTTTTTAGGAAAAAACAGATTGAATGCATCCTTGTGTTGAGATAGTGGAGGGAGAAGCTTTAGGTCTGTTACAAGCTTTCAATTGGGTTGTAGATTTAAAATCTAATGTCATTTTTTAAGGTGAGTTGTAAAGTTGTTGTAGATAAGTTACGTGATCAAAAGCTTGATAGTTTTGAAGTTGGTTATATTCTCATTGATTATTCTCATATCCTAACTCAATTTTCACATTTTTGTGTTAAGTTTATTAGGAGACAAGTTAATGATGTTAGTCATACTCTTTCTAGAGCAACAATTGTTAATATGCTAGTACTTACTTTTACCATTATATATCTGATTGTATTTCATCTCTTACTCAAAATGAAATGATTTGAGATAATTAATTTTTAGTTAAAATTCAATAGTTATATGTAGCATCACGTGATTCATATAAATAAATTTATTTATTAAGTTTTTGTTGCTACCATTTTATATTTTTTTATTTATAATTATCAATTTTATTTAGGGGTGCATCTTGTTAGTCTCTTATTTTAATATAGGTTGGAATACTTTTTTTACTTCCTATAGTTTTATTTATTTTATCTTTTAGTTTATATAGTTTAAAATAAATATTTTTAGTTCTTATACTTATCATTTTTAATTATTTTAATTCTTATAAATATTGATTTTTGTAGTCCTTGTACTTGCTAATAAGTTATTTTATCTTAAAGTTATAAGGACTAAAAAGAATTGAAAAGATAAGTATATAGACTAAAAATGTTTATTTTAAATTATAGGAACTAAAATAGTAAAGTAAGTGAAATTATAATGACACATGAATTAATTAACTATATATGATGATACATCATAAAGAAGTTTGTTGTGGAAAAGTGGAAATTTATGATTTGATTTTAAAATTTCAATAAATATAAGTTACGATTTGAAAAGAAAAAAAAGTTAAAGAAATTAGAGATGAAAATCAAGAAAGCTAAAGCTAATCTTTATTTATAATTTTACATTAATACTTTTAATATTTTTGAAAGTTTATAATAAGAGAAAGAAAGAAAAAGTTAATAATATATAACATCTTTCTCTTTATATTCAATATTATTGATTTATTTCCTTAAAATTATGGGTAGATTTTTGTTGACTAATGAAAAAAATAATTATTTATTAACTTTTCATAATTAATTTATTTTCTCTAATATATTTTTATATAATCTCATTATATATTTTTTATTTTTATATTATATAAAACTAAATAATATGTCCCTCCAACAATTGGGACCAAGGCTATCATCCCACCAACTTGTAATTAGGACCACCACTAACAAATCCTAATTATTATTTGATTACACATTTATATTAGAAACTGATTATATATACATATTAATTATAATAATTGTATCAATTTAATATTATTTATTAAATTTTTATCACTAATTTAAATTTCAACAATATATATCAATTAATATTTATTAATAATAATAAATTTATATTTAGAATATAAAAAATTGCAGATAATTCAAGTTAATTTAATTTTAAAGAAAAAATTAAAATTATGTTAATTAAGAATTTTTTTTATTGACCCATTCTAAATATTTTTTTTTTCGATTTTTATCAATTTTAAACGAATTTTTTGGTTAGTTGACTGGCTTTTCTCTAGGCTACGCCAATTATGTGATTTATTTGAAACAGTTCACCAATTTTTTAATCCAAGCAGACGGTTTTTCAAACATAGATTAAGACGAACTGTGAGTCTGTGATATATAAATACCTGCTATTATCTTATGTAACACTATTTTTAAGGTTTATTTTTCGATAAAAGAATATGTAAAAAAAATTAATTTCTATCAAACTTGATTTTTATTTATTAATCATTATATTTAAACACAAATTATTATCTTATAAGAGAGTATTTTTAAGAATTTATTTTAATGAAAAAATTTGTAGGAATTCTTTAAAATTTTTGTCTAATTAGGATTTTAATTATCATAATTATTTATAAATTAACTATTAATATTTTAAAATAAATTATCAATAAATAAAAATAATTTTGTAGTATAATATAAATTATTTATAATTAATCTAAAATATAATTTTTATATTTAAAATAACTATTTATATAAACTTTATATATATATATATATCAAAATATAATATTTATTTATATATATATATAATATAATATAAATTTTAATTATATATAATAAATATGTATGCGCAATTTAAACATACTAAAATACTAGTGTTTATAAATTAATTTTGGTTAAAAGGAATATATTAAGCCCACATAAATAAATTCAATAAATATTTAATATCTATATACTAATAAGTTATTTATTTGAATAGAACTGGATTAATCTCCTTATACAAAATTTTGAGTTCAAAATTTGAAAAAACAATATGGTAAGAACTAATAAGGTGGTCAATTAAATTTTTTTCTTTTTGATAAAACTTGGTTACTAACAAAACTAGTGAAATATTTCTCACCAATATCATTATTATCCAATAACTATTTAATTAATATGTGACATATTTTTTTCCTTTTGTAATCACGAAAATAATAATGTCTTAACGGTAGACATACGTTAATCAATAGTAAAAATACTATTTTGGTCCTTTATAATATTTTAAATTTTCAATTTAGTCTCATGTAACACCCAGTTTTTTTTAAAAAAGATGGCATTTTCGTAATTATTGATGGCATTTTCGTAACTTTAATAAAGGAATAAGAGTATTTCTGGGTGTCGGAACGGGCCGTTCCAAATGCAGAACGGTTCGTTCCAAAAGAAAGAATATGCTTGTTTTTAAAGACCCAGAACGGGCCTGGAACGAGCCGTTCTGGTATGGAGAACGGGCCGTTCTGGAAGCAGTACGGGCCGTTCCAGTTGAGAAATTTGCACAAATTCGAAGGATCCGGAACAGGCCGTTCCGAATTCAATACGGGCCGTTCCGCGTACATCAGTTTGCCTATAAATAGGAGGCTGAGGGGTGAAAAATTATATACTGAGTGAGAAGGTGAAATCTTAGAGAGAGAAAGAGGAGAGAGAGAGAGAGAGAGAAAGAAAGAAAGAAAGAGAGGGAAGAAAGAGAGAATCCAGAGGAGGAGGCCCTGCCCAAGTTCCAGCTCCTGCTTATCCAGGTAAGGGGGGAGTGAGAACCTCGCTCAGGGGTGTGAGGATAATTGTTGGATAGTTGTTTGTTGGATTGGCCCCCAATCCCTTGCCGTTGTGCTGTCTTATTTTCTGTTGCTCTACTTTATTCCTTGTTGGAAATAATAAATGATTATGTAATTTCAATCCCTTGCCGTTGTTCTGTTTGATTTTCTATTTACTCTACTTTGTTCTTTGTTGAAGGTGCCGTTGTTCTGTTTGATTTTCTATTTACTCTATTTTTTGTGGAAGGTGCCGTTGTTCTGTTTGATTTTCTATTTACTCTACTTTATTTTTGTTGAAGGTGTCGTTGTTCTGTCCAATTTTCTATTTATTCTACTTTGTTCTTTGTTGAAAGTAATAAATGAGTATGAAATTAATGTTAATAATAAATGAGTTTTAATATGAATAAGAATGCTCTCTGTGAATACCTATGCGGACCTTATGAGGAGTATTGATGACATGACCATGTGAAATATGGACAAATGACATGAGACCTAAGAATGGACTATTGAGACAAACTATGATTATGATACTATGACAAATAATGACATGATGTACTAAATGAAATTATGTAATAAGTTAAATGTTGAGTCAATGAGATTATAAATGTATGACATGCATCATATGCATATATTACTCCAGGTGTGCCGCTGAGGCCGCATACCCACGACTAACAAGGTGTACCTTATGGTCACCCACGATGTAACATGCTAACAAGGTGTACCTTATGGTCACCCACGACTAACAAGGTGTACCTTAGGGTCACCCACGATGTAACATGCTAACAAGGTGTACCTTAGGGTCACCAACGATGAATTGTGAATCTTCCGTATGGCGCCACATGCATGCATTTATGAGTCGAGTCCATGACATCATAGCATGATAAATGAATATATATGTGATATTGATTATTTATGTATGTTATTTACATGTGACTTATATTTGTTGTGTGTGTGTGGGCTATTTAACCTTTATTTCTGCACCTGAAACTGAGTGAGATGTTTCTCACTCCCTTGTTGTTTTTGTATATGTTTAAATTATGTTGCAGGTGATCAACATCATGAGGATGTTGGTAATGAGGCTTAAGGTTTCAGTTGGACATGCTCTGATAGGATGTGACATCGGGCATAGCTAGGCTTGTTTTTGGGATGTTATTATTTTAAAAGCTTTAATTTTCTCTTCCTTTGTAATTTTGAACGTTCTTGAGAAAAGACCAAAATGTATATCTTTGTCATACTATTTTATTACATGATTTGAAAGTGATATATTAATTCCTAACTTGGAGGCACTGCCACCTTTACTGGAATTAATATATATTCTCCTTTATATGATTTCTTGAGTTTAATACTTATCTTTGATTTTTTTTTATGATTGATGAGTTACGAATGTGAATCTTCTACCTTTTGAGATTTGAAGCAGTTGTTTTATACATGAAAGATGTTATTAAACTATGAAAGATTTTATTTACTCAAAAAGAAAAAGAAATTATTGTTTACATTTATTGTGTATTAACGTTGGGGTAGAGGGTGTCACATCTCACCTTAATTTTTTGTTTTAATTTGATTCCCAATAAGTTAAATTACTGCAATGTCAGACCTTCCGTCCAAATTTCTTAAACGGAGTTAACTGTTGGCCACGAGGATGTCACGTAGATGCATAGGTGGCAAGGTCTCACGTGTTTCTCCTCCTCCTTTTTTAATGCATCTAGAACGGCTCGTTCTGAAACCAAAACAGCACGTTCTACGTGCACTTTTTATGTGTTAATTTTGCATCTAGAACAGGTCGTTCCAGATACAGCATTTAACATACAACGAGTGCAAGCAGAACGGCCCGTTCTGAAATCAGAACGGTCCATTCTGGTTACAAAACGGGCCGTTCTAGATTTAGAACAGGCTATTCCATAAAGTCAACGTATGTTCAACAAAATGCAGCAATGTGGTTCAGAGATTGAAAATAAAAATTCATAATATAACATAAATTTAAAGACTGAAATATGGTTCAGAGACTACAAACAAAAATTCATAACAAAACATATATTAAGAAGTTCAAATAAATTATTGAGGAGGGAAATAAAACCATGTCGTTTCATTCTCGACTATATAGTGCCGATTTGATAGTAAGTGATTCACGACTAACAATGAAATAAAACCTGTCACCATTGTCCTTAGTGTCCTTAGTGATACACTGCATTGCATAACAACTATTACAATTAATACTTCTAGGAATTTCTATATCCTGTAATTGGTCCAGAAATGGTGTATAGCCCAAATGTTTAGCAATTGAAGTTATCAATCCCCAATTGACAATATTATCTAATTCAGTGTTTGAAATGTTTTGTACCTTGAATTTTTTTTCCTTGAACAATTCACAATCGTGATTTTAAATCACGGACGTGAATTATAATCATTGATCGTTTGGGGTTAGTGTTCTGGGACCAGATCACGGCTCGTTCTGAAACCAAAACGGGCCATTTTGATTACACTATTTGTGTGTTAATTTTGCATATGGAACGGCCCGTTCCAGATGCAAAATTAACACACAAATAGTGCAACCAGAACGACCATTCTGGTTTTAGAACGAGCCGTTCCAGATGCATTAAAGAAGGAGGAGGAGGAAGACGTGGGATCTTACCACCTACGCATCTACGTGACATTCACGTGACCAATAGTTAATTTCATTTAAGAAATTTGGACTGAAAGTCCGACATTGCAGTGATTTAACTTATTGGGGACCAAATTGAAACAAAAAATTAAGGTAAGACTAAATTAAAATTTTAAAATATTATAAGAGACCAAAATAGTATTTTTTCCTTAATCAATTCATCCCCAATACAGGAGGTATTTGACATTTGCAATATTTAAAAATAGTAAACATAATATCGTTTAAAATACTTTCATAAAAGAAAATAAAAATTAATAAATGATAAAGATTTAGAAAAAAAAAAGAGAAAGGTTTCGAATAAAATGTATAGGATTTTAAATTTAATTCCTGAAGTTGTCATTATAATTTTTGATAAATAAAAACATAAAAAAATATTTCCTATTTAAAATGAAAAAATATGAATTCTCTAAAATAAAAAAAATATAAACTTTAGACGTTTTTTTTTTTATGATTAAAGATGGTAGATAAAAGATAACATCTCTAATGACTATTAAATAAAAAGTCAATGATATATTGTAAATCATTAGACAAACACTATATATTATCCATTTAATAATTAGTTAAAATTTAATAATATTTCGTTTGATACAAGATTTTACTTGTTAAATTGAGAGACTCATTAGAAAAATTTTAGCTCTAGTATTAAAATATTTCTTTAAATATATTTTTTCATCAAAATAAGATTTCGATAATCCTAACAAATGTCAAATTAAATATCATAAAAAACATAAATTAGGACCAAATTTTTTACTATTTATACACACTCACGATGATAAATATAGATTTTATATATAAAAATCATACTTGTAATTAGTAATTAAAAAATCTAAAATTGATAAACAAAATCTCATCTATTAATTAATTTTCTATTCTCTACCTTTTATGTTCGTTAATATAAAAATATAATTTTGCAAAAATTAACGTAATTATTAGTCTTCTTAGTCATAAGCAATGCAATTTACCAAACATATATAGATTCTTCTCTAGCTTGCACCTATATAACACCACATCTCCCATCGTTACATAGAGGATCACAACCCGAGAAGTTGGTGAAAAATCATCCATGGAAGCTCAAGCACTGCTAACCCTCACTCTCCTAAGCCTCTATGCCTCAGGCACATTCTCTTTCTGCTCTCTTTAATTACCATTACAAATGAAATTGCAATAAACCCTAATAACAAAATATTGTTGTACATTACAGGGGCATACTCAGTCACATTCACATTCACAAACAATTGTCCATACACAGTCTGGCCCGGAACCCTAACTGCTGCAGGCAAACCACAGTTATCATCAACAGGCTTCGAACTCCCTTCAAAGGCTTCATTTTCCTTGGATGCTCCACAAGGATGGTCTGGTAGATTCTGGGGAAGAACTCACTGCTTCAAAGACCCTTCAGGGAAATTCACATGTGCCACTGCTGATTGTGCCTCTGGCCAAATCCCATGCAATGGTGCAGGTACCTACATAGTCACCAATTAACACTCCCTCAATTTGAAAGAAAAAAAATATATTTAAATTTGTATATTTTTCTTTCTTTATTTTATATATATTTGAACCCGTTTGTCACTGACTCAAGGTCTTGGATCTGTGACTGTGCAGGTGCAGTGGCACCAGCATCTCTAGTGGAACTAACACTGGCCTCAGATGCCAAAGGCCAAGATTTTTTTGACACAAGCCTGGTTGATGGCTTCAACTTGCCACTCTCAGTGGCCCCACAAGGTGGTGGTGGTGTTAGGTGCACCACTACTAGTTGCCCTAGCAATGTGAATGCTGCATGTCCACCGAATTTGGCTGTGAAGGGTGGTGATGGAAGTGTGATTGCTTGCAAGAGTGCGTGTGTGGCATTCAACACTCCACAGTACTGTTGCCAGGGTGAGTTTGGTGGCCCTCAGACTTGCCAACCCACTGACTATTCCAGAATTTTCAAGAAGCAGTGCCCTCAGGCTTATAGCTATGCCTATGATGATAAAACCAGCACTTTTACATGTTCTGGGAGCCCTAACTATGTCGTCACTTTCTGTCCATGATTCTGTTAATTAGTTAGTTTAACTTTGGTGCTTATGATGCAATGTTTGTAACTTTGTAATGTTTGAGAGAAGTTGCAAAGTGAAATTTCTTAAATAATTACCAAAAGTATGCGATTAATTGATTACGAAATTTACATTTCTCTACAGAATATTATTCAAAGCTACGTTGAGTACTTGTTTTAGTATACTTCAAACATATATTTTGCTATAATATTAATCAAAGAGAGTGAGGTCTAGTATGTTAGATTGGTTCAAGGATTGTTTGTTTGTGTGTTTTTAAGAAGTTATTTATTTGAAAATATCAGAAAAAGTTGAAAAATGATAATAATAAAAAAGTGAATATGTTTTTTTTAATCATATCATCAATATCTTCGATTCACCGGTGAAAAATTAATTTCATTTATAATATTGTAATTGTAATTGTGTCGAAATTTTTTAAATATAATAAAAATCGAACATGTAACATAATATTATATAATATATGAAATGTTTAAAGTTCCAAGAGTATATTTATTATTGCTGAAATTTTTTTTGAGATAATTAGCTAAGCCTTTTAAAAGCAAGTTAAAATTAAAGAAAAAAATAGCGCTTTTTTAAATAAAAAAAATTGTGTGAGAGAGAAATATTATATGTATAATAAAATATATATTAAATTTTACAATTAACAAAGAAAATAAATACAAGCACTAGGGTTGGGTGGGGAAGGGTTAAGATAGTTAGAAGCATGAGGATCTAGGTTCAATTCTCATTGCGACTATTTTTGTAATCTTTCCTATTTTTACCAAAAAAAAAAGAAAAATAAATACAAGTGTGAGATGAGATTATTAATAGCCTTTAATGTTTTGAATTAATGTACTCTCTCTGTCAATGAATAAAAGCTACTTAAGGTTTTTTACACTAATAAATTTGTTGACTTTAGATTAAATTAATTAGTTGTACTTTTTTCTATTATATCCTCGTCAGTTTATTTATCCCTATATCCATTTTTATGTCTATTTCTTATTTTCTTCATTCTATTTATTTTACTCTCTCTTTAATAAAGTGTATAGTTGTGCATTAGTTTATCAAGTGCATGATGATACAGGAAGTTCATGTTCAATACAATCAGTTTATTTTAAAAAATTGAAGATAAATCCATACATGAAGTCATATATTCTAACCTAGCACTATTATAATTCTACATTAGAAAATATCACATTCAATATATTACTCTCCAACACATACAAGTTTAGGATGTAATTATTTGGTCAATGGTATTGGAATGATTAAGTTAAGCTTAATTTTTTTTTAACAATGAAAACATTGAAATTCGAATATATATATATATATATATATATATATATATATATAATATAAAATCAAACATAAATTTAAAAATATAAAAATTAATAGTACTATTTTATTTAAATCTTATAGTCTTGACCCACTTTCAACTTATTTTTTAGCAAATCAAAGTGATCAAGTTGATAAATTGAAAACCTTAATCCTCCCAGCAAATTTTTTGTTTTTAAAATCAACTCTTACACGTTACAATTATATATATCTGCTCAAAAGTTTATTATTAACCTCACTTTTCTTTTCTTTTTACTAGTATTTTTGTCTATGTACAAGTTAAATATTTATTATATATAATTAAAATTTATAATAAATTATAGACGAATAAATATTATGTTTGAATATATAAATCATATTTAAAATTTATATAGATAGATATTTAAAATATATAAAATATATTTTAGATTTATGATAAATATTTTATATTATAATATAATATTATGTTATTTATTGATAATTTATTTTAAAATATTAAAATTTGATTCATAAAAATTAAAATTAAAATAAAATAAAAAATATTTCAAAATTTTCTACAAACATTTTCACATGAAATAAATTTTTATATTTTATATATTAGAGTTGATTTAAAAAATAAATACGGTCGTAGATGTAAAAAATCCTTTTTGACAAAATTATGGGAGGAAATTGAAATGGACCAACGCCGGCCATTTGCTGCTTCATGTCACTTTTGGGCACTAATGAACTTCCCATTTGTCAGCTTCACAAATTATATTTAATAGTCTCATATCTCAATTCATGAGACTTAAAATTATGACCAATTTCACTAATTCCCACAAAATTTCTGATGTCACATTTGAGGTTTGAATATTCTATCCTGCATAATCTTTCATTTTTTTTATAAATCAACTATATTGTCTTATTAATTTTTAACCAAGAGTACCCTCGATCGTATTATCTTTAATTTTTTTAATTATCTATAACAATATATAAAATAATACATAATTTTAATTTTAAATTTTCAATTCAATTTTACTCTTTAATATATCATAATTATCTCTTTTGATTATTTTGTTATTTAATTTTAGTTTCTATTCACTAGAATTCTATCATTATAAATCAACTATGATTCTTTCTCTATAATAATAAGTGATTTTTTTTTTATCTTAACATTTTATCTGTATTTTTTTAATTTTTGGTTACTTATCATTTATTTTTTATCTTAGTTATTTTATATTTTATTTAAATAAAATATATAGAAACACAAAGTGTCTTAACTTTACTAATATTTATTAATAGATAAACATACACTAGTCAACCAATCATTTCTGATATAAGAGAGGAGAGGTTGCAGTTTCACAATATTCAAAAATAATAAACATAGTCAATAAAATACTTTTTTATTAATTTTTTTTAATTTATGTAAAATAATAAATTTTTATTTTGTGTTATAAAAATTTATTTATTTTTATCTTTTAAAATTTAGACTTATTATTTTTAGTCCTTTCGACTGTGTAATATTGTTATTATTTATGTGTTATTAATTAGAAGGTTTATTGATCATTCGATCTAACACTCACAAATGTTTGTAATACCATTTCATTAAGTACTATCTCTAAATTATTTTAAAATACATTATTTATTTACTTTAAAATTGTCATTAAAGATTAACAATGATGACTTAAACTTTAGAAAGAATAAAAATTAAAATAAAAATTTTATAAGAAATAAAACTAAAATTTATTTATTTTATAAAATAATTATAAATTTTAAAATATAAAATAAAAATTACCACATTTTACATAGAATAAACAAATTTAAGTCTTGTATTAATAAAACAGTCACAACAAATAAACGAGAATCATGAGAAGCCATAATGATTGACTTACCAAAAGCAGATTATTCTGCCTTTTCAATTCACCAAAATGATCAAATGTGGGAATGAATTATCTGAATCTTGATTATTATTTGGATTCTCTCTTCATAAAAAAAATATAAAATAAAATAAAAAAAAGTTTGTTATCAAAATCTCATTTATTTATTATTACTTAAATTTTGTCTTTTGTTATTTTTAATTTAAAATTGAGGTTTTACAAAAGTGGCATGAGAGAATCTAAATCTGACCAAATGTAGCATCACTGGTTTCATCACAAAGTGGAGAGAATCACAACTCAAGGAAGTTAGGGAGGCCTGTGTCAACATAAAAATAGTAAACATAGTAAATAAATCTTATTTATGTTAAATTTGTTGACTTAAAAGTAATTATTTTAAAAGTAATATAAAAACATTGTTGTATACAAATATAAATGCATGTTTTTGCAGGGCTTCATGTTCCTGGGACTCTCAACCTGCATGGTTTGGTCCAACTCAATGCTCCAATGACCCATCATCACGTAAATGAATTGACCCGTCCCTTTAGGCCCATTTTGAATTCTTACCCATTAATGGAAATCAAACTTGTTTTATACATGTGCAAATCATTAATTTGATTGTTGTTTAATTCAACTCAGTTTTAATTAATTTTTAAATAATGCTAAACATATCCAAGTACACTGTTAGGAATTAATTTAATTTTGAAATAAATTTTCATTTGAAAATTAATAAAAATAGGAAAGATTTAAATTTAACTTTTCTCTCATTTAGTGCAAAATTTAACTTGAATCTGATTGGATATGAGTGAATTTTAAATTAAGTTCATTTTAACGATTTCAAACAAAAGTACCTTGTTTAAGAGACCAAAAGCATGGATAATACAAATTAAAGAAACAAAAAATGTATTTAAATTTTTATAAAGCCCCACCAAAATTAGTCTAGTGGTATTCAGCAACAAAAATAAATAATAAATAAATCAGCCTAGTGATTAAGAATTTAAATAATATAGCATAATCTTATATTAAAACTCTACTAATTTAATTCAAGTGTTATTGAAACATACGACTTTTATGTTGACCAAATACTAAAAAGAGCTTCATTGTTTAATTTTTTTTTAAGAACATTGCTAAGTTAATGTTGCACATATATGATACTTCAAAAGAAAATAGTCCTACATTGCTTGAACCTTTTTATATCAAAGTGCTCCTTACATTTCCAAAGAGACAAGTAATGGGTGGTGAGCTCGTGCATGTAAGAATGGACTTTGTGAGCCCGTTGTAGTTCAAATCTATCGATTTGCCCCCCTGTGCGTGTGAAAATAAGATCTTATTCACATTTCAAATTTGGATTCTCAGATTTTGCGATTGTCAGTGCTCCTCAAATCAACAGTTAATTCAAGTGTTATTTCAAATACTTCAGACTAAACTTGTTACCATTACCATAACATAAGGTTGTAAAATATACATGTACCAACCATTTTAAATCAATTCCATAGCGTGAAAGGAAGAAAAACAGGCAATAAAAGATGCAGCCAGTTTACTTTAGATCATTGCATTATTCCATTGATTACAGTGATGACAAAACGGTGGATTAAAGTCTAGCAAGATCAATTATTACACGAAACAGCACTTCAAAAAACATCAATATACAACCTGCCCATTGAAGGGTTGAAAAGAATGACTTTCCTTTGATAAAGAATTTCATTTCTTATCCTGACTTGTTATAATGCCTGTGCAGAGCTGTCATCAAGGGACCAAAATTTAACAGACTTGAAAAACAACTTAAGCAAACACAACTATGGATAATGATGATGTTAGTGGTTAACTTAAGGCTATGATATGATATCAGCAACTCTACCTTATTATTGTTGTGAGATCATCAAAGACAGTTTTCATGTCAGGCCTGTCAGATGCTGGAAGGATGCATCTCAAAGCCACCTTTAGCATCTCATCAAGAATTCTTGATGCTCTTTCTCCATTATGCTTGTCCACTAGAGACCTATCAAAGCAGTGGCTAGAACGGTCTTGTTCAGCTAAGAACCTCACCCAGTCTGTGAGGTCAACCACTCCTGGAATTCCAGAAACTATTTCTCCAGAGTTTCTTCCTGTTAGGAGCTCCAACAAGACCACTCCAAATGCATAGACATCACTTGTCAAAGAAGGGCATGGTTTGCTTGATTTGGTGAACTCAGGAGGCCGGTAGCCGAGTGCCCCGGCATTCAGAACTTGCTCAGCTGTACCAGCAGCAGTGAGTATCCTGTGCAGGCTGTAGTCAGTTAGGAGGACATTTCTGTTGGGAGTTTGTAGCAAAATGTTTGTGGATTTGAGGTTGCCATGAGGCATGGCTTTCTCTTCATGAAGGTAATGCAGACATCTAGCCACCTCTATAGCCACCCTGAGCCTTTCATCAAGGTACAAAGGATGCAGATTTCTTTTTTCTGCCTCTGCAGGAAAATAGAATGAATTAGAAGTATTACAACGGAAAAGGCCAAACGTGTGTTTGGATAAATTTCTCTAGAAGCACTTCCAAGAGAGAGAACTATAAAGGAAAAATAAAATAAGCTTTTCTATAAGCTGGAATTAGCTTATACATAAGTTTAATTTGTAGAAACTCTCTCCTATTAATTTTTTAAAAATCTTATTTTTAACTCATTCATAAGCTAGTTTTAGTTTATGTAGAAGCTTATTTCAATTTTTCTTCTTATTTTTGTCTCCTAGAAGTGCTTTTTGAGAAACTTATCCAAACAAATTCTATGTTTTATGCTGCAACCAAACATGGAGCCATAATCTTACCATGGAGATAAATGTCCAAAGATTGTGCATTCATGTAATTTGATATGATCAGTTTCTCATGTTCCTTTGGCCCCAGGTAGTAACCCTGAATAGAAACCAGGTTTGGATGCTTGATAGTCCCAAGTTTCTTTATTTCCCTTGCCAACTCTTTTTTTCCTTTAGTTATTCCATCTCTTAACCATTTGACAGCCAATGCATGACCAGAGTCAAGTGTAGCTTTGTAGAGTGTTCCATGACAGCTCCTGCCAATAACTTCTGCTGGAGCACATGAAAGTTCTTCAGCAGTTAGCACCAAGGATCCATCAAATATATGCAAGTCTCCAATCAGTTTATCAGGAGAGGATACTCTGAGGGAACCAGGATTTTCAAACTGATGGCTTTTAGAAGATGAAGGATTTGAAGGCGACAAAATAGACATTGGGGAAGATGTTCCTTCCTCATGCTTAACTAATTCACTATGGCCGAGATCTATTGGCTTCTGTACCATTGGATGAATGTTCCTTGAATCATCAGCAGACCCCCTTTGAGATGGTTGTAATGCTTCCAGATTTCTGTAAGGTGCCTCTATAGTACTCTCTTGGGGGATGCCTCTTGCTTCATTTTGTTTAGAAGTCCTTTCTTTTTTATGATGAACCCTGTAATAAATTATTATACCTGCGAGAGCCATCACAAAAGCACCAGCAACCAAACATGCAATCAGGGAAATCCTAGCTGCAGATTTCTTATGTAACCAATGCTCCCTCAAACCTAGGTTGGAACTATCTTTCGGTGCAAATTGTGAATTAGGAAAAATCAGCATAGTATTTCCTGGATGAAATGCTGATTCAGGAAACTGCTTTAAGTTTTGTGGTACAACACCAGAAAGATTATTAAAGGACACATTCAACACTCTCAACTCATCTGGAAGGTCATCAGGAATAGTACCTTCCAATTTGTTGCTGCATAGATTGAGATACGCCAAATTGTGAAGCCTACTCATATCTGAAGGAAGAATTCCACTCAAGTTATTGTGTGAAAGATCAAGAGACACCAGACTAAAATTTTCAGCAGAAACTAATGGATCAGTTGGAGGCTGAAATTGAATAGGAATTGATCCAGAAAATTTATTGTTGGAGAGGTTAAGATTAATCAATTTGGTTGAGGTGAAAAAGCTTGGTAGTAGGAACCCAGAAAGCTGGTTGAGGCTAAGATCAATCTCTTTTAGTTCTGGATATGTTCCCAAGATTGGTGGGAGAAAGCCATCCAATGAGTTATTGGATACCTTAAGTGCAGTTAACCTTAAAAATTGAGAAGTTTCATTTGGCAGCATTCCTCTCAATGAGTTGATACTTAGCTGAACAACTTCCACATAGTTACCCCAATACCGGATCCTTGAGAAATTACCTGATAGTGTATTATTACTCAAATCTATGATGGCACAGTGGCCTACCCTGAGAGGTAAGGGGCCAGACAATTTGTTTGAAGATAAATTAAGCTTCCTCAGAGTCACCGAAGTAATAATTCCGATGGGACCTACAACGAAAGTTTAAATTGTAAAAGAAGAAACGTGTAAGTTATATTTTGAACCCAACTCATATGTGATTTTATGATACTAAGACTAAAATTGATGAATAAGTTAAATGCTAATAATTGGGGAGAGACGGGACAAAGTAACCACTATTTCTAAGTGCAGAATAGATTGTTTGTCACATGTAGCATAATTCGGGACAGATTTTGAAAGCACTTCCCATAATGTTTCTATATAAAAAAACTAAATGGCCTCTATAAGGATTAAGGGAAGAATACATAAAAACTGTATAACTTGGACACCAACTTCCTTTCAGATATAAATTACCACATAAGGATTTTTTGCCAAGATCTAAAGGTCTGCTAACAGTTGCATACCATCCAAAAGACTCCTTAAGAAGATATAACATCAATTACGTTTTCTTCCTTATTGTGTTTGGATTTCAATGCAGCCTTTGTTAGTACTTAGTTGGCTTACAAAGTTATGTTTGAAATATAATTGGTTAAATATGTTTTAGTCCTTATAGTTTCGCTTACATTATCTTTTGGATCCTATAATTTAAAAATAATTTTTTTTAGTCTTTATACTTATCTTTTTTAATCCATTTTAGTTTCTATAGTTTAAGATAGATTATTTAAATCTCAATACTTGCAACTTTCAAATCTTTTTAGTTCTTGTAATTAATTTTTTTTGTAACATTGTCTTTTTTGTGTTGATATGACAAAAATATTAATTCAACTTTGTGTATCTTATATCAAATTAATTTTGCTAGAATTATCCTGAATTAGATACTCAACACTTTGTGTCTCTTTTTTACTCTCACTTGCAACGTCTATTGTTGAGACAACTTTTTTTTTTACCTTCACAAGATTGAAGACTTCTACCACATCAACACAAAAGAGATGATATTAAAAAAAATAACTATAGGAATTAAAAAAGATTAAAAAAATGGTAAGTATAGAGACTAAAAAAATATATCTTAAACTATAGAAACTAAAAAAGATTAATAAAGATAAATACAATGACTAAAAATGTCTATTTTAAACTATAAAGACTAAAAGGTAAAAATAGTAAAACTATAGGGACTAAAAAATTATTTTAACCAATATAATCTATCCATCAATGATTCAATATGTTGAACCATGGTAGATAAACTTCAAACCAGATAAATACTAAGATTTTCTTTAATTTGAGTACTCTAATATTTCATATATAGGAAAGAAATTTATAAAATAATTTTATTTCAGTCAATATTGATCAAGAATAGGCTTCCATTTCAGATTGATGACCATATAGTACTTTCTTCTACAATCTTTCTTCTGATAGAGGATGTGAAAAGTATCTTATTTATTCCACAGAAGAAAACTCCCCAAAGGGTCTATCTAAATTCTAAAATAACTAAAATAGCAGAAAAGGACATCGGAATGAAAGTTGCAGTTTCACATTCCAGTAACTAAGCCTGATATATGGGTTATTGACAGTAGTTTTCATACCTAAAACATCATTTATGAATAAGTTAGCAAAACTAATAGCAACAAAAAGGGAGTAGACTAGAGATTTCAATTGCATCTACGGTTTAGATATGCATACTAGAAACCTAGAAGGTACCTTCAAGCTTGTTTTGACTAAGATCCAGTTCAGACAACATCATTGAACTTTCCTTCAATAAAGCTTCTGGCAGTAAACCAGTCAACTGGTTGGATGCAAGTCGAAGAATCCGCAGAGATACCACAAACGTGAAGGAAGGTATATTACCCTCTAACTGATTACTACTAGCATCCAAGACCTCTAAATTGTCAAGGTATGGCATACCATCATGAGCAAATAACTCACCACTCAAGGAATTATGGCTAACATTTAAATGTTGGATTGAGGAGAGAAATGAGTCATTTGCAATTCCCAAATCCAGTGTACCAGAAAATCTATTGCTGCTCAAGTCAACATATATCACACTTCCCATCTGAGAAAAGATATGCATAATATCCCCAGAAAAGTTGTTCATGTGCAAGTCTAAATACTTCAACTGCTCAAGTTTGTGAAACTCAATAGGAAGAGTACCTCCAAGTTCATTTGAAGAAAGATTCAAATATGCTAACTTGCGCAATTGAACTAAGTTAGTGAGTAACGGCCCATTAAACTTGTTGAGGGACAAATCAAGATATTCAAGTGATTCCATTGTAGCAATATGCAAGAGATCTCCTGTGAACTGGTTGTTCACAACTGACAAATTGCTAAGCATTGTAAGGCCACTAATTGCAAGGAAATTAAACTCACCAACCAAACCAGCATTATCCAGAGTGATTGATGTAACACTACCTTCACTACACAATATCCCATACCAGTTCCGAGGACATCCATCGGAATCTAAAGACCTTGAATCCCAAGAATTAACAACTAATTCAGAAGGGTCATTCTGTATACTCTTCTTCAACTCAAGGAGTGCATCAATGTCTGAATTCCCCAATGCAATAGCCACCAACAACAATAACATCAACCAGATAACCTGCATGCCTTTCCTTGTAGCTCCTAATCCAAGCTTCAATAACACAAACATCTATGACTAAATGAATGTGCCACATTGTAAACGAGAGCAAAGGGGCAAGTGTATAACAAAAATTTCAAGGCTAGAGATTAACCTTGGAGCATATTGTTCTATAATGTAATGCACATACATACATAGGCCAAAATGTCAACAATGCACCCAGAATATCACTTCTTGTTTCCATAAAAATTACAAATCTCAAGTAGAAAATGAAAAAAAAAAAAAAAAAAAAAAAAAAAAAAAAAAAAAGACTTAGGTTCATCTCTAACAATAATTGTACTAATCATTAAACAAGAAGCCTAAGCCTAATGTTCTTGCTACACAATCATACCACCCCCCCCCCCCCCCCCCAACCAAAAATGCAAAAGAGGAAAAACAATGAAGCATGCTTACCTCTTAATTCACAAGAACTAGAGTTGAGTAATGAAGCATATACGCGTAACAACAGAAGCAACAATGTTAGTAGAAGGAACAAGGGAACCCCCGTAAGAAAAGGAAAAAAAAAATGGTTCTGAGTTGAGGAGCTTATAAATCTGAACAAGGAGGCGAGTAAGGTGGAATGTGTGGCAAAGAAATGATTAAAAAGTTTTGATTTTGAGAGAAGGGTAGAAGCAGAATAGAGTGATAGAAGAAGAAGAAGCAGAAGAATGAGTGAGGGAGACATTAACTGTGAGAAACATGGTAGGTAGGCTGCTGTTTTATCATGTCATGATTAGCAAAATCATTTACAAATTACAGGAAAATTTTATGTATGAAAAAGAGTTATATAATTCTTACTATTCTTTTTATATAACATTTTTTCTGGGTTTTTTTTTCACGTTTTCTATCTTATTATTATACATGTATTCTTATCACTCTTGAGTGATGTAAATGTGTAAAAAATAAAAAATAAAAGCACCCAAAAGAAAAAAGTGATGCAAAATGTAACTTTTAGTGGAAAAAAGGTTTGTGAGAGAGACTTTTAAGACGACGTCACTGGTTGTCCCCAGATAATAAGCTACGTTAGCTACACCTTTGACTTTGGTAAACTAAATTTCTATGTTTATCTTCCAAAGCATCCCAATGCAAAAACGCGTTTTGCCATTTTCAACATTCCTAAGCTTCTCCAGTCTCGGTAGTGCATTTTTTTTCTTTTTCATGTGTGATTTTTTTAACAAACAGACTTATAAAAAAATAGCTCAGACTCATCTTTTAAGTGTGTTTGAGTTATAAATACTTTCAAAAATTATTTTACTAAAAAAAACATTCTTTATTTTTCGTAGAGAAATTCTTAAAAATATTTATAGTTTATATTCAATCAAACTCTTTATCTCAAACAATTGTAAAATATTTATAAATTTTAATTATATTTTTATTATATAATTTTTGTTTATCTCAAATAGTTATGAAAATTATTATAATTGTTAACAAAGAAAATGTATAAAAAAAATTTTACGATATAGGATCTATTTGGATATAAATTATAAGCGTTTTTAGAATTTCTTTACTAAAATAAATAGTATTTTTTAGTAAAAATATTTTAAAAATATTTCTAAATTTGGATCCGAATATTCTCATAATATGTGCTTCTTTATAATTTTTTTCACTAGTCTTTTTATTTGAGGTGATTTTGGTTAATAATCATTTGAATTTAATGAGTTGTGTAGTTGTATAGGTAAAATATAGTTTTTATGTAATTAAGTAAAGTAAGATAACTTATTGTAATTAACAGAAGTGTTAGATGATAGTTTATACAATTTAGGGATGAGGTTAGAATATCTGTATTCAATTACATGTAATTGTTTAAAATTTTGAGATTTTTGTCTTTTAAGTTATAATTTTAGTTTCTTAATCATAGCTTGCAACCTACAATTGATTAGAATCATAAATTTTACTTCAAAATGCTTTGAGAACAACAAAACTCTAATATTAACTCAAATCAACAACACAATTTAGTAATTCAGCAATGAAATAGAATTCAACTAGAACAATATAAAATCAACAAGTTGCAAGCGTTTCTTGTAACGACCCGCCTGGTTAATACACACAACACAGCACACCAGAATACTACACAGAAACGAACAAGTATATACATATAGGATCTAGAATATATATATATATATATATATATATATATATATATATATATATATATATACAAGGTCCAAATCTGTCTAGAATCAAAGCGTACAAAATACATCCAGCAAATGCTAACTAAGTAGCTAAATACATCAAAAGAATAAAACTCCATCTGCTAGCTGCAGACTCTCCTCAGCAAACACCAACCTAACGCTGTCCTGCTCCCATACATAGTATAATCATCGCAATCCAAACCACATGGAAACAACAAAGGGTAAGCTAGTGAAAGAAACAACACACACATATAAATATATGAATAATAAACAGCTACAGCTATCAGCACATCAATCATCTTAACAACATCAGCTTAATATATATAACAGCACACCTTTCACATCATTCAGCAATAACAGCAGAGAACAGTAGTACACAGCGGTAAACAACAGTAAACATACAATGCGTCGTCACGCATATAAGTTAGTATTGGTCGCTTATAAGCGGTATAGCTCGACCTGGCCCCTATACCGTGATCGCTTTGTACACGTGTGCCTCGACCTTGCCCACACACGGGATCACTAAGAACCTAGAGGAGAACAGCAAGTTACCACTCCAAGGATCAGCTTTCCAGGGAGGGTTTTCAACAAATTGGGCTCTAAGAGCACCACAGCCACTCAATCCACAAAATGGGATGAGGAGTTTCGAAAACATCTCCTCTAATCTTAGTGATCAACAACTCAGCCTTACGGCCTACAACAACTCAGCCTTACGGCCTACAACAACTCAGCCTTACGACCTATAACAACTCAGCCTTACGGCCTACAACAACTCAGCCTCACGGCCTACAACAGCTCAGCCTTACGGCCTACAACAGCTCAGCGCAGCACATTAATATCAGCATCCAGCACAGCTAAGTAGTATACAACACAGCTTACTACTCACAACTCAGCTCAACAGTCTATAGGGCAACAATATTTTAATTCAACATGAAAATCATCAATAACAGCCTAGCTCAGCACGACAATATACATCTATTACAGCTTAGCATCAATAATGCAGCATAAACATTTCACAACACATCAAAATCATCACTCAACTCAACAACATTCATCATTAACAGCATAAATCAGCATATAATTCAGCTCGGCTCACAACAAAATTCAGCATTGGCATTATACAGCACAGCTCAGCATTACATCATTAACAACATATACCACATACAACATATTCAACACATAATACGGCTCATCCACCTTGTTTACAACTCATCCATCTTGTCAAATTACCCACCCAAACAACACCAATCAACCTAAGCACCTAAAACAACTTACAACACAGCTAACACAGCTCTCAGCACAGCCTAAACATCCTTAATCAGCAATAACGTCTAACAGCACGACATATTCATCAATTACAGCTCAACATCATAATTCAGCATTATCAACTAGTCAGTACAATAATATTTAACAACTACAGCTCAGCACAACATATCTATCAGCACATTTCTACACATAACAGCTTAACATCAAATATCATGTCCGCGCCCGGCGCGCTCATGGTCGTGCCCGGCGTGGCACAACTAGAGAGCACCAGGGCTTAGCGCGCCCGGCACAATTCCCATTGCGCCCGGCGTGCTAGGAGGCAGAGACCTTAGAAGGTCTCACACGCCTGGCGTGCAAACCCTCGTTCAACGCAGGGTAAGCAGAGACTTCCCCAAAGTCTCACGCCCGGCGCAATATAAATTGCGCCCGGCGCCACCTCTGACAGAGACTCCCAAGGAGTCTCCACGCCCAGTGAGACAAGGTCACGCCAAGCGCCACACCAGAAATCCCCAAGCAATGTCACTTACTGATATCGCGTCCAGCGCGGTCCAACCACGCCCGGCGAGGGCCATCTAGAGGCTCACACCCTCAAGCTCGCCCAACGCATACACCACTACGCCTGGCGGGCTTGCCCAATGGAGCCCTCTAATGGTCACGCGCCCGGCGTAAAGAACTGCGCCCGGCGTGATACCTAGCAGCAACCCTCAAACTTCAAAAATCTCTTCCAAACCTGCACCAAATCAGCTTTCCAAACACATGCAATCGGCCCAAAACATCACATTTTTATTAAACAACCCAAAAATCCTAGCTTTACCCACATGCAACCATAAACAATGAAAATCCCAAATTTCACCAAAAAAAAACCGAAAACCCCAAAAAATGAGTTTTCATCCAAAACAGCTCAAAATCTTTGAAAATCTCAGCAATTCGTGAGTCCTAGCTCACTATAACACACAATCGGCAAGAAATCCTAACTTCCCTTACCTGAAGATTGGATCAGGATAGCCAAGAAGCAGAATCCCCTTTCCGAAGCTCAACTCGGAACTTCAATCCTTCAAAAGTCAACTTTCCAGTCCAGAGCCTTTCTCTCTAGAACTTCTCTCTAAAAAAACTTCTCCTCCTCAACTGCTCTCAACCTCTATTTATAGACTTTTTCGAAATGGCCAGAAAGGCCTGTACCGAATTCAGAACGGCACGTTCTGCACTGCCTCAACACGTACAAAAACCACATGCAGAACGGCCCGTTCTGAAATCAGAACGGCTCGTTCTGGAACTCATCCAGAACGGCCCGTTCTCTATCCAGAACGGCCCGTACTCCCCTCCAAAACGGCCCGTTCTCCATCTGGAACGACCCGTTCTCCAACCAGAACGACCCGTTCTCCCTCCAGAACGACCCGTTCTCAGCTATGATTTACTGGTCATTTTAATAGCTTGGAACGGCCCATTCCAAAGACGGCCCGTTCTGGGCTACTAAAAGACCAACTTGCTACATCACAATACCCCCCAACAAATAAGAATTTTCATCCCCGAAAATAGGCTTACTTGGGAATAGAAACGGATACCGCTCCTTGCACTGCTGCTCAACCTCCCAAGTAGTCGCACCAGTAGCTGCATCCCACAACACCTTCACCAGAGCAATGGATTTGCCCCTCAACTCCTTCAGCTTATGATCAACCACAACTACTAGCAACTTCTCATACGTCAGATTCTCCTTCACCCGTACATCATCCAGCTCCACCACATGACTAGGGTCATGAACATACCTCCTCAGCAGGGACACATGAAATACATGTTCCCCTTTAGCAACTCCAAAGGCTTTACGCCTTTTATCAGCATATGATCTCTGCCTACTCTGAGCAGTCTCCATCCTCTCCTGAATCAGCTTCACCTTCTCAGTAATCTGTAGGATTAGCTCCGGTCCCACAACCACTGACTCATCATCTTGGTACCAGCACAGAGGAGTCCTACACCTTTTGCCATATAAGGCTTTAAACGGCCCCAACCCAAAACTAGCATGAAAGCTATTTTTATACGTGAACTCAACCAGCGGTAGGACCTCCTCCCAGCTTCCCAAGTGGTCAAACACACAAGCCATCGGCAAATCCTCCAACACAGCTTTCTTCAGCTCAGCATCATGAGGTAGGAAAATCCTGCCCTTAAACCTCAAGATTCCATCTTCACCCAGCTCAAAACCAACAGCCTTCTCGGTACCCAGCAAACCAAGAAGCTTCACCAGCTCAACGTCTTGCAACTGCTTAAGTCCAACCTGCCTCAAGAACTCATTAGTTATGGTAATCAACCCATAACTAATCTGATCCTAAGCTAACTCTACACAGAGATTCAGATCTCTGAACTCCTCAACCAGCTCCAGCTCCCTCACCATCATACTAGACATGTGGATGGATTTCCTACTCAGCGCATCTGCCACAACATTGGCCTTCCCAGGATGATACATCTACTGGAAGTCATAATCCTTTAGAAACTTCATCCACCGCTTCTGCCTCATGTTCAACTCCTTCTGATTAAACAGGTACTTCAGACCCTTGTGATCACTGAAGACGCTGAACCGAGCACCATACAGATAATTCTTCCATATCTTCAAGGCAAACACAACTGCTGCTAACTCCAAGTCATGAGTGAGAAATTCCTCTCATGATTCTTCAGTTGCCTTGAAGCATATGCCACTACTTTCCTGTTTTGCATCAGCACACACCCCGGACCCTGGTGAGAAGCATCACAGCACACATCAAAGGGTTCACCAGAATCCGACAACACCAACACAGGAGAAGTAGTCAACCTCCTCTTCAGCTCATCAAAACTCCGCTCACAGGCATCTGTCCAAATGAACGGCTGCTCCTTCCTCGTCAGCTGGGTCAGAGGCGCTACTATCTTAGAGAATCCTTCAATGAACCTTCGATAGTAACCCGCCAAACCCACAAAACTTCTAATATCAGTGACAGTTCTTGAACGCTCCCACTACAACACCGACTCCACCTTAGTCGGATCAATAGCAATCCCCTCAGCTAAGATCACACGTCCCAAGAACTTCACTTCATCCAACCAAAACTCACATTTTGAAAGCTTAACATACAGCTGCTTTGCCTTCAAAATCTCCAGCACCAACCTCAAGTGCTCTTCATGCTCCTCCGGGTCCTTGAATAAATTAGGATGTCGTCAATAAACACCACCACAAATTTATCCAAGAACGGTCGGAAGATCCTGTTCATGTAATCCATGAACACTACAGGAGCGTTGGTTACACCAAACGGCATCACAACATACTCATAGTGACCATACCTAATCCTGAAAGCAGTCTTCGGTATGTCACCCTCCTTCACCCTGATTTGGTGATAGCCTGACCTCAAGTCAATCTTAGAAAATAAAGATGCTCCCCTCAGTTGATCCATTAAGTCATCTATCCGGGGAAGTGAATATTTGTTCTTAATGGTCAACTTATTCAACTGCTGGTAATCCACACAAAGTAGACTACCTCCATCCTTCTTCTTAACCAACAACACGAGAGCACCCCACGGCGATACACTCGGCCGTACCAACTGCTTCTCCAATAGGTCCTCCAACTGACCTTTCAACTCAACCAGTTCAGCAGGAGCCATCCTATAGGGAGCCACCGACACTGGCCCCGCACCTGGAACCAAGTCAATGTTGAACTCCATCTCCCTAACAGGAGGCAACCTAGGCACCTCATCAAGGAACACCTCAGCAAAATCCCTCACCGCATTAATCTCAGCAATGACCCTCTCGGTCTCCACACTCATAGCAGCAAGCAGAAGACAGCACTCTGCTCCATTCCTCAATAACGATTCAGCTTGACCAGTTGAGTCAACAGCTCCTCCTCTAGCAGTAAGCATATGGTGAGTACCTCTCCACCAATGCTCAGCCTCCCCAACCAGCATGTAGACAGCATATGCCAGCCTCCTCTCCTGAGAATATCCTAACACAGTGAAGATCTTCTCCAGCTCACAGATCCAGTGGTCAGCTACCTCTGGGTTTGCATCTCCCTTGAACTGTGGAGGACGGCATTTCCGGAACCCAGCTAGATCTCGGCTCTCTTGCGACCCCACGGGCCTTGCTGCAGCTCTACCAGCGTCCATCCTAGCAAAATAAGCATTTTGCTACTGCATAGTCATAGCCATCATCTCTATGGCACGGGCTATCTGCTCATTAGTTCTAGTCATTGTCTACAGAAGTAACAACATCTTCAGTATACAATAACTAAACCAAACAACCATCAACAACACAACAATCAATGAAGAAGTCAGCACAACAAAACAACACAGCAAAGCAACACAACTCAACACAGAGCTCAGCACAACAAAAGCCTAAAGGAACCACCCCCACAGAGTGTCCACTAGACTCGAACTGCTCTGATACCACTAAAGTGTAACGACCCGCCTGGTCAATACACAACACAGCACACCAGAATACTACACAGAAACGAACAAGTATATACATATAGGATCTAGAATATATATATATATATATATATATATATATATATATATATATATATATATATATATATATATATATATATATCCAAATCTGTCTAGAATCAAAGTGTACAAAATACATCCAGCAAATGCTAACTAAGTAGCTAAATACATCAAAAGAATAAAACTCCATCTGCTAGCTGCAGACTCTCCTCAGCAAACACCAACCTAACCCTGCCCTGCTCCCATACATAGTATGATCATTGCAGTCCAAACCACATGGAAACAACAAAGGGTAAGCTAGTGAAAGAAACAACACACACATATAAATATATGAATAATAAACAGCTACAGCTATCAGCACATCAATCATCTTAACAACATCATCTTAATATATATAACAACACACCTTTCACATCATTCAGCAATAATAGCATAGAACAGCAATACACAGCGGTAAACAACAGTAAACACACAATGCGTCATCACGCATATATAAGTTAGTATTGGTCGCTTGTAAGCGGTATAGCTCGACCTGGCACCTATACCGTGGTCGCTTTGTACACGTGTGCCTCGACCTTGCCCACACACGGGATCACTAAGAACCTAGAGGAGAACAATAAGTTACCGCTCCAAGGATCAGCTTTCCAGGGAGGGTTTTCAACAAATTGGGCTCTAAGAGCACCACAACCACTCAATCCACAAAATGGGATGAGGAGTTTCGAAAATAACTCCTCTAATCTTAGTGATCAACAGCTCAGCCTTACGGCCTACAACAACTCAGCCTTACGGCCTACAACAACTCAGCCTCACGGCCTACAACAACTCAGCCTCACGGCCTACAATAACTCAGCCTTATGGCCTACAACAGCTCAGCGCAGCACATCAATATCAGCATCCAGCACAGCTAAGTAGTATACAACACAACTTACTACTCACAACTCAGCTCAATAGTCTATAGGGCAACAATATTTTAATTCAACATGAAAATCATCAATAACAGCCCAGCTCAGCACGACAATATACATCTATTACAGCTTAGCATCAATAATGCAGCATAAACATTTCACAGCACATCAAAATCATCACTCAGCTCAACAACATTCATCATTAACAGCATATAATTCAGCTCGGCTCACAACAAAATTCAGCATTGGCATTATACAGCACAACTCAGCGTCACATCATTAACAGCATATACCACATACAACATATTCAACACATAATACGGCTCATCCACCTTGTTTACAACTCATCCATCTTGTCAAATTACCCACCCAAACAACACCAATCAACCTAAACACCTAAAACAACTTACAGCACAGCTAACACAGCTCTCAGCACAGCCTAAACATCCTTAATCAGCAATAACGTCTAACAGCACGACATATTCATCAATTACAGCTCAACATCATAATTCAGCATTATCAACTAGTCAGCACAACAATATTTAACAACTACAGCTCAGCACAACATATCTATCAGCACATTTCTACACATAACAGCTTAACATCAAATATCATGTCCGCGCCCGGCGCGCTCATGGTCGCGCCCGGCGTGGCACAACTAGAGAGCACCAGGGCTCAGCGCGCCCGACGCAATTCCCATTGCGCCCGGCGTGCTAGGAGGTAGAGACCTTAAAAGGTTTCACACGCCTGACATGCAAACCCTCGCTCGGTGCAGGGTAAGCAGAGACTTCCCCAAAGTCTCACGCCCGACGCAATATAAATTGCGCCCGGCGCCACCTCTGACAGAGACTCCCAAGGAGTCTCCACGCCCGGCGAGACAAGGTCACGCCCGGCGCCACACTAGAAATCCCCAAGCAATGTCACTTACTGATATCGCGCCCAGCGCGGTCCAACCACGCCCGGCGAGGGCCATCAAGAGGCTCACACCCTCAAGCTCGCCCGGCGCATACACCACTACACTCGGCGGGCTTGCCCAATGGAGCCCTCTGATGGTCACGCGCCCGGCGCGAAGAACTATGCCCGGCGTGATACCCAGCAGCAACCCCAAACTTCGAAAATCTCTTCCAAACCTGCACCATCCCAGCTTTACCCACATGCAACCATAAACAATGAAAATCCCAAATTTCACAAAAAAAAAAACCGAAAACCCCGAAAAATGAGTTTTCATCCAAAACAGCTCAAAATCTTTGAAAATCTCAGCAATTTGTGAGTCCTAGCTCACTACAACACACAATCGGCAAGAAATCCTAGCTTTCCTTACCTGAAGATTGGATCAGGATAGCCAAGAAGCAAAATCCCCTTTCCGAAGCTCAACTTGGAACTTCAATCCTTCAAAAGTCAGCTTTCCAGTCCAGAGCCCTTCTCTCTAGAACTTCTCTCTAAAAAAACTTCTCCTCCTCAACTGCTCACAACCTCTATTTATAGACTTTTCGAAATGGCCAGAACGGCCTGTACCGAATTCGGAACGACCCGTTCTACACTGCCTCAACACGTACAAAAACCACATGCAGAACGGCCTGTTCTGAAATCAGAACGGCCCGTACTCCCATCCAGAACGGCCCGTTCTCCCTCTGGAACGGCCCGTTCTCCAACCAGAACGGCCCGTTCTCCCTCCAGAACGGCCCGTTCTCAGCTACGATTTACTGGTCATTTTAATAGCTTAGAACGGCCCGTTCTGGGCTACTAAAAGACCAACTTGCTACGTCACATTTCTTACATTTGAATTAATAAGAATAGAGATAGAACGAGAAAAATGAGATCATTCGAAAAGTATCGCCTGACATTCCAAAGAACATGATTTGAAAGTCTCCAAATTTAAATCTCGACACAACAACTCAACTATCTCCAAGAAAGAATCCTAGAAAGCGCTAGTGGAATTTAGAAGAGAAAAGAAATTTTTCAGGGTTTCATAGCTTGTTTCTATTTTTTTTAAAACTTTTTTTAAGAGTTAAAATTATAAAATTTAAGTTTTAAATAAAACTTTATACACATTTATAAGATTGGTCAATCTGACATATGCAAGAATAACCTTTTAAACAAGAAAATTCATTAAGATTTTTAAATCTTTAGAATTTTACAAAACTAATTAGCTAACAACAATAATATTTTTAATTAATAAAATAAACAATATTAATAAAAATACACAGTATTACAATAATATATATATATATATATATTAGTATTAATAGATTAATATTAATATATTATTATTTTAAAAATATTTTTAAATCATATAATTTTCAACCTATTTGAGATATATAAATTATAAATTTTATTCCTATAATAAGATAACATATATTTACCATTCATAAATATTGAAAAATTAACATAAGCATCAAATAACTTATTTTGAGAATATATATATATATATATATATATATATATATATATATATTATTGATTATTGTCTTAATATGAATGATTTTTTTAGAAAAAAAATATTTAACTCTAAATTTTAATACAAATTTTCTTATACCAGGACCAGAGGTTATTAGTGAAATAATCTATTTATATCTCATTGTTAAAAAGTAATTAATGAATTTTTGTTTAACTTTTGGTAAACTGTTGAAACTTAAAACAAAAACATTAGGCCTTACTTTTATGTAAGATATTTCACCGTCTTTCGCATTTTTAACTCCATTCTGGGTGGTGCTATTATTTCCTTTCTTGCCATATTCATACATTTTATTTTTGTTCGATGTATATTTTGTAAAATGTAATTTTATTGTAAATTTTTTATTTTTATAATTAAAAAGTATAACCAGGTCACTTAGTTCATAAATAAAAATAATATTTTTAATTACAACTTTATACAAAATAAAATCAAAATTTAATTCTTAATTAAAAGATACAAATGTCTAACCACATGTATATTAGTAACTTTATATATAATTATATTATATTATATTATATTGTATATATTTTTGCACTCTTTTTTCTAAGCACGTCTTTATTTTTTAAATGCTTTTATATGTGATTAAGTTTATAGTTTCAAAATTTAAGTTTTGTAACAATAAAAATTTGAGTTTCAAATTCAAAATTCCATTTGTTGGATTTATTATTCTAGAAATTAAATTTCAAAACCTTCTAGATATCAATTTCCCCCCCACTTTTTAGTCTTCTTCTCCATCGTACTATAAATCCTAGTCATTTGGATCATTTGAATTTGGTGATTTTTCTTTAGTACATGGGAGAAACAAAGTGGACCCAAGGCCAACCATAATTAGGCCAAACTATTCAACATTTGATCAGTCCAAATTAACACTAAACCTAAAGATATAATTAACGTAACTCAAAGATAATTTGTATAGTGATAAATAATATTAAAATATAAATAAATTAAAACATAACATCTAGTCCAAATTAATAAAAATAAAAAATAATATAAAAACTACTATAAGGGTGAAATTAAATGAAGCCAATTAGATTTTCACTCATTATTATACTTTTATGGTCCAAATAGAAGTACCCTATGTTTTATACCAAATAGAAAGCAAAAACCAAATGAAACAAAGTTAACTAATAACAAAGAGAAAATAAATAAATAAATAAATAAATATATATATATATAAATATATATATATATATCAAACACAAGAAGCATATCGTGCTATTTTGTTCTTGTCTTATGCATTACTATATTTTTGTTTGGGCCTTCTTAGTTGATTTTTTGGACCTGGACCCAAAAGAGCCATCTTTGACTCTGACGGGCTTGGGGGCTCTAAGAAAAGTTAGATGAAATTTATCTTTTTTTTTTCTTCTTCTGAATTTTGATAAAAGGGAAATTTAATTAAATAAAAATATAGTCAAGACCAGAAAAAGATTTCCCACATTTTGTAGACAGCTACACTTCAACAAATGGGTATAAGTATAATAAATTAGTTAACAACATTAATATTTTATTTATCATATTTATTTATAAATTAAATTTTAATTTTTTCAATAAATTATCAATAATTAAAAATATTCTTGTATTACAATATAAATTATTTTTTAAAAATTTAAAACATAACTTATATTTTTAAAATATTTATTTATAAAAAGCTTAAATATAATTTATATTTATGTATATAATTTGTCAGATTAAATTGTACTTTTAGTCTCTTTATAATATCAGATACACTCATTGAATATCAGTTGATCATTAAAATTGTAATATTTGTTGTAATCTAACATTATAATTTTTAATTAGCAATTAATTAAGGGTATAAAAAACTCATCTTTAAAAAATTTTAAAAACTAATGCTTATTTATAATTAAAATCAAAGAAAAATCAATTTATTGTTTATAACTAGAACCTTAGGTAATATAATAACTTTTAACATGTGAAATAATTTAGTAATTCTCTCAATCAGAGAATCAATGAATGTTTAATTCTTTACATATTATCACTGTGTGCTTTTATTGTTTATATATTTTAGCTGAATCTAAATGGTATGACATTTACTAATAATGATCTTTTTTCAACAATAAATGTTATGAGATTTTGGAATGTTTTTTTTTTTTTACTTGTAACGAAAGGTTGATGATGTAACTAAATATTTACGAATGTTATGTTGTTTACATATGACTTATAACAGTTACATTGCAGTAATCTAAAAAAAATCACATATCTAAGAAAAATAATTTAGTAATTCTCTCGATGAGAGAATGGTTACATAACATTTGTAAAGTTGCTTTTCAAGTCCGTTATTTTTTTCTTTTTGACAACAGACTATTTTCTTGTTGTGATCGAAAAAATAAATTGAATAGGATAATTTTAATGGAATTAAGAAGTTAGTTTCATTAACTTCTCAGAAGAAACTGCATTTCATTATTAAAATCAAATATTACAAAACATTAGAAACTACATTAGACACATATATTACCTACTTCAAAACAACTACTACTGCTTATCTACTAAATTAGAAATGCAACTACACCACACCTCCACACTACAAGTACTCACTTAAAATTAATACACTTCCATTCCATTACACACATTGTTGTAGAGCATTGTGGCAAATACAACATTCATTGTCAACAACACAAACACAACAATAAGCAACATTTTCAGCCATAATTTGACAGTCTTCAATACAGTTTGAAGGTTGTCAACCTCATTCTTTTTTCTCTCTATGATTAAATCTCTTTCATCAGCAACATCATCTGAAAACCATTCAAGGAAATTGCAGCCACTCTTTTCTTCACCTATTTGTTTTTTCTTTAAAAAAAAAAAAAAAACACTTAAAATGATGATGAAGGGAAAACTAAAATACTAAGGACACAAGCAAAAATTACCTTGATATTAGGGCAACCCCAATATTTATTTCCTTGGTTGATTGACGTACATACAGTTCGCAATATTGCCACATTCCCGCAATGACAAAAAGGAGCCCATCTTCGAGTTCTACTACTGAGAAATGAGAGTGAATCCATGACAGAGTTATTACTCGTGGACAAATTACAGTGGAAGCAAGAAGAAAGCCTGAAAAGGAGATTTTGTTATCAAAAGTAAAAAAATGAGAAAGATGAGAAAAATGAGCCCTAACTTCTCCTTTAAATAAAGGACCACAAAGACTCACTAACAGTCAAACAGTAAACCTTAATACAAAAAAAAAAAAAAAGAATAATCCACATCAGAAAATAGAAAGTTTAATGAAAAGGGTAACACTGTGTCGCTCTAGATTTTAATTTTAAATTTTTTTTATGAAATTTGAGCTTTTAACAAGGGACCAGAAGCCTTTGAAATAATTAAGAGATAAAAGAGTAATTAATTCCTTTTTTCGATAAATGTATTTTTTGAGATCTTCTCAATTTTTTTATTTCTAATTAGTTGGTATTAATCCATGCCATGTAGAAGGTTATTTGAATTTTTTTTAAAAATGATTGGTAACCATATGTTGAGAGAGGTCATATTTGAATCTATTTATATATGATACATGTTACATTAAAGAGATTAGCATATATATATATATATATATATATATATATATATATATATATATATATATATATATACTTTGAGATTGATGAAATATATATTATTTTTTTTTCCTACTAGACCTACTAAATTTAAAAATTTTATCTTAGAATGCATAGACTAAGTTGCATAAAAGACTTTTTAATACAATGAATAAACTTATATTAAAAAATTAAAAATAACCATTACTTGATGTTATAAATTTTGTTTTACTTCTTTGTATACAACATTTGAACTAATGTCCATGTTTTTATTTTTATTTTTACATACCAGAAATTTTAATCATTTCCTAGAAGTAAATCTTGAGATTGCAATATATATATAATTGACCATATGAGAAAACTAGTTTGGGAAGAAAGAGTGGAAGACTCCAACATTCTTTAATGATTAACCTTGATTTCTATTAATTGTCATCGTAAAAGAATTTGTCTACGAAAAATTATCTTTTTTAAAATTTAAATTGAATCCCAAGCTCAAAGTGATTCAACAACAATCTAGAAACATAGATCTTTAGTCCATGACTACTTCTTGAAAAGACCTTTACTTTAAGAACATATTTCCATATTTTAGTAGTGATTAATCTAGTACAATTACACAATCCAAAAGATTGATATATATGTTCCTCAATAACATAACTATATTACACAAACCTTCAATTTAGATAAGTAGTATCGGCAATAAAGATTATTGAATCTTTATTATTTTTTATTAGCAAATCATCTAGAATCTCTAATGAGATATATAAATCATTATTCTCTACAATACCGTCATCACCAACTCCCAAAACCTATTCAAATAATACTTTTATTTCTCTAACATCAGATTCTAAACTGCCATTTAAAAACCTCATATTGGTAGTTAATGATATAACTATGCAATAATTTCAAAGATAGGAAGAGATTATTAAAGCATGGACAACTTCATGTCTTGTTCCTTTAGAAATTACTGAAAGTATTTGTCAAAAAGCTTCACCAAATTAATTAAGATGACGATGATGATAATAAAAACAACAATTTATCAAAATTTTGCATATGAAGATTAAAATATAAAATATTTAAGCCAATATAATTCATTCAATACGTTTGATCAAATTCAATGCAAATTGATTATAAAAATTATCTATTAAATGTTAGTTTGACGATAATCTTAATATAAAAATGGCAGAAATTAAAGCCTTAATTATTTTGAAATTATAGTTATTAAAATAATTTATTAATTCACTTTAATTATTTATAAATTAATTATAGGTTTGACTTGTATTTTCATTTAAAAAAATTTCTATTTAAAAATCTGCATATAAAGATTAAAATTAATATGAAATATTAAGGCTAATATAATTATTCAATTATATGTTTGACCACCCTACTCGCTAATTGATTATAAAAATTGTCTATTAAATGTTAATTTGACATTAAACTTAATATGAAAAAGAATAAGTATTAAGACCTTAATTATTTTATATTAAAATTATTACAATGATTTATTAATTAACCTTAATTATTTTCTAAATCAATTATAGGTTTGTTTTGTATTTCAATTTAAAAATTTATTTTTGTCTAAAGATCTGCATACGAGGATTAAAATAAATATAAAATATTAAAGTTAATATAATTAAAATAATATATTTCACCACACTCATTTGATTATAAGAATTATTTATTAAATTTTAGTTTGACGTTAATCTTAATATAAAAATGACAAATATTAAGGCTAATATGAATCTTTTTTTTTTTTTTAATATATGTAAAAATATTTCTTATTAATCAATTCAAATTCGCCTTTCATCTCTTTTTCAGAGGAAAGCGGGACAATTACAAATGCATCTAAAAAAATAATTATAATAAATTTGAATTTGAGTGCTCAATTATATTAAAAAAAAATATAAATAACTATTATTTCATCACTATAAGCATTTAATGAATTAAAATCACATTCTTTATACTATATTTCAAAATTTCTATGACATAATATTTGTGTACTTAATTGGAGTAATTAAATTTATTAAACATAAATATTTTTTTTTTATAATTAATAGAAAACATTTGAATTCTAAATTGCCAAAAAAAATTTACAAAAAATTGAACCGGTAGTTTTGAGCGAGAAAATTTTTTAGGAGACTACTTTTGAAATATGATTCATATATTCAAAAATATTTTTTGTTATAAACTGTGTTTGTTAAAAATATTTATTTATTATAAATACCCGTTCTAATTTTAGCAACCATACTCGCTTCACAATCTCCAAGCACAATGTCACTCTTATAAATAAAAAAACAAATCTTCCTATTTTTCTTAGGCAGATGATAAACACACCTCCACTTTCGTATAAACACATCTCTTTTTTTAAAAAAATATATATAAAATGTCTAAATTACCCTTTAAAAAATATAAAATTCTTAAATTTACACCTCCCTTCCCCGCACCCCTTTCTCCGCACCCCCCTTCCTCGCACCCCTCTTCTTCTCAAAGCTTCTTTCCGCTCAATGTCATCAAGCAATATACTTTTACAGTCATTCTGAATAGAAAAAAAGGACTAGCCCCACCATAACCAGCATAAGAAAGGCTCTTTGCTGGTGAAGGATTTAACTCTGGTAAGTATCCTTTATACTAAAGCTTCTTTACAATGATTTTCTTTTATATAAGTGCTCGAGTTAGGATTGTTGACTCGGAATTTGAAGTATACAATCCATTCGTGACCGATTTCTTTCTCAATATCCTATATCTGCATGTAGAAGTTTGAACTTTGGAGTATATTATGCCTAAAACTGCTTGCCGCCTAAAACTTTAATCTGGAACGGCACCAGAACGGCCCGTTATGCTTGCAACACGGCCCGTACTGAAAGTAGTACAGGCTGTTCTGCTTGCAGCAGGGTCATTCTGGAGTCGTTCTGTTGTAGTACAGGTCACCGCGTCACTTTTAAAATGGCTACCTTATGCCTGATTTTAAAACCCCGATTTTAAAAGTCATTTTTGTACTAGTGTTTCTTTCCATAGAACAAGTAAGAGTCTTTCTCTTACAAGACCACCTGCTGACATTGCGCACCCCTCTTCTTTCTCTTTTTGGCACTCCTCTTTTTTTTTTTTCCCGCACCTCGCACCCCCTGTTCTTTCTCTTCCCCACACCCCTCTTTTTCTTTCTTTTTCCCGCACTAGTCACCCCATTAGATAATGCATTTTTGTTTGATCTTCTAAATTTTCCACTTCTTTCACAACTCAAAATTACAAATGTCTTCCTTTTATCACGCCCTGTATTTGTATCTGACCTAAAAATAATAAGGAAAAATCCACTTTCTTTTGCAACATGTCGTGTCCAATCCAACATAGCATCTCGAGATGGAAAAACCTAAACATATAAATAGAAACACAATTATTATTATTATTATTATTATTATTATTATTATTATTATATATTGATAACTTAACAAAAATAATTGATTGTTCAATTACCTCTTTAGTGTTAAATACACCACTACAGTCAATAGTCTTATTTGTTGTTCCATTGGTTGATATATTCCTCACCTCAGACATTTTCCTAACATGTATTTCATGTGCACATATAAATAAAAATAAAATATTAAAAAAATAAAACTATAATGAGAGATAAAAAAATATATAACAATTGTACTAAAAACAAAAATATAGTATTTTAGGAATAATAAAATTTTTATTCCAGAAAATACTTTCCATAATATTTAATTCTATAGCTTCCGAAAATGTTTTGTTACATAATTACGGAAAGTACTTTCCATAATACTAAAGTTACTGTTACGAAAAGTTTTTTCCGGAATTATATAAAAAGGTTCCGAAAAATACTTTCCATAATATTAAATTCTTATTCCGGAAAGTATTTTCCAGAAATGTTTTGTTACATAATTCCGGAAAGTACTTTCTATAATATTAAAGTTACTATTACGGAAAGTTCTTTCCGGAATTATATGAACAATAATTTTACTATTCCGGAAAGTACTTTCCGGAATGCTAAAAAACTTATTTTACATTCTGGAAAGTACTTTCCATAATATTAAAGTTACTTTCCATAATATTAAAGTTACTATTACGGAAAGTTCTTTCCGGAATTATATGAACAATAATTTTACTATTACGAAAAGTACTTTCCGGAATGCTAAAAAACTTATTTTACAAGCGCATGACACATTTAACTTACCAGTTTCTTTATCTCTTCATCCACCACCGGCGTCTGCGATTGAACCTGTTGTGCATAAGTAATGTTAAATAAGTTTAAAAAAATTGTAAATATGAAATGTAATTTAATATATTGATTTTGTACCTTGTATTGAATGTAGAGGATAATGATGATTGAATGAAAAACTAGGGTTTAAGAAAGAATAGAGTGAAAAGTGAAAAATAGAATTTAAAAGATAGAAAGATAAAATATGATTATGTTGATTGTAAAAGAAGAAAAATCAAGAATGAAAAACGAAAAAGAATAAAATTATCAAAAAATGACTAGAGTGATAAAAAAGGAGAATAAGAAAAAGAAGAAGAAGAAAAATGATAAAAGAAGAGAGTGAATAAAATAATTTTAAAAATAAAAATTTAGTTAAAAGGATATTTTAGAAATTTATAAAAAAAAAAAAAAAAAAAGAGAGAGATTGGAGGTGTATTTATAAAAGATAGGAGGTGTACATCAGCATTTTTCTTATTAGACCTGGGCTCAGGCCCAATTGTACCTCGGAATGTTCCAATCAACAATATCCAGTGAACACTTTTTTTTAATAAAAAAAATATTACTATTATCTTCTTTCCTTTCTTAACATAATGATTGGAATTTAGGACTCATGCTGTATTATTCAATGTTAAAAAGCATTTTTATCATTTTTAGTATTTTTTTAGTATCTTATTGACTAGGACATTGATGACAATATGTCATCATCCGTGATAGCAATTTACAATGAATTAATGATAGAGACGTGACTAAATGTGACAGTTTTGACTTTCAGGTTTCTGAAATTATACGTATGATTATGATTATGATATACTGCACGAAATCAAGAAAGAAAGAAAAAAATTATACTACTAATTACGCGCATGTTTCTTAGCATAGAATACAACAAAATATATGTTTATTTGAGCATCTTAGTTGGCATATTATTTAATTTTGTATCAGCATCAAAATTCAAAAGCATAGTCATTCTTGATTTTCGGCTTCTAGTAATATTCTCTCTCTTAATAATCTTATTCTTTTTTCTCTTTTTTTCTCGTTCAATATACCTAACTATCTTTTCAAACTTTTTTAAAAAAATAAAAATTCTCCTTCAACTTCTTCATATTCAAGATACTTTTCAGCTGCAATGGAATAATTGAAAAAACTAGGCTACCTAGGGAGCGTTGGTGGGTTGCATCTTGGGAGCCACAATACAAAGCTCACATTATTTTCTTTCTTTTCCTAATTAACCTTTTCTAGAAGGGTTCTCATAAAGTGCTCTTTTTTATTTTATTTATTTATTTCAAAATGTTCTTGCTCCTATAATTTTATTTGGGTTGTATCTCCTAAACTTACATGTTATGTGAAAAATTAATTAATTATTTTAAACTTGAGTTTAACAATAATGCGTTAATTATATATAATAATATTATCAATCAATCAAATCTTATAATAATATTTTTTTTATTTATCTATAATAAAGTCATCAATTTATCATATATAATTATAGGCATGGCAATGCGGTAGGGTAAGATAGATTTTACATTCCCCGTTCTCACCCCATATCCTTTGGGAGTAAAATCTGGGTACTCATTTCCATTCTTGGTGGGGTTCAGGTTTCTTCGCCCTGCTCCCACCTTCACTCCTACCTTTTTTTTATTTTTAAATAAATATAAACAAATTTTAAAAAAATAATCTAAATTTTGACATATAAATATTTTTAATTTTGATTTATATATATATATATATATAAATAATTTTTTAATTATATTATTAAATGAGATGGGTATTAACATCCTCGTTCCCGCTCCTGCCCCTAATTTTATCAATCAGAAAAAATTCGATAAACACATGTTTTTTCCGTCCAAATCAAGACGAGTTCGGACGAGTACTCACATAGGCGAGTTAGATTGTCATGCCTATATAATTATTTATAATTATGATTAAAAGGCATTATAAACTCATTTTCTAATCAAAACTTTATCAAAGAAAAAAAAAACAAGTTTGTAAAGTTTATGGCAAAAATTTGCAAAACTCTTATTAAGGTAGAAAAGTATGGGTAACTGAAAATAATGTAAACTCCTAAAAGATAGATGCTTAAATCAAAATCTGACTCACTAAAAGAAAACATGGAAAATCACATGGAAGTATGGAACCTTTTCAATTCAACTGGATAACTTTCTTTTTATTTTATTTTTTATCTCCTTTCACTTTGGCATTAGATTATTAGCCTATCCTTGAAATCAATCTAGAAGGCACTGCTTCTGATACGATGTCTCTTTAGGAGACTGACATATTCGACACTTTTGGAATCTAAATACAATATTCTGATGCCTGTGGCTGAAATCTTTTTTTCTTTTTTTTTGAAGAGACAGTTAGGTGAAAAAGAATAGGATGAGGCTCACCCATTGAGTGACTAAAAAAGGTTAAAGGTGAAAGAAAAAGAAATTAATTACATATTTTATTATATTAAATTAGTGAGTTTACAGTTGATAGAGTTGCCATCAACATCGATCTATGATCGAATTTTAAGCTGAGATCGATGCTTGGTGGTAGTGGCACTTGTGGGCTGCATGAGTGCTTCATTCACAATGTGACATGTGAAAGTTCCTGTTGTCACAATGTAGAAAAGCAGATATGGTACTATTAGTCTATTACTCTACCACGACCCCACTTCAATTTTTTTATTATTATGAGTTCTGCTATACTATTACGTGGCTCCAATAATTGTGTAAACACCTTCATCACTGAAACCTTGCTTTCTTTTATCTACAATACATGCCCTCATCATTTTCTTAAGAATTTAATTTTATGTATTGTAAAAAAATGTACTCCATCAAATAGAAATCATAAAACATATATGATTCATAATAAATTTATTCAAGAAATAAACTTGAAATGGTTTATATTGCACACAGTAAATGAAATAGTAGTTGATATATTGAGAAAGTGAGAAGTGAATAAACTGTGGAAGTTTGGTATTTTCGAGAAGATAAGGCATCACACGCATGCACACAAAAGAACTCAGCAGCAATTATATGTTTCGTGGATGCATCAGAATTCACAACAGAAGAAAGGCATGCATATGATATGACGCTGTCTTCCTTTGTATTTAAGAGAAAGGAAAACGAAACAAAAGCAGTGGCTGGTGATGGTTCCTAGATAGGGTTTTATTGCTTAGTGTGCTAGCTACCATCAGATTCAGATCCTTAAGTACTACCCATAATTTAATTTATGAATAGTCAGCGTGCCCCTCAATAATTTAGATTTTAGAAACATATCATCATACCACCAAGTCAACCTCTTACCTAAATTATTGGGGGCCAAGTTTTTTAAGTCTATTAGCTAAGCAAACTCTCCCATAAGAAAGGGAGAGATCTGAATTTCATGTTGAATGTTGCATTTTTTATAGACTTCAAATGTGCTTTTACTCTATAATTGTCTAACAATTCTTAGTTGGTTAAGAATGGTTACTTATACGCTTAAATTTTAGCCTTATAATTTTGGTTTTTTTTATAATATATTTTAATTGAATAATTTTTGTTTGTGTGAGACTAATGGATGACACAATTGCTAATGAGTCATTGACGTAGCATGGAAAAAATAGAAGAATAAATTGTCAAAATGTTTACGTTAAGGTTAAATTTCCAATTCTTTGTATTCAACAATAACACTTAACTTCTAGTTATAATATATATTACACCCAAAATTCAAAAGTTATGATATTGATATACTCTCAATAAAAACTAAAATTGCACTTATATTTACTACTATTAATATTACATAAAAAGTTATATATGTTGTTAGTATAATAATAACTAATTTAATAAAGATAAATATTATCGGAAGAAATTTAATTTAAAAATAGATGATATAATTACTAAGAATATAATTTTACATATTTTAGTCACTAAAATTTATATTTATATCATATATTTCTAATTATATATATTTTTTTTCTGATATATTTATATCATATGTAATATGTTTATATTTCTGTAAATGTATATTAACATATAGTAATTTATATTTATTAAATTATCTATAAGTATACTAATAATATTATTAATAATAATAACAAATAAATTTTACTTATTTAATAATAATAAATATAATATATTTATACATGAATAAAAACTAAATGTATATAACTTAAAAAGATGAAAGAATATATAATTTTAAAATATTATTGCAGACACTAATATATTAATATTATTATTAATTTATTGATAACATTTTTAATACTAATATATATCACGCGTCTGAACCAAAATTAAACATATTATCACTTTTTGTGTATTAAAGAAATTTATTAGTTTATTAATTAAGTGTTATTATTAGAATTAAATTGAAGTATTCTATCCTCATATCTAATCCTATTTTTCTCTACCACTAAGGTTAGCCTAATGGTTGGGTGGGGAATGGTTGAGGTAGTTAGAAGGATGAAGACCTATATTCAATCCCCATTGCGACCATCTTTGTAATCTTTTTTATCTTTGAAAAAAAAATCATATTTCTCACTCTCTTTTTGTTTGATGTCTACAATTTTAACACAAGATTTAATAAACATATATAATGTATTTTATTTAAAAAAAATATATTAAAATTTTCAATATACTCTTAAACCTTTTGAATTTTCATTAATAAAATAAGTATTGAAAAAATTAATTAAATAATATATTAATAATAGTTAAGAATATAATATAAAAATATATATTTAATGTTATATTGATATTATAAAATGATTATTAAATTAAAATAAATAAGAATTGTCAAGACATCAAATAAAATAAACAAAATGGAACGTAAAGGATAACTTTTAACGATTTTTATATTTTTATTTCCATACTGAAATTTAAAATTAACTTTAAAACTCAACCATTAATTTTTTTATTCACAATGCAAATATACTTTATATTAAAGTTACTTTTTTTTCTTTTTTCTTTTTTACTTTTACTTTACAAGAATGATATCCTTCCGGTGTAACATTTCCTTCACTAATAGCATTTCTTTACTTTTATCTGTTCAAAGTCAACCCTTTAAGACCGATGTTAACAACACTTTATTCACAGGTCATTTTCAATTTTGTCGAACATAAATATGTACACGAATTTTTGTAGATTAATTATTGATGATGTTTGTTTCTCAGGAAAAATGATAAATGGGTCATTTTCCATTTTGTGGAACATAAATATGTACATTAATTTTTCTTGATTAACTGATGATGTTTGTTTCTGAGGAAAATTGATAAATGTATGTTGCAGATTGCAGAGTGCTTGGGAGTTGGGTGCTTGCAGTTATAGTAGATGTTTGGTGTAATTAAGAAGCCTTGCATGTTGTATTGTCAGAAATGTTGCTTTCAATAATTTGTTGAACATGTGTTCACAGGAGCACACATTTTTGAAGATTAATTATTGATGATGCTTGTTTCTCAAGAAATTTGATAAACGAATGTTGCAGACATCTTTGTAGATTAATTAATTGGTGATGTTTGTTTCACGAGAAAAAATTTGATAAATGGATGTTGCAGAGTGCTTTGGATACGTAGTGGCATTAGTTATAGCAGCCTTTCAAATCATTTGAATTGCCACAGCCACTCCACATTATACTACTAATTAGCAACACATAAAAGAGTGATGTTAACAAAATCCTAGCTACTGTAGCTTTATTGATTGACATGTCATTTTCAACTTGTCGTAGATGAATTAATGGTGATCGTGTTGTTGTGAAAAACACATAAGTGTGTGTTGCAGAATGCTTTGGAGTTTGGTGCTTGCAGAATTGTTATAAATGATAAGAAGACTTGTAGTAATATTCTATTGTCAGAATCACAATTCTGCTTCTGCAGGGATATTTATTCCCATTAATATACGAGTATGTCCAAAGTCAAAAGGAGGAATTTGGATCCTCTCCTACAATTTTCTCTCTCCAATCTCTTTCATGCAATATTAATAGTTATGAGATATATCTAATAATTCAAATTTAATCTTATAATTAATGTAATTTTTTAAATGATTAAATTTGAGCCATTAAATATATCCCATGACTATTAATATTGCAGGAGAGAGGCTAGAGAAAGAAAATTGCAAGAGAGGATCCAAATTTCAAAAAGAGACATTACTATATCTAACAAAAATGTATCTTTTTTATAATTAGAAAATTGTTGAATTTGAAGATCCAACGTCAAAATAAGATTATTTTGGACATTGATTTTGTATAGCGTTTTGTAACGAAAAGAGAAAAATAAATGTAAAGTTATTTCGAAATTGAACTAAAAATCATTTCTACTCCATTATAGTTAAACATGTCTTTTTTTAAAATTATATTCGAAAATTAAAATAAAAAATGGACATACCATCTAAAAGGACTTTAAATGATCCAAACTCATTTTCATTCAAGCCAAGTTCTTATTGGTTATTCTTGTGTATATTTAAATATATAATTATTTTTGAATCAATAGGCTCACATAATATTTAGACATCTTCTGCTCATATTTTGTAAGAATAATTAATCTAGTAAAGTATCTAAGTCAATCTTTGATTTGTATAAAAATCTTTCAAAATATCAACAAAAATAATATCATAAGTGAGATTCATTTCTAATTTATAAACTCTATAAATACTTTTTTAAGTGAATATAGATTTCACTATGTTCGTTTGTGTCTTTACTCTCTTATCCTATACTTATCTCCGTTTACTTATTCGGCGGATATGAGATTTGTGTCCTCATTTCCATCCTAATCGAGTATCAAATATGTTGGTGTTTGTCCAAAAATTAATTAAATTTTTTTTAAATAAATATTAAAAAATTTAACATAAAATAACAATTACAAAGAAGAAAAAAAAGAACACTACAAAACCAAACCACAATTCTCGACACGTAGGGCTATTAGTTATAGTCCCTCCGTTTTTTTTTCATAATCGTTTAAGGTTTTGCACGGGACTTAAGGAAATCATTGATATTTTAATTTTCAAAAATATTTATTACTTACTTTCCTATTTTACTCTTTATTTTTTTTTGTATTTTTGAGATTGTTGAACTGCAATCTACTTCATTAATTATTAATGCATTGATTACACGTGAACTGTAACCTACTGTATTTAATTATACATGTCCCTTCTTTTTGTTTTTTTATAGTATTTTGTTGGGAATATATTGCTCTTATAAATGCACATTAACTTTATATGGGTAGTTAGAGAAAAAATAGGTAGACATTAAAAATAAATACATACATTGTTCAGTAAACATGTATTAATTATCAAGAGTAAAAATGTAGAAAAAAAATTAATAAATCATTGATCTTAGTAAAATGACAATGAAAAAAAAAATAAATTTTAACAAAATGACTATGAAAAAAAACAGAGGGAGTACTACTCTTTCAAACCATTTTGGTTACTTCACTAAATCGGGCGACAATTGTGCATCTCCACATGCCCCAACAAACTAAGGTACTCTACTCCTTTGCAAACCATGAATGTGCATTGGCACGTAAGCTAAAGCACAAGGACACAAGAAGTGGGGTGCAAATGCAATTAAATTCAGTCGCCTAACACTACCAAGTGATGTGCCCTTTTCTTTCCATGTCTCATAAATATGCACTTTCACTTTCGATGAAAAAAGCACGCCTAAGGATTTGACTGCCGACTACTAAAAGACAAAGACAAAGACAACGTGTCCCTCCAAAAGACCCCACCACCCATTCAACTTCATCACGCAATTCAATAAGCCTCGTTAATTCACTTCTGCCAAACCACCATCCATGGGGGACCATTTTGCATTTCATAGGATTATGAAATATTCAATGCAATGCAACAGAGGCCATGCCTCTCATCTCATACACTGCCAAACCAATACTATAAATATGGACAGCCAAGATAACACTGGAGTAGGAAAATCTTTATTTATATTACAGTCGTAGATTTTATAGCAAGTAGTAGCGTAGGAATAGGAGTGGTAGTAGGAGTAGAAATAAAATAAAAACACACATGAAAGGGTTGTTACATTATGGGAACACCCTTGATTTATTAGCCCATACTACCACCACAAACCAGACTCGAGAGCATAAAACTCCTAGAGCTACACAATTACATAGAAGAAAAATGCAGCAACAACTGCCTTCAAGTCAAGGGAGTTTCACTTTCACATGATGACCCTTTTTGTGACACAAATACAAGTCCTTGGAGCAGAAGTTTCTCTAGACTCTAGTCATTTTCACTGGTACCAGATTGAAATGTCTTGCTGCTGTTTGTGAAGGGTGGTGTTATCCATCCCCACTCCTTGAATATCCTCTTTAAAGTCAAAGGACGATGCCAAGGATGCCAACTCGCATGGTGAGCTAAACATCAAGTGAGCATTATTGTTGTTGTGGTTGGCATCAAAAGGAGGGTTCATGTTCATGTTCATGTTCATGTTCATGGTCTTGAACCGGTCAAAATGACTTTCCTCCCGTGCATACAAGTTTCCTTCCATGACCATTCCTTGACCAGCAGGGAAAAAATCATGGTTTTCTAAAGCTACACAGTTTGTGGGGCTTAAATTCCTGTTTCCAAGAACATTGTCATAGATTGTCATAAGGTCACTAATCATTTTCTGGTCACCCTCCGGAACTCCCCCAAGCGAAGGTGGAACCATGCTACCAGATTGAGCTGAAGCATTTGGTTGAACAAATGACTGAGGAAATATCACAGGCTTAACCTCAGTGGCATGAAAACTGAGACCACCACCAAAATCTGCTGGGCTGTTTCTATACACACAACTCAACTGATGGTTGTCCCTAGCTGATCTGTCATGGAAGCCAAGGCTGAGTTCATTGTAAGGACATTGAGGGTACTCACATGTGTAGATCTTGTGATCCACGATCATGTTGAAGTCATTTGAAACCTTCCTTTTCCTAATGAAATCCAAATTCGTGACAACATTTAGGGAAGGCTGCTGAAACGGCAGCCTTCCCTCGAGTCTCTCCGACCTGTTATCAGGATGGAGAGACTCAGGCTTTCGGTCCTCCACATCAAAATTCGGCTCATCCTTGCCGCCATCAACGTCATACTCGCTATAATCATTGACTACTAGAGTTCCGTGTCCTCCGCTCACAGAGGACACGGGGCAATAGTCAGGGTAAAGCTCCCTGGCGAAGGCTTCCTCTTGATTGATGATGGCGAGCCAAGTAGCACTCTCCTTGGCCGTCATCTTGTCCTGAAGGCACTTGGACTGTCTCACGAGCTTGCGAATTTTGGCAATGTCGGGAGACATGTGTTTGATGACGGCAGTGAGAACGCCGACCTTCCAGGCCTTCTTCAAGTCATGAGGCTTCTTGTAAGGAGGGGGGGCTTGGTCCTTGGGGAGGCCAATTTGGGGCCACCAGTCTTCATTCCCAGTGGGCCACCATGGGGGAGGAACAGCCTTCTCAAGAGGAAAACGCCTCTGGGGAGGGTCACAGTGCTGCATAAGCGCGGAGAGGAGTGAGCCAAGAGTGGTGTCTTGAAGCTCCTGCAAAGTGTGAGGAGTAGGGCCAATGGAACTGGGTCCATCATTCATCCCAGGGTACTTGGCTATGGCAGCAGGGCCGTTGCGATCAAACCTGACCTTGTCCTTCCACCATTCGCGGAGGTTATCACTTGCCCCAGTGACGGGCTTCCCCTTCTCAGGAATGATTCCATAGACGAAGCCTTGGGCCTTGCAGACCTCCATCATCTTGAGCATGTACTTGAGGATTCCGTCTTGAGCTCTTGACATCTTCTTCCTCCTGGCTTGTTCCTGCGACTGCCTTTGCTTGGCTGCATCACTCCCTTCCTTGGCCTTGCTTTGTTCCTTCATTCGCTTCAGCCGCAGCTTGTCCCTCCACATCCTCCGCTCCAGCTCCTCCACGTCCATTTCCTCGTCGCTGTAGTCATCCTCAACCGCACCACTTTGTCTCACACCCATCTCTGGAGGACCTCCCACCATATCCAAATCGTTGCAGAACCCCATCTCTTCCAAGATCATCATCTTTTCTGTCACAAGGAATGAACACACAACTATTTAGCCAAATTGTACTACTTCCCTAGATCAATATCAAATGCACGTTTTCTTCTTTCCTTCTTATCCACCCATGTTATTATATTTGCAAATTGCAAGGCTAAAAAGAAAAACACGGATTAAGAAAGAAAGAAAGAAAATCACAAGTATTCAATTCGGTTACCATAGGTCGTGAATTTTAAAGTATTCAGCAAATCATATAATTCGGTTTATGGACAAGCCATATCCACTAAATGAATCTCAAAATTCTCGGTTTTAGATGAAAAATAATTTGCCAGGACAGTTACTAGATCAGGACTATGCTAATTGAACAGACAGATCCAAATCATTCACAAATTAAACACGCAAATACAATCACCATAGCTTGGTTCCAATATGATTTTTAAAAAAGTTAATAATCGCTAATCAGCCTATCATCAAACGGATGAAGATTGCAAGTTTTCAGAAATAAAAAACTTCCAAAACAGAATGGTTCAAATTAAGCACGGAAATACAAGAACCACAAGCACGTAGCATGGTTCGAAGATAATTCTAAAACACATGGCTAATCAGCCCCTCATCAAACAGATGACGTTTGCAAGTTTTCAGAAATAAAAAAATTACCAAAACAGAATGGTTCAAATTAAACACGGAACTAAGAGAACCATAAGCACATAGCATGGCTCAAAGATGATTGCTTTTATAAAAAAAGAAAAAATTAAAAAAGGCTAATTAGCCCATGATCAAACATATGAAGATTGAAAATTTTCAGAATTTTTTTTTTTCACTAAACAGATTAGGAAACTAATCAAACCGGCCATCAACAAAGAAATCTAAGGCCCATAAATAGCAATAAGAAGCCAAACACACACTCACACACATAACCGAAGATCAGAAAACTGAGAAAATATTAAGACATAACAAATCAACAACGTAAGACCAATACCAACAGCCAAAAACAAAACCCCAAATTCGTTTTAGGCCAAAAGGCAACGAAGAAGGAAGTGAATAGTGAAAAGAGGAACTTTTTTTTCTTCAGGGGAACCATACCAGAAGATCCACAAGTGGGTCTCGTTGTGTGCTGACCAAAAAGTCAATAGGGGAAGAGAAGAAGAAGCAGAAAACTTTTTCAGAGGCTAAGCAAAAAGAGTTGCTAGAAGAATAAGAACAGAGAGTTTGGAAGGTGAGAAGAAAGAGTGAATGAGAAAAAGAGACAAAGTGTGGAGCATTATCCTTTTTTATTATTGCGTAGGGTGGTGCTCTTGGTGAAGGTGAAGTGGGGTGTCATTCATTATTGGTGAGATTAAAACATTGATAAAAATCTCAATTTGAGGAGTAATTGAAGTCACACAGATATTTATAACATTGGTTATGGTTAGGTTAATCCCTTCCTAACCTCGAATCAATCAGTTATTAGTATTTATTAATTCATTTATTATGACATGATGTGTGAATATGATTAATGAAGTTGTTGTTTTTATTTTCATTTTTTTTAATTTTCTCTCTCTTCTGTATGTGGGATCCGTGTGTGCATATTGTAATTTATTGAAGCCTCACCAATCACAAAGTCCACTTACATAAACAAAACAACAATAGCTTATTTTATTAATATGATACATATCTCATTTGAAATATGTCATACATTACATTCACGCTGACATAAGTGAACGACATGGGAACACCGTACTTTTTTACTATGTTATTACATGTCTTTCGATATCGTATCTTAAGTATTTAACTTATCACTTCATTTTTTTTTATCTTGTAGATAAATCCATTGAATTTTCGAACCCAATTCATTAATAGACTTTAGATATTTCGAAACTTACTGATGGATAGACACTTCTGAATTCAATTTCGTCATTTACAAATTCAATTTATTCAACCTGAGATGCGATTTCAGTTCTTATTATTATTTGAGTCGATTACAATTCAGACACCACTATAAATATAATTTCAGCAAAGTTAATCATTATCATTAACAGAATTTTAACACTTTCAAATTTAGTGTAATTAATTATCATCATTTATTTGTCATGATTCTTTTGAATATGTCATGTTCAATAAATATGTTTATTATCTAAAAACTATTTTAAAAAATATTATTTTAAACTATTCAAATCAAATAAATCATGTTAAAGTAACTTTTTTATTTAACTTATTTTAATATAATATTTATTTCACATAATCAACTAAAATCTAGTATATATTATTGAAATTATTTCTAAAATAAAATTCATCTAACTATTCATTTAATCTAACTAATAAGATAAACAGTTACACCAATGTTAATATTAAATATTTATGCAAAAATTTGTTATTAATTTTTTAATATATTATTATTTTCTACTTTATCTCTAAAATTTTAACCAAATATTTAATTTTATGATTAATTGATTTATAATTTAATTCTTGTTATACAATTCAATATTCTTTTTACAAAAATATAATATATAAATTATTCACATATTTTTATATAATAAATTTGAGTTTTAAAATAATAGTTATAATTTTAAAGAATTGGTTAATAACTAGTCCCTGTTACATGAATTATAAAAGAAAAACACTATTAATTCATAAAAACAATTATACTTATGTTCATTTGTTTTAAAGCTATATAAAATATTTTTAATGTAATTAACTTTTTAGAAGATAATTAGAATGTATATTTATATTAATTTCAAACGTAAAGTTTATATTAAAATCTCTAATTTTTTAATTATCGACAATAATTTTTATTTTTCTAATATCAAAACAAAGATAATGTTACTCAAAACAAAAGCTAGTGGTTGAGTGAATAGATATTAAAGAAACCCATTTGAAAGCATTAAATAAAAAAAATTCACTGAATTTAACTCAACTAGTCCAGAGAATAAGATTAATGCAAGTAATCTAATGTTACCTCAAATCTCACGGTAACAGTTACTTATCTTATTAGCTACCCTACTTAATAAAATTAATACAAGTAGTAACTTATGTTCTTATTCACACACACAACGTATTTGAAATTTTCTTTTGTGAAAATAATATTATTTTTGAGAAAATAGTTTGCGCCCCGTATCATTGAATTAGAAATTAATTTATTTGTCCAAAAGCTTTAGTTATTCAGAATAAACACGCTTCGATTAAGAAATATTTAATCAATGTAAAGTTAACTAGTTCTTTCATTTAATGTCTAATTATCTTACTTTCATTATTTTACTTTTTGTAAACAAAATAAGCGAATAGTAAAGAGAAAAAGTATCTATTAATTGAGGGTATAATTGAAAAAAAATACTAATCGCACTTGAAATTTCTATAAAAAAAATTATTTTGGGGAAAAAATAAGACTAAAATGACTAAATTAAGATTTGTGAGAGGGAGAGTATAAAAGTAATGACTTAAATAAAATATAAAATAGTAATTATCTCTTGAAAATTAAAGTCTTACGATGATTTTGTTGAGTTTTACGATAACTATCTCTTAAAGATTAAGTTCTTTATAAGTATTGTTATAATTGGATAAAGAATTAATATGTAAAAAGTTTTATAAAAAACTACCGGTACATTTATATTAAGTGGAAGAGTGTTATCATGTTTTTCAATAAAAAAAATGTTTTTAATTCATTAGTTAATGATGATTTTTAATTAATTAATGGTATAAAAATTAACAGTATATAATTATTAATTTTTCATAAATATTACTTAAGGTTTATATATATCACGATGATTTGTGATTAGTTAATGGTGAATAGTAATTAAATTTATTATTTTAATTTTTGAAATATTCTCTCTCAATGTTTAGTTACTAGATCTATTTTTTTTATTGATCATGACCCTAAAATGAAAATTTAGATGCTTACACAAGTTTTTTTTTCCTTTTATTTTTCTACAAGGACATTTAGTATTTTTTATTTGTGAAGATAACAAATATTATAAAAATAGTTATAATAAAGATTAAATTTAGATTTTCGTGTTTTTTGCTACTCTTATTCTTTCTCATCAATTATTAGCCTAATTCTAGTGATCTACATATAATTTTATTTAACGTCAAAAATAATATTACAGTAGTTTATCCTTTCAAAAACATTCAAGTAAACACATGAAGATTAAGAATCAACTGGTTGTATGAAAAATAACACAAAACAGTTTGATTCTATTTTCTGAAAATAGAAATTAAAAAAAATATCCCATTTTTTATCGAGTAATAAAATATGAATTGAGAATTACATGATCTTTTGAAAAAATAGTTTTTATTTTCAAAAAATTATGGAAGAAGTAGTTAAAATAAAAAAAATGAAATCAGAAAATAGTAAATGATTGTTTTTCCAGTTTCTTATACAAAGCTTTTAATTTGGGAAACAAAGTAAAAATAAGGTGTCATTTTGGAATTAAAATAAAAAGTGAAAAATGGAAGAAAGATTTTTTTTTTTCTCTTAGAACTAAATGCTTTCTGAATAAGGGAATTCAATTATTCAAAACCAATAAAACCAACAATTTAAATTGAATCAATTTCTTTTTATTAGTATAATAAAAGATAAATTCCATTGATTTGGGTATAAAGTTTGAACTTTATAAGTTTGATGATCGGAACCTGAAACGATAATTTTTATTTGATGCTTATAATTTTAATATTTTACTACTAAGGACACTAATAATGTATTTTTGGTGTGATTTATGTTATTTTTTAGTTAATTCAAAACAATTATGCTTGAATACGTTATTCACATTTTTTTAATATCAAATTAATATTTGAAGAAAAATAATTAAAATGCATGGTTTTTACTTATCTTCAGACTCTTAGTGCTTGGGTGAAGATACTTATATATAGGAGACTATCAACTACTTTAAAAATTTGAATGAACTTTTTTGAATAAGGAAATTGAACCTCATTATAAGTGGGGATTGAGTGAACTTGGGTAAGTCACTTCAAACTTTTTTCTTTAGCTTATACAATTTTCAATCCTTAGCTTATATAATTCATACACAAGTTTTATCAAATAGTGATACATCCTAAATTACCTATGTCGGACTCAATTATTAATTTTAAGGGAGTTTAGTTTCGTTAGTGCATGAATCATGTAAATTCTCTTGATACTAAATTTGATTACCACTTTTCTGAGAATAGTCATTATCTTTTTTATTATATACTATTATTATATATAATTTTATTATTGTCACAATTACTATTATCATCATAAGGTGAACTATATATATATATATATATTACAATAATACATGTCAATTAACTTATACAATTGAAATATTGTGCAAGAGTTTATAAAGCTTAATAAATTATTCGGTCTAATTTTTTTATTTTTTTATTGAAAAATTTTATGCAGGTCCTTAAATTAAAGGATCCTTCATGTTTTTATACTTAATTAAAAAGAAATTATACCCTCATACTTGAACAATGATATTAAATTACTATTTCATATAATTGTTCACATGTATTGATTTCTTATGATCAGGTAAATTACGAAACTTTTTTTCAAATAGAGATTAAAATCTTATACACACAAATGATAACAAGAAATAGTAATATAATGTGATTGTCTAGATACAAAGATATAATGAATATTATCTCTAGTTTTTACGATTGTAATTGAACATCTAATCTTGAAATTTAAGTTCTAATCTTGAAAGTTAAGTTACATAAATATAAAATGATGAATAACTTAATTACACAATTTTTTTTAAGTTTAATAACCTTATTAATTAAAAAAAAATTAAAAAAGTTCATCCTTATTATATTACAATTACCGAATGAAAACTTATATAAAAGGAATGGTAGCATATTTTGCTAGCCAACCATTTGGGTGGCAAGTTTAGTACACGTCAATAATGTTGGTAGATTTTATGTGAGATAATGTTTAATGCATCAATCATCATCTTACAATATGCAAGACTGTATAATCATGTCCTCTTGCATTGTGTTTTCAATGGTATAACACCATTTAGGAGAAACCAAAAAAAAAACAAAGAGTTATCTATACAAAAAAATATCCTAACACAGTACAAACAATAGTTAGGCATGTGTGGTACTTCTAACTAACAAATCAATTTTGTGTACATATAACGAATCCATATTTAAAAAATCAATTTTCTTTAAAAAAAAAAAAAAAAAACCAATCCCATACACAATTTAGTTTGTGCGAAATTAATGTAATGAAACGTTTAACTTTGACCCTAAACCTCGGCAAGAAGGCTATACCACAAGATTCAGAACACAAAATACCTTTGTTAAAGAAAAAAAAAATTAAATCCAAAGAGTTTAATTTGTGCTTCTCTCAAATCCCATCTCAATATCAATCATCGATGGTAAATGTTTTTTTTATAATCAATTCATTGTGTGTGTGCGTGTGTGTTTTTTTCTTTGAATACTGAAATTCACGTTACATGTTTGAAAAGAAAATTATGTGATTCCTTCCGATGAACCTAACCAAATCTTGTGCAGTGTCCGATGTCACAATTTGTGGTGTTGGCTTAATATCCTCCACATCCCATTACTGTGCAAATGGGTTTGATTCGAAATGATATAGATCGTGTGTTTGTGTACGTTTATATTATAAATTAGTGATCTAGAAAAAAATAATAATTCTTTTTGGCTACAGATTCACTTTGTGCTTCTCATCAGTCGACAAGGAAAAGTGAGGCTCACAAAATGGTATTCACCATACTCTCAAAAGGAGAGATCCAAGGTACCTGTCTCTAATTTAAATATTCAAATAAAGGGATTAATTTTAAACCAATCTATAGAATCATGGTAATTGGAAATGGAATTAATTGCACCAATCATAGTCTAAAATGTGGTTTTTATCACCGAAATTGCACGTTGAATCTCCACAATCAGCAATCTGGAATTCTGGATTATGGAAATACAGATAATGGAGGGTTAACAATTAGCAAGCCAAATACAATTAAAAGGGATATTGATTCTTTTTTATATCATATGTGTCAAATAGTGAACAACATTGACTCTTATGACAAGGCTTCAATCTGTCTACATGTATAATGATTTTTTATTATGATTGGCACTTGTTAATGTTTGTCTTCTGTTGGATATATGCACCGATTTTTTTCTACTAATCAAATTATGTGTATACAACATTGCTTAAGTTGTTTGCTTTTATTTTTTGGAAGGTAATTCGAGAGTTAAGTGGGGTAATTATCTCTCGAGCCCCGAAGCTGTGCAACTTCGTGGAGTGGAGGGGATTCAAAGTTGTTTATAAAAGGTGGGTCAACATTGTTCCCTCGTTTGCATCTTGGGATGGCTAATTAACAAAATAATTGTGAGTTCTTTGATTTTGGTTATTGTTCACTGTTCAGATATGCTAGCCTCTACTTTTGCATCTGCAATGATCAAGAAGACAACGAATTGGAGACCCTGGCCATTATTCATCACTATGTTGAGACACTGGATCGCTATTTTGGCAGTGTTAGTATCATAAACTCTTCAATTCTTGTGTTCTTAATAAATTCTACACATAATTCACAACCCCAATTTGTTTCTCTGCTACTTCTCTTTTCAGGTTTGTGAGCTGGATTTAATCTTTAATTTCCATAAGGTAATCTAATGTTATGTTCAATATCATTTATATCTTCTGTGGTAAATGAGACTAGGATACCTTCTCGCAGATTAATTGGTTTAAGTCTACTTTTTGATGAATCACACATAATAAATGCTTAGTGCTTTCTAATATGAATTTGAAAGTCCTATGTAAGTAAGAATGCAAATGGTGTAATGAAAGAAATATTACTCTTGAGTGTTTATGTTGCATCAGTGATGAAAATTGAGCTTGATCATGGCAGGCATATTTTATATTGGATGAAATTTTGCTCGCTGGAGCGATGCAGGAGACTAGCAAGAGAACAACTCTCAGACTGATAGGTGCACAGGTATGACTATAAACAACCTCTTGTGTTGTTCTTCAATCATATTAGGATTTTATTTTTTTAATTTATATATAAAAAAAATCTAATATAGTCATTGAAGTGAAACTCTAATCGTAAATGAAGAACAAGACTAAAATTATCTAAGAAAATGCATCAAGTTTTATCATTATGTATTTTAACATTGTGTTTCAGAAAATTCTGATCTCATGGTAATGAGTTGTTGTAGGAGGATTTAGTGGAAGCTGCCAAAGAGGAAGCTAGTTCATTGAGTAATATAATTGCGCAGGCCACCAAATAAAAGAGGGTCATCGAGGGTTGAAATTATGTTACATAGGCAGCACAAAATTTCCATGCTGGTGAAAATTTTGTTCTATAGAAAATCATTAAAAAAAAAACTATAATAAATGATGTTATTAGGAGTTTGTTTTATGATAGAACCATAATCAATATATGGATTCATGCCCTGGACTATACCTGGCGAAATCAGATTTGATTAGCATTTTATTGAGATTTAAAGTTTCTTTCGGTTCAATTGTTCTTCACTATATGATCATTAATTGACCATATATGTAGTTAATGATCTTGTTTAATGCTAGCTTAAGGGTATGGTTGAATAAATATTTCTCTAAAAACATTTTAAAAAAATGAAATAAATTTCTTCAAGAATTAAAATTACCATATACATAAGTTAATTTATAAAAATGTTTTTACATGAACTTCTTCTAAATATATTTTTAACTTATGTTTAAGCTAATTTTAGTTTATGGATAAATGATGTATTCTAAAATAATTAGAGAATAACGCTAAAATACCTTTAACAAGTTGCTTCTAAATTTTATTGATATTAACTTCCTTTTGATCAACAAACAAAAAAAAAGTCATGCCAAAACCCAAAACGTCATGTGCGATGCTGGATTTCAGGAGTGTATTGGGCCAGCTGTGGGTCGTTTTAGCTTGTTGCTCTTTTATGGGCCCCATTGTAATTTTAAGTTTTAGTGCACAAAACAATAGATATATTCATAACAAGTAAAAGACTGGTCATCATTTTAAATCTTGAAATGATAATTTTTTTTCTTCTTATAAATAGACATTATATATATCAATGTCATTAAAACTGACCATTTATTTTAATACCAGCGTAAGCATGACACTTGCAATTACACATTCTGTAGCATAAAACAAACAACACCTACAAAGTCACAAGTTTTAGTAAGACTCCCACTAATTCAGGAGAAAAACTCATTAATTGATATCCAAAATCCACAAACTGATTATCAATACATTTCAGTAAATAAAATAAAAAAAAATTAGAGAAAAGTACCAATGAGTGAGTGTGTCGTTATCACTTATCATTAAACTAAATAAGGATTACCATGGACACGCAAATTTAGCCATAAACACTCAACTAATAAACACATTTGTCATAAATTTAAAAGTACACACACATTAGCAAAGAAAAGAAGTACAACAGAGTTGGGGAAACAAGACATGACTATCCTACACGAAGGTAGTCAAGAGGCCTAGCTACCTACCCTCTAACAAAAGCACAACGTGGGTGCAACAAAACAAGGATGAGAGAAAGATAAACCAAACGAACTAAGGTGAAACACAAGTTGGTACTAGTTTCAGTTGTGTTTCTTATTGATGAACATCTTCTTGAGAACGCCACATGCTAGAGCATCTCTAGGTATACTATTCACCTTATGAACAGCCTCAGCAAAAATGACACCCATTCCCATATGCAAATGAGGCTCAATGTGACAATGGAAGGCCCAAACACCAGGATTATCAGCCTTAAACCTCAAAGCAGTCCAACCATAAGGGAATATAACTGCAGTGTTCCTCAAAGGAGGGTTCTTCAAGTTGAATTTTCTCTCATCACCCACTTTGAATTTCCCCTCTCCATACCCCAAGACCCAAAAGTCATGCCCATGCAAATGCCAAGGGTGAATCTCACTATGTGTCCCCGACAACACATTGGCGTTTTGCAGAATCACATCAACCACTTGGTTATATCGAAACATGTAAACCCCACTCCCAATATTTGAATTGGGGTTTGAAGGAGGATTTAGTATGTCATAATCAGCTGAGAAATTGTCGGGAGGACTTTTTGCGTCAAAGGCACCGTTGAGTCCAAACTTAATGGAGCCAAGGTAAGGAGTTGATGGTAATGTTAAGGAGACATTGTTAATGGCCCACTTGGTGTATCCATTCACAAGGTTTTGTGTGTTGAGAAGAACAAGCCTACGGTCATAGTGAAGTGGAGGTTGTTCGGTTCCCTTGAGAGCAAAGATCTTTTTAGTGAATGCTTTGCTACGATCGTAATCGTCCCATCGAGGTGTGACAGGTGGTGGAGAAGTGGGAAAAGCTGAGGCTGAGATTGTTTTGTAGTTTAGGATGGTTAAGCCTTGTGGGGTGTTGGGTTTTCTTCCTCTAACACCAATTGAAACCCAATAGTTTTTCTTTGGGTCTTGATTTGTTGTGAGGAGGACTGAGTAACTATCCCCTGAATATATGTCTATGTCATCAACACTAAAAGGTTCCACGTAGTTTCCATCAGCTTCCACCACCACCAATTTGTGATTCTATAAGCACGCACAAAAACAACTACACATATTAGAAGTCATCTTGAAACTAATTATTTATAATATATAATTAGAAATAAACACATGCAAAGATGGAAATGGACAACCCACTTTGAAAACACTAGCTTAATCTCTTGCTTCATGTGCCCAAAAGTATGGGCTGGCCTGGGTAGTAGAAAAAAAAAATGGCCAAGAAACAAAAGAAGAAGAAAAAAATGCCATGGGAACCTTTTGTCTTATCTTTCACGTGCCTACTGACACTGTTCTACTGGACCAGTGCCATATCTCTGCATCGTTCCTTTCTTTTTTCTTACCATCAGATTGTATAAAAGGGAATAAAAAACAAATACAACTACCTTTTTTTAAGTTGCTTTTATAAATATTTATTATAATATATAAACATTATCTTTTTAGTTTTCACAAAGGCACAAATTCAAGAAGTCGGGTTAAACTCGTCACCTTACTCTGACATGCATGTTTCCTGGATATGGATAAGTCGCATATAGCATGCACGTTCATATGTATTGTTTGATATATATATATATATATATATATACACACACGATCGTAAACCTACAACTATTTTGAGTTCGATTTATTTTAATTGAAATTGATTGGATAGTTTTTTAATAAGGTTACTTTTCTAAGCTTGAATCCAATATTCCAATCATAGACCAATTAAATAACTGTGGTATATACCTAAATTTAAAAAAATAATAATAATAAATATCAATATAAAATAATATATATTGTACAATGCATGTGTTAATTTAAGTAAATTAGAATATATATTTCAAAAATAAACTACCATGATGAAAGCTAGGTATATAAATTTCATGGAAGAGAATATATTACCCCAATGGCAAAGTTGAGAGATGCTAAGGAAGTGGTACTAGCGATCCTGATCCTGTAGGTCTTGTTTGGATCGACATGGAGAATCTGGGGTGCACATTCTTCATTACCTCTGAACTTGCATTGGGGCAAGGTCGTATTCATAAGATTGGCTGCCATGGAACAATTGTATTGTCCTCTTCCATTAATAAGCAAAGACTGAAACAAGTAAAAGTTTTGGAATAAGGTGAGAAAATTCTTTTAGCAAACGTTGATAGCCCTCTCTTTAACATTCTAGTTGATACTTTTCTACTATTGGTTAAAAATTTTCAGAAAGTTGTTAGTACAAAAATGGAATATACAGTCACTTGCGAGTGATGAACAGTCCCTTTTTTGTTTTTTCCTTTTGTTGGGTAGGGACACAAACAATACATGTGTCACTATTTAGTTTTCCTGATTCGATTTTGATCTGCTATGAACTTGGATCCATACATTTGAAATAATCCATTTTCTATTTTTATACTATTCTTACACCACACTCAAGAATGGTACATCAATGTTAGACATGATGTGTCCTTAATTTCCCTATAAACCTCATTAATAATCCTATGTTTATTTACATTGAAACATAACAACATTCTTTTGTTGTTTGATTTAATTACCTGAGGCTCGTTAATCCATTTGAATGGAATGGAGGAGAGGCCAACTTCTTGAACATGTGTGCTTTTGTGCCACCAATCACTCAGCAAAAGGTTGAACTCACCATCATAATGGAATGGTTCCTTTTCTCCCTTTGCTAAATCCACTATCAGAGAACCATACAACCCTGCTGCTCTTTGCATACCATAGTGTCCATGGTACAAGTATGTGCCCGGCTGCACCATATTTTTATAACATTATCTCATATATTCACCAATCACCATCATTCGCATAACACATTTAAAAAATTTAAATAAAATAAACATGGTTCAAAAAAAAACAAATATTAAAGACTGTTTTGTCGGTATTTTCAATAAAAATAAATTATTAATGTAAATAATTAGGATTTTTTTTTGCTAATAATATCAAAATGAGCTTTGTTTTACACAACAAACTCTCATCCATAATCCATACACATATATATATAGTTAGGAATGGGAATTGAATACATGTCAACATGGCGAAAGAATCCAATTACTCCTTTTTAATTTATTTTATACGACCCAAATTCAAAGTGTCGTTTGGTCTTCTTTATAAGAACAAATCTAAAATGTTTCTTATATTAATTATTTTTTAACAAAAATGTATTTTATTAATGACAAAAGTAGTTTTAAAAAGTCTTAAATTTAAGAAAAAATTAATATTATATACTAAATTAATCAATAATTGTCAAAACAAAACTAAATTAATCAACTTTCCCACTTCTACTCAACTAGGTAATTAGATCTTAACAAAAAAAAAATCAGGTGGAGTATCCTAGTGAAAATTGTTGGTTAACTAGTGAAAATCTATTCTTGTAATAATAGTAATCATCAACTCACAAGTTTTTATTTATAAAAATTTGATATACATATTTTTAGTACATGTGTCTTGTCAGCCATACAGGTGATATTACAACGTTAATATATATATATAAATAGATAGATAGTGCATTGAACATGAAAGGCATAACATAACAGAAAACCAAGTATGAAGAAACTAAATAAAGAAAAAATGCGTTTATAAATATATATATACCCTGTCAACGACAAATCTGTAATGAAAAGTTTCTCCAGCAGCGATAGCACACTGCGAAATGGCAGCAGTTCCATCTGCCCAAGGTGTTCCATACTGCAAACACAAACACAAACACAACAGTACCCCCCAATAAACCTACAACTTTAATCAAACTAATAATATCGATGCAAGCAGGTTAAAACATTTTTTTATAAAATTTCTCTATTAAAAGTAAAGAACATTTTTCAATAAAGAGATTTTCAAGAATGTTTCTAAACTTATATTGAAATAAAATCTAAAGACAAAGCTAAAATAAAAACAAAGAATAAAAAACCTGTCTAATTCCATGCCAGTGAATAACTGTTCCTTCTGTGGAGAGTTTATTGGTGAGTGCAATATCAAGTGTGTCTCCAACTTGAGCTCTAATGGTTGGACCAGGAAAGTGGCCATTGATTCCCATGACAACATGCTCATGGCAATCTGGTCCATGGAGCATGTACTCTACATCAAACTTGTAGTGCCTCACAGCTCCTAATGACACTTGCAACAAACACAACCAAATGCACCATAACGTTAGAGCTTTCAAGCTCATTGTGTTGTTGCCTTCGCTCATGGAGGAACAAAGTGTTGATCTCCTATCTAGGGTTGTGCCATTATGGCCTAGCAAGTGCCTTTGTATATATAGACAAAGGAAGGAGGCAATAGACACTATCACTTTCAACAACACATTGTAACTTGTAAACTTTTAATATTAATTCTTGAACCTAAAAATATCTCCTACATAACATAAGAGTTAGTTTTATAATATTTTCATACAAAACAAAAGGGAAAAGAGTCGTTGAAGGGAAAAAAAAGCTAAAAACAAAAGGTGGGTTGAATATATAGTACTGCTACTAAGAACTTTTCAGTCAAAAAATATATATGAATTCATCGCTGTTTCTTTATGTCACGCGTGTAAATATCTGCAAGCGATTCAGTTACTAGGCTTTTTGACCATAGTGGAGCTGTTTAAGAAACATATTAAGTAAATGAGATTATTTTGTAACTAATTACGCCTTTGGGACTATTTACAACGGTGTCGCTATGGTCCATAGCGACATCCATGACACGTGACCTTTTTTTTTTTTTGGTTTAGGTTGGACTGGAATGAGCCACAACAGTGTCGCTATAGGCTGGGCCAGCACAGTTGATGGACTAAAAAAAATAATGTAGCTCATAGCGACACTGTGTAAGAAAAAAATAAATAAAAAAACAAAAATAATAGAAATGTAAAATAAAAATAATAAACTGAAATATTTATTATATATTTATAAAAATTAAATTAAATTTTTTACAAATATAATTTTAAATAAAATTATAAGAATTTTTAAAGAGAGGCGCTATGGGCCATAGCGACTTGGTGTCGCTGTGGGCCATAGCGCCAAGCATTTTGTATTTTTGATTTTTGCAAAATAATCACGTTTTTTTTATTAATTTTTTGTTTTTATATTTTAATTAAAAGTACACAAAGTAAATAATTTAAATAAAATTATTTTATAAATATGTTAATTTTTTAAAAAATTAGGAAAAAATATTTATTTTTTAAATATTAAATAGGTGTCGCTATGACAGCGACACCATTTATTATTTATTTTTTAAATATTAGCATTTCATTTAGAAAACTTAATTTTAAATAATCATGTTTTATTTTTAATTTTTTGTTTTTATATTTTAATTAAAAGTACTCAAAGTAAATAATTAAAATAAAATTATTTTATAAATATGTTAATTTTTAAAAAAAATTGAGGAAAATTATTTATTTTTTAAATATTAAATAGATGTCGCTATGGGCAGCGACACCATTTATTATTTATTTTTTAAATATTAGCATTTTATTTAAAAAACTTAATTTTAAATAATCATGTTTTATTTTTAATTTTTCGTTTTTATATTTTAATTAAAAGTACACAAAATAAATAATTTAAATAAAATTATTTCATAAATATGTTAATTTTTTAAAAAATTGGGGAAATTATTTATTGTTTAAGTGTATTAATAATATTTTTATAATTTAATTTAAAAAAAATAGGGCGAAAAAATGTAATTAAAAAAATTAAAAAAAATTAAAAACTGGTGTCGCTATGGACAGCGACACCATTTTTGTTTTATTTTTGTTTTTTAAATATTTACATTTTAATTTATTTTTCAAAAATTTGTTTATTTATATATTTGTTTAATATAAATTTTATTTTATATATTTATGGTTCAGTTAATTTATTTTATTTTTATGTATTAAATAGTTAAGAAAGTGGCGCTATGGCCTATAACGACACAATGTCGCTATAGGCTATAGCGACATTAATTATTTTTATTTTTTTTAGAAAAATTATTTAGTTATATTATATAAATTAATTATAATATATATTTCATTAAATTTTTTTTGAGCGTTTCATATTTAATAAATTTTCATGTTTTGAAGCATACAGAAATAATTATAAAATTTATATTAGAAAATTAAAATAAAAAAAAATAGTTCGCTATGGCCCATAACGACACTGTGTCGTTATGGCCCATAGTGCCTATTACAGTATATATACCCCTCACAGCAGTTACGTTTTGTTCACATTTGAAATCATCAAAATCATATATATACCCCTGCTACCAGTTACGTTTCTTTCTAATTGAAATTTGTGAGTATAATTTTTTTGTTGTTAAAATATAAATTGTAGCTATTTGTACTAATTAATTTTATTTTTTTTTTGCAGATATTATGGATCAAATTATTGCTTATATTTACACTGGAAAGATGTATGAAGGTTTTCAAGGTGTAACATTTGATGGACCAAGAAAAGGAATGTATATTAAACGAGGTATAACTTTGGATATATTAAAGAGAAAGATTCACAACAAATTTGGTCTTAAGTCAAATCAAGTGATATTATCTGTAAGTTACAGATTTTTAGTTTCACAAGATGATAACAACATATATTCTTCACTGGAATTGAGTGACATTGATGATGTACAATGCATGATAGAAGCATTCCAGAGCCAGAATGTGATGTCAATAATGGAATTATATGCTGAAATAGGTATGCAAGAATCTTCAACTTTTTCATTAGAAAATTTGTCAATTGAACGATCACCTTTGATCACAAGAGACGAAGATGAAGATGACGAAGCAGATGAAGACTATCATGTTTCATTATCATATGAAAGCATTGATGAATCCAATGAAGATAAAATTGATGATTGTGAACCATCTGATAATGAGGTGGAGCCGGATGTTATTGTTAATAGTCCAATGGTTGAACCAATTTTAATTTATCCATCTATTGAATGTAACATCTGAAAATTAAATTTGTCAATAATTTGTTATTTGTTTAAAATAAATTGTTGAAATTGATTTTATTGAAATTACTAAATTCATTATTATTAAAATAGGTGGAAGTCAATTTTGGGGTAATTTACCCCACTACATTAACATCAATTGGAATCATCCAGATGAAGAAGATATCTCAGGGATGGATCTGCGTAATACTTGGTCAATTGGCCAAGATTTATATGTGGGGTTGGAGTTTGAGAATAAAGATGCGGTTAAAAATGTAGTAAAGCAAAATGCAATGAGAATGCATCAAAGTTTTTATGTGGTTGAGTCAAAAAAGACAAAGTGGGTTGTTAGATGTCCAAATGCACATGATGGATGTGGATGGTACATCAGAGCCATTGAGTCAAAGAAATCTGATAAATGGAAAGTGACTCAATGGGGTGGACGTCATACGTGTTTGAACATGTCTTTGTCACAAGATCATGCTAAGTTGGATTCTGAGTTAATTGCATCATTTATACAAGGTAAGTTCTGCAAAGTTTATAGTTTATATTAATAATAATTTATCTTACTGATTACTAATATTTAATATGTAGGAATGGTTAACCAAGATCCATCAATCAAGATTAGTCTTATCCAAGAGAGAATAACATCTCAAACTGGGTTTAAAATATCTTATAGAAAGGCTTGGATGGCGAAACAAAAAGCAATTGTTAACATTTTTGGAGATTGGGAAGAATCCTATGCTTATTTACCTCGATGGCTCCAATACATGAAATAAATTGCTCCAGGGTCATTTTATGATTTGTGTCATGATGAGTTTTTTGTTGGTAATCGTTGTGATCGTGGTTACCGTCAATTTCACAGATTATTTTGGACATTCAAGCCGTGTTGTGATGCCTTTAATTTTTGTAAACCCTTGATACAAGTTGATGGCACTCATCTATATGGCAAATACCGAGGTACATTGCTCATTGCTACAACACAAGATGGTAATAACAATGTTCTTCCTCTTGCATTTGTTGTGGTTGAAGGAGAAACATTATTTGCGTGATCGTGGTTCTTGTCTCATTTGCGGTTACATGATACAAATAAAGAAGGAATATGTTTAATATCTGATCGACATCGTAGCATTAAATCGGCCATGGACAATGAGGCAATTGGTTGGAGACCGCCAAATGCATATCACAAGTACTGCATTAGGCACATTGCAAGTAATTTTAATACTCGATTCAAGGATGTGAAACTAAAACAAAAGCTTGTGAATTAATTTTTTCAACCACCCCAGTGTCGCTATGGCCTATAGCGTCATTGTGTCGCTATAGGCCATAGCGCCACTAATTTTAATGTTTTTTTTAAATTATTTACTTAATTTGTTTTTTCCACATTTTAATTTATATTATCAATTTAATATAAATCTATATTTATATAAAAATCTTTTCTATTATTTATTTATTTTATATATATTTTGTTTTTCTTTTTAAGTATTTTAATATTTATGAAAGTGGCGCTATGGCCTATAGCGACACAATGTCGCTATAGGCCATAGCGCCACTAATTTTAACGTTTTTTTTAATTAGTTACTTAATTTGTTTTTTTCACTTTTTAATTTATATTATCAATTTAATATAAATCTATATTTATATAAAAATATTTTCTTTTATTTATTTATTTTATATATTTTTTGTTTTTCGTTTTAAGTATTTTAATATTTATGAAAGTGGCGCTATGGCCTATAGCGACACAGTGTCGCTATAGGCCATAGCGCCACTAATTTTAACGTTTTTTTTAAATTATTTACTTAATTTGTTTTTTCCAAATTTTAATTTATATTAAGAATGTAATAAATTTATATTTTTTTTGTTATCTTCTTTCTAAACACATGGAAACAACAAAGGGTAAGCTAGTGAAAAGAATCAGCATGTAAAACATATATAGAAATTATGAATAGATACAGCTATCAGCACATCATCAACATACATCTCGTCAACTACACAGCATAAACAACAATAAGCACACAATGCGTCGTCACACATATCAGCTCGGAGATCTCCTACAACAGCTCAGCCTTACGGCCTATAACAGTTCAGCCTTACGGCCTACAACAGCTTAGCCTTACGGCCTACAACAATTTATATCAGCATACAGCACAGCACAACTTAACAGCAATATCAACTTACAGCACGACAAATCAATACACAGCACAGCATAGACAGCTCACAGCACAGCAATATTATAATCCAACATTTATCATTTAACAACACAACAATAGTAAATCAATAGCAGCTCAGCTCGGCATAAAATAACATTTGTCAGCTTTTCACAACATCTAACAGCATTTGGCTAAACATAACCTCTGTGCCCGGCGCACTCATGGTCGCGCCCGGCGCGGCACAACCAGAGAGCCCCAGGGGCCAGAGCGCTCGGCGCAAGAGTACTCACACCTAGCGCATACTAGCCAGAGAGCTCAAGGCTCAAAATGCACCCGGCGCAATATCAATTGTGCCCAGTGCAGACCCAGGCAGAGACTCTAAGGAGTCTCACGCGCCCGGCGTGCCTAAACCCGCGCTCGGCACAGGGAAGGCAAAGACCTCCCCAAGGTCTCGCTCCCAGCGCAATTCAAATTGCGCCCAGCGCTCCCTTGGCAGAGACTCCCAGCGCGACATGGTCGCGCCCGGCACCACGCCAATAACCCAAAAACCTGTTACTCACTGATATCGCGCCCAGCGCGGTCCAAGTCACGTCCGACGTGGGCCATCCAGAAGCTCACATTCTCAAACTCACCCGGCGCACACACCTTTGCTCCCGGCGGCTTAATGGGGCCCGGCGGGATACCCAATAGCAACCCTCAAACTTTCGAAATTTTCATCCAACCCTGCAAAATCAACCAGAAAACCAACATGCAATCCATCCAAAAGTCCACATTTTCAACAAACGTCAATAAAAACACCCCATTTTCAACATGCAACCTCAAATCATGAAAATCCCCAAATTTTTCACCCACACCCGAAGAACCCCGAAAACAAATTTTCAACAACCACAGCCATTAATCTTGAAGAAATCAGTCACACAATGAGTTGAAGAACTCATTTTCAACAAAATTGGCCAAAAAACCTAGCTTCCCTTACCTCGGTACGAGAATCCGAGCTCCGAGAAGAGAAGAACAAGAACGATGAACAGAGGAGAAGAAAGTCGAAGGAGAAAAGAAACATCTTAACCTCCACACAGCTCAACAACAAAATCAGCACCTACTCACCACCTCCACCTTGAGATAGTAAGAAAGAAGGATTCAAGACACAAGAGTGAGTAATAAGAAGTGAGTGAGAGTTGAGAAAAGAAAGAGAAGGGTTCACGGGGTCTCACACAAGCAAAACTATAATATTTTAAATAATATTTTAACCTTATTAATAAAAAGTTTACATAGACAAAAAAAAGTATCATAAGCTTTTACGGTATTTTGATTTACAAAAATAGAGAAAATAAGAAGAAGAAAAATGATTTTTTTACGTTGTTTAGTAAAAATAAAATAAAAGGAAAAATTTATATTTTATGAATAAAATAACATAAATATTTATGAAATATATATATATATATAGAATAATTTAAATTTTCTTTAAAAAAAAAACTCATTTTTCATTTTCTTTCTACTTTCGGTGGAATGGAACATTGATGTAGTCCATTACCACTATTCTTCTCTCCTTTCAAGTAAAATAAAACAAAATAAACATTTGCATGATTGACTTCCAACAGAATTAGGGGAAGATTCCTCATTGTTTCCAAATTATACTTTTTAAAATGTCAAAAATCATATAACATCCTTACTTTATTTGTTTTGGTATCGAGTCTAGTTCATTTATAAGATATTTAAAAAAAATAGAAAATTTTAAAAGACTTTTGTAAGAATTTAATAATTTTTAAGATTTTTTTTTAAATATTTTGTAGGAATATAATAATTTAAAAAAAAAATTAAAAGATTTTTTAATTAAAATTTTGTAATATAATTTTATTAGATTTTAAAGGATAATATGAATTTTTAAAAAATAATAAAATTTATATAAAAATGATAAGATTCAAATAAAAAATTAAATTAATAAAATTTTTAATTTTCTAATAAATAATTGATTTTGATTTCATGTTATCTTGAGTAACATTTTTCTATATACAATCCTTTATACATTTATATTTTCTCATTTATACTATTAAATTTGAATAATATATTTAAATTTATGATATTTATTAACTGATTAAATTGTCAAAATATATTTTTAATATATGTTTAAAAATTGATATTTTAATATTAAATTTTATTAAAAATAAGCACTTGTTTAATTTTATTAATTTTAATTTTTTAAAAATATATAATATTTAATAATTCATAAATAATTTTAAATATTTAATAATTTAAAAACCAATTTTGATAAATTATATATCAATATTGATAGATAAAAATATAACTAAAAAAATATTGATAGATAAAAATAGGACAAAAGAAAAAATAGAAAGAAAAAGAGGTAGAAAAAGAATTAAATCAGCAAGAAATGAATAAAATGAGATAAAGAATATATGAGAAGAGGAAAAAAAAAAGACAAGATAGGGAAGAGACATAAAGAGAAGAAAGAGAAAAAAAGAGAAGATGAAAGAGTTAAAGAGAAGAAAAAGAAGATAAATAAATAAAACAAAAATAAAATCCCAATAACTTTTATAAGATTGATAGATGAATGAATTATATAAAAATTATATTAAAAAATCTGACCAAATTCATCGATTAAAATCTTTGTTTTTAAATACTAGCACTTTTCTTAAATAAAAAAAAATTAAATATCACATAACTTTTTTACATTAAAAGTCTTTTAAGATTTTTTTGAAATTTCAATCTAATATATATTTTAAATGTGGTGTTATATTATTTTAGTATAATTTGAATTATTATTACATTTCAAAACAATAACTCAAGCTTTTATATATATATATACTTAAAATGTTGAACACTAATTAAAATGTTTTTCCTCGTCATAAAAGGAGTCTAGCTTCAGAACGAAGTAAACTTCATTCCTTCTATATAAAAAATTATAAGAAACTAAAAAAACGAAATAGATTTATATATATTTTTCACCAATGTATTCCTCAAATCATTTTTGCGGCGGTGAAAATTATAGAATTTCGAAAGCTAAATCATATACACGTAAGAATATTTTTAGATAAAGTTAGAAATATTTTTTTAAAAAATATATATATGTATATACATGTCTTTTTTAAAATTAATATAAAATTCTTAAAAATACTTTCTAAATTTATATTAAAAATGTTATAAGTATATGTTTTCTTTAATATTTAAATAAAAATGTGCACTATTTTGTGTGTGAACTAAATTTGTTTTGAGATATTTTTTGTCCATTTCATTTTGAGGCCCTAATAATTAATAAACAAAGGCTAAGTTTGTCCTTTTGTACAGACAAAGGACCCGTCAACGGAAGAGAAGTTTTCACTTTTCACCTAATGCCTCCATCAAACTTTCTTCTACACTCTCTTCTTTGACTTATATATGCTAAGGCCCAGGCCCAGGCCCAGGCCCATGATAAAGTTTTAAGTTACTAATATATTTGAAAGAAAATTTTGATGGATGGTAACAATTCAAGACCTTTCATAAACAATCATGTCTAGTTTTAATTATTCAATTTAAAACAATTATTTTTTATTTTATTTTTTAAATATTTTTCTTTTAGTTTTTATTAATAAAAGTTAAATGACAATAATAAGATTTTAACTAACATCTTATATCACCCCAACTCCCACCATTGAACTAGCTCAACAGTTTATCTTTCGTTTAGTTTACATATTCTACTGTAAATAACCCGTTATATATAAGACAATAAAACATCTATCTTAAAATTTATAATTACATGTCTCGGTGCATGTTTGTTTGAAATTGATTTAGACGAAAATAGAGACTTATTTTTTAAAATATTCTATCTAATAGTTTCTAAAAAACAATTTTTTTAAGATAAGTTAAAATTATCCCACGATTAATTTATATTTAGAATCACTTATATATGGGTATAGAGTTATTAATTTTTGAAGATTCTTCTTCTAAAAATATAGTAAAAATGAGTACTGTTTTTTCAAGCTAAACTAAATAAGTATGTATTTAATTAGTTTGTGTTATCACTAAGTATATATTTATTAGTTTACATACTCCAAATTAAGATGGGAAAACAAAGAGAATATATTTCCTTAATCTTTATTAAACAAAAAAATGTTCTAATTAAAAATTCCTTAATTACATATAAAGCGAAGACAACTCTGGTTGAAAATTGAACAGGAGAGTATATATAGAGAAGATTAATTTTACAACGTCGCTCAAAATAAAATCAACCAATTTTGTAATCTCAAAATAATTGACTTAAAATCTTCCATTTTCACTGGTGTTTAATTGTTTGTGCAAAATTCAGATATATACCTCCTCTGTACAGTCCATTTATGTTTTTTATTTTCTTTTCATTTGCTCAGGAGATGAACAACACGTGTTTCTAATTAATTCGCTTTCGGGGTTAGATTCTGAACCGTAATGAATTTAGATCCATACGTTCAAATTATTCCCACCTTCTATTTTTATATCTTTACATCACTTGCGAGAGATTGGTACATAAGCTGACATATGATATGTTCTTGCACTATATACCTCATTAAAGAAGAAAACTAAAACATTACACGATGTGTGTTTTGTTTGGTGTACCCGAGGTTGATTAATCCATTTGTTTCTTGAATGTCTCACAAGGCTAATCTTTTTTGCTCATGTGTGCTTTTGACCACAATTTTTTTTTTAAGTTTACATCATCAGAATATTTGATCAAAGACAATTGTATTCGAGTTAAATGGATCATTATAAATAACAAAATTTTTCTTTTGAATATTTAACTGCATATCTATAATTCAAATTCAAAATTACTGGTTGAGATGAATTAACTCCTTGTTAATTAATCCCCTTGCTCATCAGTTTTTTCTACCAATATCACTCAGTAGAAGGCTGCACTCTCCATCATAATATGGAATGTCTCTTTTTGTCACTTTGGCAAATCTATCATATATTTTCTAGAGCTTCCCTTATATATCTTCTCCAATTATGCTCCCAAATTCATCAACTTCACAAAACCCTTATCTCACTGGTCACAAATTTTAGTATACATAATCAAAAGGCGCCTATAATTAAAAGCCATTTGTTCAAAAGTAGGGTAGATCCTTCCCTCATTACTAGATCACTTTACTTTATCCTAATGATTCTCCTTTCATCCTTTAATACAAAATATTATTTATTAATTAAAATATATATTATTGATATATAACTATTTAAAAAGTTTTACTTTTACAAATATATGAGATTACACTGTGTTGAATTACAATATAACACAAACTATTATGAAGATAGGATGAAATACAATACAAGAACTACAAATTTTATTGGTGAATTTAACACAAACGATGACCACAGGGAAGAAAACACGTGCATGAGATATCATATTAATGGCAAACACAAATGAAAACTAATTAGTTTCAACTATGTTTCGTGTTCATGACCATCTTCTTAGATTCTATAGCATCCACAGGAGCCAGGTATATGATCCACATGTTGAACAGCCTCAGCAAAAACCACTCCCATTCCCATGTGCAAATGAGGTTCAATGTGACAATGGAAAGCCCAAACACCAGGATTGTCAGCCTTAAACCTCAAAGCAGTCCAACTATAAGGGAATAGCACTGCAGTGTTCCTCAGTGGTGGGTTCTTCAAGTTGAACTTGCTCTCATCACTCGCTTTGAATTTTCCCTCTCCATACCCCAAAACCCAAAAGTCATGCCCATGCAAATGCCAAGGGTGAAGCTCACTAATTTTCCCATTCAATGCATTGGCATTTTGGAGTATCACATCAACCACATGGTTCAACTCAAACATGTAAACCCCATTCCCAGTTTTTGAATTAGGGTTCATTGGGGGGTTAAAGATGTCATAATCCGTTGAAAAGTTCTCAGGAGGGGGGTTCTGGTCAAACACACCACCGATTTTGTACTTAATGGCACCTAAGTAAGAAGTTGTTGGTAACACTAAGGAGATATTGTTAATGGCATATTTGCCATATCCATTAACTAAGTTTTCTGTGCTGAGTAGGAGAAGTCTTCGGTCATATTGTTGTGGAGGTGGTGGGGTTCCCTTAAGGGCAAGAATTTTATGAGTGAATGCTTTGGTGTGATTGAAATCATCAAATTGAGGTGTCATGGAAGGTGGAGAAGAAGGAAAAATTGTGGTAGGGACTGTTTTGTAGTTTAGTATGGTTAATGCTTGAGGGGTGGTTTCTCTTCCTGAAATAGCAACTGATATCCAATAGTTTTTGTTTGGATCTTGATTTGTAGTTACTAGAACTGAGTAGCTCTCCCCTGAGTGTATGTGTATGTCGTCTATGGTAAATGGTTGCACGTAGTTTCCATCGGCTTCCACCACCACCATTTTGTGATTCTACAAGTATAGGGAAAAAAGTAAGTGAAAATTATTGACCTATATATAGATTTAAGCCAAAAATGGGTAGATATCATTCATATTAATTGGAACTAATTATAATAAAGATAACATACCGCAATGGCAAAATTGAGAGAAACAAGGGAAGTGGTACTGGCAATCCTGATCCTGTAGGTCTTGTTTGGATCAACTTGGAGAATCTGGGGTTCACATTCTTCACCACCTTTAAACTTACATTGGGGTAGGGTGGTGTTGATAAGATTAGCTGCCATGGAACAATTATATTGTCCCCTTCCATTAATGAGCAAAGACTGAAAAGGTTAAATGTTTGGAAGATGATAAATTAATTGTTTCTAATCAAATTGCAGAAAAATTGTATATAGCAGTGATGCATGGATCCAAAGTATAGTGTGGGTTATGACATTCTTTCTTTGATGAAATGTTAAAAAATATAGTTAAGGAAATAATTGTAGATAGCACGCCTATGACAACAGCAAATTATTACATGTTTAGTTTAATTTATTTAAAAAAAACGATTCTTTTAGCTTCTTCATTAGGAAATAATAATCATTCAAATAGATTAACACAGTACAAGTTATAACGTTTTTAAGAAATTTTTTAATAAAAAAATTCTTTAAAATATTTTTAATTTATATCTAAACATACTCTTAATTTACCTGAGGATCGTTAACCCATCTGAATGGGATGGAGGAGAGGCCAACCTCTAGCACCTGTGTACTTTCGTGCCACCAATCACTCAACAAAAGGTTAAACTCACCATCATAATGAAATGGTTCCTTTTGACCCTTTGCTAAGTCCACTATCAAAGAACCATACAACCCTGCTGTTCTCTGCATACCATAGTGTCCATGGTAGAAGTATGTACCTGGCTGTACCATGAATATTAATTCAACAATTGCTTAAAATTTGCACATTGACCATCACACGCATAACATAACAGTAGAAGACTATCATAGATGCTAGGTTTATTTTTGTTAATACTTTATTTAACAAAAGTTAAACTATCAATTTATATCATTAGCTAGGTTTGTATACCCTGTCAACTGTGAATCTATAATGAAAAGTTTCTCCAGGGGTTATGGCACACTGTGAAATGGAAGCAGTTCCATCTGCCCAAGGTGTTCCATACTGCACAAAAATAAGCCTTTCATCAGTTATATTTTTGTGTGTAGAAAGTGATAGGAGGGAATAAAAAATAGTTATTTTGTTAATTATAAAAATTAGTTACTCTATATGTAGAGAGATAGAGAGAGAGGAACAAAAAAAATGTGCACACTATATATAAAAACCTGTCTAATTCCATGCCAGTGAATAAGTGTTCCCTCTGTGAAAAGGTTGTTGGTGAGAGCAATATGAAGGGTGTCACCAACTTGAGCTCTGATAGTGGGGCCAGGAAATTGACCATTGATTGCCATGACAAGGTGCTCAATGCAATCTGGTTTGTGGATCATGTACTGTACATTGAACTTGTAGTGTCTCACAGCTCCTAATGATAAATCAAACAAATTCAGCCAAATGCACCACAGCCACAGGGTAAGAGCTTTAAAGCTCATTATGATGATGATGATGATGCTTTTGCTTGAGTCAAGGATTGATGAAGATGCTGTTGCTAAGAACAAATGAACTGAAAAAAAAAAAGGAATTAAAAAGGTTTGATCAACTATATAGGTTATGGCATTATAGGTTGCCTTGTATATATAGTGAGAGATGCACTACAAACAGTGTTTCTTTCTTTCTTTTTTTGCATAGGAAAGTAAAGTAAAACCGTGTTTGTTTGAGTGAGCATTATTTATTTAAAAATCATATTTAAAAAAGTGATTTATAATGGCAATTTTTGTTCTGTAGTAAAAAATGGCAGTTTGCATAGACCAGTTTTATAAAAGGCTTTTTGATCAAAGTGGGGTTGTTTTAAAAGTTTATTACGTAAATGGGGTTGTTTTGAAACTATATACGCCTTTGGAACTGTTTATAACGGTGTCACGTGGCATTTTTTCACTTCAGGGAAGCCATGAAAGCCATATAGATAAAGTCGCTACAGCCCATAGCGTCACTAAACGGCTTAAATAAAGTCGCTATAGCCCACAGCGCCACCAAACGGCTTAAAAAAAAATAAATTCAAATGTAAAAAAAAATTAAGTTAATAATTTAAATAAAAAATAATAATAGTGGCGCTATGGCCTATAGCGACACAGTGTCGCTATAGGCCAAAGCGCCACTGTGATAAATAATAAAGTACATTTTAATTCGTGATAAAATAATTTAAAGGAAAAAAATATATATAAAGAAAAGAAATTACACAAAAAATAAGTTTATAAATAGAAATTAATATTTAATTTGTAATATAAAATAAATAAATTTTAAAAATAATTAAGTAAATAATTCAAATAAAAAAAATAGTGGCGCTATAGATATGTATAAAATAAACAAATTATAGAAATAATAAATTTATAAATATATATTTATATGAAATTGATAATATAATTTACTAGAATGTTGAGTATATAATAATTTTTAACAGATATATTTTAATTAAAAAAACTGGGCAAAAAATAAGTGAAGGAAAAAAATGTAGAAAAACAAAAATGAAAAAGAAAAACTGGTAGAATAAATCTGGAGAAAAAAAGAGACCCAATAACCCAAAAAAATGAAAGAAAAAAAAAAAAAAAAAAAAAACTAGTGTCGCTATGGGCCATAGCGACACAGTGTTGCTGTGGCCCATAGCGACACCAGCCTTTTTTTTATTTTTATTTTTAAATTTTCATTTTTTTTTCTACTTAAAGTCGCTATGGGCTATAGCGACAGAAAGTCGCTGTAGCCCATAGCGACTCCAGCCTTTTTTTTTTTTTTTTAGTTTTTCATTTTTTTTACCTCAATTTTTTTTAAAAATTTTTTTTTTGTGTTTTTTGGTTATTGGGTCATTTTTTTCTCCAGATTTATTCTACCAGTTTTTTTTTCAAAAAAATTTTGTAATTCATTTTCTTTTGTTTTTCTACAGTTTTTTTCCTTCACTTATTTTTTGCCCAGTTTTTTTTTAAAATTTACATATAAAAAATTATTAATAAACTTAAATAATAAATTTTCTTTAAACTACACAACTAATTATTTTTAATTAAATTTATTAACAAATTAATGATAATATATTAATTTTCTTTATTTACTTATTTTTGCCACAATTTTTTTAAAATTTAACATATTATAATATAATTTTATTTTAATTATTTAGTTTCTGTACTTTTAATTTTAAATATAAAAACGCAAAATTAAAAATAAAATCTCATTATTGCAAAGAAAAAAAATACAAAATGTGTGGCGCTATGGCCCATAGAAAAATAATATAAATTACAGAAAAATAAACTTTATAATTACAAATTAATATTTAAGTGCTAAATATAAATTAAACAAATTTCCAAACAAAATAAGTTAATAACTAAAATAAAAAATAAAAAATAATTAGTGGCGTTGTGGGCCACAGCGACACTAAGAGTCGCTGTAGGCCACAGCGCCTATTTAAAATTATTTAAAAGGAGAAAAATATATATACAAAAACAATATAAATTACAGAAAAATAAACTTTATAATTACAAATTAATATTTAAGTGCTAAATATAAATTAAACAAATTTCCAAACAAAATAAGTTAATAACTAAAAAATAAAATAAAAAATAATTAGTGGCGCTGTGGGCCACAGCGACTCTGTGTCGCTATAGGCCACAGCGCCACTTACATAAATAATTAAATCTATTTTTTAAAATTACGTTTTTAAATAAATATTTTTTTTTATAAATATATAATAAGTATACTCAGTTGATTATTTTAAGATTACATTTAAATTATTTCAGTTTTTTTCATTTTTTTTCTTAAATGGTGTCGCTGTGGGCTACACCAGCTTTGTTGGCTCACATACTGTGTTGGTCCAGCCCATAGCGACACTGTTGTGGCTCATTCCAGCCATCCCTACGCCAAAAAAAAAAAAGCCACGTGGCATGGGTGTCGCTATGGCCCATAGCGACACCGTTGTAAACAGTCCCAAAGGCGTAAATAAATTCAAAACAGCCTCATTTAGGTAAATAACTTGGTCAACGACCCCACTTTGGTCAAAAAGCTTTTATAAAATGGTACTACTATATAAAGTACGCTGGGGCCCACAATCAAGTTGATGTGATTAATGAACGTTTGTGTCTATATATAGTTGTTACTGTACCCGTACCCGCGAGTAATACCCGAACTCGTCCCAATTTTGACGAGGAATACACAGTTTGACGGGGTACGGGTACGGATACGGGTACGGATACGGGTACGGGTATGTACTTACCCGTCCCATACCCGTACTCGTACCCGTCCTCGTTCTTATTTTTAATTTAATACTCACTTTTAATTTAATTATATTAAAAAAATTTAATATTTTTTATATGTGATTATTTATTATAATATGAGATAGTGAAATAACCTAATTATAATTATAATATAATTAAAAAATAATTAAAAAATATTATATTTAAATAAATAAATAAATAAATAAATAATTTGACGGGTACGGGTACGAGTACGGGTATACCCGATACCTGACGGGAACAGAGATGAGAATGAAAATTACATATCCGACAAGTACAAGTACGAGGACAGGGATAGATTTAACTCGTGGGAACGGGTACGAGTATCATAAAATTCGTGCTCGCCCCGCCCCGTTGCCATCCTTACAGGAGGGAACAATTGAAGATTACTTGTTCTTTTCACAAATTATTTTTTATTTTTATCAATTTTAATATAGTATTCTCCTCTTTACTTCACAGTGTTCTATTTGAGCTTACAAAAGTTGATATTGACATATTTAAATAACTGAGATTAACTTCAAGTTTATTCTTGTTTGTTTCTTGTTACATAAAATTATTCTTGTTTATTTCACGGATTAAATATAATTAATTATTTATTGAGTTAGCACTCAGATTTCCGACTTTCCCTCTAAAAGAAGTCTAAAAATAAAACTTTTGGGCATTTTTGGGCCTTAAAAACGAGAAAGAGTTGAGTTAAATAAAAAATTGAGTGGGGTAAAAAATAAATTAATTAATTAAAAAAATATATTTATAAATAAAAATAAATAAAAATAAATAAATAAATAAAAATAAATAAATAAAATAAAATAAAATAAGACAAACTGGGAAAAAAATTGTCAGAAGTGGGATTTGAACCCACGCCCTCTCACGAGGACCAGAACTTGAGTCTGGCGCCTTAGACCACTCGGCCATCCTGACACATGTTGGTGTGATTTTAATATATTAAATAAATAGGTTTGATACTGGACTGTGATGGTGGGACTTTGATGATTAAAAGCAGAAACTGTAATGTAAAAGTTATTGTCATTGTGATTGAGATGATCAAAAGCCAAAATTTAAATTTTGATTTTTTTTACTTCATAATTCAAAAATCAACTTAGCATACTACTCTAGATGTGATCCTTAGTTCATTTATTGAAAGGCTTTCTTCCTTTTTGTCACTTTTACCTCTTGCTTATGTGTTTATTTTCTATTTGTTTGTGCTTGAAACTAAATAACATTCATCATTCTTGTAAACCATGAAATTAGATAGTTCAACTTCTTGAACCCTTTTCATGGAAATTACTAACAGCAATAAGGGTTTCTGGGGCAGAAATGTAATTTACACAACACCAAGGATCACAAATAACTACAACTGCAAAAAATTTTGAATGGTATCAATTGTACTCGATTCATCATATATCTATACAGTTGTGAGGTGGTTAATATTTATGCACTTGCAAATTATACTTGAACCATTAACACTTTGCAAAGACACTAACACTTAATTTATTCATATCCTAACAACAATTTTGAATAGTTAATAAAACCATTGTAAGGTGATAAAACTTGCATGATATGACAAATAATTTGTAAGGTGATTCTTGGGATTACTTGTTGTCTCTATTGCCGCTATGGTTATAGCTTTTGCTGCAACTCCTTTTTGGCATTTGATCACAGTATATCACATCCAAGTTGGTTTCGCATGTAGTGGCTTCAATGGATTTTTCCCCAATACTTTGTTTCTCGTGCATGAAAATCTAAAAGCTGATCAATAATTGTTTGTTGTAACGGGTGGCAGCTGTATCACATATATTTCTATCTCATCACTGACATCTTGGGCTAGGACCTTAGACTTAGACAACTCCCACATTTGTTAGTTTCTTACAAAAGCAATTCTTTATAAAACTCGGTCATGCCTATAAGATTGCCGAGCTTGGTAACTCTAGCTTGTAACCTTAGTGGGGGCTCTAAGATGTTGGAACATGTCTCGGGCTTCGCTTGGTTGGGCTTGTAGGTGCACATAGCAGGCCTGCCCGCTCCAAGTTAAGAGTTGGGCCATGGGACTCGAGCGAAGGCTTTGGGTCTCCTGGTTCCTAAACTGGAGGGCAAAGCGTGAGGCTGGATTCACAGAGCAGCGAATACTTCCGTCTCCTAACGGTGGAGGGAAAAATGGGCCGCTGCACTTTCAGCCCAGGATGACCGGGTGGGCCAAGCTCCTGAACCAACATTTTTTTTACACTTTCTGTAGTTATATTATAGCTTTAATGTTTAAAATTGTTCAACATTTTCAATGTTTCAAGTACAAATTATGCATGTCAGCAATAGAAGGTATCTTGAGCATATTATACGTAAAAATTGTTTATGTGCTTTAGAAATTTAAAAATGTTCACTCACAACTTGTTTGGATGCGGCGGAATGGGGTGAAATTGAAAAGGACCAAAATTAAAAAATATATATATATTAAAATAAATGATACTAAAATATTTCATCTAAATAATTGTCTTTGCAATGAAAACTATAAAAATAAAATATTTATCTAAAAAGAGAATAGAATATCATCAATTATCTTCAATGAAGAAAAAATAACGCTTAATATTTCTACATCAAAATCCATTAAATACAAGTAGTAACATACTTAAAGAATAGTTATAACCGTCCTGATTACTTACTGCTTAGTTTCTTCTAATTTTGCTTTGAGTTAGTTGTTAACAGCTTTTTACATATGCTACATTCAGTTGTCCGGGAGATGAACAAGCATCTTGTTAGAGGAATAGCCATATTCCCCATTTAAATTTACGAAGAAACTCGTGTTTCTTCTCATCATGACTTTAAATTTAACACTTTTTATTTTATTTTTGAGCTTTTTGTATGTGATTATGACACATGTTAATTGTTCTATCAATGATTCACCTTATAGTAGGCTGAGAAAACAATTCATTTATCCATTCAATCCATAAGTAAATTTATCAAACATAATAATAAAGAATTCAATTCATCTATTTAATTTTATAAATAAATAATAATTTATTCACTATTTTTTCAAAATTCATTGGATTGAAATTTTAGAACACATATGCATAAATAAATTAAAAAAAATCTTTTGAATGTTGAAAGATTATATAAAATGGTAGTGACATAAGATTTTTTTAAAATACTTCAATAATCAAGATGTTGTAGTTTAAATTTAAATTAATTAATTTATATTATAAAAAATTATTAGATTTGAAAAAACCGTAAAGATTTATAAGATTTATTAAAATTTCTTGAGAATTCAAAATTTTCTCCATTTCTTATTGTTCAAATTTTCTCCATTGCTATAGTTAAAAACGTATATGATATTTACTCCGTTTCTTAATTGACGTGATTGATTTCAGCTTCATTTTTTTTTACATAACATACAAGTAGATTATTAAATGCTCCAAATTCTCAACTATATTATAATGAGTACTCTATCGTTAGGGTTGTTTGAAAAGGATACAGTACTACATCTAGCTAAAAAAAAGAGCTTTGCTACCCCGGTTAATTTCCAATTGAAGCAAAGGCAATGAATGTATCCAAAGGGCAAGGCCTATTCATTTGAAACCTGAGAACCTATAAACCATTCCCCAAAATTATTGTTCGTTACACCTTCGGCCTACAGCTACCTGCCCGCAATTTCACTTCCCCAAACATCTCAACGATATTTAATGCTCTTTTGAGTAATTAACTGAAGGAGCCATTCGCGTGTAACACACAACTCTTATTTTCGGGTTTTGCGTACCATTTTCATTGCATCATTTGCTTCAGAAGTGCCACCTTTGAAAGATAAGTTAAACAAGAATATTCCTAATAATAACCTGAACCAGTTTGTTACCCGTCAATTCTCAAGGGTAACCAATCTTCAGAGGATTTTTTTCTCCTTGTGTGCATTCTCATTGACCCAAGTAAAATAACGGCTTGCAAAAGTAACAGACAAGTATTGCGTTAATAGATGAAATGGAGAGCAATGCGTCACAAATATTTTATCAGTGACCAAGTTTTTTTTTTCTAGTATTACATCAATAGATATTCAAGTCTCAACATCACTGTCAGATCATAATACTGTTACAAATGCCAATGCTCTCAAGTATGTAAATTTACATATACCAGATATTACATTTACCACTGCCCATTACACTATGAGGTAATACACTTCAATTTTAGAATACACATAGTTCAACGCAGATTGAGATCCTACCGCATCACGTATTCACGAGCAGTTTGTGTCATAACTTACAAGTCCCAACAACTCTGGACCTTCCAAACGGGGGTTATTCTCAAAGCTACAGCATACAAAGAAAAAAAGTGCTTATTCAACAAATAACAGGAAAAGAGAATACCCATATAGCAGAAAATATGTTATAGCTAGAATGTAGAAGGCCAATTTTTATTGAATTCAGAATCAAACGCAGGAAGACCAACTATAATTAACTGTACAAGACAATAAAATCCGATCAGATTCCCTGTCATGACCTATACATCGTAACAGGATTGCCTCCCAAGTCCCATATAGCAGGTGGCTGCATCAGGGATTTAATTAAATCAAAATTTGTCATTCCTAGCTTCCTACTATCCCATGAAACCAACGATCGGAAATTGTCAATCACATAGGTACTGTGTCATCATCATCTCACACTAAACAAGAAGCAAATATTATCATCAGAATTTAACAGGAACTGCATAAATTGAATGTGAACAAGACACCCACAACATCTTACCCAATAAGCAAAAAACATGCAACATAGTGATACATATAGCAGCCAATGGTAAACAAATTTACTAGATTTCTCACTGCTACCCCTTCCTTCCCCCCAACAACAACAAAAAAAAAAAACACTATTAAAAGGTGCGGCAGAGAAGAAAAAAAAAAGACTCAGAAAAAAACCAATACAAATAGCACAACATGTAGAATAAGAAAGTTGCATGCTTAGAGTTAAGAAGAAATGAAGATATAATGGGACCTACTTATTCAATGGAATATGCTCAAATGGCCCAGACGTAGGAATTGTGCCACATAAGTTATTGTTGGAGACATCCCTGAATATAAAGTGAATGCTTAGGCTCTTTGAAAGTACGTGTCTTCATAATACCATCATAATTTTAACAACATATAAAGACAACACTATGACTTACACTACTTTAAGGCTTGAAACAGCGGCAAGTTCCTTGGGGATTGGACCAGTTAGTCTGTTGTCATTAAGTCGTCTGCAATGAAAACACAAATGAGAACACATGCAAGTCCTGAATAATTTATTCCACAAAGTAATAATTAAATACAAATCTTAACAATTAGGAATCTAGTAAGTTACACCGCATCATATAGAAATACTAACAGCTTCCAACACTTCAAAATGGGACTACTAACTTAGATTGCTATTTATTTGAAATTTTGAACAAGCTTCCAAGTGCTGGTTGAAGAATTTTCAGACTCTTGGAAAGCTAAAAGTTGGATTAAAGCATTTTACCACCTAAAAAATAGTATATAGTTTTCAATAGATATTCACTGACAAGTGACTTGTCAAGGATTTTGGATTGGGCTTAGCCATGATCCATTAAACAGAATGAATAATATTACTGAATGTTGGGACTGTAGTCAACTCAATTTAAACAGAATGAGTTGTACTAGAATAGTACAGTGACACTACACTCAATTTTGACTCACCTCCCCCCGCCCCAAACCCAAAAAAAAATTGGGGGAATTTGGAGGGGAGAGATTTTTAACACTAATTGGACTAAATTATCCTTATTTACTTAATGACTTTATTTGTCTACTCTCAAGATATGGTAGTTAATATTTCCCTCTTCTCCCTTCCTTTGAACTAAAAACTTTGTTAAAACTCCTCCTATGAAGGGGATACAATTGGGTGAGAATGTGAATTATGGAAGCAATTAATTTCAGATTTACTGTCATAATCCAGCTGTCTTAACATCAAATATATACCCTACAGCTCAACATCTTAACACCAAACACAAAACCCACAATTGTCTGTGCCCAAACTTTATATATAAAATGTATAGCTGAAAACACCAAAGTCCATAAGTTGCTATCCAACGGTTCTTGTATTTCTCCTGCATCATTCAAAGTCTTGTAAGCAATTCAAATGAAAGGAAACTAGAAGCAAAGGCCACAGCATATTCCAGTCACGCTCAATACAATATTAAATAGACTTACAAAAAGACAAGATTCTTCAATTTCCCCAACGAAGGTGGGATGGTGCCTGATATGTTATTGTTGTACAAGTCCAAGCTAACTAGACTCTTCAGGTTTCCAAGTTCTTGAGGAATAGTTCCTTGAATGTTGTTTTTGTACAACTCACTACATCCAATATAACAAACCACATTAAACACTAACAAATATGAAATACTATAGTTCACAAACTGCAACAATAAAAGAGCCATGCCAAATGCCAATAGATCAATCATTTTAACAACCACATTAGCACATCTAACAGACTAGATCACAATATGAGCAAAAACACTAAACAAAGATTAAAGAACATACAGATACTGTAGATGCTCCAGCTTCCCAAGTTCAGGTACCAAATGTCCAGACAGATTAGAGTTACCAAGATCCCTGTAGAAAGTACCATAATTATCAACATAAACATGGAGAGAATATTAACAGCTTCAGTCAATCCAATGCATTTTAGTTACCATTACACTGTTACCAATTAAACTAACAGCAACAACCTATGAAGAACTGATAATTTATTTTGCTTCACATATCCATATTTGACACATGTTCAATATTGATACCCATGGATACTTCACCAATATGCATTTGCCATGTATCCAAGCCTTTAAAATAAATAAAAATCCTATGCACCTATATATGAGACATAGAATCATGTATAATATAGAAACAAAAATTCACTCTTCCTTGATGAACAAAAAAATGAAAACTGTCCTCTTTATGGGTGATTTCGTTAAAAGAATAAGATTGATACTAGTCCTATAGACAATATGATTATGAAGTCATTTATGATAACAAAGATTGATAATTTTTTATTTTGTTTCAAGACAGAATACACCATCAATTTGATCTCTGAAGTATCATCCTCTCTCCTAAATAGTCCTTGAACTACTTAAATTATATGTAGTCCCTAAAGTATTACAGATCATGCTACATAGTCCCTCAAATATAGGAAGAAAAAAAATCAAACTAGGTTCTTAATGTTAGTAAAATATATCAACACGGACTATATTGATGAATATTAAATACTTCATGTACTACTTATGTAATTTCATTAGTTTAAAAATTATTTGAAAAAGAGAGTAATACTTTAAGCACTAAATTGATGGTTCATTCTTTTAAGAAATGTCCAAGAAGTATGTTCATAATTTGGAGTCGTAGAATTGCAGTTACATATTCACTATGTTTTATGAACTCTTATAGACGACATGTATCTTACACGTATAGTATCTTGTATATTCTAAAAACAATTGCATCGCGGTATCGTATCTGATTATCTAATACTGATACACGTATAGTACGTATCCATGATAGGCAACGACAATTCCGCGTCCAGAAAATCACACGGAAAAGAGATGAATCTAATCTAATCTAATCTAATACAAACTAATTAAATTAAACTAAGATAAATCCCAACGATATCATTCACAATATTGGAAAGTTAACTTCCAAAATTATCAAGTAAAATCGACGAAAACGCACGCAGCGTTGTTTGTTTCATTAAAAACAAGCGAATCAAACCACGAACAGTGAGAGAATCACGCAACCTCGCAGAGGATCCCTCAACTTCATAAAGCAATAAGCAAAAGTCACTAAATAACAAAAAAATTCCTCAAAAAATCAGCAGCGCGCAAGCATATCCGATAGCAGTAAGTATCAATTAAAGCAACAGCGGCGAACAATCATGAAAGCTCGTCCACACGGAAACAGAAACAATTAAAACAAAGAGAGAGAGAGAGAGAGAGAGATGATACACTCGAGTGACTCGGTTGTCCTGGTTGCAGGTGACGTGGAACCAAGTACAGGGACTGACGAGCGTAGGATCCCAGCTCTGGAGGACGTTGTCGGGGTCGGAGAGGCTCCGTTTGAGCGTGTAGAGCGCGTCGCCTTCGGAATTTGCGACGGCGAGGTTGAAGAGGGTTAGGGTTACGGAAACGGAGAAGAGGAACCGCAGAGGAGTGCGGCTTGCGGCTTCCATGGCTGATCTGAGCTTCCACCGAACACCTCCTCGCTGTGCTGCCTAGGGTTCGCTCTTATTCGTCGACGCGCCAATCGCGCAGAGAAGAACGAACCAGAAGATGAACTTCTAGAGAGAGAGAGACGAAGGCAGAGGGAAGATTCTTATGAGAGAGAGAAAAGACTTGAAAAGGAAGTATCGGCTTTGGGAATAACACACAGCACTAAAACATGGCGCTTCATTTTTATATTATTTAGTTTTTAAATTTTATTTTATGTAATAATAATGTGAAATGATAAATAAAATAAAATTAAGAAAATACTTTCTTAATTAAAATTCAGCGTGTCCACATTATGTTTCCTTTTTCTCCTGTTTCTCTCTTGACTTTTGATATATTCTCTACTTATTCATTAGCGAATGTCACGCACTAAAGAGAGGGGAAGAATAATCGTTTCTCTAATGAATTCATAAGAATTTGTGCTTATTTCTTTTCTTCAAATATATTAAATAAATGATAATATTATCAAATATTTGTATTTGTATTTCTAAAAAGAGAATTAAACATAAATTTTCACGTAACAGAATCTTACAGAACTCAACTTAGATGACTTAAGCCTATGAGTTTTATAAATTTATAAATTACTTTTTACGCATAATTAGATTTATAGAATAAACTAATGACAACAATCGTTCTTAGAACTATATTGATATTTTTTAAAATTTAATTACCCATTTATATATATTTACGTGTTCATATAAATTATAATGAAGTTGAGAGATAATTCATCTCATAGTGTGTAAGTCCAAATCACGTAATTACTACGCCAGCTCAATAAGTTATTTCTTTTTAAATTTATTATGGTATATAATAAATATAAATGTTATCCCTTTAACATGTAAACTTTTAATTCAAAATTAAATATATCACTCGAAAGAGATAACTTACTTAAAGTGGAAACATCTATTGTGCAGGGGAATTAATCCTTCTAATAAGAAAAATAATTATATATATATATATATATAACTCAAGTTTTAGACTTATTTTGTTTTTATGATTTTAATTAAGAATTAGCTTGAAAAAAACTAAACATATTTGGTTTGAAACAGTAAGTTATTGATTCCTTAAGATAAAAAATTGCAGCATATTTGGTAAGGAGAAGTGGCGTGTTGTGTGTGATAGTGCAAAGGGCAGTATATTTGGTAAGTGGCGTATTCTGTGTGATGATGCTAAGTCTGTGCAACTACCATTACTGACACCACCTAAAGTGGTTGGGAGGGTCCAAATAGGCTTAATAATTTATGCCTGTGGTGCTGCATCGTCACTTTCTCAACGGATCCATTTACTAATAACCCCATTTTTATTACAACACACCTCATTGTATGTGTTATTTCAATACTAATTTTCTATGTCAGTGTTGGCCAAGAGTTTATAGGTATTTTTAAGAGTTTTTTATTTAATAAAATTATTATTATTAAAGAAACTCTCAGAATTATTTATAGGTTGCATTTAAATAGACTTTAAATAAATAAAAATATGTTGTACGAAGTATTTATTACAGTATGTTAGAAATATAATTTATTTTAAGTAATTAAGCATTATTGGGAAAAAGGTGTACTTAGGAACCAATATTACTTAATTGTATATTTGCTTACTTTACACAATAATTTATATTTTACATCAAATTTTAATAATTTAACTATTAAATTGAAAATTCTTAATATATAGAATAAGTTTGTAAATTTTAAAAATCATATAAGATTTTATTAAATAAATTCAAATTAATTTATAAAATATTTTTATAATTATCTACCAATTTAAATTAACAAAACAACATATTTTTATATTTAATTATTGAATTGTTAAAATTTAATATAAAATATAAATTATTAAATAAAATAAGTCAACTAATAATAAATGAATCTTTATATATATATATATATATATATATATATATATATATATATATATATATATATATATATATATATATGTCACCATATCAAACTAGGTAGTGTTAAAGCTAATTTTTTTTTATAAATATTATTATATTGTTGACTTGTGAATATGGGATTTTCACATTTGATAAATGCTTTTAAAAACAAACTAATAAATATATTTAAATTTATTATGTTGCACATTTGCATTTGTTAAATAATTTCTTTATCAAATATCTTTGTTAAACAATTTCAACAAATCAATTAAATGGACTTGGACTCTTAAAGTGAAGAAATTTCACATTAGAAATATAATAATAATTATTGATTGAAAATTTAACAATAAATATTATAATTAGTGTTATACTTTAATATGTGTATTTAATTTTATCATGATTATTGATAGTTGATTTTTTTAATTAATAATTATAAGTATACTTTATCTTTTGAAGTGTACTCCTTTACTTTAGATAAGTTAAATTTCAATTAAATAGTTATATTATAACACTATTTTTTATTAAAAAATTGATAAATATTTCAGTTAATACCATGAAATTAACAATAGACAAATTATAAGAGTTAGGAATTAGGAGGATAGAGGTTTAGATTACTATAAAAGATGAAGAGCAAAACTTGGAGATAAGGGTAGGCCGAAACAAACAAAAGATAATAGTTTAATCCTTTTAATTTGGTTGACCATCAAAAATGGTTCTAAATGACAAAGTAACACCACGTTTGGTGTAACAAAAGGGTTTAAAGGAGAAGGAGGAAGTGGAACCGTGCAAAATTATGAATATTTGAGGAGATTACATGTGTTTTTGGTGCATGAGAAAAAAGAAAAATAAAGTGGATAAAATAATTGGGATCCACATGATTTTTGTTACCCTGAAAAATAAGGAGAATTGAAGGAGTGACATGTTTTTGACAATTATATCCTTTTTTTTTTAAGTATTAGGGTAGAGTCATGAGAAAGAGTTAAAATTTGTGAGCTAATTTGATTTATTATGGATTTGAGTTGGGTTGGATTATAAAATTTTAAATTACTTAAATAACAAAAAATTAGTCTACTTTAACACAAGTTAATTCATGGTAAGTTGAGTTGACCCACTTAATTTATTTTTTATTTTTTTTTTATTTTTTGGTTCTCATATGTTCGTTTATGTGATTATAAAGATATGTCATTGACTATTTTATACATAATAGTTACAAATTGCGATAATTAGTACTCATTTAATGTTATTTGTTAATATTTTAGGTTGAGGTGTTAAACTGAGTATAATCTAGTAAGTCAATTCAACTTATCACGAGTTCAAAATAGGTTGGATTAAATTATTTTTTTTTGCACTAATATTAGCTCAATTTGAACCTAACTCACTTAACTCATGAGACAAATGGTTTTAAGTCGAGTTGAACAAGTCAACTTTCTTAATGCACCAATAATGAAAACATGATAGAAAATATTATGTCCTAACAATAATTAAAAATAATGACATTTAAATGGCATTTTTATTTTATATATGTATTTGAAAAAATTAATGACTTGCTAGAAAAATTGTGACTAGTTTTTCTAAAAAGGAAAAATGTAACATCATGTTTTCTTAATTATATTTACAATGATGAATGTAATTAAGTATTTTATTTTATATTATTTTATTATTTGCAATTTGTATGGGTGGACATGAAAGTTATGATAATCCTAAACTTAAGTTACAGAGGATAGAGGATATAGTTTAAGTGCATGAAGTTGATGTGAGGAGGATTTATATATATATACATATATATATATATATGACATATTCTAATAAATAATTTTAATAAGTTCACGACTCTTGAGAAAGATGTGCTTCGGGACCAATGGAGTCCGATTGTTAATCTGATTTCACCGAGAGATTCATTTTCTACCCCCAATTACTAGTTGGCGTAGTAGAAGTTGAGTTCAAATTGAGGAATTGATAATCTAAGTTGGTGTGAAGCTTTCAAAGTTAGCTTAAAGTTGATTCTTTTTCTTCATTCTTCCTCATTCTGTTTAAATACGAGGTAAAGGTAACTAGTTGTTTGATTTTTCTAAGTGGTATATGAGGTTTTTGTCGTGTTGATTCATGTTTCGTTAAGCATTGAAGTTGAGATTGGTGATAAAATTTGGTGTTATTGTGTTCTTCAAGAAAAAGGAGAGTTTTTAATGATTTGATTAGTGTGTTGTTGCATGTTTGATTTTATTCAATTCATGGGTTGCATATGGTAATTAGGGGTGTGCAAAAAATCCAAATTGATCCGAACCGATCCATAACCGAACCGATCCATATTGAAAAATCCGATCCATTTTGAAAAAAAATCCGAACCGAACCACTTTATAAAACCGGTTCAGTTATCCGATCCATTTTTACAAAGTGAATCGGTTCGGTTCGGTTAGGTTTTCTAAAAAAACCGATCCATAGTGAGTAAAAAAGTGGATAACTGCACCGCACCGAACCGATCCAATTTCAAAAAAACCGATCCATATTTTAGAAAAACCAAACCGATCCACTTTATAAAAAATGGATCAGTTAACCGATCCACTTTTATAAAACGGTTCGGTTCGGTTTGGATCGGTTTTTTCAAAAAACCGATCCATGAACACCCCTAATGGTAATATATGGAGGATCTTGAGTTTGCATGTATGTATTATTGTATGGATTGAGAGGATTCGAAGTTGTTATTTAATTGTTGGATTTTCTCAAATTCATGCACATGTTTGGGCTTGTTCACTTTAAGTGGCCAATGAAATCGCTTAAAACAAGTAAGTGAGGTCTTTCAAGGGTTGTCTTTGACTTGGTCCCTTAGAACACACGTTGTAGAAAATATTACAAGGATAACAAAAAGTTAACATAAATCTTCATGCTTTTAATTATATCTCAATTTTTCTCAACTCAACCACTAAGTTAACTTCAGTAATTTCATCATACAAACTTATTTACTAAAAAAAACTAAAAAAACATAATCTAAATATAAAAAGAATTATTTGTAAATAATTTATGACATTATTTTTGTTTTTTTATTTAATCAAATATAAATTAATAAAAAAATTAATCTTCCTACAGTTTTTTCGTACTTATCTCGTACCAAACAATCTTTACTTTTTCTCAATTTCTCACTTATTCCATTTACTTCCTTCCATTTTTATCTTTGTTACCAAATAAAATGTTAAGTGACGACACAACAAGATTATTGTTTGACTTCAAAAAAAGCACTGTCATGGCTCAACAAGATTCATGATGGTAAACATCCTAATTTATAAATCTCCTATTTGTCTAACAAACTCCAATTTTGCTTTTAAAAAAATTATATTTTTTCTCATAAAAATCTACCGAAGAACATCGATGTTTCCCAAGTATTTAACCCCCCTGAATTTTATATGTTTTGCAAATAGAAACATTTTTTTTACATCATCAAACAAATTTTTTTATTTTAAATTTATCTTAATTAATCCTTAAACTTTATTTTATTTATAAATAAACACATAAATTTTACTTTTGTTGCGATTAATTCTTAGATTTTAACATTGTTGCAAATAGATGCCTTAAATTTTAATTGTATTTTAAATTTATCATTTTAAAAAATAACTATTTATATCAAATTACAAATAAATTATTCATTGATCTTTTTTTTTTTTTTGACAATTCAACTATTCATGTATTAAAATATAATGAAGTATGAATTTAGAAAAAATAAAACAATTAAAAATTATTTTATTTTTTATTTATATTTTTTTACCATAATAATTTATAAAATAATTACTATGGTTTAAAAGAAATAAATATTTGAGACTATATTTTTTTTCTTGCTGTTACTTTAATCAAAATTGGATATATAATACTATTTATAAAAGGATAGATTTTAAAGAATATTTGAAAGAGAATTGAAGTGGAGGTTTTTATTTTTAAGATCTATACTACTTAATGATCAATTAAAATGAAATTAATTTTAAGAAATAATTATGATAAAATTAAAATTAAGAATATGTATCTATGAGAGATAAAGTTTAAGAAGATTATAAATTATTTTCACAAGAAAAAATAGTTCAAAATCAATGTGATTTTATTTTTAATGTAATAATAATTATCATTTTTGTTTCTTTTTAATAGTCATTTAATAATATGCAAACTAAGGAAGTAATAAATTTTGCCATTTTTTATAAAATGATTTTGATATTTTATATTATGTCATTCTTTCATTTTTCTTTGCAATAAATATATATTTATTATTAATGTCAAAATTAATTGAAAGTTAGGTGAGACGTAAGAGTATAATAAATATATAGAAATAATTTTCTACTAACAAAGTCACAATTAAAAAAAAAAACAAGGAGGGTTTTTTTTCCTTCTATTTATATCCATAATATTTTTCTGAAAGTTATTGTATTATATTTCACCACCAAATAAAATTAATGGTAAAATAAATATATATATATATATATATATATATATATATATATATATATATACTTATCTAGTATTACATTTGTTTTTATTTATAAAATCCAACTTAAAATAATTTTTTTTTTATATATATAAGACTTAATTTATATTATTTCATGTATGTATTAACTTTTTTAGACTAAAATACTCGTAATTAAGATATGTTCTCTTAAATTGTTGAAATATAATAATTATAGACATTTTAAGAAGACACTCATTCTAATTGATCAGAAGAAACAACAACATTATTTAGAAGAGAGAATTAATATAGGACATGCACTCTAATACATTAAGAGAAATATGAATATTAATCTGGAGAGAAAAATAGTTTAATGATTATTTAAAAAAAATTATAAAATCATGACAAATTTATTGTTATTAATTATATTATCTATTTTTTTTCATTTGAGTTTTAAAAAAGATAATAAAACATACCTTAACTGTAAAAAGAAATATTTAAATGCATTTTTAGTCCCTGGAGTATAACAATTGTGTGATTTTAGTTTGTTAAATTTTAATTGAATAATTTTAGTCCTTCAAGTATCAAAGTTGTGAAATTTTGGTCCCTCGATTTTTAATTGAACAATTTTAGTCTTTTGGGTATCATAGTTACGCGACTTTCTCTCAAGTATGGTAATTATACAAACTTTTACCTATTTTTCTATGCTTAAATTTTTATCTATTTAAATTACATATATTAATAATTTTAATAATATATATATATATATATATATCATTTAATACATAAATGAGAATTATAATATATAATTTAAATATGTCAAAAATTGTATAGTTGAATACTCAAAGACTAAAATTGTATAATTACAATATTTGAAAGACTAAAATTACTTAATTAAAATTTGAGAAATTAAGGGGGGTGTATTGGTTTAGGATTTCGTAGGATTTTAAAAGACTTTTTTTGAGTAAAAAAGTCCATTGGTATTCAATCAGAATTTTATGTCACTTAAAAACAATCTAGTGGTATTCAATCTGGATTTTCAAGATTTTTTAAATAGTCCATTAAAATCCACTGGTATTCATTTGAGATTTTTTACAACTTAAAAACAATCCATTGGTATTCAAAAATATAAGGATTTTAAAGGATTGTTGTGTGAGAGGGATTTTGAAGGACTTTCTAGTGTTATCTATAAATACCAGATTCATAAAACAATCTCATCCAAACCCAACGAATTTTGAAGGATTGTTTGAAGTGATTTTTCAAGTGTTTCAATAATTTTCAAGTGAGTTTTTCATCTTTTTTTTCTATGCTCCTGTCTTCTCCATTTTTTCTCTACTAATAATATTACACTATTGTTCATTGCTCATATATAATATTGTAGTACGGTTCTCATCCCATTCTCCTATTTTGTGAAACTCTGATATGTAAATGATATGTCATTGACTTGCTCTATTTTTCTGTTCGTTCTCTTTAATTGACTTGCTTTATTTTATTCTATGTAGTTGAATTTGTTCCTTTATATAACAAAAAAAATGCTTGAAATTTTAACTTTTAAGTGGTAATTTTTTTATAACACACGTCAAGAAAAGAAAAAGGTAAAAGATGAAATTGATATCATAATCTATATATATATATATATATATATATATATATATATATATATATATATATATATAAAAGATGAATTTGTTAGGGTTTATGTGAGTAGAATGAGATGAAAATGGATCTTAGTTGGGAGAAGAACCCTCTCAGCATAAAAATTGCGAACTCTTTCATTCCCTTGAATTTGTTACTCTTATCCCTCCTTTTATGACTCAACAATTATTTTATTTTTTTTTACTAAGAATTTTTCTTTTTATTTTTATATTGTGAAATTAAGATTTTTTTTATATTTTTAAAAAATAAAATTAACATAATACATTGCAGTATCTAATTTTTTAGGATTTAGGATTTATGCCTTCATTAGCTTATTTTTTAAAAAATAAAATATTGTTAAAATATTTGTTAGAATAATTTACATTTATAAATATCGTTAAAAATTATCATATAATATATAACTAAAATAATATATATATATATATATATATATATATATATATATATATATTCTCTATATCTAAATACTTCCGTTTATATAAAAAGATTATATATCTAAATATTTTCTCAGTATCGAATATATTGATTTTTTTATATAAAAAATTATCTTTTGTTTCTATATTTTTGTTTTTACATTTTTTTATAATGATTGAGATATTTGATCCATTTGGATAGCCAAGATATATTCGATCTTGTATAATTGGTGTGCTTTTGTTTACGGTGAAACTCGTTTTATGGATTCTTTTTATTCGGACTAGCACGACACACGTTTCAATTTAGGTATGTTTTGTGTTGAGATATTTGAAGTACAACGAGATGGAGCAGAAAGATTTAAAAGCTACTTGTTTTCTAAATATTCATCAATGATTAACAAGTAACAACATTCACGAAAGTAAATCCTTAAATAAACAACATGAACGATATATACATTTGCAATACAGATCATGGTTCACTTGCATAATTAACAGGAATTACAATGCCAGAATGCTAGAACTACGTAATCAAAAGAAATAAGAAGAACGAACTACACTAATACTACTCCTAAAAAGAAAACGGAAAAATGGCCGAGAAGGAATCATACCCAAAAACAATTTCGTGCACGAAAGTCATATGCGTAGGCAGAGAGTGCTTGAGAGTATAGTTTTAGTATGAGTTTTCCGACCTCGTAGAAGGCCAACTTTTGCCTATTTATAGAAATTTTCGAGAACAGTTTTCTTTTGCGTGCATGCGTCGTGGGTGGGTAACTGCTCTCCATATCAGATACGTGCTTATAACTTCCAATAACTGCTTATCCCACGTGTCTTTATCTCTTTGATTTATCTTTTAGTAACCGCTCTGACCTATCTACCTAATTGTTTTGGGCTAGCCTCAGGAAACCTTCATCTATTTTCGAGTAGTCCTTATTTTTATTCGACCATACCTCGAGCACAAACAAATAGGGCTTGTCATACGTTCTCAACATGTGTTTGATTTGACGTTTATATTTCTCTCGAGTAGCACTATCAATCCAACTTTTCGACTCCCATAATTTCGAGCAGCCCTAACAAATGCCCCCCTAGGAATTCAGTTTCGATGAGCATGCTGGATGGGAGGAGAATTGAATTCCTATCAAGATTTTTCTTTGATGCTCTCCAATCTATCTCCTCTATGTCAATGGGTAATCTTTTTGATGAAAACCTATTGACCTATACCCTATTCTGCATTTAATGCATATGGCCGTTTGATGCGACATTGATGGTACTGACGGCGCGTGCTCACGTGACTCCGTAAATTTGTTTCATCATAATGACCGTTTTAGCGGCTGTTACAAATTTCAACTTAAATTTTGAATTAATTTATCCAAACTGTTTCACCTTAGGCCCATCAACACGCTAAAGCTCTATTTTTTACTTTCTCTCAAATCATTTTTACCATTACTTTTCTTCGCGCCTAAGTTTCCCTGCTTCCTTTCTACCTTGCTTCTTGATCTCTTTCTCTGGTGGACTCTGTGTACCTTGTTTTCTTACCTTCCTTCCCAAGTTCTTCGCTTTCGTGCTTCAATGGCTTCTTCTGCTGCATCAACTTCCGCTGCATCAACTTCCGCTGCTATAGCCTCTACCGCCTCTCCTACTGTTGTCTCCGCTTCATCTCCAGTTCTAGCTACTACCACATCTCCTACTATGGCGACTGTCCCTGTAACCACTATGGCCACTGCAACCACTACTCAGGGCACTCCTTTGCTAATGGCCAACGCTCAAGTCTGCAAGGTTAAGGAGGGCGATGACACTTTCGTTCCAATCCCAGGCATGGAGGAGGCCAGTTTGAAGATATTTCAATCCCAAGTACTTCTCCCTTTCTCTTTAGAAAGTGGTTCTATTCACGCTTTTCTTGGTCCTTTCGCCAGTCAGCATAAGAAAAAATTTGGTAATACTCTTTTGCCTGAAGACTCCTCCACCTTACCTTTCATCTATTCCCTAGAGATAGACTTAACACTTTTTGGGGATACTACTAAAATTTTTAGAGCATTCCCTCCTATTAAAGATAGGCATTCATCTTGGCTAACCCGCGTAGAAGCTTTCATGCACTCAGAATGGAAAGAAACTGGTATCTTTGAGTTCATCCAGCTAGCTAAATTCGACCTTCACCTTTTCGACCCCCAGATGCTACTTTCTGCTCTCTTTTTTTTGAATAGAGAAACTCGGGCTTTCGAGTTTCCTTGTGGCTTCATTTGTCCCACCTTGCTCGATATTGCTGCTATAACTGGACTAATGCCTATTGGGGAAAGATTTCACCCTGACGCATTTGAAGAGGAAATTTCGATCAAGGATATTTCGATCTCTTGGGACAAAAAGACCTATTTGGCTTTATTACTGCGCATATAGGGCAACCTGGTACACCTGTTTCACCTTCATAGCACATTGCCTTTTTAATGTATTGGTTGTCAGCATGTGTCTTCTGCACTCCTTCACTCCAAGTCCCAAAATATTATTATGTTTTAGCCCTGATAGACCATGGGCCAAGGGCCCAGTTGTTGAGCTTAGGAGAGCTGAAGATTAAAAGAGTTTTGATGATCACAACAACTTGGGGACAACAAGTGTGCAACAACAACATTGAACACAAAAACAAAGTCAAGGAAGTTCAAGAAAAATGTTGTGAAGTATAGCTATGTAATAGAGTTTAGGAAATAAAGTGTTTTAAATGAATTGTTATATTTGTACTTGTGAGATAACTTAGATTTCTATTATATTAGTTGATGCTTATAAATTTAAAACTGGAATAGTTACACATATTCAAATTTGAGATATATGATTTTCCAACTTCAAGAAACTAAAGAGTAATTTGATTTAAAGAAAACAGATATAAGAAACAGTTGGGATTTGATTTCATCAATCTCCCTCCTATGTATTCCTATTGATTCTTTCTAAAATTTCCATTACTCATTGTTATTGCATTCTCTATTTTCATTCAAACCCAATCCCTTGGCATAAGAAATTCTGGGATATTCAACTCAATGAATGATTCCTCACTTCATTTAGTTCAATATTCCGCATTACGAATCAGAACTTGTTACAACTATTAAGATCAAGACCATCCCTGGCTCTTAAAAATAATAGGTGATTTGACTCAAGTCTAGATCCAGAAAATGTTTTCCAACTAAATTCTAAATCCAAAATCAAAGATAAGTGATCAGTTTATCTAAGCATTAAGAATGGAATACAAATCACTAACAAAGGGTAATAGATCATATATATATATGAATCAAAGAGAAATACATAGGAGTTTGATGACTACATCAATCCCAAACTTAGAGATTAGCTCTCCATATTACAAGAAATCACCAAGTTACAAGTTGAGAGGTAGAAGAAGAAGATCCTTTGAAGATTCGCGTTCCCACGAGCTCCAGAGTACTCTGTTTTTTTTTCTTCCTCTCGTGTCAGTCCCCTTTCTCTCTCTTTCTTTCCTTATATATGAAAACAGAGTAAGCAAGAGAGATATGAATCCGCTCAGCGCCTCGAAACGGCTGAGCGGATTGAGAGTTCTTCACCATGAAGAAACCTGAATTCTTCACCATGAAGGAACCTAGGCGCTGAGCGCCTTTTATTCGCTGAGCGGATAGGAGGCAAAGAGCACCTTCACATTTCTGGATGAAATCCGCTGAGCGGATTGGAAATGGCTGAGCGGATTGGAGGCAGAGAGCATTCCTTTTCTTCCAGGGACCAATTCGCTGAGCGGATATGATCCGCTGAGCGCCTTCATTGTGGAAACTCTCTGTTCTTATTCCGCTGAGCGCCTCAGAATGGCTGAGCCATTCTTCTCCAGGTTTCAACTCCTACAAAATAAGCACAAAATTAGATTAAAGGCTTCCTATTCTATGTGCTAACATTGATCAAGAGTATCTCTTTGATTCCATGCCTATATAAATCAAAATAACATTAATAACAACACAAAAACTATTAGATAAGTGTCTCAAATGAATGTTAAATCAAGCTAATTAGACACTTATCAAACTACCCCCAACTTAGAAATTTGTTTGTCCTCAAACAACAATCTTCGTTGAGAATAATATGACTGACTCATCTTTCCAGTGAATACAAAAGTTTCACCCAACAAATATATCAATACATTTTTCATGATTTCACAGAATACAATGAACTTATTTTTCAAAATCCAGTGAGTGATTGCTACAACAATTGATACCCAATTGATGACAAACATTGTGAACCTCAAGCACACTCAAGGAAAATATCCAATCATCTTCCATTGTTTTCAGCCAAGAGCACTCAAATTTCCTCACTAGTGTATAACTCTCTTAGTATATTGTGCAGATGAGTGTTTCTCTCCTTTCATGCACCAAACAAGCTAAGTCTGATTTGTTACCTGTCTCTCACAAGTCTATTGTTAAGACTAAGCATGAATTACTAAGGACTTAAGAGGGTTGTAACATGGCCTGGCTATCAGAGATTTGGTTTTTCTTTGGGAATCTGATCTGAAAGCCTGTTTGACAAGAGACATTCTCACTCATATGGTTAATCAAATCCTTGCTCTAGCTTGAATTCTCTTGATTCTTTATACCTCATCCCTCTTTGAATGACTTACTGGTTCCTTCTCTTTTGAAATATTGCACAAATTAATGGAATGATAACAAGGAACCTTGATTACAAAATTAACTCAAATTTTTTTTTTTTTTTTTTTTTTTTTTTTTTTTTAGAGATATACATAATAATACACTGTAATAGAGATATACAATCCAGCTTCAACCACATGATCTCTCCATGCAAACTACCCCCAACTTGGTTCAAACCCACTTGTTTCAAAAAAATGTCTCTTACCAACAAGGCTAAGGACAATCATGGTTTTCCATTTTGAGCTTAGGGGTTCTGTTTAAGGTCAGATTTTATGTTCAAGGATTCATGGGTTGGCTATTTTTTTTTTTTTTTTTTTTTTTTTTGGCTACTGGTTAAATTAAACAACTGCCTTAGAAATTTCATGCATAGCATAACTGTGACTAATGAGAGACTCAAACAAAACTGACCGCATGAATTAGTGATGACTCTCCAAGATTGTATTTTAACTGTTTGGCTCACTCACTCACACGGTTTGGTTAAGTGCCCTAACATCAACAACTTTAGAATCATTTCAACTTCACTTGAACAAACTTGAAGCACACAATCAAAGTCAAAATTGTAACCACTTGTGCAACAATGTAACTTCCCAGATTAGAAAATATTGATCATTGAAAACTTGGAATCATAAATTTGCACTTTCTAGAAAAATTTGTCAGTTGAGTTAAACCAAAGCAAGCAACTAATGTATCCAAAATAAAATGCACAATACTGATAATAAATAAAACGAAACAAAATAAACTGCACAAAAACCCTCAGATGTCCTCATCATCATGGTCATCTCCTTCAGCTCCATCTCCTCCTTCTTGCTCCTGCTCATCCTCTCCTCCTTCAAAATGTGGACTGTCCCCAGGCCAATAAAAGTGTTGCTGAAATGCCTCTGGGGATGGCCATTGGAAAGGAGGGCCACCCTGAAACTGGTGCTGATGGGCATGATACATGCTAGTGTTGAGTGACATCAGTGCCAGATGGTTGGCCAGATTCTGCTGCTCTATGTGATGAAAGTGTGCAGCCATGAAGTCCTGAGCAGGTACTTGGGAAGAGGAAGAGCCTTGCCCATGCCTCTGGGGTCGAGGTTGTGAAGCATCTCCATGCTGCTCACTTTTGCAATGTATTTTAATATATGCAGCATTGATGGGAGGTCGGAGAGCTTTATTTAAATTGCCAGGCAAACGAGAACCACTAAATAAACATAGCCCAGTAATTAAACCTGGAAAGCCCAAAGGTCTAGAAACACCTGTTGAAGACGGAGAAGATAGCACGATCTTGTGTATTTCATCTGAAATAATTGTAGGTATATCCACCTCTGTCTTTTGCAAAATAGAATAAAGAAGTGTTGCTCTGGGCATGTTTAGATCAGATATGTGGGTGATGCAGTACACATTACAATATAGGAGATTCTGCCAGATACGTGCAGTGGTAGTCAAGTTCTTCCTAAGGAATGAAACTGGGTTACCTGTGAGTCCCACTGTGTATGTACATCCAGGCAAACATAACAGCTTAGCCATTTTGTCCGCATTAAAAGCATGGGCTTTCTTCAATCGACCAAATTCATCCAAACCATCACCTCCTATAACATCACGACTACCCAAATACTGTTGAATGGCATCCCTAGAATAACTGACCACAGCGCCTCTGACCCAGCTGTTTCTAGTTTGATCAGTCCTCTGGAGCGGGTAAGCATTGGCATAAAACTCCTTGATGATCTCTTCATTATATTTCTTTTCAGGAGTAGCCAATTTGTTCCATTTCCTGCGAGTCAGCTCCCTTTGGAAGTCCATATATTCTCCAGCTTCCAACTCCACCCGTCTTTCAGCAACTATTTGGCGGGGCTCCAACTCAGTATATCGATGCTGCTTAGTTTTGGTCATGAATCTGTTCCTGTCCAAACGGATTGAAGCCACAGGTGAATGGGTAGGCTCCTCAGTGTCAGAATCATGTGGAGGAGGATTTGAAGAAGCAGCCCCCTTCCTCTTTTTACTGGCTGGAATCTCATGAGTGGGTCTTGATTTTCCCATCTGCAATTCATTCAGAACAAGAGCAAACCATAAATGTTAGACAATTTCAGTTAATTCATGCAATAAAAGAACATGAGATTCTGCATTCCATCCGCTCAGCGCCTCTTGTCCGCTGAGCGCTTTAAGCCATCAAGGGTTTCTGACCTCTATCCGCTCAGCGCTTTGGAAGCGCTGAGCGCCTTGCTCCAGAAGTTGAAACTGAACTATCATTTTTAAAACCCATGGCTATGGAACCCACGCCAAAATATACTTAAAACTTAACAATGTATGGCAGTGAAATTCAAACCCTGATTTTGGAATGCAGAGAGTTATGCCCCTAACATATAAGGTACGAACCTTAATGCAGCAATTTCAAACCCTAGACATATGTCTTTAAAAACAAACCATTGGATTACAAAATTTCAAGAACAGAATAATAACCAAATCCTAACTAACATAAATAGGGCAAAGCAGCAGAATGTATTGCATGAATAACAACCAAGGGTTGGCGCAAAAGAAGAATGTATATGAGCATACCTGGGATTTGAGATGATGATTTTGGAAGCACACAAAAGATTAAGGAATCAAAAGAACTTGAGAGCAAGTGAGAATAAAAATAGCAAAAGGGAGGGGGAAAGGCTCTTTCAAACGTTTAGAATAGGAAAGGGCTGAGTGGGTTATGTGTGACCCTTGAGCAGTTGAGGCTTTTAATTCAAATGAAGGCTCAAACCCGTAACTCATCCGCTCAGCGCTTGGGAAGCGCTGAGCGCTTTGGCTCCAGAGAGATCACTAACCCCAGGCGCTGAGCGCCTTAAGTTCGCTGAGCCAATTGGCTCCAGAGAGTTCTAGGGGTTTTCTCCTTCCAGGCGCTGAGCGCATCCCAGGCGCTGAGCGCCTTGCCTCCAGAAACCCCTCCTCATATGAGGCGCTGAGCGCCTCTCAAGCGCTGAGCGCCTGACCTCCAGGGACTCCTTGATTATTGACTGATACAAAGGGCTGAGCCACTCAGAGGGGCTGAGCCACTGAGTCCTGGATCAGAAATTATACAATTCTTATTCTAGCTCAGTTTTGATCCCAAATTCCTTAATATTCTTCCTTTACTCCATCAAAACAAACACACATTGAACATCAAAGAAAATGCATAATCTAACACAATATTCTTGAATTTATTTTAAGCATTAAATTCTAAACTCACTCCCTAAAACATCACACATATGAAATTAAACATGCAATACTAAATAATCAAACCACTTTTAAAAACATAACGTCTGGGTTGCCTCCCAGCAAGCGCTTCTTTATTGTCATTAGCTTGACACTTCTTGAAGTCATGGATCAATGAGATGAGTGACATTGGTGAGTTGCTCAATATCACCACCTAAGTATGGCTTAATTCTTTGGCCATTCACCATCCAAGATCTTCCAGAGTTTGGTTCTTCCAATTCTACTGCCCCATATGGCTTAACTGATTTGATGACAAAAGGGCCTGACCATTTGGACTTGAGTTTTCCAGGGAATAATCTCAACCTGGAATTGAACAATAGCACCTGTTGACCTGGTTGGAAGTTTCTCTGGATAATTTTTCTATCATGATAAGACTTGACCTTGCTTTTATAAATCCGTGATGATTCATAGGCTTGTAACCGCATCTCTTCAAGCTCATGTAACTGGAGCTTTCTCTTTTCACCTGCAGCTTTCGAATCAAAATTCAATGCTTTCAATGCCCAATAGGCCTTATGCTCCAACTCAACTGGAAGATGACAGGCTTTCCCATAGACAAGCTGAAATGGAGAAAGTCCAATTGGAGTTTTGTATGCTGTCCTGTAAGCCCACAATGTGTCATCCAATTTCAAAGACCAATCTTTTCTTGAACTGGCTACAGTCTTTTCTAAAATTTTCTTCAACTCCCTATTGGAAACCTCTGCCTGTCCATTCGTCTGGGGATGGTAAGGTGTAGCTACCTTGTGTCTCACACCATAGTGCTGCAACACATTCTTCAGCTGTGTGTTACAGAAATGAGAACCACCATCACTAATGAGCACTCTCGGTGTTCCAAATCGAGTAAAGATGTTCTTCTTCAAGAACTTGATCACCGTTCGTGCATCAGCCTTCTGAGTTGCTAAAGCTTCCACCCATTTAGAAACATAGTCCACAGCAACCAGAATGTACTCATTGGAATAAGAGGAAGGAAGTGGTCCTACAAAGTCAATTCCCCAGCAGTCAAACACTTCGATTTCAAGAATATTTTGCAATGGTAACTCATGCCTTTTGGAAATTCCACCAGTTCTCTGACATTTATCACAATTCTTGCAATGTTCATGAGAATCTTTAAAGATAGTAGGCCAGTAGAATCCAGACTGGAGAATCTTTGCTGCTGTGCGATCTCCATTGTAGTGACCTCCATAGGGTGAATTGTGACAGTGCCACAAGATATCCTTGACCTCTGTACCTGAAACACACCTTCTTAACAAACCATCAGCACCAATCTTAAATAAATAAGGATCATCCCACACATAATAAGTAGAATCCTTTAAGAATTTCTTTCTTTGCTGCCAATTAAAATCTTCTGGAATGACCCCGGCTGCTTTAAAATTTGCCATATCGGCAAACCAAGGTCGTTCCTGCACCAAGAATAATTTTTCATCTGGAAATTCTTCATGGATTGCACTTTCAAGTATGGTCACCTCATCATTTTCCAATCTGGAAAGGTGGTCTGCAATTTGGTTTTCACAGCCTTTCTTGTCCTTTATCTCTAAATCAAATTCCTGTAACAATAAAATCCATCTTATTAACCTTGGCTTGGAATCAGATTTAGTTAACAAATACTTGATTGCTGCATGGTCAGTAAACACAGTAATTTTTGAGCCAATCAAATAAGAACGAAATTTTTCAAGTGCATACACTATTGCAAGTAATTCTTTTTCTGTGGTTGCATAATTCATTTGAGTTTCATTCAAAACTTTACTCGCATAATGTATGGCATGAAAAATTTTGTTTTTCCTTTGTCCTAGTACAGCACCTACTGCATAATCACTCGCATCACACATTAATTCAAAACCAAAATTCCAATCCGGACTAGTGATTATGGGTGCCGAACACAGTTTTTGTTTCAAAAGTGAGAAAGCAGCCAAGCAATTATCATCAAAATTAAATTTAACATCTTTAACAAGGAGATTGCTAAGCGGTTTGGCGATCTTTGAGAAATCTTGGATGAAACGCCTATAGAATCCAGCATGTCCAAGAAAGCTTCGAATCCCTTTTACATTTGTTGGTGGAGGAAGCTTAGAGATGACTTCCACTTTAGCTGGATCCACCTCGATACCTTTCTCAGAGATCTTGTGGCCAAGCACTATTCCTTCAGTCACCATAAAATGACATTTCTCCCAATTAAGCACCAAATGAGTTTCAACACACCGCCTCAGTACAGTGTTGAGATTCTCTAAACATGTATCAAATGATGCTCCAAACACAGAAAAATCATCCATGAAAATCTCAATACACTTCTCAACAAGATCAGAAAAGATGGCCAACATGCACCTTTGAAATGTGGCTGGTGCGTTACATAATCCAAATGGCATTTTCCTATATGCAAACACACCAAAAGGACATGTAAATGCTGTCTTTTCTTGGTCCTCCGGATCCACTGCTATCTGATTATAACCAGAATAACCATCCAAAAAACAGTAGTATGCCTTACCTGCCAACCTTTCTAACATCTGGTCCATGAAGGGTAATGGGAAATGATCCTTCCTTGTGGCCTGGTTTAGTTTCCGGTAATCAATACACATCCGCCAACCAGTGACTGTCCGTGTAGGGATCAATTCATTCTTATCATTCACCACGACCGTCATACCTCCCTTCTTAGGAACCACCTGAACAGGACTAACCCATGCACTATCGGAGATAGGGTAAATCATGCCAGCTTCAAGCAACTTAATCACCTCTTTTCTGACCACCTCCTTCATTGTTGGATTGAGGCGCCTTTGAGGTTGTGCTACAGGCCTATAATCCTGTTCCATCAGGATCCGGTGCATACAATATGAAGGGCTAATACCTTTCAAATCTGACAGCGTCCAACCGATAGCTCCTTCATTAGCCTTCAGAACTTCAATTAGCTTCTTTTCCTCCTCAACAGATAGGGAACTATTGATTATAACTGGTTTGCCACCATTTGCTTCAAGAAAGACATACTTGAGATGGCTTGGCAATTGCTTCAACTCTAATTTCTGAGGTTGAAACTTTTCCTCCTTGTTTAAATCTTGAACACTTGTTGAACTAGGAGAAATTTCCTTTGCTTTGTCCAGCTCTTCCAAACACTTCTGTATTTCTTTTTCATCCTCCTCATTGATTTCACTGACTGCATTAACCAGTGCTTTCTCTAATGGTGTAGCTACTGAGAATGACTTTTGAGCTTCCATACACAGCTCATCAATCACATCCACTCTGAAGCAGCCTGACTTATCACTTGGATGTTTCATGGCTTCAAATACATTAAAATTCACTTCATCATCCTGAACTCTAACCTTGAGTTTGCCATCATCAACATCAATAATGACCTTGGCTGTCTTCATGAATGGTCGTCCTAAAATAAGAGGAACTTCAGAATCTTCCTCCATATCCATGATAACAAAATCAACTGGGAACCAAAACTTATCAACTTTCACCAAGAGGTCTTCAACAATACCATGAGGATACTTAATGGATCTATCAGCCAGCTGCAGGGTCATCCTGGTAGGTCTCACCTCTACTTGGCCTATCCTCTGTAACATAGACAAAGGCATCAGATTGATACTGGCTCCTAAGTCCAACAATGCCTTCCCCACAGAAACATTGCCAATAGTGACTGGCAAGGTAAAACTCCCTGGATCTCTAGACTTTTGTGGAAGTGACTTCTGAATTATAGCACTGCAACCTGCCTCTAGCTCCACTGTTCCATCTTCACTCAACTTCCTCTTTTTTGTCAGAAGCTCTTTCATAAACCTTGCATAAGATGGCATCTGTTCCAAGGCCTCTGCAAAAGGTATGTTGATCTGTAACCGCTTGATTATATCAAGGAACCTTGCAAATTGTCGTTCCTTGTCTTTCTTTGACGGAGCATGTGGGTAAGGTAAATTCTTCACAGGAGGAGGCCTAACAACTTCTTTCCCTTTCTTCTTACTCTCCTCCTTCACCTCTCCATCTCTACTCTCATTTTTTTGGCTTTCTATTTTATTTTTTTCATTTTTGTCAGCCTCATTATTCAACTCCACTCCTTTCTCACTTTCTAACTCAACTCCATTCTTTTTTTCTTCTTCTCCACCATTATTGTCTCTCAAATTATCACCAATCCCTTTTCCTATCACAGTGCCTCTCCTAGTTGTAATTGACTGACAATGCTCTTTAGGATTGACTTGTGTATTTGCTGAAAAATTTTTGCTTTGTTGATCTGCCAATTGCTTGGCTAGCTGCCCCACTTGAACCTCCAGGTTTCTGATAGACGCTTCAGTGTTTTTCTGGTTAGTTGTGGAAACCTGCATAAATTGTGTAAGAGCATCCTCCATTTTTGACAACCTATCTGGCTGATAAGAAGACTGATTTTGATATGGCTTTTGTGGAGGCTGCCTTTGTGATGGTCCTGCTTCTTGTTTCCACCCAGAGTACTGATTTTGATTATTTCTCCAGCCTTGATTCTGATTATAGTTACCAGAGAAATTCCCTTGCCTTCCTGGATTGTTCATATAATTAACTTCCTCCTCCTGTTCTAATTCAGATATAGAACATTGCCCATTTGGATGATCACCTGCACAAAAATCACATCTCATTACTTGTTGAGAGCGTGAAGATGATCCTACTTGAAGTTTGGACATCTGTTTCCTTATCTCTTCCATCTGCTGAGAAAGAAGCTTATTCTGAGCCAGAATTGCATTTTGAGTATCCAATTCTAGAATTCCCCGTTTGGAAGGCTGGCTCCTGTCATGGTGAGCTTGGTAATCACTGGCTGCCAAAGCATCAATAATAGTGATTGCTTCCTCAGAATCTTTCATCATCATAGAACCACCTGCAGAAGCATCCAATAACATCTTTGTTTGAGGCCTTAACCCATTACAGAACATGTTGAGTTGTGCAACATCATCAAACCCATGATTTGGGCATTTCCTCAGCAAGGATTTATATCTCTCCCAGGCCTCACACAAAGGTTCATCAGCGCCTTGAGAAAATGTTGCAATTGCTGATTTGGCACTTATATATCTAGAAGGAGGAAAGAATCTAGCTAAGAACTTCCTTTCTACGTCCTCCCATCTAGTTAGGCTCTGATTTGGATGAGCCTGCAACCATGTCTTCGCTTTTCCTGTCAAAGAGAAGGGAAATAATCTCAAGTAGACTGCTTCTTCATCTTCTCCAGGAATGCCCATAGTGCCAATAAGCTCATAGAAAGTTGACAGATGTGTGTAGGGATCTTCATGGTCCATCCCTGCAAATTGATTGGCAGTGATGAGAGATAATAATGCTGGTTTCATCTCCACCCCCTTAGCTGGTCTAGCTATACTGGAAAAGTGCCTAGGACCCAATTGATGATTGTATTCTCCAAGGAGTCTCCTTGGCTGATGATGAGGTCCATGACCACCTGGTCCTTCTTCAGCCATTGATTCAGAATTAAAGTGTTGAGCTGAAACTGAAGTGGAAGTACCCTCCTGTTCCCGTCTCTCCTGTTCAAGCTTCCTTTGTCGCCTTCTTCTGCTATTATTTTTCCTAGCTGTTTTCTCAATCTCTGGATCAAATAACAGCTGCTCAGCAGGAATTTTTCCTCGCATACAAAGACTGACTTAAACAGAAAAGTTAGAACAACAGGTAAAGAATATATTCAACAAAATGAAAACTAAACAATATATACAATAAGCTCCAACTAGTACATAATAATACACTGTAATAGAGATATACAATCCAGCTTCAACCACATGATCTCTCCATGCAAACTACCCCCAACTTGGTTCAAACCCACTTGTTTCAAAAAAATGTCTCTTACCAACAAGGCTAAGGACAATCATGGTTTTCCATTTTGAGCTTAGGGGTTCTGTTTAAGGTCAGATTTTATGTTCAAGGATTCATGGGTTGGCTATTTTTTTTTTTTTTTTTTTTTTTTTTTTTTGGCTACTGGTTAAATTAAACAACTGCCTTAGAAATTTCATGCATAGCATAACTGTGACTAATGAGAGACTCAAACAAAACTGACCGCATGAATTAGTGATGACTCTCCAAGATTGTATTTTAACTGTTTGGCTCACTCACTCACACGGTTTGGTTAAGTGCCCTAACATCAACAACTTTAGAATCATTTCAACTTCACTTGAACAAACTTGAAGCACACAATCAAAGTCAAAATTGTAACCACTTGTGCAACAATGTAACTTCCCAGATTAGAAAATATTGATCATTGAAAACTTGAAATCATAAATTTGCACTTTCTAGAAAAATTTGTCAGTTGAGTTAAACCAAAGCAAGCAACTAATGTATCCAAAATAAAATGCACAATACTGATAATAAATAAAACGAAACAAAATAAACTGCACAAAAACCCTCAGATGTCCTCATCATCATGGTCATCTCCTTCAGCTCCATCTCCTCCTTCTTGCTCCTGCTCATCCTCTCCTCCTTCAAAATGTGGACTGTCCCCAGGCCAATAAAAGTGTTGCTGAAATGCCTCTGGGGATGGCCATTGGAAAGGAGGGCCACCCTGAAACTGGTGCTGATGGGCATGATACATGCTAGTGTTGAGTGACATCAGTGCCAGATGGTTGGCCAGATTCTGCTGCTCTATGTGATGAAAGTGTGCAGCCATGAAGTCCTGAGCAGGTACTTGGGAAGAGGAAGAGCCTTGCCCATGCCTCTGGGGTCGAGGTTGTGAAGCATCTCCATGCTGCTCACTTTTGCAATGTATTTTAATATATGCAGCATTGATGGGAGGTCGGAGAGCTTTATTTAAATTGCCAGGCAAACGAGAACCACTAAATAAACATAGCCCAGTAATTAAACCTGGAAAGCCCAAAGGTCTAGAAACACCTGTTGAAGACGGAGAAGATAGCACGATCTTGTGTATTTCATCTGAAATAATTGTAGGTATATCCACCTCTGTCTTTTGCAAAATAGAATAAAGAAGTGTTGCTCTGGGCATGTTTAGATCAGATATGTGGGTGATGCAGTACACATTACAATATAGGAGATTCTGCCAGATACGTGCAGTGGTAGTCAAGTTCTTCCTAAGGAATGAAACTGGGTTACCTGTGAGTCCCACTGTGTATGTACATCCAGGCAAACATAACAGCTTAGCCATTTTGTCCGCATTAAAAGCATGGGCTTTCTTCAATCGACCAAATTCATCCAAACCATCACCTCCTATAACATCACGACTACCCAAATACTGTTGAATGGCATCCCTAGAATAACTGACCACAGCGCCTCTGACCCAGCTGTTTCTAGTTTGATCAGTCCTCTGGAGCGGGTAAGCATTGGCATAAAACTCCTTGATGATCTCTTCATTATATTTCTTTTCAGGAGTAGCCAATTTGTTCCATTTCCTGCGAGTCAGCTCCCTTTGGAAGTCCATATATTCTCCAGCTTCCAACTCCACCCGTCTTTCAGCAACTATTTGGCGGGGCTCCAACTCAGTATATCGATGCTGCTTAGTTTTGGTCATGAATCTGTTCCTGTCCAAACGGATTGAAGCCACAGGTGAATGGGTAGGCTCCTCAGTGTCAGAATCATGTGGAGGAGGATTTGAAGAAGCAGCCCCCTTCCTCTTTTTACTGGCTGGAATCTCATGAGTGGGTATTGATTTTCCCATCTGCAATTCATTCAGAACAAGAGCAAACCATAAATGTTAGACAATTTCAGTTAATTCATGCAATAAAAGAACATGAGATTCTGCATTCCATCCGCTCAGCGCCTCTTGTCCGCTGAGCGCTTTAAGCCATCAAGGGTTTCTGACCTCTATCCGCTCAGCGCTTTGGAAGCGCTGAGCGCCTTGCTCCAGAAGTTGAAACTGAACTATCATTTTTAAAACCCATGGCTATGGAACCCACGCCAAAATATACTTAAAACTTAACAATGTATGGCAGTGAAATTCAAACCCTGATTTTGGAATGCAGAGAGTTATGCCCCTAACATATAAGGTACGAACCTTAATGCAGCAATTTCAAACCCTAGACATATGTCTTTAAAAACAAACCATTGGATTACAAAATTTCAAGAACAGAATAATAACCAAATCCTAACTAACATAAATAGGGCAAAGCAGCAGAATGTATTGCATGAATAACAACCAAGGGTTGGCGCAAAAGAAGAATGTATATGAGCATACCTGGGATTTGAGATGATGATTTTGGAAGCACACAAAAGATTAAGGAATCAGAAGAACTTGAGAGCAAGTGAGAATAAAAATAGCAAAAGGGAGGGGGAAAGGCTCTTTCAAACGTTTAGAATAGGAAAGGGCTGAGTGGGTTATGTGTGACCCTTGAGCAGTTGAGGCTTTTAATTCAAATGAAGGCTCAAACCCGTAACTCATCCGCTCAGCGCTTGGGAAGCGCTGAGCGCTTTGGCTCCAGAGAGATCACTAACCCCAGGCGCTGAGCGCCTTAAGTTCGCTGAGCCAATTGGCTCCAGAGAGTTCTAGGGGTTTTCTCCTTCCAGGCGCTGAGCGCATCCCAGGCGCTGAGCGCCTTGCCTCCAGAAACCCCTCCTCATATGAGGCGCTGAGCGCCTCTCAAGCGCTGAGCGCCTGACCTCCAGGGACTCCTTGATTATTGACTGATACAAAGGGCTGAGCCACTCAGAGGGGCTGAGCCACTGAGTCCTGGATCAGAAATTATACAATTCTTATTCTAGCTCAGTTTTGATCCCAAATTCCTTAATATTCTTCCTTTACTCCATCAAAACAAACACACATTGAACATCAAAGAAAATGCATAATCTAACACAATATTCTTGAATTTATTTTAAGCATTAAATTCTAAACTCACTCCCTAAAACATCACACATATGAAATTAAACATGCAATACTAAATAATCAAACCACTTTTAAAAACATAACGTCTGGGTTGCCTCCCAGCAAGCGCTTCTTTATTGTCATTAGCTTGACACTTCTTGAAGTCATGGATCAATGAGATGAGTGACATTGGTGAGTTGCTCAATATCACCACCTAAGTATGGCTTAATTCTTTGGCCATTCACCATCCAAGATCTTCCAGAGTTTGGTTCTTCCAATTCTACTGCCCCATATGGCTTAACTGATTTGATGACAAAAGGGCCTGACCATTTGGACTTGAGTTTTCCAGGGAATAATCTCAACCTGGAATTGAACAATAGCACCTGTTGACCTGGTTGGAAGTTTCTCTGGATAATTTTTCTATCATGATAAGACTTGACCTTGCTTTTATAAATCCGTGATGATTCATAGGCTTGTAACCGCATCTCTTCAAGCTCATGTAACTGGAGCTTTCTCTTTTCACCTGCAGCTTTCGAATCAAAATTCAATGCTTTCAATGCCCAATAGGCCTTATGCTCCAACTCAACTGGAAGATGACAGGCTTTCCCATAGACAAGCTGAAATGGAGAAAGTCCAATTGGAGTTTTGTATGCTGTCCTGTAAGCCCACAATGTGTCATCCAATTTCAAAGACCAATCTTTTCTTGAACTGGCTACAGTCTTTTCTAAAATTTTCTTCAACTCCCTATTGGAAACCTCTGCCTGTCCATTCGTCTGGGGATGGTAAGGTGTAGCTACCTTGTGTCTCACACCATAGTGCTGCAACACATTCTTCAGCTGTGTGTTACAGAAATGAGAACCACCATCACTAATGAGCACTCTCGGTGTTCCAAATCGAGTAAAGATGTTCTTCTTCAAGAACTTGATCACCGTTCGTGCATCAGCCTTCTGAGTTGCTAAAGCTTCCACCCATTTAGAAACATAGTCCACAGCAACCAGAATGTACTCATTGGAATAAGAGGAAGGAAGTGGTCCTACAAAGTCAATTCCCCAGCAGTCAAACACTTCGATTTCAAGAATATTTTGCAATGGTAACTCATGCCTTTTGGAAATTCCACCAGTTCTCTGACATTTATCACAATTCTTGCAATGTTCATGAGAATCTTTAAAGATAGTAGGCCAGTAGAATCCAGACTGGAGAATCTTTGCTGCTGTGCGATCTCCATTGTAGTGACCTCCATAGGGTGAATTGTGACAGTGCCACAAGATATCCTTGACCTCTGTACCTGAAACACACCTTCTTAACAAACCATCAGCACCAATCTTAAATAAATAAGGATCATCCCACACATAATAAGTAGAATCCTTTAAGAATTTCTTTCTTTGCTGCCAATTAAAATCTTCTGGAATGACCCCGGCTGCTTTAAAATTTGCCATATCGGCAAACCAAGGTCGTTCCTGCACCAAGAATAATTTTTCATCTGGAAATTCTTCATGGATTGCACTTTCAAGTATGGTCACCTCATCATTTTCCAATCTGGAAAGGTGGTCTGCAATTTGGTTTTCACAGCCTTTCTTGTCCTTTATCTCTAAATCAAATTCCTGTAACAATAAAATCCATCTTATTAACCTTGGCTTGGAATCAGATTTAGTTAACAAATACTTGATTGCTGCATGGTCAGTAAACACAGTAATTTTTGAGCCAATCAAATAAGAACGAAATTTTTCAAGTGCATACACTATTGCAAGTAATTCTTTTTCTGTGGTTGCATAATTCATTTGAGTTTCATTCAAAACTTTACTCGCATAATGTATGGCATGAAAAATTTTGTTTTTCCTTTGTCCTAGTACAGCACCTACTGCATAATCACTCGCATCACACATTAATTCAAAACCAAAATTCCAATCCGGACTAGTGATTATGGGTGCCGAACACAGTTTTTGTTTCAAAAGTGAGAAAGCAGCCAAGCAATTATCATCAAAATTAAATTTAACATCTTTAACAAGGAGATTGCTAAGCGGTTTGGCGATCTTTGAGAAATCTTGGATGAAACGCCTATAGAATCCAGCATGTCCAAGAAAGCTTCGAATCCCTTTTACATTTGTTGGTGGAGGAAGCTTAGAGATGACTTCCACTTTAGCTGGATCCACCTCGATACCTTTCTCAGAGATCTTGTGGCCAAGCACTATTCCTTCAGTCACCATAAAATGACATTTCTCCCAATTAAGCACCAAATGAGTTTCAACACACCGCCTCAGTACAGTGTTGAGATTCTCTAAACATGTATCAAATGATGCTCCAAACACAGAAAAATCATCCATGAAAATCTCAATACACTTCTCAACAAGATCAGAAAAGATGGCCAACATGCACCTTTGAAATGTGGCTGGTGCGTTACATAATCCAAATGGCATTTTCCTATATGCAAACACACCAAAAGGACATGTAAATGCTGTCTTTTCTTGGTCCTCCGGATCCACTGCTATCTGATTATAACCAGAATAACCATCCAAAAAACAGTAGTATGCCTTACCTGCCAACCTTTCTAACATCTGGTCCATGAAGGGTAATGGGAAATGATCCTTCCTTGTGGCCTGGTTTAGTTTCCGGTAATCAATACACATCCGCCAACCAGTGACTGTCCGTGTAGGGATCAATTCATTCTTATCATTCACCACGACCGTCATACCTCCCTTCTTAGGAACCACCTGAACAGGACTAACCCATGCACTATCGGAGATAGGGTAAATCATGCCAGCTTCAAGCAACTTAATCACCTCTTTTCTGACCACCTCCTTCATTGTTGGATTGAGGCGCCTTTGAGGTTGTGCTACAGGCCTATAATCCTGTTCCATCAGGATCCGGTGCATACAATATGAAGGGCTAATACCTTTCAAATCTGACAGCGTCCAACCGATAGCTCCTTCATTAGCCTTCAGAACTTCAATTAGCTTCTTTTCCTCCTCAACAGATAGGGAACTATTGATTATAACTGGTTTGCCACCATTTGCTTCAAGAAAGACATACTTGAGATGGCTTGGCAATTGCTTCAACTCTAATTTCTGAGGTTGAAACTTTTCCTCCTTGTTTAAATCTTGAACACTTGTTGAACTAGGAGAAATTTCCTTTGCTTTGTCCAGCTCTTCCAAACACTTCTGTATTTCTTTTTCATCCTCCTCATTGATTTCACTGACTGCATTAACCAGTGCTTTCTCTAATGGTGTAGCTACTGAGAATGACTTTTGAGCTTCCATACACAGCTCATCAATCACATCCACTCTGAAGCAGCCTGACTTATCACTTGGATGTTTCATGGCTTCAAATACATTAAAATTCACTTCATCATCCTGAACTCTAACCTTGAGTTTGCCATCATCAACATCAATAATGACCTTGGCTGTCTTCATGAATGGTCGTCCTAAAATAAGAGGAACTTCAGAATCTTCCTCCATATCCATGATAACAAAATCAACTGGGAACCAAAACTTATCAACTTTCACCAAGAGGTCTTCAACAATACCATGAGGATACTTAATGGATCTATCAGCCAGCTGCAGGGTCATCCTGGTAGGTCTCACCTCTACTTGGCCTATCCTCTGTAACATAGACAAAGGCATCAGATTGATACTGGCTCCTAAGTCCAACAATGCCTTCCCCACAGAAACATTGCCAATAGTGACTGGCAAGGTAAAACTCCCTGGATCTCTAGACTTTTGTGGAAGTGACTTCTGAATTATAGCACTGCAACCTGCCTCTAGCTCCACTGTTCCATCTTCACTCAACTTCCTCTTTTTTGTCAGAAGCTCTTTCATAAACCTTGCATAAGATGGCATCTGTTCCAAGGCCTCTGCAAAAGGTATGTTGATCTGTAACCGCTTGATTATATCAAGGAACCTTGCAAATTGTCGTTCCTTGTCTTTCTTTGACGGAGCATGTGGGTAAGGTAAATTCTTCACAGGAGGAGGCCTAACAACTTCTTTCCCTTTCTTCTTACTCTCCTCCTTCACCTCTCCATCTCTACTCTCATTTTTTTGGCTTTCTATTTTATTTTTTTCATTTTTGTCAGCCTCATTATTCAACTCCACTCCTTTCTCACTTTCTAACTTGTAGACCCCTAAAATTGTCCGGGTCGGAAATAAAGCTTGAAGACTCTCGAAGACTGAAGGATAATCAGCCAGAAGGACTCCTCGAAGGCCCTAGGAGGGTTCTCTGTAGGTCCAGAGGTCTTAGAATAGCTCAAAATAAAGAAGTGGAGGGAAAAAGCCCAATACGGCCGTACTGAACTTAATACGGCCGTATTGAAGCTTCAATACGGCCATACTGAAGTCAGTACGATCGTATTGACACTTCAATACAACCGCAGCGAACTCAATACGGGCGTATTGAAATTTCTGAACTTCAATACGACCGTATTGAACTTCAATACGACCGTATTGAAGTTCAAAAATTTCAATACGGCCGTATTGCCCCTGTAGGCCGTATTGCGCCTATTCCCTATAAATATGACGACAATTGGACGTCATTCCACACTTTTTTTTTCACTCAGTTTTGACTCCCTCCTTGAGTATTCTGGGGTTTTTGAGCAGTGTTCTGCCCTAGAAATCTCTCTGGGAGTCGATCCGACGAAGTTCTGGAATTCCGAGCACTTAGCTTGGAGATTCGAACCTAGTCGAAGGGAAATCCTCCGGATTTCCATAGTCAAAATTTTATAGGAGAGCGAGGAGTGGGCTTGTAGAGCGAGGGAACGCCAAAACGCTTCCCAGTTCTTTGCAATATATAAAAGCACGCTTCAAGAGGTTTCCTTTCAATCCTTCCTTTTACTGCTTTCTGTGTGCATATTTAAATTGTCATCATGTAGATAGTTAATTTATAATCGCTTATAATAAATAGGGGTAATTTAGTAATTTTACGCTGTTATTTTAGAAAATAATCTGTCATAGGGAACCCGAAAGGGGCGCTGTGGGGTGCTAACACCTTCCCCACGCGTAACCGACTCCCTTACCCAACTCTGGTTGTAGTGGCCAAAGTTGATTTTTAAATCAATTGCCTTATCCCTTTTTCCAATGTTTTGAGTAAAACATTGGTGGCGACTCCACGAACCCTCCTTTTACGAAAACCACTAATCCATGGAGGGTCCCGCTTGGGATTAATATGGATTGGTGAGCCTTTTAATAAAATTGCTCGCTTGACGAGGTCTCAGTTTGAGAATAAGTCATTCTAGCAATCCACATTTTTAAAACAAATAAAACGAGTCCAACCATCCTTCGCGAATGCCGAAAGCCCATTTCGGGCCGGTGGCGACAGATGGCGACTCCACTGGGGAAGCTTCGAGAGTCAGTCCCATTTAGTGACAGACTATTTTTAACAAATAATAGTTAAAATTACTTTATTACCCCTTGCTTGTATAAAAACATGATTTATTATATGGCTTTAAATAACTGTTGTATGTTTAAATTCCGCAATTGTTTGAAATACAAACTGTACACAAACCTTTGCACACAACAGTTCCCTCTATACCCGGGGGCATGAGTGATTAACCATAGGGAGTGGATGTTAGTACGGCCGGTTGTCGAATGGGTCTATAGGTGCCCGTAGACCGTTGTCGGAAAACATCACTCAAGGTGATAACCATGAACTTGAGTCCGACGGTGCGTTGGAACTTTCCATCGACCTACGATAAGAGGAATTGGGTCCCTATAATGGGGGCACCTTGGGGGCCTCAGACCGGTGAGAACAGTTAGATCCACCTTGAATATGCACTTTTCTGCAGGAGACCCCTACCTCGTGATTCGCTCGTGACTGTTCGTGGATGAGTGAATTGTTTGTGCATTGATTATGTGACATTGTATGAGCATACATTGCATTATTTAAACATACAACATTCCTTTTTTAAAAAAAAAAAAAAAAAAAAAAAAAAAAAAAATAAGAATAAATGGGGATAAGAATCTTCCATTGCATGGTGTTAACATCTACCTTCATTGCATTCATATAGGTAGTTTTCCTTTTCACCCAAAAAATACAAAAAAGATACAAAATATTCAAAAGAAAAATATGTATTTACCCAAACCAAGCAATATCATGCATCATCTTAGGAAAATCCTAAAAACATGATAATGCTTAGTTCAATAAACACAATGCATGCATATTCAACATCATCATCTCATGCATATAGATCATGGAGGGATCTAGGAATCATTCATTTCATACATCCCTCCTAGTAATTCAGTAATAAACATAAATAAAAAGAAAGGATTAAATCGATGCGTATGTTCAAAAATGGATCGCACGCCGTTCGTCATCAAGTGTAAGCCAACAACCGCGCCAAGCGAGCGCACATCAACTCCGTTGTTGGTAATCAAGACGAATAAAGGGGAAGGTCCGACACCATTAAGGATCACCGCTCCAAGACCTTTCCCTTACGAATCAAATAAGGCTGTGCCGTGGATATACGACATCCACTCTTCTGCCGACAGCGATATCTCCAACATCGCTGGACTTGGGGGCATGACTAGGAGTGGCAGGATCTACACTCCCGATGATCTTCATGATAAAGCTCCCAAGAATAAAGAAAAAGAAAAGAAGAAAAAACTGAGGAAAATAAGGAATCCGAGGAGGAGACAGACAAACTGTTAAAATATATCCGACAGAGCGAGTACTCCATCATGGATCAACTTCATAAGACGCCAGCAAAGATTACTCTGTTGTCGTTGATCCTATGCTCCGAACCGCATCGGCAAGCTCTGTTGAAAGTCTTGAACGAGGCATACGTGTCGCACACTATCTCCCAAGACAAGTTTGAGGGGATTGTTAGTCACATCACGGCTAATGATCACCTCACCTTCATCGATGAAGAAATCCCCGCCGAGGGATCAAACCACAACAAGCCCTTGCACATCTCTGTAAAGTGCAAGGAGTATCACATCGCGAAAGTCTTGGTAGATAATGGATCTTCCTTGAATGTGATGCCAAAAAGAACGCTCAAGCAATTGGCAATCAAGGGAGTCCAAATGCGCCCGAGCAACATGATCGTTCGAGCCTTCGATGGTTCTAAAAGAGAAGTGGTGGGAGAGATCAATCTTCCAATCCAAATCGGACCCACTATCTTTAATGTCGAATTCCAAGTGATGGACATTACTCCCGCATACAGCTGTCTCCTCGGATGACCTTGGATTCATGATGCAAAAGCTGTTCCTTCTACGTTCCACCAGAAAGTCAAATTCACAGTGGGTGACAAGCTGGTGACTGTACAAGCTGAAGATGACATACTCATCAGCAAGCCATCCACCATACCTTATGTGGATGCAGCAGAGGAAGCTTTGGAAACCGCCTTCCAAGCATTGGAAATTGCCAATGTTGAAACGTTTCCCCGAGAAATGAAGAAGGTAGCTCATATGCTCACCAAGAACGGATACTTGCCAGGACAAGGATTAGGCAAGGACTCCCAAGGAATCCCGGAGCTACCTATTATCAAGGACAATCCGGGGAAACAAGGGTTAGGATACAACCCTAATAAAGATCAAAGAACGAAGAGGAACAAAGATCCTTCTCGACGTTCTTTAAGCCAGATCTTTAGGAAGGCCGGTTCACAATCGTCAAGGCCGGTCGTCGTCGTCGTCAAATGTTTTTCTCCTTCCGATAGGGATGTATAGACTCAGTGACTATTAGAGATCACTCCTCGGGGACAGCCCGACCCCCGAGCCTCGATAGGGCACATGTTTCCATTATGATTATAATAAAATCATTCTTCATTAATTGCTTTTTTTCTCGCTTGCAATAAAATTCTAGACCACATTATTTAACCCTGTTTGAATGAACATAAGTGAGGTTAAAATCGTCTTAATAATCAATAAACCCGCATCATTTTTATGTGGAAGTGTGCATGACAGCTTGGAGCACCTTTTCTTGGCATCAATAAGTGCCATCATGGATAAAAGAAATCCTAAAGATAATAAGCTCGGCAGGAAACCCAAAAAGGGGACTGCGCAAAAATAAGAGCAAAAGACCCGCTAGGAACCCAACAAAAGGGTGACCTAGGCAAAAGTTAGGGTTACAAAATGAAGACAAAAACCCGCTAGGAATCCCACGAAAAGGGTGACCTAGGCAAAAATTAGGGTTACAAAATAATGAACAAAAACAAAAGCCCGCTAAGACATCACAAATGGGTGTTTTAGGCAAAAGTTAGGGCCGTCAAAAAAAGAAAAAAACAAAATAAATCCATGATGGTACCATCAATTGAATTCAACAAGGAGCTCAAGAAAAGCTATCCAAGTTGTCAAAGCACAATCATTAATAACAAAGATGTGCTTAACCTCATAAGTGTTTAATCGAACAAGCCTAAACACATAAGCCTACCATGGCCAGCCATTCTTACAAAATCCTTTTTTCAAAAAAATAAAATAATCCCCTCTAAAACACAAACTTTTGAAAATATATATCCTTTCCTTCTTTTCTCTCTTGTCCCAACGATTTTTGAATAATCCAGTGGAAACATGGAGATATAGTGGTCAATAGGAGGGTTGACACATCTTCTAAAGAAAGGGAAGAATCATTTGGTTGATGACACCAAAATCAAATATGCATCATTCCTCGGTAACAGAAATCGGCAGAGCACAGTCCGTCTGGAGGAATGGCAAAATCCAAAAACAAAAACGCATCGGTTAATTCTTTTGAAAAAAAAAGAATCAAATAGAATTAGGTGCATCATACTGCATACATGCATACAGATGATAGGTGTACTGGAAGATCACTTATTCTCTGTTTATTGAAAAAACAAAAAATATATAAACTTCAGAAAAAACAATACGCCCGTATCATGTTCAGTACGCCCGTACCAAAATTAGGGTTATGAACAAATTTTCAATTCAATACGGGCATACTGAAATGGATGCGGCCGTATTGGCCATAAAGAAATTTTCAAAGACCTCGTCATGAGGCAACTACATAAATTAGAAAAAATAGGAAAAATTGCTTGTGTATGACAGCAGCAAACAAAATGCAAAGATTCAGAAAATCAACAGCGTCATACAAAATAACTGAGCCTGGAGAGGCTTGCCGAAAGAATACTCTCAAAATAACTGAGCCTGGAGAGGCTTGCCGAAAGAATACTCTCAAAATAACTGAGCCTGGAGAGGCTTGCCGAAAGAATACTCTCAAAATAACTGAGTCTGGAGAGGCTTGCCGAAAGAATACTCTCAAAATAACTGAGCCTGGAGAGGCTTGCCGAAAGAATACTCTCAGAATAATTGAGCCTGGAGAGGCTTGTCGAAATAATACTCCTTCAGAATAATTGAGCCTGGAGAGGCTTGCTGAAATAATACTCCTACAAAATAACTGAGCCTGGAGAGGCTCGCCGAAATAATACTCTCTCAGGATAACTGAGACATTTCTGTACAGAAAAAGCCAAAATCAACAAAAAAGGCAAAAACACAGAAAAAGCCAAAATCGAAAAAAAGGCAAAATACAGAAAATTCAACAAATCATACAGAATAAATGAGCCTGGAGAGGCTTGCCGAAATAATACTCCCGCAAAATAATTGAGCCTGGAGAGGCTTGCCTAAATAATACTCCCGCTGAATAACTGAGCCTGGAGAGGCTTGCCGAAACAATACTCATTCAGAATAACTGAGCTTGGAGAGGCTTGCCGAAACAATACTCCCACAAAATAACTGAGCCTGGAGAGGCTCGCCGAAATAATACTCCTTCAGAATAACTGAGCCTGGAGAGGCTCGCCGAAATAATACTCTTTCAAAATAATTGAGCCTGGAGAGGCTCGCAGAAATAATACTCCTTCAGAATAATCGAGCCTGGAGAGGCTCGCAGAAAGAATACTCCCTTCAGAATAACTGAGCCTGGAGAGGCTCGCAGAAAGAATACTCCCTCAGAATAATTGAGCCTGGAGAGGCTCGCAGAAAGAATACTCCCTTCAGAATAACTGAGCCTGGAGAGGCTCGCAGAAAGAATACTCCCTCAGAATAATTGAGCCTGGAGAGGCTCGCAGAAAGAATACTCCCTTCAGAATAATTGAGCCTGGAGAGGCTCGCAGAAATAATACTCCTTCAGAATAACTGAGCCTGGAGAGGCTCGCAGAAACAATACTCTTCCTTCAGAATAGTTGAGCCTAGAAAGGCTCGATTCCCCAGAGATATCTCAAGCTTACACTCACGGGCCAAATTCCCCAGTGAAAGCTATCAGAATGCGATCAGCGAAATCTGATCATCCAAGAAAAATGTCTAAGGACTTTAAACTTCCCCAATGGAGGATAGCTTTCCAACTCAAAAGCGATGAGTGAAGCTAAGCCTGAAGAGGCTTTCTAAATAATACTCTGGGATGAATAAAAACTTCAAATCCCCAATCGCCTACTAAAGAGGCATCTCTTCAAAAGGAAGACCAATAAACTATTCCCCAAGTGGAATTTGGCTCTCAGCCTAACAAATGAACGTCAAGATGATCTGCCTAACAAAAGAGGCCAATCAACATCAATCCCCAAATCCCCAGTCGCCTACTCAAGAGGCATCCCTGCAGAAGGAGAAAAAATAAAAAAAAAATCAATAATCATTCCCCAAGTGGAATCTGGCTCTCAGCCAATCATTGAACGTCAAGCTGATACGCCTAACAGAAGAGGCTAATCAAAATCAACGACAAAATCCCCCAGTGGATAACAGCCTACACAGAGGCAGCAAAATCAGAAAATCAAAAAGAGTTACCCGAATAAGGATAAACCGGGATACTCCACCAACGTCAAAGGACGTCAGCCAAACATAAGGCATCGCTCAACTCAGAGAGAAAGAGCATCTGTGTCTATACCCCAAGGAGTCAGAAATTCCCCAAGGGTACCAACAATGCAATGCAAGTTGGGGCACAGCAACCTGTGAATGACTGCACATCCCCTAGACGGATCCCTGCGTTATCCAGCCCTCAGTGGCACAAAAATCAAAAATAATCGTCGAAGCAGCATCGTGGACTGTGGAGACAAAATCAACATCCAGAATCCCCAGCGGATAACAGCCTACACAGAGGCTACAAAACCAGAAAAGTCAAAAAGAGTCACCCGAATAAGGATAACCGGGATACTCCACCAACGTCAAAGGACGTCAGCCAAACATAAGGCATCGCTCAAACTCAGAGAGAAAGAGCATCTGTGTCAATACCCCAAGGAGTCAGAAATTCCCCAAGGGTACCAACAATGCAATGCAAGTTGGGGCACAGGAACCTGTGAATGACTGCACATCCCCTAGACGGATCCCTGCGTTATCCAGCCCTCAGTGGCACAAAAATCAAAAACAATCGTCGAAACAGCATCGTGGACTGTGGAGACAAAATCAACATCCAGAATCCCCAGCGGATAACAGCCTACACAGAGGCAGCAAAAATCAAAAAATCAAAAAGAGATACCCGAATAAGGATGAACCGGGATACTCCACCAACGTCAAAGGACGTCAGCCAAACATAAGGCATCGCTCAACTCAGAGAGAAAGAGCATCTGTGTCTATACCCCAAGGAGTCAGAAATTCCCCAAGGGTACCAACAATGCAATGCAAGTTGGGGCACAGGAACCTGTGAATGACTGCACATCCCCTAGACGGATCCCTGCGTTATCCAGCCCTTAGTGGCACAAAATCAAAAAAACAACCGTCGAAGCAGCATCGTGGACTGTGGAGACAAAATCATCACGAATCCCTGGAAAGGAGATATTCACGCTACCCCGTCGTCACAAACACGGAGGTATGCAGCTTCCGGCTCAGGCAATGAGCGAAGCTATCTCTGGAAAAGGGATACTCACCGCTTACCGTTGTCACAAAGGTACTTAGCTTCCGGCTCAAACAAAGAGTGAAGCTAAGCCTGGAGAGGCGGTACTCACAGCTTCCAGCTTGGGCAGCAAGCAAAGCAAGGCCTGGAGAGGCAAAACTCACACTGCTCACCGTCGTCACAAAGGTACTTAGCTTCCGGCTCAAACAAAGAGTGAAGCTAAGCCTGGAGAGGCGGTACTCAACCATCAGCGTCATCAGAGGCGCATTGATGTCCAACTTCCGGCTCGAGCGTCGAGTGAAGTTGACCTTGGAGAATCCCTGGAAAGGAGATATTCACGCTACCCCGTCGTCACAAACACGGAGGTATGCAGCTTCCGGCTCGGGCAATGAGCGAAGCTATCTCTAGAAAAAGGGTACTCACCGCTTACCGTTGTCACAAAGGTACTTAGCTTCCGGCTCAAACAAAGAGTGAAGCTAAGCCTGGAGAGACGGTACTTACAGCTTCCAGCTTGGGCAACAAGCAAAGCAAGGCCTGGAGAGGCAAAACTCACACTGCTACCGTTTTCACAAGGGTACTTAGCTTCCGGCTCGAACAAAGAGTGAAGCTAAGCCTGGAGAGACGGTACTTACAGCTTCCAGCTTGGGCAACAAGCAAAGCAAGGCCTGGAGAGGCAAAACTCACACTGCTACCGTTTTCACAAGGGTACTTAGCTTCCGGCTCGAACAAAGAGTGAAGCTAAGCCTGGAGAGACGGTACTTACAGCTTCCAGCTTGGGCAACAAGCAAAGCAAGGCCTGGAGAGGCAAAACTCACACTGCTACCGTTTTCACAAGAGTACTTAGCTTCCGGCTCGAACAAAGAGTGAAGCTAAGCCTGGAGAGACGGTACTTACAGCTTCCAGCTTGGGCAACAAGCAAAGCAAGGCCTGGAGAGGCAAAACTCACACTGCTTACCATTGTCACAAGGGTATTTAGCTTCCGGCTCAAACAAAGAGTGAAGCTAAGCCTGGAAAGGCGGTACTCAACCATCAGCGTCATCAGAGGCGCGTTGATGTCCAACTTCCGGCTCGGGCGTCGAGTGAAGTTGACCTTGGAGAAGGTAAACTCAGCTACCGAGGATGTCAGAAGCGCCGAGGTATGCACCCACCTGGAGAGGCTACTCAACATTTTTCCACCGGAAGACGCTACAAGTCAGAAGGTCGGCACAATACCCGGACAATTGGGTCAACTCCTTTACTTGTCAGCCGATACACCAAAAGGCCGTCCGACTAAGTAAAGGGGGGGCAGCTGTAGACCCCTAAAATTGTCCGGGTCGGAAATAAAGCTTGAAGACTCTCGAAGACTGAAGGATAATCAGCCAGAAGGACTCCTCGAAGGCCCTAGGAGGGTTCTCTGTAGGTCCAGAGGTCTTAGAATAGCTCAAAATAAAGAAGTGGAGGGAAAAAGCCCAATACGGCCGTACTGAACTTAATACGGCCGTATTGAAGCTTCAATACGGCCATACTGAAGTCAGTACGATCGTATTGACACTTCAATACAACCGCAGCGAACTCAATACGGGCGTATTGAAATTTCTGAACTTCAATACGACCGTATTGAACTTCAATACGACCGTATTGAAGTTCAAAAATTTCAATACGGCCGTATTGCCCCTGTAGGCCGTATTGCGCCTATTCCCTATAAATATGACGACAATTGGACGTCATTCCACACTTTTTTTTTCACTCAGTTTTGACTCCCTCCTTGAGTATTCTGGGGTTTTTGAGCAGTGTTCTGCCCTAGAAATCTCTCTGGGAGTCGATCCGACGAAGTTCTGGAATTCCGAGCACTTAGCTTGGAGATTCGAACCTAGTCGAAGGGAAATCCTCCGGATTTCCATAGTCAAAATTTTATAGGAGAGCGAGGAGTGGGCTTGTAGAGCGAGGGAACGCCAAAACGCTTCCCAGTTCTTTGCAATATATAAAAGCACGCTTCAAGAGGTTTCCTTTCAATCCTTCCTTTTACTGCTTTCTGTGTGCATATTTAAATTGTCATCATGTAGATAGTTAATTTATAATCGCTTATAATAAATAGGGGTAATTTAGTAATTTTACGCTGTTATTTTAGAAAATAATCTGTCATAGGGAACCCGAAAGGGGCGCTGTGGGGTGCTAACACCTTCCCCACGCGTAACCGACTCCCTTACCCAACTCTGGTTGTAGTGGCCAAAGTTGATTTTTAAATCAATTGCCTTATCCCTTTTTCCAATGTTTTGAGTAAAACATTGGTGGCGACTCCACGAACCCTCCTTTTACGAAAACCACTAATCCATGGAGGGTCCCGCTTGGGATTAATATGGATTGGTGAGCCTTTTAATAAAATTGCTCGCTTGACGAGGTCTCAGTTTGAGAATAAGTCATTCTAGCAATCCACATTTTTAAAACAAATAAAACGAGTCCAACCATCCTTCGCGAATGCCGAAAGCCCGTTTCGGGCCGGTGGCGACATAACTCAACTCCATTCTTTTTTTCTTCTTCTCCACCATTATTGTCTCTCAAATTATCACCAATCCCTTTTCCTATCACAGTGCCTCTCCTAGTTGTAATTGACTGACAATGCTCTTTAGGATTGACTTGTGTATTTGCTGAAAAATTTTTGCTTTGTTGATCTGCCAATTGCTTGGCTAGCTGCCCCACTTGAACCTCCAGGTTTCTGATAGACGCTTCAGTGTTTTTCTGGTTAGTTGTGGAAACCTGCATAAATTGTGTAAGAGCATCCTCCATTTTTGACAACCTATCTGGCTGATAAGAAGACTGATTTTGATATGGCTTTTGTGGAGGCTGCCTTTGTGATGGTCCTGCTTCTTGTTTCCACCCAGAGTACTGATTTTGATTATTTCTCCAGCCTTGATTCTGATTATAGTTACCAGAGAAATTCCCTTGCCTTCCTGGATTGTTCATATAATTAACTTCCTCCTCCTGTTCTGATTCAGATATAGAACATTGCCCATTTGGATGATCACCTGCACAAAAATCACATCTCATTACTTGTTGAGAGCGTGAAGATGATCCTACTTGAAGTTTGGACATCTGTTTCCTTATCTCTTCCATCTGCTGAGAAAGAAGCTTATTCTGAGCCAGAATTGCATTTTGAGTATCCAATTCTAGAATTCCCCGTTTGGAAGGCTGGCTCCTGTCATGGTGAGCTTGGTAATCACTGGCTGCCAAAGCATCAATAATAGTGATTGCTTCCTCAGAATCTTTCATCATCATAGAACCACCTGCAGAAGCATCCAATAACATCTTTGTTTGAGGCCTTAACCCATTACAGAACATGTTGAGTTGTGCAACATCATCAAACCCATGATTTGGGCATTTCCTCAGCAAGGATTTATATCTCTCCCAGGCCTCACACAAAGGTTCATCAGCGCCTTGAGAAAATGTTGCAATTGCTGATTTGGCACTTATATATCTAGAAGGAGGAAAGAATCTAGCTAAGAACTTCCTTTCTACGTCCTCCCATCTAGTTAGGCTCTGATTTGGATGAGCCTGCAACCATGTCTTCGCTTTTCCTGTCAAAGAGAAGGGAAATAATCTCAAGTAGACTGCTTCTTCATCTTCTCCAGGAATGCCCATAGTGCCAATAAGCTCATAGAAAGTTGACAGATGTGTGTAGGGATCTTCATGGTCCATCCCTGCAAATTGATTGGCAGTGATGAGAGATAATAATGCTGGTTTCATCTCCACCCCCTTAGCTGGTCTAGCTATACTGGAAAAGTGCCTAGGACCCAATTGATGATTGTATTCTCCAAGGAGTCTCCTTGGCTGATGATGAGGTCCATGACCACCTGGTCCTTCTTCAGCCATTGATTCAGAATTAAAGTGTTGAGCTGAAACTGAAGTGGAAGTACCCTCCTGTTCCCGTCTCTCCTGTTCAAGCTTCCTTTGTCGCCTTCTTCTGCTATTATTTTTCCTAGCTGTTTTCTCAATCTCTGGATCAAATAACAGCTGCTCAGCAGGAATTTTTCCTCGCATACAAAGACTGACTTAAACAGAAAAGTTAGAACAACAGGTAAAGAATATATTCAACAAAATGAAAACTAAACAATATATACAATAAGCTCCAACTAGTACAATAGAAATCACAACTATCTTGACACAAGTCCCCGGCAACGGCGCCAAGAAACTTGTTAAGATTTTTAAATAGGCAAGCGCACCCAAGTCTCTGTAGTAAAAATAAAAGGTTGTCGAACCTCAGGGACTTGTGAGATAACTTAGATTTCTATTATATTAGTTGATGCTTATAAATTTAAAACTGGAATAGTTACACATATTCAAATTTGAGATATATGATTTTCCAACTTCAAGAAACTAAAGAGTAATTTGATTTAAAGAAAACAGATATAAGAAACAGTTGGGATTTGATTTCATCAATCTCCCTCCTATGTATTCCTATTGATTCTTTCTAAAATTTCCATTACTCATTGTTATTGCATTCTCTATTTTCATTCAAACCCAATCCCTTGGCATAAGAAATTCTGGGATATTCAACTCAATGAATGATTCCTCACTTCATTTAGTTCAATATTCCGCATTATGAATCAGAACTTGTTACAACTATTAAGATCAAGACCATCCCTGGCTCTTAAAAATAATAGGTGATTTGACTCAAGTCTAGATCCAGAAAATGTTTTCCAACTAAATTCTAAATCCAAAATCAAAGATAAGTGATCAGTTTATCTAAGCATTAAGAATGGAATACAAATCACTAACAAAGGGTAATAGATCATATATATATATGAATCAAAGAGAAATACATAGGAGTTTGATGACTACATCAATCCCAAACTTAGAGATTAGCTCTCCATATTACAAGAAATCACCAAGTTACAAGTTGAGAGGTAGAAGAAGAAGATCCTTTGAAGATTCGCGTTCCCACGAGCTCCAGAGTACTCTGTTTTTTTTTCTTCCTCTCGTGTCAGTCCCCTTTCTCTCTCTTTCTTTCCTTATATATGAAAACAGAGTAAGCAAGAGAGATATGAATCCGCTCAGCGCCTCGAAACGGCTGAGCGGATTGAGAGTTCTTCACCATGAAGAAACCTGAATTCTTCACCATGAAGGAACCTAGGCGCTGAGCGCCTTTTATTCGCTGAGCGGATAGGAGGCAGAGAGCACCTTCACATTTCTGGATGAAATCCGCTGAGCGGATTGGAAATGGCTGAGCGGATTGGAGGCAGAGAGCATTCCTTTTCTTCCAGGGACCAATTCGCTGAGCGGATATGATCCGCTGAGCGCCTTCATTGTGGAAACTCTCTGTTCTTATTCCGCTGAGCGCCTCAGAATGGCTGAGCCATTCTTCTCCAGGTTTCAACTCCTACAAAATAAGCACAAAATTAGATTAAAGGCTTCCTATTCTATGTGCTAACATTGATCAAGAGTATCTCTTTGATTCCATGCCTATATAAATCAAAATAACATTAATAACAACACAAAAACTATTAGATAAGTGTCTCAAATGAATGTTAAATCAAGCTAATTAGACACTTATCATACTTGTGTGTGTGCTTTGTGCATTGAGCAAATCTTGTCTAAAATCAAGTAGAGAGTAGATGATGATGAGTTGAGAACATTGGAAAATTATTTTGAGACTTAAAATGAAGTTTTAAGAACTGACTCAAAATAATCGATTATTGTTAAAAATAGTCGATTATTTCAGCAAATGGGCTAAGTGGAATGCCTTGCTGTAATAATCGATTATTTGCCAAAATAATCGATTATTTCAGAAACAACTCTCTGGAATAATCGATTATCCAGCTAAATAATCGATTAAATTGTTCTTGGTTGATTTCCAGAAATCTGAAGAACAAAATAATCGATTATTCTTTAAAATAATCGATTATCTGGGTTTGAACTTTTATAAATAGACTTGAACTATTTTGAAACATAAGACAATTGAGTGAGAACTGATAATCAACTTCTGAAAACACTTTAGAGAGTCTGTGTGACATCTTGGAAAGGTTTCTTTGTGAAAATCCAAGAAGAAAAACATTTGTGAAAGAACTTGTGAAAATCATCATCATCATCATACCCTTGAAAGAGAAGGACAAAGAATTGTTCAAGAATTCCAGGTGAATTCGTTTCATTTTTGTTTCTTTGTGAATCTTTGTGGAAAATCTTGAGAAGGGTTTCTCAAGTGATTAAGGTTCTTGTAGTGGGATCTACAAGGGGTACTTTCTTGGGGTCAAGAAAGTGATTATCTTTTAGTAGTGAAGTATATGCATGTGTGTTTGCTTGTAAACCTTCTTGCTTAAAGATAGTGGAAAAATCTTAATCAGGTGGTGATTAAGGACTGGATGTAGGTCACATGTGGAGTGGCTGAACCAGTATAAAAGACTTGTGCAATCTTCTTCAACCTTATCTCTTGTTTTGTAATTTCTTGATTGAGTTTTAAGGAAGATAAAATTTGATTAACAAGTGAATGTAATTCTTGATGTTTTAAATCTGTAAATTGAACATTGTTGATGAACCTCATGATGTTGTAATCAAGTTAGCATATTGCATTCATATTATCATAACAAGTCTTGAGAAGTGCTTCAAGTGAGAATTCTGTCACAGAAAAGTTTGTAATTGAAAGTGAAGATCCAAAAACTCTGATAAATTTTTAAAGGGTCATTGAATCCAATTCACCCCCCCTCTTGGATTTGGCCATTCTTTTCTAACACCAGTGACCAGAGCTATGGCTAGGAGGATACAGGAAGAGCTGGATCTTGAGAAGACTAATGGGCTTGTTAGGCCCAAGATAATCTTCACTTGGAATGCTCTATCATGAAGAGAAGGCCTAGTTCTATTTGTTCATATTGTACAGTTTATACATAGTCTATTGTATAGGTTATTTTTTTTGCCTTTGTATTTGAGAGGCACTTTATTTGCTTTTTCCTATTGTTTGTATATTGTTTTTAAGGTAGGTTACTTGGAGAGTTTAGCTCCATTTAACCTCCCCAGTTGACACATTCATTTTGTATTTTTTCAGTAAGGAAAAGGGGGGTACATTTAGCAAAGCTTGAGGTGTGACTAGTAATTGGGCCAGAATTGGGCCTAGGCTAAATTTTTGATATTGGACTCATTTTGCTCCTAATTTTTCATAGATTTGATGTAGCTAGGTCTCATCATCATATGATGAACCTAACTACACCAAATCAAGATTTTGCAAATTAAATCAAGGAGCAAAATAAGTGCAAGGCCGCCTAGCTCTCTTCATGGCCGAATTCATTAGTTGTTCCTTCTTGAGTTTTGAAGCTTGCCTTGCAAGCTTCTAAACTCAAGTAAGGTAAGCTTACCTTACCATGGTTCCTAAGTGAACCATGGTCAAGGTTAGCTTCCCTTGCAAGCTTGCTAAAACCGTAGGAGTTAAGTAAACCTTACCATGGTTCTTAGTGAACCATGGTTAAGGTTAGCTTCTCCTAGAAGCCACCTCTTTTCTATATATTTGTAAATACCTCTTTTGTAGATACTTTTGAACATTTTGAGAATGAAATCTGAATTTTCTCTCAATCAAGAGTCACCTAAAAACCGTGGAGAACTATCTCTTTAGGTTTCCCTCAAGGTTCCTTCAACCTTGCCTTGGTTCATCAAACTTCTCTATCCAAGAGAAGTAACCGAACCTCCTTCATAGACTTCACCTCCTTTGAAGCTTCTTCAATGGAGATTTCCGAGATTTCAAGGAGTTAACCTCAAAAGCATCACGGTCCAAGCATGGAACAAGTGGAGAACATCAATCTCCTTCACTTAGCTTCCATCAAGCCCAAGCTCTTCATTCGAAAAAGAAAATATGTTTAAGCAAACTTCTTTTGGCCTCTCTATACACTTGTCTTGATGAAGCTTCAGAGAGCCTTTCTCGAGAATCTGGGCCTCGGAATCTCTCCGGCCCTTTATGGCTACTTCAACTATGGCTTAACGCGATCTTCGAGAAGAAACTTCGTTTGCCTTCCATTCCAATTCCCATCTGTGAACTCGAAGGGGCTTGTTTGACGACCCTTACCCCTCAGAAGCGTCTGGTCGATAATTTTGAAAAATATGTCAGAGCCATTCTTAACTTCACTGAGTTCACTGAAGACTTAGCCCCTTTTATTCGACCAAATTTAATAGGTCCAACCTGGCTTTGCCAAAATAATCAAGTTGGAAACATAAGTCCCTCTTCGACTGACATGTGGTTTGGGTTTTTGTCATGGGATGTCATTATCTCAGGCATGAGGCAGAAAGATGTTAGGCTTTATCCTTATCAACCCCAACTTTTTGCTCGACAGTTTGGGCTTTTTCAAATGAAACCCCTTCCTCTTTGACGTAAAGAAAGCATTGATGCAGATATTTGTGTCGAAGAAGGGAATTACGAAGAGGTCCTTGAGTTCATCCTTCGCCCTGATAAAGAACTCAAACTTACACCATCCACCTTCTCTCCTTCATTCTTAGTTTCGAAGTGCTATCTTCGATGGTGGTTTTATTATATTGTAGATAAACTCATCGATTTTGATGGCTTTTTGAAGAAACTGATAAATTCTCCTCTTTCTTGTTCACAGGGGCCCAAGCAATCAGGTATTTTCAAGAATCAAATCCTTATTTATCAGTTTGAGCAATTTTTTAAAGTATGTTATCGACCTGACAACGTTGGTCGTACTATCTTCGATGCATCCGTGTCTCTATCGAAAATGATACAGAGGAACATTCGCTCGAAAAAGGTAATTAACCCTAAAGGAAAAACCAATTTCGAAAAATTTTGCCCTAAGAAGATACCTCCTCTTCCAAATGTCCTTTTCGGTTTAGCCAAGTATTTATCCTATCTTCCTTGGGTAAAAACACTCGACCCATTTTACCTTGATCATAAAGCAATCCCCGTAAAGGATCGAATTACTTACGCGCGATGTTCCCTGTATGATTTTCCTCGAAGGAGATGGTGGCCTCTATGTTGGGTCGATAACACTAATCCTCCCCCTGGTAAATAACTAAAACTAGGGAATCTCTCGAATTCTTGATTATACTCCACTCAATTTTCTTTCTTTTTCCATGTTGTTTACAGCTACTATTTCTCAGTGTGTTCCACAACATGCTGATCAAACTCCCGACTGGGAGAATGACGATGAGGATGTCGAAGGGACATCCTTGAAGGGTCGAAAACGGAAGACCGTTACTGATAAGGTCTCAATACGCTCTAAGGTATAATTCGTTTTCGAATCTTTCTTTTCACTAGAATTTCTAGTCTCTAGCCTTGCTTACCTTTTGGATTCTTGCATTTTAGAGTATTGAGACCTCGAAAAAACAAAAAGTGTACTCAGGCAGCACAAAAATAGTAAGAAGTTACTTCATTTATTTCTTATCCTTTGTGATTCTTACCTATTTCGAGTCTCATCATTAACTTGCCTCTTTCACTCGTAGGTTTCGACTACCAAGAAGCCAGATAAAGGAAAGGGGAAATTAGTGATTCCTCTTTCTAAGAAACCTCAAAAACTTGCTGGCGAGAAGCTGCTTCAAGACGCCATGAAATTCGTTCCCAAGGTGATTTAATTTTTTAGCTCAATTTCACTCTTCATGTGCTTTCGACTTCCCTAACACCACTTAACTTCTCACAGGATGCTCAAATCATCCAGCTTGATTCCTCTCGAGACCTGTCGAGAGATGTACCTCCTGTCACTGAGGCAGCCCAACAGGTTAATTTTTCTAACTTTCGCCTCTATGATTTTCCATTTAATCTTTTGATTGCATAACTTGTTCGCAGTTGACCACGCCTCAGTTGAACATTGCTGAGATTGCCTCTGTGGTAGCTTCGATAGAAGTCCCTCCCCAGGTCGAAGGGACAAGGTTGTTGAGTCTGAACCCTCGACAACTGTGAAGACATTACAGGACTCTGCACAAGGTGAACCCTCTTTCGAGCTGCAACCCCCCTTGAGTCCGAACAAGGGTATATGCCTTATCAACCTTATTAGTTTGTAGTGGTTCTTTTTGAAATTTACGTATATTTGTTCCTTTTTTTTTCTTGTACAGGTTCGACCGAATCTCCCAGGCCTTTCACTACTTCCCCTTCGACCCAAGGCGGTGTTACCTCTTCTGTCCAAGGCCTTTCTTCAATTCCTTCTCCGGACCTGGACTTGATGAGCTTCTTCAACGATGAAGACGAAGATATTAACAGTATCTTCGAGGTCTTGGATAATTGGACAAGTGGTCCTTCTGAGTCGGAGAAGGAAAAAGAAAGAACCGTCGAGCAAGTTTCTGAGACTCCATCATATCAATCTTTACTTGATTCTTTTTTATCAAAGGCATATGTTGAAGATCTTGATCAGGCCTTCCTCATTCCTGAATTCAAGACAGAGGTTGAACAAATGATGGACGATCTATTGTCTTACCCGAACCTTCCTCCTGAGGTCCATTTTGAGCTGCAAGAGTTTGTCAAACCCTTTAGCCTCGCACGGGACCTTCAAACTCAATGGTCCACTGCATTTCAAGAAGTAGCTCATGTCGAGTTTGAAAGCGAAGGAGACCGGGTTAAGCTCGAGAACCTCCGTAATGACTTGATTTCAATCAAGAATTCAACAACAGAGATAGTTTCTTCTTTGCAACAATTGCAAAAAGAAGACGCAAATATCGAAACCACTATCAAGTCTCTGCAGCATTAGTTAGAGAAGACTCGCTCGAAGAAGGATGCTATTAAAGTTCAGAGTCAAGAAATCAAGCAACGTCAGACAGGTCTTAAGGAGGAAGGCAAAATGATTTCTTCTAAACTTGCTAAGGCCTTGGAGCAAAAGAAATATCTAGAGGCTCAGTGTATCTCTCGAAAGCAAAGCTTGGATCAGGCTTATAAAGCTTTCAAAGACTTTAAATCCAAATTCTGTAATAATTAGATTTTCTTTTCTATTCTGTACTTCCTTCTAATTTATTTTTGGCTTGTATCGAACAATTAATATTCTGTCCTCTCATGAAAATATTTCAAGTACTTTCCATTTATCACTTTGCTCGCATTCGAATTTATCTCTTTAATAACGTATGCGTTTTTCGAATATGCTTGTTCGATTATAAAGGGGCCTTCCCAATTATAAGACCATTTCCCCAGATATCGAGATTTCTGATCCATGGGAAGAATCACCTTTAACACTAAGTTCCCAACTCGAAATCGTTGTGTTTTAACCTTTTTATTGTACGATTTCTCGACTCTTTCTTTTTGTTGAACAAGGTTTTGTATTGTGATTAATCTTTCTTCGTCTAAAGATATTAATTCATCATACATTAAATTCCAATAGTCTTCAATAGGCAACTCATTCTGCTTTTGCACATGAATTGATTGTAAATTAATATCTAAAGGAAGAATAGCATCATGCCCATATACCAATTTATAGGGAGTAGTTTTCGTGGCATCTCTAGGCGAATTCCTATAAGCCCATAGAATTTGCACCAGAGTTTCGTGCCAACTTCGAGGTTTGTTTGATATATGTTTTTTGATCAAACCAATCACCACTTTATTAGCAGCCTCGACTTGTCCATTTGCTTGTGCGTAATATGGTTTTGAAGTTATCAGCCTGATCCCTCTCGATTCCGCATATCGAGCGACTTTTCGACCCGTAAAGACAGTGCCTTGATCAGTAGTAATTGTTTAAGGAATCCCAAATCTTGTAATAATATGATCTTCGACAAAATCAATTATGTCTTTTTGCTCGATTTCTTTTAAAGGAATAGCTTCAACCCATTTTGTAAAGTAATCTATGGCCACCAATATATATTTGTGGTTTTTCGAAGATGGTGGATATATTTGCCCTATAATGTCCATTGCCCAACCTCGAAATGGCCAAGGCTTAATGATTGAATGTAACTCATTAGCAGGTACCTTTTGTATTGGTCCATGTTTTTGACACTCTTCGCAGCTTCGTGCGAACTCGATACAATCCTTAAACATAGTTGGTCAATACAAACCTTTTCTCGACAAAACCCATTTCATTTTTTCACCTGCTTGATGTGCTCCACAAATGCCTTCATGTATTTCTGCCATAGCTATATAACTTTCGTGAGTTCCAAGGCACTTGAACAAAATTCCATCGAAACCCTTTTTATATAATTCATTGTTTAACAAGACATAATTAAGAGCTTGTAGTTTGATCTTTCTTTCGACCTTTATATTGGGATTTTGCAAATATTCGATCAATTTGCTCCTCCAATCTGGTTGACTCGAGGAACCAACACTCATAATCTCTCGATGCTCCATCAATTCATTTTCTGTATGAATTAAATACTCGAGACACTTTTTACTTACTTTATACCCTGAGGCTGTCTGAGCCAACTCATTTGCAATGACATTCGAGTTTCGAGGAATATGTTGTAACTCAACTTCATCAAAAGTGTTAAGTAGCTGCACAACTCGAGTTTTAAATTCAATTAACTTTTCATTTAAACACTTATACTCCTGTGTTAATTGTTTGATGACTAATTGCGAATTACCTCGAATTAATACATTTCTAGCACCTAACTCTTCGAGAATTTCGAGTCCTGTTATTAGTGTCTGATACTCGGTTTCATTGTTCGAGTATCTCTTGTTCGTTTTCAATGATAATTTAGTAGGGAGCCCTTCGGGGGAGATGATTAAAAGACCTATTACAGTGCCCAATTTGTGTTTCGAGCCATCGAAATATAATTGCCAAGGCTTAGTGGTTAAGTAAATGACTTCCTTTGTTTCTTTCGAGTGGTCAGCGAGAAAATATGCAATTATTTGACCTTTAGTTGCTTTTAACGGCTTGAAAGTTAACGAGTATTCAGTTAGTGCGAGTGCCCATTTACCAACTCGAGAATGTAAAACAGGTTTACACAACATATACTTAATCACATTACTTCGACAAAATATTACAACATCACAAGGCCTAAGATAATACTTCAACTTTGTACAAGCAACATAAAGACTTAAACATAGTTTTTCCAAAGGAGTATATCTAATTTCTGCTCTGACTAACATTCGACTTAAATAATAAATGGCTCTCTCGATACCATTATCATCATCTTGCGCCAGCATGCCCGCAATAGTCGAATCGCTAGCTGAAATGTACAACTTTAGTTGCTTCCCTTTAGAGAGTGGTGCAAGCACTGGAGGATGAGCCAAGTAAACTTTGATTTCATCGAACGCTTTCTGGTGCTCCTCATTCCATCGAAATTCCTGCTCCTTTTTTAAACGTAGAAGAGGGGAAAATATTTTAGTTTTACCAGACAAGTTCGATATGAATCTTCTCATAAAGTTTACTTTACCTAGGAGAGATTGAAGTTCTTTCTTGTTCGATGGAGGTTTAATCTCCATGATAGCTTTTGTCTTATTTCGATTAACTTCAATTCCTTTCTGGTGTATGACAAACCCCAAAAATTCTCCTGCTGTAACACCAAAAGCACATTTTAGAGGATTCATTTTCAAACCATGTTTTCTCATTCTCTCAAAAGATAATTTTAAATGGCTTAGGTGATCCTCTTTTTGCTTCGACCCAACAATTATATCATCAATATATACTTGTACAAACTTACCAATTAAATCATGGAATATTAAATTCATTGCCCTCTGATAAGTAGCACCTGCGTTTTTTAATCCAAATGGCATCATCACCCATTCATAAACACCAAGAGCACCTGGACATCGAAAATCAGTTTTCGATACATCATTAGCTGCAATATAAATTTGGTTATATCCAGAATAACCATCAAGTAAACTCATAATTTCATTACATGCAGCAACGTCTATCATAGTTTCAGCAATGGGCATGGATACTCATCCTTTGGGGTTGCTGTGTTGAGGTCTCGAAAATCAATGCATACTCTGAGTTTCCCATTCTTTTTTATAACAGACACAATATTCGAGATCCACTCAGCATACCTCGAAGTTCTAATGAACTTTGCTTTCAATAATCTTTCAATTTCTTCTTTGATTTTCTCGATTACTTTAGGAGCGAACCTTCGATGGTTTTGCTTAACAGATTTCTTTCCTGGAATCATGGGTAACCTATGCTCCACCAATTCTCGATCTAATCCTGGCATTTCATCATAGTCCCATGCAAAGCAATCCTTATAATTATGCAATACTCGAATTAATTCCTCCTTAAAGTCCTTTTGCAAGAGCTTGCTAACATAAGTCACTCTTTTGTTCTCAACAGTTCCCAAGTTGATTTCTTCGAGGGGATCATGAGATTCTAATTTATGCTCTTCTTTGGTTGCTCTTTCAAATCCTAGTGGTGAATCATCGAAGATACAATCCAACTTGAGTTCTAACTCTTGTTCTTTGCATTCTTTTGTTTTTTCGACCTCTTGGTCTCTTTCTATTTTTTCTTTTTCTGTTTGTCTCGAGGCAACTTGGTCCTCTCGGTTTTTCTCTATTTTTTCTTTTCCTTCATTCTTTTCGATTCCGAAGTCTATCTCTTTTTCTTCTTTTCTTTGTTTTTTATCCTTTTCGACCTCGAAATCTATTTTCCCTTTCTTTTTTTGTTTTTCTTCGGCCAAAGTGACCGTGCTATTTTTTTCAATTTCCTTTAAACATGCCTTCTCACCTTCATTTCCCTCGGCCATGTTGGCCGTTTGATCGGCCACATAGGCCGATATTCAAGTTAAAAAGCTCGAGTAAGGATCTTCACTCTTCATTCATCAAGTGGAGCCGAATCTTTTTCGGCTCGAATCACAAACCCTTTTTTCACGTCCCAGCAGAAAGTTTTCTTAATCCCTTCTTCTTCATCCATCACTCCAGAATTGTAAGCATCGAAAGGTTTGGTCTTTGCAAATGCTATCAATTATTGATCAGCAAAATACATACCAACTTCATATGTTCTCTGGTCAGCCTCGAGAACCTCCAACCCTTCGTCATCGTTCCAGAAGAAGATCTCTTGATGCACCGTGGAAGGGACGACTCCTACCCCATGGATCCACTCTCGACCTAGCAAGACATTAAAATTCGCCTTAGATGGCGTCACTATAAACATGGTGGTCATCTTTACACTCCCAATCTGCACATCAAGCAGAATCATGCCTTCAGGGTGCGAAGATTTTCCTGCGTAGTCCGAGATCATTATATTGTGAGGTTTCAAATAAGCCAAGGATTTCCCAAACCTCTTCAGCATTGTCTTGGGTAAGATGATCACAGTTGCGCCTCCATCGACCAAGACCTTATTCACCTCTTGCCCCTCGATCATCAATGTCAACAATAGAGGCTTAAGGTGTCCTTTCATTTTCTCCGTGGGAGAGTCGAACACAGCAGAATTGAATTTGGGGATAACCCTCGATTTGATTGACCCATATGATTTTGGATTCATAGTTGGGGTCATCGAAGAAGTCTTCTCGATGAATATCCTCTTGTTCATTCACGGCCTCCATGGCCCCAACATATTCTGAAGGCATAATGGAGACTATCCCACAAATGTCTTCTAGGGAGTCCTCAAAACCACTCTCGAAACAATCGGTTATCATGTCTTCATCATCTTCAAGGAACTTTCGAGATGATTCCCCTTTCTGAGGTACAGGAATCGAGAAACGGTTTCCCCTAACACCTTCAAAGGTAGCCTTACGCATCCTTTGTTGTCTCCTCCACTGAGTTTTGGTTAGATTGTTGAAAGGCTGTCGAAAGCCACGCCCATACCCTCCATTCGAGACTCTACCGGGCCTTGTAGTCAAACTTGGAGCTTTCCCAGGAACTCCTTGCATTGGATGTGCAGCATAACTCATTACCTGTTTTCCTCGACCCATGCTTCCCATCATTGGCCTTGGTGGAGCAGTCCATTTTCCCACAGGCACATTCGCATTTGGCACAAAAGTATTGTCGAATCTCGATGAATTATACATCTCCATTTTTCCTACTGGAGCATTATATTGAGGCATATGAACCTGCCTCATAGTTAACCCAGCATTTGGTCCAGCATTGGGCTTGAGTTTTTGTCGAATATTTTCAGCTTTATAGTTCCGCATCATATCTGATTCTTCAAAGGCTTTAGCAGCAGATCTATCGAAAACAGCGCTGCATCGAGGACATAACATTACTTCTCTATCAACCTCTTTCTTTTTAGACAAGAATTCGACTAAGCTATCTCCCTCTTTAGGGTAGATGGGCTCCTGTTCCTTAGCGAAATCTTCCATTAATTCCTCGAGCTTTTCATCAGAAATGGGTTCGATGTTCTCATCATCCTCGACAGCAACATCCACCATGTTGATCCCCATCGAAACTGGTTCAACGTATCCAGTATGAGCAGCGAATGGGTCCGTGTCAACTTTCATGTCCTTCTCACCGAAAGCAAGGCGACCATCAGTAATCGTCTTTTCGATCAAATCCCTGAAACGCACACAGTTGTTAGTCTAATGACCATACATATTATGATATTTGCAAAATTTCTTTCCTTTTTTCTGCTCGAGTGATGGGATCTTATGATTTTCTGGGAGTACAATTTGCTTATCTTTTAATAAGATATCAAATATATTTTCTGCCTTACTTACGTCAAAACTATATTTCTTAGTCGAGGTTCCTTCTATATTCTCTCCTGGTTTTAACATCTGACATTGATAGGTAGGACCAGGGCGTAATTCTGCTAAGTTCACTTCAAAATCCTCACTCGAAAGTTCATAATTATTATCCTCACTTGTCTCAGTGTTTTCTAAATAAGCTACCTTCTCTTTTCGAACAAACCTATCAAACTTTTTCAATCTTTCTTTTTCTAACTTGATTTGTTCGATCCTCCTAACTTTTTTTGCTAATTGAGTCATATCTCTCAACTGTTCATTTACTAGTTTTTTACGTATCGAGAAATCTAACCCTGTCGTTGCAATCCTGACTAACTCATGTTTGGGTATATTTGTATAACATCGAGATTTTAATTGCCGAAACCTATTTAAATAGTCATCTAAAGTTTCATGGCTTTGTCTCTTAATGTTCATTAGATCGACTATACTCACTTTCATTTCTTCTCTAAAAAAGTGTTCATGAAAACTACCTTCCAATTGAACCCAAGTGTGTATCGAATTAGGGGGTAAGGTTGTGAACCATGTAAAAGCATGCTTAGTCAATGAACTTGGAAAATACTTCATTTTTAAATATTCATTGTTCGCTAAGTCCCCACATTCGACTACGTACCTAACTATATGTTCGACTGTAGATTCAGTTAATTCTCCCGCGAATTTCGAGAACTTTGGCACTTTTATTCCCCTGGGCAGTTCTACTTGGGTTACATAATCTGAAAAAGCTGACACAAAATAAGGTCGTTCATTTCGACCTACATCGAATCCATGTCTATTCAGTATCCTTTCTACCATTTGATCTAAGTTATCATTTGGATTTCTATTAGGTCGAACTACATTCTGATGGAAATTTCCATTCCCGCCAAGGTTTTCCATATCATTCAAATTTGCACTCATGGCTCTCGAAGGTGGCCCCTCACCTAATTTATCTCCTATTTTATTTATCAATTCATACAGAGGAGTCATAATATTATGCATTTGAGTTGACAACAAGTTGACCATGTCATGGTTACTATGGTCCATTTGTTGTCGAAGGGCCATCATAGCTTGGTTACTAATACCCGTAGGTACATAACTACCCTGTCGAATCAGAGAACCTTCCTGACTTGTTCCTACGTGTTGATATGGATCTTGCATAACAAAACCCAAACCGTTTGGCCCAGGATTGTATCCCTGTGGGGACACATGCATTTGTGAGTTTGGTCCTAAGAAAGATACTGGCATCTCGACATGTACTGGTTGGGTATTTCGCCAATTCTGTGGCATACCCCAGGGGTATTCCCTAGTGACGTTTGCTAGTTCCTGAGTGACATTTGTTTGCCTAGCTATGTTTTCGAGTAGCACAGGGGAAGACACTGCTCCCCTGGTTACATTGGTCACATTATCAGGGTTGGGGTTTGTTTGTTCTACATCCACGTGATTATTATTGTTCGTGTTTGTATCTCTCTGATTATTAGATGTAGACATAGTTCTCCCACTCCTAAGTCTCATGCAACACACATACCTAAAACTAATCCAATTATGTTTGACTTAAACGTGTCCCACCGGGCGTGCCAATTTGTTTACGGTGAAACTCGTTTTATGGATTCTTTTTATTCGGACTAGCACGACACACGTTTCAATTTAGGTATGTTTTTTTTTAGATATTTGAAGTACAACGAGATGGAGCAGAAAGATTTAAAAGCTACTTGTTTCTAAATATTCATCAATGATTAACAAGTAACAACATTCATGAAAGTAAATCCTTAAATAAACAGCATGAACGATAGATACATTTGCAATACAAATCATGGTTCACTTGCATAATTAACAGGAATTACAATGCCAGAATGCTAGAACTACATAATCAAAAGAAATAAGAAGAACGAACTACACTAATACTACTCCTAAAAAGAAAACGAAAAAATGGCCGAGAATGAATCATACCCAAAAACAATTTCGTGCACGAAAGTCATATGAGTAGGCAGAGAGTGCTTGAGAGTATAGTTTTAGTATGAGTTTTTCGACCTCGTAGAAGGCCAACTTTTGCCTATTTATAGAAATTTTCGAGAACAGTTTTCTTTTGCGTGCATGCGTCGTGGGTGGGTAACTGCTCTCCATATAAGATACGTGCTTATAACTTCCAATAATTGCTTATCCCACGTGTCTTTATCTCTTTGATTTATCTTTTAGTAACCGCTCTGACCTATCTACCTAATTGTTTTGGGCTAGCCTCAGGAAACCTTCATCTATTTTCGAGTAGTCCTTATTTTTATTCGACCATACCTCGAGCACAAACAAATAGGGCTTGTTATACGTTCTCAACATGTGTTTGATTTGACGTTTATATTTCTCTCGAGTAGCACTATCAATCCAACTTTTCGACTCCCATAATTTGAGCAGCCCTAACAGCTTCTAAAAATAATAATATAATTTTATTGATTTTGTCTCTTATCCATAATTATTTATATAACTAGTTTTCAATATATATTGTTTTAGTAATTCAAATGGGAGATTCACATGGAAATAATAAAGAAAAAGGAAAAGAGAAAGAAAACTATGAAGCTTAGACCTAGGAGGATTCCGATGAATTGTTACAATTGATAGTAGATGCTATAAAAAGATGATAGAATATTATGGAGAATTATTATTATTATTTATCTAGACATTATTATTATTATTATTTTTATCTTGGACTCTTTTTAAATTTGAATGTATGAATTTTTTTTAAATCTTATCAAATGTCAAAACTCCACAAAATCCCACAGAATCCATTAAAATCCTGATTTAAAAGTCTTGTAGAATCTATTAAAATCCTGATTTTAAATCTTGTAGAATCCTGCAAAATCTTAAAAGTCATGAAAATCCTGCAAAGTCTTTTAAAATCCGCAGGATTTTTTTCCACTAAAAAAGTCCTTTAAAATCCTAATTCAATACACCCCTAAGATTATATAATTATAATAAATGAAGAACTAAAATTATTTAATTAGAACCTTAAAAACTAAAATTGGATAATTATAGCACTAGAGATATAAAAATGCAGCTAAAAAAAATTTATTTTTTTTCCAAATTTTAATTAAACTTTAAATATTTAGCAATTAGCACACTCGCGAGCTATTTTATTAAATTGAATATATTATAATGTAAATGAGCTTTTGGCCGTGTTCATACATTTTCCCCGCAACAGAACTCCATTTTTTATTGAAAAGTTATATTAATGAAACATTCAATTATATCGATTTAAATTATTATATTGATGGATTACACTTAACTTATTGATTGTTACAAAATAGGTGTGAGCATTAAAATGAGACCTAAATCGAATCCGAAAAATCTGATAAAAAATATAAAATATTATTTTTTTGTGGGTTCAGGCGAGTCTTATGGATAAATCGGGTAAAATTTTTGATATTATATAGGTTATATTGAGCGGGTTCAGTTTTGAATTTTTAAATTCGCTAAAAATCGAGTCCAACCGAAAATGAGATAAGTTTAGATTTTTATTATTTTTGTATAACTAAACAACAATAGTCCAAACTTAAAGTATTTATTTCAAGTATAATATAGTCATTAATTTGTAACTTATTTTTTTTTCCTTTTTCTCATAACTTATATATTTATTTTGTCTTCTCTTTCCTCATTCAACTTCTCAACACACTAGTCCATTTTTAGAGTTTTCTTTTTGCTTCTTTCTTTGACTTTTTTTTTTCATCTTCTTATCTCCATTTTGAGTACAACTTGTGCGACTGTGGTTTCTTATGGGTTTTGTAATTTAACTTTAGATTTTTTTTGCATGTAACAACTATGAATTTTGTTATCTTTTATTTTTGTTTATTTAGTTTGTAAATGTTTCATCTACGAGTCTACTTACACCATCTATTGTCACCTTCATTATATTTTTATACACTATTTTTAAAATATTTGTTTATCGTTTTAAGCTTCATCTTCGTTAAGATAACTTGGTCTACAAAAAAATTCAAACCCGATTGTACCCACCCGCTCAAATCTGAATCCGTTTCAACCCGAACCGCCTCAAATCGAAAGCTCAGTCGGTCGGATATTGGTCACATTTTTCTAAAGTCAATTTACAATGGATTGGACATTTTTCACCCAAACCCGACCAAACTCACCCGTTGCTCACCCCTATTACAAAATATATTAAGTTACTACATATATTGAGAAAATATTTCATATATTTTTTATAAAACAAAACTTCAATTTTGGTCGAAAGATTATATCAATCAAACATTCAATTAAATCAATTTAAATCATTAAATTGATCGTCACAAAATATGTTAAGCTTCTATATATACCAAACATTCAATTAAATCAATTTAAATTATTAAGTCGATATATTACAATTAACTAGTTGATTTTCACAAAATATGTTAAGTTAAAATATATATAGTGAGAGGGGATCAAATCATTCTAAAAATAACTCTTAATAGAATTACTTATTCTATAATTTATAAGGGGTAAACAAATTTTTTCATGTTTGAGAATCATGATTAATAAGAATCATAAATCTTGAAAATTATGATTTTTAGAAATCATGAAAATCTATATGGTAAGTCATAATGTTTATAAAAATATTTATAAAGATACATTTGATACATTAATTTTTTTTACTTTTCTAAGAATCTAACATAAAAAAATGTTAGTTTTTCACCTTTGTTTTATCATTTAAGAAATAACATCATAGGAAATATTGTTTCATAGTCTTTATTTATAATTCAAAGACTATGATTTACTCATTCTATCTCTCATAATAAGACTTAGGGTGTATTGAATTAAAATTTCAATAGAATTTAAGATCTTTTTATTGTAAAAAAGTCTTATGATATTTAATCAATATTTTTTTAATATAAAAAAGTGATATGATATTCAATTAAGATAATCATTTTTTTTTTGTAAAAATTCATCAAAATTTAGTGATATTCAATTAAGACTTTTTTACTTTAAAGAAATTTGTTGGTATTCAAAATATAAATATTTCAATAAATCATTTTGAATGCTGAATTTTGCGAAACTTATTATATAATTTATATGTAATTCACTCATCAAACAATTTTATCAAAATCTTTGAGATTTCATATGTTTTTTTTTCTTTTTCCTTATATTTCTATTCATTATTTTTTTTTTCTCTTAAATATTTCTTTCGTTGTTCCTACTTCTCTCTCATATTTTTGTCCCATTCTTTGTCACCATTCTTGTTTTTTTTTTCTTTCTTCTCTATCTCATTTATTTCCTTTTTCTTTTTATTCATACCTTTCATATATCTCTTTTTTTTTTGTCTCGTTTTTTCTCTCTCTTTCTCTCTCACCTTTCTTACTTATTTTTATCTTGCTCTTTTTCTGATTCTTTCTTATCTCTCTCTTTTTATTTATATCTTATTCTTATCCTATCATTTTCTTTATCTATCAATTAATGTATAATTTATCAATATTTATTTTTTAATCATAAAATATTTAAAATAATTTATTGTATCATTAAATATTATCTATTGAACAACTTTTTCAAATCATTAAATAACCATTTATTTTAACATTAAAATATGAGATTTTGAAACAAATATTAAAAAGACTTTACAATTCATGATAATGACCCATGGAAATGATTTTTTTTAATTTACGCCATACATTCTTAAAAAATGTGATTGAGAAGATATTTAGGATACAAGTTGAACTTGTATCAGTATGTAACATTGCATATTTTGTCCCCACAAAGAATGATGTTCTAATGAACTTCTAATTCAATCATTAAATAAATCTTCATCTTCAATACTATTGGTTAACGAAGACCATAATTTTGAACATATTATTTAGATTTAAATGCATGAAAGAGAATATGTTAATACATTGAAGACTAATATAACTATAAATATGTGAATAAATATTAAACAAGAGGACACTAATGTCAATTATTTATCAAAAGATAGAAATAATTATTTGTCAAAAGATATAAAAATCATGTTAGTTTTACTTTTCTTTCTTATTTATGTTATATATAACTTTTTATTAAATTTTATAGTATTGCAAATCCATATTTTTTTCAGGAATTCATAAAATCATTTGAAATCTTATAATATGATTCCATTAAAATCTAAATTACAAAGTCTTGATTAAAATTTAATTTTTAAAAATCTTTTAAAAAATCATAAAAGTTGACATTTTCTACAAAGTTTTTTAAAATTTATTAAAATTTACATGACTTTTTCATGCTAAATTTGTCTTTTGAAATCCTAATTAATATACTCTCATGTTTTCATTAAATACACTCCCATAAATATAACATTATATATAAAATATATAAATTAATGTTATATAATATATTTTGTTATAGCAATTTTAGGCTTGAGAAGATAAATATTTTATACAATAGTTATTTAATGAGATGGTTTGTGGATTTTTAATTTTTTTCCCTTCTATTTGAAATAGTATTTATCATTTTTACTTTGAATTAAATTATAATATTTTTTGAAATATAACTTATATATTATTTTTTTATATAAAGTTATATACATTACATATATAAATATAATATTTATTTATACATAATTAACTATAAATTTTAGTTACATATAATAAAAATTTATCATATTCAATGAACATGCTAAAATACAATTTTTTTTAAATATGCTAAAATACTAATTAGTTTTGTTTTTTTAAAGGGGAAAATACTAGTTAGCTAAACATTTGGAAAAACTTCTTTAATTTTCTAAATTATTTTAATAAATATTCAATTTCATCTGACCAGTAAGTATCATAATTGTTCACTAATTAAACTATTTTATATTTTAAGTGTTTTATATATTTTTATTTGAGAAAATAGGTTATGTTGTTGCAATGTAACATATATTTATATTCTCAACAAATCACAAGTCATACATATGATAAGTTTGTTAATTTTTATAATACATAACTAAAAAAAATACCTATAGTGATATTTTATTAGTTATAGATGTAAGACTGTTTTATGCTGTTAATATATAATTGTTAGATTTTTTTTGATAATTTTTGATAAAACAAATATTTCTCAATTGTTGTTTTGAATTTATAATTTAAAGTTTATCTTTAAATATCTACTCAATATTAACGAGCTTGTATATCCATTGATAGGGGGATTTTTCAACTTGGTTTGAATTTGTTTTCTAAAAATGCAATTATTCTATTAAGTTTTAACAAAGAGAATTTTTCTATTCTTAGTGATCCTATTAACATGGTAGTACAAGTTATGAGCAAAATAAATATTTAATAACTGATTTTTTTATAATTTTTTTTAAAAAAAGAAAATTCAAAATAGACTTGCTTTAAACAAATTATTATTTTTACCTTCTTTATAATTTACTTATTTTTGAAACACTCAGTATATTTATCAACAAACAAATTTTTATGTATTTTTTATTTAAAATTTTAAAACACAGCAAAAAAAAAAAAAAATCGTAGCCGCGATTAATTACGCGAACAAGATTTCTGGTGTGATGTGAATAACTGAATAAATTAGTATTTTGCCCATTGGTGACTCCTTATAGTCTTTTATTCGCAACGTTATCCGCACCCAATATCACGAAACGTGAATATAAAAAGTTTTAGTATCGAAGGAATCGATGTTCATGTTTCTCTTTAGCAAAAAAGAAAAAAGAAAAAAGAAAAAAAAAAGTACTAGTAGCAAAGCTGAGGGAAGTGGGTCCACAAATGCAAACGTAATCACCGTGCTCCACCTTTATGAACTAAATCGAAAACCGTCATCAATTGGAGCTTTAAAAACGTGATCAAATCTCCGCCGTCCACGTCAGCGTGAGAGACCATCCAACGTCCGCGAAGGGGTTCAACAGTACGAACTGTATCCAGCGGCACCGCAGAGTGCATCACTTCTCACTTGTTAGTCGAGAGGAAGAGTAACCGGTGCTGATTCACTCTCGCTGCCACTATTAAAAGAGTGAGAGGAGGACTTAACGCAACCTCACTTCAAATCATTTTCCTTCCATTTCTCTCTGGTTCTGCGCCTTAGGGTTTGCGTTCTGTGCTTGCTGTGAGTTTCTGTCACTGATTTTCCGGTGAGCGAAGAGTGAACTCTTCCTCTACTCGCGAATTTCGCTTCGCTTTTTCTTTTATCTATCTCGTTTCCTTGCTCTGTCTCGTGATCACATGCTGCATTTGCTGTTTGCTGCGTTTTTCGTTCTCATGTTTCGTTATCGCTGGTTGTTTTACCGTTTTCTCAGAGTTTTCTGTTTGTTTAGGGTTTTGTGCTTTAGAAATGCTTTAGTATTGCTTGTGTTCGTTTATCTGTATTTTTGTGATGTTGTTTTCGCTGCATGTGCTTGTATGAGCTTTGATCGTCGGTTTTTTTGTGTGTGTGTGCTTAGTTTGAGGTGATTTTGCTTTCGTTGTTCGTGGTTGACTTTTTAAATGCGTTTTGCTTGAGAGGCGAAGCGTCTTCGCTTCAATTTTCAGAGTGTTGGAGTTCACTCCATGCTTTTTCACCGATTGTGATTTCGGCGTGTTAGTTTTTCAGTTTTTTTTTTTATAAAAAAAATCGAGAATCGTGTTCGGTTAAATGATGGCCCGAATCGGCGGCCGCTTCGAGAGTTTTATTGGGCATTTGAGTTCCGAAGCCAGATATTTGCTTCATGGAGCCTGATTTTGCTTCCAGAGGACCGTTTTTGTTTTTATTTGTATTTATTTTTTGATTTCGTTTTTATTTTATTTTTTAATGTTTTCTTTGCTTTAACTTTTACGTTCCGTATGTATGTCTTTTACTGCGCTCGTGTATTTTCTTTTGCTTGCATTGCATGTGCATGGATTTGAATAAAATGCATTCGACTTGTTATTTGCTCTGCTTCATATCTTCCTGTTTGAGAAAGAGAAATAAATATTACACTTGATTATCTATTTTCCTCCTCTTAACATGATGTTTATTTGTCGCTTTATTTGTATTTAAGTTGTTTTCATTTTTATATGTTGTATGACAATGTGTTTTACTAAAATGCATGTAGATGATGCATCTTAGAGTTTCTGCATGCGTTTTTACTGTACTGCATGCTTATATTTAGTTGAATAAAATGTATTTTGCTTATTTGCTTTGTTTCATCACTTTCTGTTAGAGTAATGAATATAAATATAATTATAGATTATAGATTACCTGTTTTCCCACTCTTAAATACATGTTTATCATTGTTTTATCTGTACACTATTTGTTTTCATGTTTTCTGTGTATGAAATTGTGTTGTACTATGTTGTATGAAGATATGCTTAGAGTTGAATGCGTCTTACTGTAATCTCAGCAGATATTTTTGTTCGAAGGATTATTGGAAGTAACTACTTGTGTTGACAACATTATTTAATTACTTTTCTTATATAGCTGATTGTGTTTTATAGTTTGGATTTGCTGATATAATTGCATGATCTAACATGCAGGAGATGGATTCTTTTGGGACCAATGGAAATGAGACCGAGGATTCCTTGCCTCCACCTCCTCCACCTCCCGTGGTGCCATCTGATGTTGTACCTGTCAAAGCTGAACCGGAGAAGAAGAAGCCTTTGAGGCTTCCAATGGCGAGGCGTGGCTTAGCTTCAAAAGGAATGAAGATGCAACTTCTTACTAATCACTTCAAAGTGAACGTTGGAAACACTGATGGATACTTCTATCAGTATAGTGTATGTGTTTTCATTTTCTCATGGTTTATTAATTTCTCTCTTCAAGTTCCCTGTTTACTTTGAATTATTCCTTCGGTGTTTACAATTGAGCAGGTGTCTCTTACTTATGAAGATGGCCGGCCTGTGGAGGGTAAGGGCGTAGGGAGGAAAGTGCTGGACAGGGTGCAGGAAACTTATGATTCTGAATTGAATGGGAAGGATTTTGCTTATGATGGTGAGAAGACTTTGTTTACACTAGGTTCTCTGGATCGCAACAAGCTTGAGTTTACTGTGGTGTTGGAGGATGTTACTTCTAGCAGGTTAGAATGCGGGTGGTTCTCAGTTCTCTGAATTGTCTTACATGTTGCTGTTTAAGTTGTGTAACTAATTTTTTTTACTTGTGTATGTATAGAAATAATGGAAACTGCAGCCCTGATGGAAATGGAGAACCAAATGAATTTGACAAGAAGAGGATGAGACGCCCTAATAGAGCAAAGACATATAATGTTGAGCTGAGCTTTGCTTCCAAAATTCCATTGCAGGCAATTGCCAGTGCCCTACGGGGGCAGGAATCAGAAAATTTTCAAGAAGCAATCAGAGTGCTTGATATCATTTTGAGGCAACATGCTGCTAAACAGTGCGTGAATTATTTATATTTCCTTTTATTTTTCTTCCACTAATATTACTAATGATAATGCTATTTTATGAGCTTTCTGCTTTTCTGTTATATTTTTATTGACAGGTGTGTTTATTTGCAGAGGCTGTTTGCTTGTGCGGCAATCATTTTTTCACAATGATGCTAAGAATTATGCTGACGTAGGAGGAGGTGTACTGGGTTGTAGGGGATTTCATTCTAGTTTTAGAACAACTCAGAGTGGCTTGTCTCTCAACATAGGTTTGATCTGTTGATGCATTGTATTCTACATCTTTTTCTTCATAATTTGTCTTATAATATTCTTTTTTTTGCAAATTGTTCAGATGTGTCAACCACTATGGTAATTAGCCCTGGGCCTGTGGTGGATTTTCTCATTTCCAATCAGAATGTTAGAGATCCATATTCTCTTGACTGGGCAAAGGTAAGCAAATTTCCTTCACTATTTGATTATTAGTGATTTATTTGTTGTTAAATTCAATGAAGTCATTTTTTATTTGTTTTCTTGAACACAGGCCAAGAGGACACTGAAAAATTTGAGGATTAAAACTAGTCCATCTAATCAAGAATTCAAAATCACTGGGCTCAGTGAACTTCCTTGCAAAGAGCAATTGTATTTCGTTATCCTGTTTTATTTGATAATTAGTAAGGTTATTTTGTTCATCATCATTGAAGTTTTTAACCATGATTGTGCTGGCATCGTAGGTTTACATTGAAGAAAAAAGCTGGAGCGGATGGTGATGATGCCACTGAGGAAGTTACCGTATTGGATTATTTTGTCAATCATCGCAAGATAGATCTCCGTTACTCTGCTGAACTTCCATGCATCAACGTTGGAAAGCCAAAACGGCCAACTTATTTCCCCATTGAGGTATAGTTGTGGGATATATGTTTGTTTTAGCATTGGGAATTTGAAAACTATAGATTGAGTCTTTGATTATTAACCGATGTCTTTCCACTTATTTTATGCATTAGCTTTGCTCTTTGGTATCCCTTCAACGCTATACAAAAGCGCTATCCACTCTTCAGAGGTCTTCATTGGTGGAGAAGTCTAGGCAGAAGCCACAGGAGAGGATGAGGGTGTTGTCTGATGTATGTTTATTTAATATGTTGTGATTGGATTCTCTTACATCTTTCTGGCTTACCTGATATTACTTTTAATATTACAGGCTCTTAAAACTAGCAATTATGGCGCTGAACCTATGCTTCGCAATTGTGGGATTACTATAAACTCTGGCTTTACAGAAGTTGAGGGTCGTGTTCTCCAAGCTCCAAGGGTAATTTTGTAATCATTACAGTTATGCAAGTGCTTATAATTTTTTTTTCATAGGTGGTTTTATTTTACAGTTATGCAGTTAGCATTACAGTTATCACTAGAATTCCAATTTGGACTTTTAAGAAATATTTGTTAACTTAATTGAGAAGTGGTTTTATTTGATCACAAATGATTAATGTTGTGTTTTGTGATGATGGGATTAAAACTGTTTAATAAATTTCTATTTACAGTTGAAGTTTGGTAACGGGGAAGACTTCAACCCAAGAAATGGCAGGTGGAACTTCAATAATAAGGTATTTTATTCAACTTGTTTTGTAATTTTGTTATATTCATAAAAATGATTTGGATTTTCTAATGATCAAATTATTTTTCCAGAAAATTGTTAAACCAACTAAAATTGAAAGATGGGCTGTGGTTAACTTTTCTGCACGCTGTGATGTACGTGGGCTTGTGAGGGATCTCATTAAGTGTGGTTCGATGAAAGGAATTGTAAGTTTCACAAACACGAGTCAAGTCAAAACCATAATTAGATTTCTGACTAAAATTTTGTTATTTGCTTTTGGCAGGTGATTGATCAGCCTTTTGATGTATTTGAAGAAAATGGTCAGTTTAGGCGTGCACCTCCCCTGGTTAGAGTTGAGAAGATGTTTGAGTTTATTCAGTCTAAACTTCCCGGTGCTCCTCAGTTTCTTCTTTGTCTTCTTCCTGAAAGGAAAAATTCTGATCTTTATGGTTAGTTATCTGAAACATTTTTAACTCTTGCAATTGATGATTCTTTGTTGCTGAAAGATTAATTTAACTTGTTAAGGTCCGTGGAAGAAGAAGAATCTGGCTGATTTTGGGATTGTTACTCAGTGTATAGCTCCAACTAGGGTCAATGATCAGTATTTAACTAATGTTTTGTTGAAAATCAATGCTAAGGTATGTTATTTTCTTAGTTGTGTTGTTGTAATGCTATAATTGTAATTATCTTCTGTGCACTTTCTATAGAGGCATTTGTTATTGTACTTTTCATTGAATTATTTATTTTTTTGTAGCTGGGTGGCCTGAATTCAATGTTGGGTGTTGAGCATTCTCCTTCTATTCCTCTGGTTTCCAGAACTCCTACTATTATCATTGGCATGGATGTGTCTCATGGCTCGCCAGGCCAAACAGATATTCCTTCAATTGCAGCGGTAATGATTAGTGGCCTTTATGCTGAACATTTGTTTAAATATTATTTATTGTTTCAAGTCTCTTGGTTATTTCAATATTGTATATGTAATTGCTCGTATGAATAATATCTGAATGTGCAGGTGGTTAGCTCTCGAGAATGGCCTCTAATATCAAAGTATAGGGCGTGCGTCCGTACCCAGTCTCCAAAGGTTGAAATGATTGATAATTTATTCAAGAAAGTGTCTGAAAAGGAGGATGATGGAATAATGAGGTTAATTTACTTTTTGTATCAAATATATGACTTTATCCTCCAAAGATATTTAATACATCAAACAAATGTGCTCCTTAATTTTTTGGAAATTAATTAGGTATTTGATACTGAAATCGACTATAATTTAGTATCTAAATTGATGTTCATTTTTTTTTGCATGTTTATATTTGGCAGGGCTGACAGTGTGCAATAGCTACCAAATTTTTTATTTTTTAATCTGATTTTGTATGCACCTTTTCTTGTGTGTTGTAAATTGTTTTGTAGAACATTGCTTTAAAGTATTTGTTGCTATCTAGTCGCAATTTTATGAATATTTTATAGTAGCTTATTTTTCTTGATAATCTGTATTTTATGGAAATGAACATTTATTTACTAGTGCATTTTACATTTGCAGGGAACTTCTACTTGACTTCTATACTAGTTCTGGGAACAGGAAGCCTGAAAATATAATCATCTTCAGGTTAATTTTTCCTCTAAATTTTGTTCTGTGAATTATTTTTTTTCCCTAAATTTTTATAAATGTCGTTTGAGTTGGTACTACATGTTTGGTTAAATGTTTTGTGAACTATATGTTTCTCTTTTTTTGTTATTATTGTAATGTTTGTTTTAATATTTCAATGGACGTCAAGTTATGGGATGGTTAACACTAACGACTGTCTGACTAAGATTTTATTATTTCACAGTGCACATGCTGAATATTTTGCTGCAAGTCAATGTTTTGTTGTGGCTAAAATGAACGTCTGTGATTAATAATTGATTTCTTTACAAGACATTATTTTTTTATTATTTGCAATTTAAAAAATGTGTCGTATGCATAAATTGTTTCTCGTTTCTGCATTTATTTGAACTGATGTTTTTCAAATTATAATTATTTTATTTACTTTACCTTTGTTTAATTTACCTTCAATGCATGGTTTGTCCACATAATCTGAAGTGGTGAAATTGTTCTCTATATTTATATTTATTATGTTTATCTAGTTATTATTTCAATATGTTATTTTCTCCATTTTGTCTTTTTTGTGTCTTGTCCCCATTAATGTTTTTGGGTTTTCTGTTGGTCTTGTTTGTGTGTTAAACTGCATGTTAATTATGTTCTCATTTTTGTTATTGCACTTTATTACTTTATTATTCTTGTTTATATTAATTAGTATTGATTTTTTCTTCTGAATGTAGGGATGGTGTTAGTGAGTCGCAGTTCAATCAAGTTTTAAATAAGGAACTTGATCAAATTATTGAGGTGCTTGTTTGTTTGATCAAATATTTTCAAATTATGAAATGTTTCAAGTATTTATGTGATTATTCCTGACTTTAAATATTAGGCATGTAAATTTCTTGATGAAAAATGGAATCCCAAATTCTTGGTGATTGTTGCTCAAAAGAATCATCATACTAAATTCTTCCAGCCTGGGTCTCCTGACAATGTTCCCCCTGGTATGTCACTTTCTTTTAGAAGTTTAATAGGATTTAATATTTTTGTTTTTTGTTATTTCTTAATCTCTTTGTGAATTTTGCAGGAACTGTAATTGATAATAAAATTTGCCATCCTCGGAATTACGATTTCTATATGTGTGCACATGCTGGAATGATAGTGAGTATCTATGTATATTTTGTGGTTCTTTCTTATTTTAGTATGGTTTTTTGGTTTTTCAATTTGTGTGTATTATGATTTTTCCCCTTTGATCTAATAATGTATACGATGTTCTTTTAGATGCATATGCATTATTTTTAATTACATTTTGTATGTGTGGAACTTGTTTGGAAAAATACCAAATGAAGATTTCTGGTCATCCTGGTCTCGTTCTTTTTTTTTTTTTTTAATATAGCATTTTAATATTTATGTCTGGTTTTCACCATTGTATATATTTGTAATTTTTATTTATATGCTAGTGTTACTATTGAATGTTGTGAATTAAAGTGATTTCAATGTATGAGGCTGGCTTTCCCTATAAGTTTTCCGTACTGATGCGTTTGTGTAGTATATTATGATAACCTATGGTTGTTTTGTTTGAAAATTTACTTCTCAGGGTACTAGCAGGCCTACACATTATCATGTTCTGTTAGATGAGATTGGTTTTTCTCCCGATGATCTACAGGAGCTTGTGCATTCCTTATCATATGTGTAAGTGAAAGTTTATATCTATTTGGGTACTTAAAATATATTGTTTAAGCCTTTGGCATCGTCGTAAAGTCGTTTTGTTATTTGAAAACAGGTATCAGAGGAGCACTACTGCCATTTCTGTTGGTAAGTTCGTACGCAGCCTTTTCTAGCTTTGTGATTTATGTTCTTGTTTGTAGATATATACAGAGTCTCATATGTGTAAAATTCCAATCTATGCAGTTGCTCCAATATGCTATGCTCACTTGGCTGCAACTCAGATGGGCCAGTTTATGAAATTTGAGGATAAATCGGAGACGTCTTCGAGTCATGGTGGTCAGGGTCAGGCTGCACCTCCAGTCCCTCAGTTGCCTAGGTTGCAGGAAAATGTGTCCAGCTCAATGTTCTTTTGTTGAGGCGTGTTTAGCTGTTCTACTTATCCTCGTTAAACAATGCTGTTTATAATATTAAGTAGCAATCTAGTTTTTTGTGGAGGACTCGGTTTAAGTAGACGTAAACAACAGGCGCCATAGGTTGTTGAAAAGCATTTTGCTCTCGCCTTTTACATGTTTTTAGTTTTAGTATTTTGAATACTGTTAAAATCTCCTCTTTTGAAGATTGTTAAAAGGTATATGCTTTTCGTATGGCTTCTGTTTTAGGTTTAGCGGTTTGTGGGAATGTTTTGCTGGTTTGTAAATGCACAGCACTGCTCTTACAAAAAGCTCGTTTGTGATCTACGGTTGTTATTACGTTAGATTAGGATATAATCTGCATGATTGATTACCGCTTCGATTTGCATGACTCGATCAAATCGGATAGATGTTCCAATTGTCAATTTATTCGGGCCGTAAATCGCTATGATTTTTCATGTTTATATTACATTGATAATTTTTTTAACTCCCAAGTCTTCGGTGAGTGACATCTGTATTTGTTGTTATCTTTAATTCCATAAGTATTCATTCATTTAAATTAGGGTGTTTTTATATTTAATTGCAACTTTGTTGTAATATTCGCTGATATGTAACTCGTTCTCTATTGCGCATATATCTGTCGGTGAAGATAATTAATATTTCAAGGTTAATCCATTGTGGGTTTAATTAAGTACGAAACTCCTATTTTAAAATTTTCGTTCTAATAATCCTAAGGTTTATGGATTTTGGTGGAGTTCTTATAGACAATATTTGTTTTTAGGATTTGAGGCTAAATAAACACTATCAAAGTTGGGGTAGTAAATAAGCTGTGCATAGAATTGGAAACTTTGTAATAGTTCTCTTCATTGGTAATTGTTATTGTGATGTTGCTGGATTATTGTCCAATAATAGAAAATAACGACTCCTGAAAATTTTACCAAGATACAACCAAATAGTGTTGAACTGACTTTGTGTTGTGGGTTTTAAGTTAAACAAATATATTTGATACTGAAAATGAGCAGCAGTATGAAATATGGAATCACGGAGAGAAAATAAATCCCCTGGATTTCAATCTTTGACTGTACCTCAAGCAGTTGAAATTTTAATCGTGACTATATTATTATTTCTGATTATGTATTTTTTTTTTCTACTTTATATTATTTCATTATCACTACAAGATGAATTGAGGGTTAGGCATTGTGGTCCACCAAATGTAAAGTAACATTGCATTAGTTGATGGAATATGGTATCACTGTCAACTTTTTCTTATTTACTACACTCTTATCATCACCTCCACTCCGCCTGCCAAACTTTTGACTAAAACCATTGGCACTTTACTCAAGTACTAACCTCAAATCATCTCATCATTGCCTTGTTTCAACTTACAAAGTTTATCAACTTTATATGTTATCATTTTTTTAATAAGTAGTTGATCTTGACAAGTAGATCAAATGAGACATAATTGTAAGTTTTTGTGTTTAAATTTTTTAAAAATTCATATCAAACCCAATTAAATTAATTCATTTTATAAAAGAGGATTGATAATCAATCTATTTTTTTAAATGTAAATCAGTTCAATTTTTTAGAAATATGGATAAGTTTTTTTTTTTTTGGACCGGATCAATTTAGTATGATTATTTATTTTATATTCATATATGGATTGATTTTTTAAAAAATCGATCTTAATCAAATTGAACCGATCGATTTTATTAAAATAGATCAGATAATAGAACCAATTTTGTAAAATAGATTTGTTTAAATTTTTCCTCAAAATAAATTAATTTTTTTAATATAAATCGAATTAGTTCAATTTTTTTTATACATCTCTTCAAAATTAGCGAGATTTAACTAGTGATTTTGAGGATAAAATTTTACTCTTAGTATACACCTGTCTAGGTCTTACATTGCTCGAGTAAGATTGTTACTGGTAGAAAATTCCACTAGACTAGAAAATTGCTTTTCTTTTTATGGGTACTTTTTTTCTTGCTGCAATAATATAATTCAGTTTTTTTTTTCGTAAACTATAATAATTATTATATGAAAGTAATATGCCTGACCAAGGCAAATTTATTTGTGTGCTAATCACTTTTTTCACGAATAACAAAATTGTATTTTGCACACGAATAAATGTCTAAGAGCATCTACAATATTCTCAATTACTTTAAATGGATTTTACTATGTCACGTCACTCATAAGTAACTTATATTATATTTTTATAATTTTTTCTCCAATAAAAATTACTTATAAGCACCTCTACTTTTTTACAACTCATATTACATTTTTTCACACTTCACACTTATGATAACTTTTTATAAAATTAATTATTATAGATAATATATAAATATAAATAATTAACAAAACAAATTAAATAATTAAAAAATATAATAATAAAAAAATACCAAAAATTACAATAATAAAAAATATCAAAAATTACAATTATAAAAATTACGATAATAAAAAAATTGCAACGCTCTTTCTCTTTTACTTTTCACTCACATCTCTCACGTCTCATTCTCTTTCTCCTCACTCTCTCATTCTCTCAAAGCAACGTGTCTCTTTCTCTCTATTTGCTGAGCCGCGCGCGCGGGGGAGGGAGGTCCAGTCGGGAGCCTTGCGCGGGGAGGGGGTCCGCTCGGAGAGAATTGCAAAGTTAATAATTCAAGGAGAATAACGTGGTTTTGTATGATATCTCAGTTTCACAGTTTCTTGTCTCTCTGCGGGTGAAGCATTTACTTTTTATGGATGGAATTCGATTCATATTGCTTTTATTTGTTGTGATATTCTTCAACTATTGGCATGCAGCTTAGCTGTTTGTTAAAACCGTTGCAACCAACAACCCGAAAGATATTTTTCTTATTTATTCCGTGTTTTCTTTTTGGAGTGAAGATGCATACTGCATTATTATCACCTTTTGACTACAACACCTGCTTAGTGTGTTGTTTAAAACTCTAGTTGCTACATCAAACAAATGACGATGGGTGACTAAGTTCACAATTAGTTTATGAGATTATCTTTTTGTTTATTTCACTTTCAATAATTTTTGTTGGTCATCAGTGTGGGAATATTAAGGTTCCCTTTACTTTGATTTTCAGTTAGTGGGGACCACATCAGAGCTTTGTTTTGTTGCATTGAATCCTTGTAAGAATGGTTATAAGGAGTTTACATTGTCGCAAAGTCCAGTTTCTGAGTCTAAGGTGCTTTACTTCTGTAACTCCTCATGTACTTAAGCCTGGGGATGTCTTGAGAAAAGCAAGGGTTTTTACTGAGGAAGATGTGCTTCAGTACTCCAAGGTGAGTTGTGATTCCAATCCTTTGCATGCCGACGCTGTTGCTGCCAGAAATGTTGGATTTGAAGGTCCGCTGGTACATGGGATGCTCGTGGCTTCTCTCTTTCCTCATATCATCTCATCACATTTTGTAAGTTTCATGCCAACCCTCTCTTTAAATTTTGATATGCCTATGGAACTGAGACAGTTAGCTTTCTCATCTCAATAAACTGAATTAGAGTGAATAAACAGACTAATCAAGAGAGTTCTTTTGTTTTTTTTATATACTGAATTTATACTTTTATAGCATACACGTTTACTTGTAAAGTCATTTTTTTTGTGACTGAAATTTCTGCCACAATCAATAGCTTTGGGAACCAAAGTTGATTCCAGGATCCAAATCCCCCTGCCCCCATGAACATACTTTCAGTAGACTAGAGTATTCAACACCTGTTAATGGAAAATTATGTCATGAAAGAGAGTATGATAAAATCAAGAAGGATAAGATGTGAAATTGCATAGATTAAATGAGCATACATTTTAATATTATTATGGGAGACATGAAAATATGAATGCGTGGATAAAAGACTTGAGTGTTTTAGTGACTCAATTTAAATTTTATCGTGGGTTGCTGGTTGCATGATTCGTACTAGTCATTGGATTTGGTCAACTTGAATAAAAGACTTAATTCTAAAGTGCTTGATAAATGATGTGAGTTGAGGCAATAATATGATCATTCATTCATTCTGATTCTCTCTGATAGCTTTCTTAAATTTCTTTTCTTCCTTGGCCCCCTTCACTTTTCTAATAGTGTGGATAATTGCAGCCTGGAGCTGTGTACGTATCTCAAAGCTTGAATTTTAAGTTCCCGGTCTATATTGGAGATAAGATTATTGGGGAAGTGCAAGCAACTAATCTGAGAGAAAATAAAAATCGACATCTGTAAGTTAAGTCCTGACATTGTTATTGTGCATTCTCTTTGAGACGAGTAATTTTGCTTTTAAAATAATGTTTCTGAGTGTTATTTAGTGCAAAGTTCAAGACAAAGTGCTTCAAGAATGGTGAACTTCTTGTCATCGATGGTGAGGCTGTGGCTTTGTTACCAACCTTGAGTTTAGAACTGGAACAACATGAGGAGCGGTGAAAGAGATACTCACTGTCCTAAACTGTTAAGCATGAATACCTTTCCAAAGGCAATTTTAGACATATCAGTAATATATTTATTGTTTTGAGTTTTAATTGATACTTTTAACCAATCGGGTTCTAAAATCTAAATTGCGATCCCCTACCCTGAACAAAAAGATAGAAAGCAGACAAAGTTATTGTTCTCTTTCTTATTCTGATGTAGTTGATGAAAACTCATGCTTGGTTATTTGTGTTTTGGTCATGTTTCTCAAAAGCTACTTCTTTGCGCAGAGTTCCAAATCTAATGGCACAAAGGGATACTCTTGATGATAAATTTCGTCAATATTAATAGTTTTGTAGGAAAAGTTTATTGACATTCAAAACTATTAAGAACAGTAGCAAGCAAACCATTTTTTTTTTTTTTTTGTGTACAACATTTGAACTTAGAACATCATGCAAAAAATACTCAAACTTTCCACAAGTGTGAAATTACTTATTAATAAAGCTAAAAGATACATTGAATGCCATAATTCAGCTTACCATTACACATAAAATCAACACATCGATATGGTAAATCTACTTGTGGTCTACCATTTCTAGTAGCTAATGTAATTTGAAGAGATACCCCACATGAAGACAAAGATGAACACCAAAAGTATTTGGTTGAGGTGAATGCCACAAGCATCACCTTTTTCTGGTGAAGGTGCTGGAGCTGCACTTTCTGGTGAAGGTGCTGGAGCAGCACTTTTAGGTGAAGGTGCTGGAGTGGGTGCAGCAACACCTTCTGTAACCTTTATAGCAACCTTCATCCCATCACTACAATAGCCTCCTCCACTTAAGAAGTAGAAGGTCTTGAACTCTGTCAGCTGAAACACATCTCTTCCTGCACCTGTTGATACATTCTTAATAAATCCTGTGGTTATGCAGTTCGCATAACTTGTCTCGTTCACCTCTAGTACATTGTACATGTCCCTGTCATATCCAAAGTCTTGCAAGCATAACAACTTCAGTAAATCATAGTCAAAAGAGAAAGAAAGTTAATCTACAGAACTAAATTACGGTTAAATCTTATTGTGAGTAGTCAAAATCAAAAAAAGCAAGTCATGTGATATTTTTACGAAGTCACATGATTTTTTAAGTGACCACTTAACATTAAGTTTTAACTATTCTTGTATGGTTGTATGGTTCATATTATGCCTCACTCTTATATAAAAACAACCCTCTCACTAGATATAATTTCCCACGTACACTCGGGAGATTTCAATGTAAGAATTAAATTATTTTAAAAAAAACAAGTAATACAAAATGATTGGGCAAAACAAATTGAAAAAAAATGATATGAAAATTTTAGATCGATAAAGGTTTAAATCATAAATGATAATTGAAAGAAAAATGATCTCTTTGGCCCCTAAATAATTAGAGGGTATTGAACTTCAGAAATTTGAATGGTGTGTACTAATTTAGGTTCTTGTGCTCATAAAACTCATAATAGGTTAAATTATTGCCACCCCATTATTAACCATTCTGCTCATCCACTTAGTCTAAGAGAAAACAAAACATTTAAAAAGAAGAGAGAGAGAGAGAGAGAGAGACTTACAAAGCCAATCATTCAAATGGAAGTGCTCGTGACTTGACCATTCTGTCAGGTTAACTTTGGGTACCCAACTAAACTTGTCCCCTCCAACGTAGTGAAGCTCTGATTTCGTTATGTTTATGAACATCATGGTCAGCATCATCATCAACACCATTTTTTGGAAGCTCAAAATCTCCATTTTCTTTTGTCAAAGTCTCTATCTATTTGTGACGAAATATGATCTTGAGACTCAATATGTATGTATACTAAGTTCCAAATTAATGTATATGGAAAGATTGACCGGCACCAATTGAGATACTTAGCATTGACACATTTTTAGAACGAAATCAAATCATTTCCAAATTCTAATTAATTGGCACTATATATCTGGAAAGAACTTATTTCGAATTTAAATTCAAGAGATTCTTTTGACCCTATTGTATCAAATCAAATTAATCATAGTAATTATATTATTTTGTTACCAAAATGATTAGTCATATTTGGTACTTAAACCTTTTTCGATTCTTGATTGTTAGTTTTTGGAAACCAAATCTCTTGGGTACCCAAATTTTCTTACCAAACAAAGGTCCTTTGTTTTTTATACCAGAAGCAGATGTAATGTGACATTTCCTGCGACAGTGAAAACACTTCAATAGAGGACTACTAGTTGTCTTAGATGCAATAAAGTTTTTAAAAGCTATTATTACTAGGATTCTATCATAGTCTTGCTTTATCGACATCTTTGCAGATGTTTTATATTATCACTTTCCTTTGTAAATTTAGCAAACTTGATGGACCAAATTACGTCGAGGTAATTTTTAATTAACTAATACATTGTTTAATAATTTGTAATTAAATGATAATTTTATAAAATTGATTGTTAATTGCAAAGTTTTTTCACTTAAATTATATATTCAAAATTATTTGATACCTCATTTATATAATCTAGGATTGACATAATGTATATTTTTCAAAATATACTATAATAAAAAATAATTTGATTATTTTTTTTATTATTGTTCAATTTTAATAAAATTTGACATAAATATTCAAGGTGATATAAAGTTATAATTTAATGATTGAATTGATAAAATATATTTTTAATATAAAATTACTCATGATATAATAATTAGTTAAAATTATGTGTAATTTGATCGTTCTCCTTTTTTTAATCATCTATTTCTTTTGCTAAACTTATACATTTTAAAGAGTTAAAGGGTGTGGAAATACTTTCTTGTGTGTAGGTCTTACATGAGGAATAATACTAGGTAATTTCTAAAAATTTATTTTAAATTTTAATTTCTTCCATCTTTTTTATTTTGAAATTTGATTTTCTAAAATAGAGATGAATTCTTTTTTGAGTAAAAACAACTTTGGCTAATCCTAAGTACTCATTCTGAATTTGTTCAAAGGCATCTTGCAATTCATCATATGAAGGTAAAATTGCTTAAGATTGTTTAATTGCAGTTAACTTGGGCTGCTAATTTCTACTTAGGCATCTCAAAACCTTGTTTATCACTTCCTATTAACAAGTTTCTTTCCTAATGAAGCACGATGGTTAAATATTTGACTAAAGCATTTTTACGTATCTTTAATATTCTCATTAGGTTCTATACGGGAAAGTTCATTTTCATGGTCATGGGTAAGGAAGGGTATTCAATCTAGCTCTTTTAACTTCATCTGTGACTTATAATAGAATTCATCATAACTAAAAATACAGATTAATATTTTTGCCTTTCAAAATTAATTGAACCTTTTTCTGTTCTTCATTAGTTCAATTCTTTCTAGGTTTTTCCTTTACCTCTTCATTAACAATATGAGTGTGTATAGAAACAGTTTTCAAGAGCTTCCTATACGTCTATATATATTGACTCAATAAAAATGTTCATATGTTTTTTCCAATATGCATACACTTCAATAAAAAAAAATAAAAATAAAAGGATCTTGGTTCATAGATTCACCCTGTTGGAAAGAGTTGTTTGAGCCCATATGTTACCTAACCTAATAAATAGTCAAACTCTACTTTCACTTGTCACCCAGATGTTTTTAAACTCAAGAAAGAATGGGTGAATTAAGTTGTTTTAAAAATCATTTTCACACACTATTTTATGGAAGAGAAATTTTACAAATTCAAGGAATTTTAAATTTTTAGTATTTGAATTACCTTAATTTCAATTTCTATCATTCTTAAAATATTTTGTTTGGATAAGTTAATTTAAATTTCTTAAATTTTAAATTGTTAGGTTGGATATGATAATTTAATTCTACCATGGTAAAATTAATTTTAAAAATATATGTATATGTTGAGGTTTTTAAATTAAATTTTATAAAAAAAATATTAGCTAATTTTTAAATACTTAATAATTTTAAAAATTAATATTAGATAATATTTAATAATTTTAAAAATATTTTTGAATATTCAATAATTAAAAACATGAAGAGATAAGAGATAAGATAAAATATATAAGTGAAATAAGAAAAAATTTATGAGGAATTTCAAATTCTTAATTTTTTGGAAGAATTTGAGATTCTACTATTTCAAAGAATTTCACCAATACTTGAATTTCAAATTCTTTATAAATTCTCCATCCAAACAAGGTATTTCACCTCAAAGAATTTGAAAATTTTCAAGTAAATAAATTATTCCTTTAAATTTTCCATCCAAACACACTATAAACCTATTTATCAATTTCGGTGAAGAATGTTGATATATTTTAAGATTAAATGTTATAAAAATAAATATTAGCTATTTTTAAATATTTAATAGTTTTAAAAATTAATATTTAATAATTAAAAATACTTTTTGAATATTTAATAATTAAGCGATAAGAGAGAGAGAAAAGATATATAGGTGAAATAAGAAAGAAAAAAATATGAAAAATTTAAAATTCTTACTTTTTAAAAAAATTTAAAATTCTTTTAATTTAAAGAATTTCATTATTATTTAGATTTTAAATTCTTTATAAATAATATTTGAATTTTAAATTCTTTATAAATTCTTCTTCTAGACAAAACATTTCATCACAAGACATTTAAATTTTTTTAAAAGAATGAACTATTTCATTTAAATTTTTCATCCAAACATTATCTAAAAATATAAGAGTTAGTAAAGAGTATTAAAATTTAATTCAATCATTAATTACTTGTAACTTACAGCTAGTTCTTAAGTCAAGTTTGAGAATTTCTTCACTAAATTTGATAATACAATTTTGACTTTTAGTTTTAGAATTATAGATGTCTTATCCTACTATCTTAAAAATGTCACACTCCAAGTCACTCAATATTCTAAGGATACCTCACTTTAGAAGATTTATGGGAATACCTTACACAACATAATCCAAAACCTTTAGGATACCACATCCTAAAAATTTAAAGAGATATCATACCTTTTCACACCAATGATATAAATATTAAATAGTCTAACAATTAACAAGAGAGGCTCAATTTTTTTTTCTTCATGTTTTTAGTTTTTGAAACCTTGCATTTTATAGCCAAATTTTAAAAGAGAAAAGCGAGTATAGTTATGGTATAGTTAATAAATTATGTGCTCAAAACAGTCGGTTATTTTGTTCAACTATAGTTGTGACATAATCAAATATTTCGATGCAATGAATCCACAAATACGTTTCAAACAAATAATTTTACGTAGCAACTGTGAACCATTTTTTTTTTCCAATGATAGTAACGAAGTTTGAACCTAAAACTTTGTCCAAATTATTCAAACTCTCACCACTGATGTGAATCACATTAATAAAATTAGAAGATACCTTGAATTGAGCTTACCATTCCAAAAAGTAAAATCAGCACAACAATTACAATTGATACTATGATAAATCCTTGCAGTCTACCAACTCTAATAGCTGATGTAATTTGAAGAAACACCCCACATCAAGGCAAAGATGAACAGCAAAAGAATTTGGTTGAACTGAATCCCAGAAGCATCACTTGTTGGTGAAGGTGCTGGAGCAGCATTTCCAGGTGAAGGTGATGAAGCTGGTCCATCAACACCATCAGTGACATCCACAGCAACCTTCATCCCTTGCCAACAATAACCTCCTCCAGTTAAGAAGTAGTAGGTCTTCATCTCTTTCAATTGAAACACATCTCTTCCTGCACCCCTTGATATGTTCTTAATAAACCCTGTGTCTATGCAGTTCTCATAACTTGTCTTGTTCACCTCTAGTACATTGAACATGTGCCTATCATATCCAAAGTCTTGCATGCATAAACAACATCAGCAAACCATACTCAATAAACATAAGTAAACCAATCTACAATAATAAAGTAATCTACGATTATGTGCCTTTTTCATGATTATGTCTCTTTTTTCTCCTTCTCCATCCCTCATTCGGAAATTATACAAGTGGAAAGAAAGTAAATTAGAGTCAAGATATGCATAAAACTTGACCATTGTAATTTATTTGGGGATTGCAATTTGTTGTGCATCCATTTGAGACTATTTTAGCAAAATTTTCGTCTCTCATTAATTATGTGATTTGACTTTTTTTTTTGTTTTATAAAGGGTATTTTCTAGTCTATTATATTAAAGATTAATCTCACTAGCCATATTTTAATTATTGTTAGTTTAACGAGTCTTTCAAACAAGAAATCAAACACAATTTTTTTACTAAATAATAGATCTTGTATTTGATTTTAACTGTGTCAAAACTTGTTAAACCAATAATAATATTGCGAGTGAAATTAGTCTATAATTTTAAGAATAGAAAATAATTGTTGAAAAAAAAACAATTATTATGAGAAAATTAGAAACATTATCTTGATTTATTATATTATTCACTTTATATATATATATATATATATATATATATATATATATATATTCAAGTATTTGAATGAAATTTTTTTTTTTTAAGTCTAAACAGTGATAGCATCATTACCATCATAAATTATTTATCATGTCATGGGTTGGGGTTATCGGAATAGGATGGAGGGAATTGCATCGTAGTCTTTAACAAAATGTTTTCTTAAAATTTTATAAGTAAATTTAGACAAACCAATTAGGGAGTTAAATTTGCCAATTTTGTAATGTTTGAAACAAGTAAATTCTTTACTCTCTTGTACACACTCAGCGTTGAATTCAAAAATTTAAAAACAAGTAATGAAAAAATGATTAGGCAACAAAAAAAACTAAAAAATAATGGTATGGAAAAGATTAGATTGATAAGGGTTAAAATCATAAATAATAATTGAAAGAAAAATGATTTTCTGTATCCCTAATTGAGAGGGTATTGAAATTCGAAAATTTGATTATTGTGTTATGATTTAGATTTTTATCACATAAAATTCATATGATTCGTTAAATTCTTGCTATTCCAACCATCACTTACCCTAAGAAAAAACCAAACACATTAGAAGAAAAAAAAAGGGAAGAGAAGAAATCTTACAAAGCCAATCATCCAAATGGAAGTGTTCATGACTTGACCATTCTGTCAAGTTGACTTTGGGTCCCCAACTAGTCTTGTCCCCTCCAACGTAGTGAAGTTCTGATTTCACAATGTTTAACAACACCATCATCATTATTATCAACACCATTTTTTTTAAACTCAAAATCTCCATTTTTTTCAATGCCTTTGTCTATCTAATATCTATTCTATTTTTTACTAAATAAGATTTCAAGTCTCAATATGAGAGTTTTACTTTTTGGAAGTCAATGAATATATAGAGTCAAGGTCCAAAATAATGTATATGGAAAGATTGACAGGTAAAAATTGAGATGCATATAGCATTGTCACATTTTTAGAATGAAAGCAAAAATCATTTCCTAATTTTAATTTTTAATTAATTGTCACTATGCGTTTGGAAAGAAATTAATTCAAATTTGAATTCATGATATTCTTTTGACGGTTTTCAATCAATTATATTAAATACTTTTTTGGTAACAGAAAAAATATCGAGCTCGTAGAGGATATTTATCGATAAGAATTCAATTAATATTGAACGCCAAATTCCAATTATCAATTTTAATGAAAGAATGAAACATGATACCTATACCATCTTGGATCCTTGGTTGCTTTGTGAACCAAACTGTACCTGCCTGAGGGTACACTCGTAATCTTCAGGGGAATATGAGGACCGAACGAGAACTCTAGGTGGATTCTTCGGAGGGGGAGGTACCTGCAAAAGATACTCCGATGCTTAAGTCAGTGTGGGCACGATTTTCTAGGGTAATGAATGAACAGTGACATACCTTGTTACGTGTGACCTATTTATAGCATCTGACATGGGCCTGAGCGTGATGGGCCCTCTCAGATATTTACCAAATTAGGTAATACGGTACTAATTGGTCGTTTAGGCTTTAATCATGTACTTACCTTTCTTGATTGTGATTACTTGTTATGACTTGCTTAACCCTTCGGCAAGAGGCCGAGCCGACTAATGAATACTAGTCGGAACGGCAAATGACCGAGCCGTCTAGTCCGTATACGGCAGCCTGTATACTTCCGGTATGTTCTGTGTCGGAACGGTACCTGACCGAGCCGAATCGATGAGTGATGATGGTCCATATTTGCATTAACCAGACTGATGTCGGTTCTCGGCCTCATGCCGAGCCGACGTTGATGGTGATGCTTGTACGTGGCTATGCATGGGTGTCTGACGAAATGGCACGTGTTGGCCCACGTGACCGATACGGTCTCTCCGGTACACAAACCTTTATATGTGGAAAGATTGACGGCACTGATTAAGATATATAGAATTGTCACATTTTTATAATGAAATCATTTTCAGATTCTAATTCATTGACACTACTACTGGTTTTTTTTTTTTGTTTGGAAAGAAGACAATTCAAATTTGAATTCAGTAGATTCTTTTAACTAATATTGAATGAATTAAATCTATACCATTAATAAAAATGTTAGCCAATTTTTGGTATATATATTTGTATTACTGATTTGTCTTTTAACTTTCAAAACGTTTTTTCTCTCGATCATATTTTTTATTTAGTTTTTTGTTATTATTTTTCTGTAAATTTATTTTTCAAAATTTTCATTTCTCTAAAATATAAATAACTACTGATAATCACTCGCATTATCTAATAAACTATCCACATATATTTATTAATTATTTTTATCATTTATTTTATTTTCATTTTTTAAAAAGAATACAAGGTATGATATTTTTTTTACGTCAGTTTTTTATTTTTTATTTTTTACTTTCTATGCTAGTTAAGCATTATAATTATATCAGTTTGTTTTACCAAACTTACTAGTCAAACTTGAGAGAATAAATTGAGTTATTTAAAACAAGTTTTACAAATCAATTTATCGAGCTTGTAAAGAATTCAATCAATGGAAGAATAATTCAATCTATGGAGTAGCGTGCCCAATCTCTAAAGATTTACTTTTAGTTTTAATTTCTTATATCTTTTCCTTTAATTTAGATATTTGATTTTCTAAAAAAAAAAAAAAGTTAATTTTTTTTTTAGTATAAAAACTTTTGCTAATCTTAGGTCTCGTACTCTAATAGGCTATCATATTTGAACTTTTTAGAAAACTTCTTATAGGGAGCAAATTCAAAATATACTTATTTTGTAAAGAATAAACATATTTGAACCAAGAACCCTTTTTTTGGCCAGCTTGAATTAACATGAAGGTAATAGCCACTTCATGGCATAGTTGAAAATATATTTGTTCCAATCTCAATTCCATTACTTGAACATCAAATAATTCACAATTCATGGGATAATTTTTATCTTACCTTTTATCCTGTTCATATACAAACATTTCAAAAATACTCTCCCGAAATCAAATAGACACTGTCCCATGTTAGTGTTACCAAAAACATTTTCCTTTTTCAACCATACAAATTTGGTGAGGCAAGAAATGTTGCAGATAAACCAAATGAGCACACCAAGTAAAAAAGTAAGAAGAATCTCACTCTTATTGTTCAAATTTTGCAAGATATAAGGTACAATCCTTTCCTCCCTTTTCACCCCCCCACCAATAAAAACAAGAACCTCTTTCTCTTATGCTGTAACAATGTCACAACTTCTAGTCTATCATCTTATGTACAACATTTGGAGACAAGAAAAGGTGTCCCCTAAAGTCTGCAAGATCCACCAAAGAAAGGATGCAGTGAGTATAATATAGAATGATCCATCAAAGAAACCTGAAAAGGCTTGTCAATCAGCAATCCTCTCAAGAGGCATAATCAATTCAACCAACCAACCAAATATATAACAAACAAACAATCTTCCACTTTCCATTCAAACCGAAAAGCAGGCCGCTACTCCACAACTCATATTGTTATGTTGTTAGACTTCTCATCAAAATTGAAGATGCAACCATCAAAACTCTGTGCCATGTGTATTTACCATTAAGGTGTTTTATCAGTCATCAACCTAATTAAGGTCTTCTTTCACAGCGTTATTTTCTTTGGCACGGAAATCCTCCAAACTACGATACTCTTCTCGGAGCAACCTGTCCAGTTCAGGGTGTTTATTCAAGGGCTCTTTATGGTCGCGGATCCTGCGATAGTGATGAAATGCCCTGCCAATGCCATAAATATTAACAAAGCATAAGTCCTAAAGAGTGACGATGGCGTGAAGATAAGCGCCAAAACAGAATACAACTTTGGTTGTGCACTAACTAAACAATATGATTAACTTCTTTCACTATGACAAATCTCATATGAAATTAGGAAAAGGACTAAATAAAATTACAAAACAGAAAACATGCAGTAAAATAATAAGAAGCAAGGGTAAATTGGTTTTACCAATATTTTTCTAGGCCATATAGATTGCCCTTATGGTAGAAATCCAGAGTAAGTTGTTCAAAATCCTTGTATAAATCGTCTCTAAATTCTTTCTCCAATCCATAACTGAACAATGAATTGTTAAAAAATCAGAACTATGCATGAATGTCTTCACAGCCATAAAGCAATCTAATCAGTTTCTCCAAAGAAACAATATATGAATATTCAAAAGACTTGAAATCAGCTTGTTACTTTCCTCAACAAAATGGACTAGAAGATGAAATCTAAATGATGGTTCTAGCTTCTCAAACACGTGAGAAGAGTAAAATTTGATATTTATACCTGTAGAATCTAAAGAGGCACTCTATGCCATAATTATAATTAGCTGCAGCATCTTCCTTGGCTAATTTCTTAAATTCATTATACATAGAAGGCACAAACATGTCTCGAAGAAAATAGGACCAGAATCTGTATAATGTATTCATTTCCTGCAGACACACAAAACGTAATAAAAAAAACTACCAGAATAAGCAAGTGTATGATTGAAAAAGAAGTATAATGTGAGAAAATATAAATACTAAGTTTGCAAATAATATGAAAATTCAAAATGTATAACAAAGTGTATGCATAATGCACAAACTAAGCTAATGAAGATCAGAGTACTGCATTTTCAGGCTCATTTTGATATGATATGATAGCTTCAGCTATTGGTCGTTCATGTTAAAAAGAGAAAGAGTTAAGCACTGCAAACCAATAATGTAAATGCCAACTGTAGTAACTATTCAACAGTTTTCACTAAAGAAATATTACAGCATATCCATACAAAAAGTATTTTATAAGATAACTCAAAATTAATTGATAAAAAGACAGACAATGCAGAATAAAGGTAACGAGAACATAAAGAAACATTAGTATTGAGAGAATGAGCTATCTGTGCACTACCAATTTGGACAACAAAATTTTGTTTAGTTCAGCATTCAATCTTCACAAATGTTATTTTTCATCAAAACTTAAGAAATGAAGTTCACCTCGCTGCAACCAATTCCAAGCTTCTTTCTATCATTCAAGCACCGTTTATGATACTTTAAGTACCTGAAAGGAAGAATAATTACATGAGTTTTTAAAATGCAATACATTCTATCCTATATGGCTATATCCTAGCCTAGGATTGCTCATGCATATGAACAGTAAGCATTATCATTTATCACTTACTTCTGTTGTTTGAAACCATTTTCTTCTAAAAGTTGGTGACTTGGGTGCTGAAACGGTGGAAAAGACTTTGGCAAGGAACCCACAGGTGGACTACCAGATAGACCCCCATGTGGTGAACTACCGTAAAGACCGGCATGTGGTGAACTACCAGAAAGACCCCCATGAGGTGAACTACTCAATTTTGAAGGCTTGAAACTGCAAAATTAAGATAATTATTCGAAATTGCTTTTCAATTGTCAAACAAAACAATCAACATGTTGTCAACTCATGATCTCTAAAACAACTGTTACTTTATATTCTTTTTTTTTATAAGATACTAACTTAATATTCTTCTAGTAAAGGACAAAAGTGAAAGAAATAGACTACGCAAACCAATATAACAGGCATTGCTACTGGGAAGAATCATTTAGAACTGACCCATGATTTTCAGGAGGTGTAGAAGCAAAGAAAAACCCAACCGAATTACTAGGCGGGCTTTCAGATATGATTCCATGAGAGTTACGTCCAGTTCCGTGGTTTCTAAAATTACTTGAGAAAAACCGCTGTTTTAGGGAAGATGGTTGCTTGTGAAAGACTTTTTGTTTCCTTCGAGAATTATTGATTCCAGATTCTTCAAAGCTGGTTCCACCATTACTCTCAACCACCTTTATATTTGATACACCAGAATTATGGCTTGGGGATTTTATGTTTCGATCTCTACTATCAGAGTTATTCTTTCTACGATTAGACCGCCTATGTTTCAGTTCCTGTTGATGTTTAGGTGGGGGCAACAAAAAATTAAATAAAGATGATGATCTGAAAAATAAATAACAACAGGTAAAATACAAGAATGGTGACTCAACCTGCTCGTAGAAGTAAAGCCCATCATTTATTGCAGAAGCAAGCTCGTTGGAAATGGATTTTGATTCTTTAGCACCAATTCTAGATCCTTGTTTAGGATCACTATTCTGTACATTAAAATAGAAAAATACTAAATAATCAATTCATCTTAAAACATTTTAACAGATTATGGTTAAATCAGTTTTCATTTCAAACCAAAAAACAGACATTACATAGCCTTATAGTTATAACTTATAATTTAGTATAGAGCGCATTAAAGTTATTATGTAGTTCTGGCCTCTGAACAGCCATCAAATCAAAAGACCCTCAAATTGTTTTAGTTTTCATCAGTCTTGCTGTTTGAGCAATCTGGCAATGTAAAATTGAAATCTAATATGAATGATAACCCAATTTATAGGAAAGAAAAAAATGTGAACTTAATGTTAATCAAACTATCAACAGCAATACCTGGGTAACAATTACTAGTCTCTGAACATCCTGTTCAATGACAGCCATCTCATCATCTTCATCATCAATCCTTTTAGGCAACAACTTCAATTAGATGAATGTTTAAACAAAAAAGTAAACATATACTTAATGACAATGGCACAAAAATCACCAAATATCATTCCATATGGGATGTCAAAAAAAAGAGAAGTATTCTAACTTCTCAAGCAGAAGATTAACACATTGTTTTAACAAGGGGGAAAAGAGAGAAATCTTTGAATTTCACGTTCCAAAGAAATCAAGAGAGTTGTCTTCTATAGACTACAAATAAAATTATGGAAAATATACACAGGATCACGAGCCAGCCAGGTGTCAGAATCTATAAATAAAACACATAATGCATATTCCACCGGATATATATAAACAAGATAAGACAGAACTATGTAGTACCTTGCACTAGAAGAAAGCTCTGTCTTCCTTAGAATCTTCTGCTCAAGCTCAATCTCTTCATCAAGCATAAAAGTATTGCCAAAATCATTGGAAAGGTCTCGGACATCCATGTCAGTCAATACATCCATGTTTCCAGCCTCATTATTGTCAAATATTTTAGGCTCAGTTTCTTGTTGGCTACATAAATTACTATTAGTTGTATCAAAATCACGGAACTTGACAGTTTCACCAGTTATTGCATGTGGTTTATCATTGGAATGATGGCTCTCAGTGTTTTGTTCTCGGTTCATATGTGAAACTTGCAACATATCTTTTTTTGGCTGAGTATGCTCAGCCAAAATTGAACTATGAGCAGCATCTTTAAGATTCGCTTCCAAAGTCTCTTTTTTTGAATCCCCAACAGCATCACCATCCTCAAGAGAATTGTCAGGACCCTCTACAAGTTGGCTCTGTTGAATCTGAGCATTTGATGATCCTGAGTTTCCTGAGGAAACTTGAATCCATTTTGACCAATTACTGCGTTTCCTTATTAAGTCACCCTACAAAAATATAAGTTACAAGTGAAGGCAACTAAGAAAATGAATTATACTTGGGCAAAAAAAAAATAAGTAGTTGGTAAGTTATCCGCAATTTTTCATGCACTTAATGAAGTTGTCATTTAAAGCTGGCTCCAAGCTTCCAACAGAACTACAAGTGTTAACCAGAAAAATTATAAATTGAGGAACGAAGAAAAACACCATCAACAACTGAAAAATGTGTTGAAATCTAAACTTCTGACTAACATGAAATTGCATCCCATCACTTTAAAATATTTATAAAAAAAACTACGTACAAATCACACAAACATTTAAAACTACCAACTCCCAATATTAATAGCAGAGAAGTACAAGAACAAAAATAAAAATAATTCAGCTTAGGAGCAACGGTAATTAAAGCAACAAACTAGATTCTAGAGGTAATGAGAAGCTTAGGCCTGTTTACACCAGCAAGCATGCAGTATAAAACAAAACCAAGAAAAGCAAAATAACCTGGACTTCCACAGTATTAGAGCTCTGAAGTGCGTCAAGAATGAAAGGTATGTCTCTGCACATCCTCTTGACCTACAAGATAATTCATATCATAAAAGGCTAGTGAGAAACAGGGAATAACATGAATTAGAACATGCTAACAGATAACATACATCAGTAAAATTAAAACAAATTAGGGAGGCAAAATATGATTGGGACTAACCCTTTTAAAATCGGCAACAGTGGATATGGGAACCCATCCTTGGTCATCCATCAAGGAAATAAGGTAATGGTCATCCTCCAGATTTTCATCACTGCCAAGAGAAGGCTCCGAAGTCAGCAGTTTGCTTTGTTGTATAAATTATATTTTATTATATGAATTACTTTTGTTTATTTTCACAGAAAATGGATATCATTACAGGAGCTCCTGTTCAATTTCTAATGTTCATTAGCTCATTCATGTTGCTTTAACAATTCAAAGTCCAAACACTACAAATCAATTCCACTTCATCTTTGGCAATAATTCTCAAACAGTCCCGTCTAAAAGTTAAATTTATGAAATCATCCTATGACACAGTTTTTGTGTGTATGAATCTAAAAGTATGGCATTTCTCAGTAAGAAAATAAAATGACAATACAATGACATTAACAAAAGTTAGAAATATCATTCTCACAATATAGATAAGCAGAAGCAAGATAAAAAGAACAGCCAAAAGACAGTCACTATATTATGTATTTAAGATATGTTTAATCTTAGCTAACAGATTAAAGACCAAATATGATATAGAGGCCATGGTCAACAATTAACTTACCTAAAATAATAGTCTATCTGTTTAACAATACTAGCCCTCAAAGATGCAGTTTCCGGAGGCGGTGGCTGAGGTGTAGGGTTGACAGGATATGGAACAAAGTGTCGAGGATGGGGTCCTCTAATGGAGCCGGGAGGTGGCATAGGGACACACCAAACAGGTGCAGGTCCTGTCCAGAAGATAAAAATATGATTACAGACTAACTGATGCACAAATTTCAAAAAAATCAAAGAAAAATCCTCACACAGCAGCATTCAAGTTGAGAAATCTACAAGTGGCACTGCACAAACGGAAGTAAACGTGTGTGTCTGTGTAATTGCACAACCTATGAGGATTGTGAATTGAAATTATACCTGGGTAGCTTGGACCAACCATGTATCCTGGAGGTGGACCATAAAATGGAGGTCTTATAAAGGGTCTTGGGCCAAAACCTTGTTGCATAGGAATGTTTGCTCTGGAAGGGAAAGGTCTTTGATGATGCCAACCATGATTTAGATGGTCACCTTGTTCTTGGATATTTGGTCTTCCATTAGAAAAATTAGCAGCATAGGCATTTGGATCCCCTTGCACAGGAGGCTGAACATTTTTTGCATCGACAGCATGAGCAGGTGGAGCAAAGGCTTGTGCTGGCGCCTGAGATACAGGCTTCACTAAAGGGCTTTCTACACCTGGAAAAGGTCCTGGACCAGGTGGGAAAGCATAACCATGAACAGCAATGTGAGGAGGAGGTACCATAGCGTGATAAAATGGATGAACTGGATGATGATGATAAGCCATTGGTACAGGAAAGGGAGGTGCACCACTTGAGTTGCGCTTAGCACCCGACTTTTGATGGCGTGACGATGGCAACTTATGCATTGGGTTAGGGTTTCCAGAACCATTCACCTTCTGTTGAATAACAAACCGAGGCAGATACAAACAAGAAATCGTATTCAATACCAAAACACAAGAATCATGCATCAATAAGCTTATAACATTTATTACCGTCACGACAACAGCGGTATTAATGGGGAAAAAAACAAGCACCTAAAATATTTGTTTAACCATAAGAACAAAATGTTATTTACTGCTTATTTACATACCATCCAATGTTAATCAATAACCACAATTATCGCGATTGTAATATTTACGATAAAATCATGAAAAACATAATAAATCACAAATGATATCCTCAACAAAAAAATTCTGCTACATACAAGACAACAAAAATATCGATACAAACTCAAGAACCTATTACATTTCCATGAATCTATGCATTACGTATTCCATATCACAATTGACATGCTTGCAATATTTAGGCTAAAATCATGAAAACCATGATAAAACACCAATGATATCCTCAACAAACAAATTCTATTACAATACAAAACAACAAAAGTCACGATACAAACTCAAGAAAGTATTACATTTCCAAGAATCTATGCATTACATATTCCATATCACAATTGTCATGCTGGCAACATTTAGGCTAAAATCATGAAAACCATAATAAAACACAAATGATATCCTGAACAAGTAAATTCTGTCAGGATACAAAACGAAAACATACCTCTCTGAACTAAAGAAAATATTACATCTCCATGAATCTATGAATTACATTTTCCATATCACAATCAGTCAATACAATGCCACACAAAGAAGAACATACTAACCTGCATAGAGGGAGGTCTTTGAGCAACCTCACCAGCACTTGACACAGAAGCAGCAGCAGTCTCAACATTCTTGGGTTTTTGTGCATCAGAGAGAGCTGGCCAAGACTCAGTGCCCATCATCACAGGCACATCACCTCCCTTCCCATCAACATTAGGGGTCTTCCATGGAGACTTGGGGACACCAATCTCCTTCTGATCCTCACCAATCTCATTCTCAGCAGTCACCATAACTGCTTTTTCTCTCACCAATCCACCCAACTCCCAAGATTTCCCCCTCTAAACCCCTCTTGCAAAAACAAGAAAAAAAACACAACACTCCAAACTACCAATCTAAAGGGTACTCAGAGATTCACCAAAAACGCAAAAACACGACAAGAAAATTGAACCTTCACTTGCCTACTGAATCAACGATACTGAGCAGCACAACACTGAAGAGAAGAAAATCTCAAGTGGGTATGGTAAAAAAGGTTCCTTTTGAGAAGTTTGAACGAGAGAAAGAGTTGGGTCGGTGTAGCAGCAGAAGAATGGTGAAAGATTAGGGTTTTGACAGTGAAGTGATGTAATGGGCTTGTGTTTGTGAGTGTGTTTGGAGACAGTATCAATATTGTTAACAGACGCCAACAAAGTGAGGGTAACTGAGGAAAAGGTGAGTGAGAGACAAGGTTTTAGAGTTTGTGTATATATAGGGAGTGCCCTTATCAAATGTTCCAATTGGTTCTTTCCTTGGAAGCAGCAAGAGAGTGCCCTTAGCAAAATTAAACCCCTATAATTAGTGCGCTGTTTGACATTTGTTTTTTCTTTAAAGATATGTTTAGGAAAGTAAACGATAGACATTAAAACAGAAATAATGCATATTAAAACAGAAACAGTTGAAAGAATGAGATTCTCTTGTATGTTTTGTTTTTCCTTGTTTCTAGTTTTCACTTTCTCGTTGTCAAACAAACTTACTTTACAGTTTTTTGTTGTTGGTTCTTTATTTTAGTACATTACGAGGTGTTATTGCTCAAACAAACGCGCTTTTAATAAATTCAATTTTATTTTGTACTGTACGGATTTTTTCATGTTTAACTAATAAAACTAAAAATTAAAAATATATTTTTTAAAAAAAACATCATTTACTCTTTGTATAAATTAAAGTAGAACATAATTTGAAAGTAAGGTTCTCACATTTTTTTTATTCTCTTCGTTAATTAACTAATAGTTTAACTTGTACAATATATTATTTCCGTTAAGATTCAATTACTTAATTTAATAAAGAAAGATAATTAATTTAGTTAATAATGATAAATTTGATCTATTTATATAATTTTTTCTCTTTTGAAAACTATTCTTATACTATTTTTCCTTTTTAATCAATATACATATATTTTTTAACCAATTAAAATATATACTCTTTAAAGTATTTATAATTAATTCATTTTATCAAATTAAGAAAATACACTTTCATCAAGGGTATTTTAGTCTAAAAAATTAAAATATGAGATAATTTGAATTAGGGTTTTATATGTAACATTCCAAATTTTTAAAACAATGTTTAATTATAATATTATATAGTTTTAGCATTCTCAAATTTATTATTATTATTATGTTTTTAAAATAATAATATAAATTTCTAGTTGTCATATTTTAAAATAAATAGAGATTAAGAACAATATTTTTATATAATTGTAATACTTTAAAAATTTTATTACAATATTTCCAGTAAAATAAAATGGAAATATATAATATTTAATTATATTATAAAATTTTAAAACCCTATTTATAATGTTTTCCTGAATAATATTTTAATTACATTATTATTATGAAGTATAAATATTTAAATTATAAAATCTTAAATATGTAATATAAGTAATAAAATTATTTTAAATTTTTTAAATATATATATCATAGGTAGTTAGAAGAAAAAGAGAAGAAATTTATAAATAAATAATGTAACAAATAAATCTACCGTTTGTACGGATGTTCATCTATAAGTAATGAGGTTATCTCTAACAAATGATATTAGAATTTGTTATTCAATTCTAACTAAAAAATAAGTTATTGGTGATCATTACCAATTTGCTTATAAGTAGGCACTTATAAATAGGCATGGATTCATATAAGAAAAATTGAGAAAGAATGAAGAGAAAGAGCACGAGAAAAAAAAGTGCGAAAATTCATTTTACTTTGTTTTAAGCTGTCTCTAAACGATTTCACTATTTTATTAAGGTATGGGGAGGAGACTTTTGCCTCTTTTAAATTTTTATATTATTTTAGTTGTTTACTCTAAGTTATTCTTATTTATATTTATTTGATAGGATGTCCCTAACCTCATCTTACTTATTCAATGTATGTTAGTTTTAACTTTAATTAATTAATGAGATATCCATAATTTATTTTGTTTAATTATTTTCTGTTAATTTTAACTATCATTTATTTAGTTTAAATATATTTCTAACTTTATTATCTAGTTACTATTATTTGGTTGATTATATATATATATATATATATATATATATATATATATATATATATCTTTAAATAGTAGTAACTGTAAATTTTAATTTCTTATAATAAATTATCAATGGACTTGAATTAATTTGTAGTTTAAAGTTTAATTTTGAGAATTTAAATGAATATTTAAGGTGAAATATCATTGTATTATTTGGTACTATGATTATACTCATTTATCATGACTAGTCACTACAAAAACAATTCAAATCCCTCAATAGAGTAATAATCTAAAATTGTGATTAATAATGATATGAAAATATTTATATGTATTGTTAATTAATTAATTTTTTATTCGATAAACGTTCTCACTTATTTCTTTTATATTTATTGTTTTATTGTTCTTGATATATGTATGTATTTTTTAAAATCTTAAAGAGATGGATCTATCACTTAGTTATACTTTTCACCACGGTTACTTCGATTGTATTTCTCGGTACCAGTTGGACTATTGATGCTATTGGAAATTCAGTAACGTTTCAAGGCATTGGGTTAACTTCGTTCGTATTTTCACAAAATCAACAAACTTTGATATATATTGGTGGTCACGTACTATCTACTTCCTACTAACCATGTCAATTCTATAATAAATCTATATCAACTTGGGATGTGAACCTGTGGTATAAGTAAGAAGAAAAATCTGTATTAAATAAAATATTTTTCTTCATCTAAATGTCGTATCAGTTATATATAGTTTTGGTGTACCAAAAATCACTTTTGTGTAAATAAATCTAACTATGGTGTGGTTTTTTTACCTGGTAATGTTTAAAATTTAAATTATAAATGATAAAAAATTTATAAAATTGTATAACAATTTCAAATTTTGTAATAGCTATATAAATATTGCATGACAAGTAACTTGTTACATATTAACTTGACTCAATAAATATATATATATATATATATATATATATAAAAGATAATTAATTTGATTGATTTATGAAATAAATATTAAATAATTAAATTGAAAATTATGAGTAAGGTATTAAATTATATAAAAGAACAAAAGTTGGATCTTATAAATAAAAATGAATGTAGTATAAAATAGTTTTATTTTATATAATTAAAACCATCAATAGTCACTGCTATTGGCGGTGGATACTCCAGGAACGAACAAAAAAAAAACTTTCAAGAGATAAATATTTTTTACAAAAATAAATAAATAAATTGTAAAATTTTAAATTATATTTTAAATTTATGATAAATAAATTATATATTAATATTAAGATTAATTTGATTTTTTGGTCCTATAGTTTTATCAAATTTTTAATCAAGTCCATGTAGTTAAACACACTTTAAAAAGATTCTTGAAATTTAAAGATCTTTAATTAAATTATTCAATTACTAACGTTAAAAATTCCATTAGTTTATGATAACTATATGTTGTGACATAACCCTAAAAAAAAAATGTTGTGACATAATAATTATCTGTTAACATGATAACTAATTATCTTTTTATTTTTCTTTATTTTATGTTTCTAATTCAATTTATAATTTAAATATATTAATTACACAAAAACTTGTGATGTCTTTCACCTTCAGATTTAAATCATATTTTAGTTTTAAAATTCTTTGATATCTTTCAATTTACACCTATTCTTAAAAATTAAGAAGTTGTAATACATAAATATTTTCAAAATTATATGCATACGATTTATAATAAATAAATATTTAAATTATACCATAATTAAAATTTATAGTATATAAATATAGTTTAATTTTGAATGAGTTTTATGATGTCCCACATGCATAATTAAAAGGAGGGAAGAGGAGGTGAGTGATTTTAAAAATTAATTTACTATTGTATCTTTATAATTTTAATTTTAAAAATATAAGTAAGAATATTTTGAATAATATGTTAAAAAAAATTAAAATATTTCTCTTTCTCTCTAAAGGAGGTTAAAATTAGATGAGAAGAAAAGCAAAAAAGGTTAAAATATATTCCCTCCCCTATTAGAAATTTAACAAAATAATAAACTTTTTTTTAAAACCACCTCCTTTCATTCCCCTTCCATTCATTTCCCTTCAACCAAAAATTGTGTTTTTGTTTGATTCATAAAAAATAAGAGCGATTTAAAAATATATATTTTTATATCTTTATAATTTTGAATTTAAAAATAAAAGTAAGAATAATTTAGACATTACACTAAAAATGTTTTTAAATCCTTTCACTCTCCATTCCTATAAATTAAACCAAACAAAAAAAATTATGAAAAAATCTTCTTATTCATTTCTCTTCAACTAATTAAAAAATTTGAACAAAATCAAATGTGAGAATGGAGCTCTCAAAAAGTAAAGAAATGTGTGTGTGAAAAAGAAAATATTCCATTAGATGCTTGTCAATTGAGTGTTAATTGAGCAACTAAACCAATAAAGAGTGATTTTTTAAATTGAAAAATGTAGCTAAATATTAATAAAAAGTAATTTCAATATATTATCGATATATTTATTTTCTGTTTATTTGAGAACTTTTTGCAAATTGTAGTGAACTTGATATTATGCAAAAAGGATTAAGTTGTAATTTTGCAATCTTAATTATATAAAATAGTCACGTTTGTGTAAAACATCATATATATATTTAAAGATCTTAAAGAAAAAATATTACCTCTTAGCTAAGAACATTACTATTGTATAAATGATTTTCATGTTTAAATTGTTATTAATAAGATATTTATTAATTTTTTGATCATGTTCATTGCTATTAATGCTTTTAGATAGCTAAATTGTTATTTTAGACACAAGCGGTATTTGAATTAAATAATGATGTTGGAAGAGATTAAGACACAAGTTATGTGTGGAGAAAAAAAAAGGATCACCTACTACAAAATATCTAACTGGTTTTTTTATAATGTTGTTAAATGTCTTAAGTAACTAAGGGGATGTTTTTGTTATAAAACACTTTATATATTCACACACACACAAATACTAGTCTAAAATACATGCAAGACAACCTCGTGACTCTATAATAAATTGTTGTTATATAACACTTAGGTCAAGCTTCGAAAATTTAATCTTAATTGATCATCTTAGATAAAGAAATTGATCCATAACAGAAATTGATCCATAACACTTGTTATCTTCAATTATTTTTATTGCTCTGCTTCACATGTTCTTCATAAACATTTTGTTTTTAATATAAATATGAATATAAAACTAGAATAAATATTTATTTTGAAACATAAATAATTAATTTAGTTTACATTACTGGTGTGAAACTATGTGAGTTTAAAGCCACTTTTGTGGCAACAAAAGGAAGGCATAGGCTAAAATAAGTTTATCCGTGTCGAAAAGTAGAAATTTTCTACATTATTTGATAGATAATGCTCCATATTCTATCCACAAATAACAGCCCTTATGCTTCAGTTTAGGCATCGCAAAAATGTTGTTCCTCCTTTGATAGAGTTAGAACTTAGAAGTAAGAATTTTTTAAATGAGTATATTCTTTCATTGGAAGAGAATTTGTGTCATTGTTTTCTCCTGATATTCGGAGAGAAGTTATAATTTCTTTTTCACTTAATGAAAATATTCTTTTATCAATTGAAGATTTTTCTTGTAAAAATTATTATGTGTCAATTCTTATCTTTCCATCTCTAATTTTAGTTGAAAGCTATATTTTTTTGATCTGTAATGGCATCGTTCTACACCAAACTTATATTTTGAACAAATTTAAAGCTGCTAAAATAAATTAGGAAACTAAGATAACAAGAAAAAATTATGGTTATAAACTTGTTTGAATGCATAATGTTCCCTTTCATACATGGAATTTTAAGTTCATTAGATGGAGATGGGTGATGACCACATAGTTCCCTTCTATGATTTGATCACGGAATCACCAGCAAAGCTGTATAAATTGTTTTTACCTAGCCAATTATTAACACACATTGCTTAACATTTTCTTCCATGTCTTTTTGCTATCATGTCACTTGATTCTTTCCCTAATTCTATCGTCTCAACACGCTCATATGCATATATATTGCAACCAATCCATGTATTACGCCAGCATGAAATGAAAATAATCACGACAACAAATTCTTTGGTGCAATACATACATACACACACATATATATATATATACACATATATATATATATATATATATATATTATATATATATATATTGTTTCACATATATTAAATTTGTGTCACAATACTTGTGTCATACGATAATTTATACTTATTTTATCTCATGTAATACAATGTTTGACAATAGTCAAATATGTTATATAAGAACTTGTTTTGAAATGGTGAAAATGTATTTATACTATGGACACTTTAAATGTGTTGGCTACCCATTTCTAACGTGAATTCCCACATTTCCCGCATAAGTTTATATTATAACACTTTATTTTTTTTAAAAAAATCTTAATGTAATTTTTCACGCTCCAAATGTGTCCACACTATTTCGACTACTTTACAACACTGCTTTTAACAAAATTTGTTAATGACTAAGAAATAAAAATAACAAAGATAAGAAAAATAAATGTCAAACCTCATCGAATATACATTTAAAATTAGTGCAGCTAAGGAGGGCAACCGTAGACCATTTAGAAATATACAAGACAGTAGAAAACGGCTAGAGCTGTAGTTGCTAGCTACACCTTCCTATCATCTCGGATAACATAAACTTTAGCCATATTAAAAACTTACGACCTTACCCAAAAAACAATTGAGCGTTTGGAAAAAACCTTCGAAAAAAAGTTATTTTAATAAACAATTATTTGAATAATCAATTATTATTATTGCAGGTTATAATTAAAACAACTTTTATTATGATACTATTTAAGGAAAAAAAGGTTTAAGCTTAATTTCGTTTTGATACTATAAAAAACCAATTTTAATATAATAAATCAACTTAAAAATAGCCTTTAAAAAATAAAATAAAATTTATAAAACCTACTTATATTCTAAGGAAAAACTTAAAATAAATAACTTATATTTCAAGAAGAAAAAAAACACAGCTTGCAAATATAAAATAATTTCTCAAATAGTTTTTTTCCTCCATAAAAACACAAACACAAACACTGACAATCCCACTACCTAATAGATCATTTAGCGCCAAAAGAATTTCAACCTCCATTGCAGACGTGTTAATGCTTGGAATCACGACACTACTGAGTAGCAAATTATGTTCAATCCGTCATCAAAACACATTAATTTTCCTATGGAGAATTCTTGCAAATAATAATTAATGGCTTAATTAAATATAAAGCCTCATCACTCTTTTCCATTCTACATGTTATATAACAAATCACGGGGCAGAGACGAAAAATGACGGGATTATTGTTTAACTATATAAATTTCTTAATCCAATATTCTATCACCCAAAAATGCTACGCATCTATCTTGAACCCGAAACTCACTCTTTCCAAGTATAGATGTTTTGTCTATCTTCAAGAAAAGAATGATGTCCAACTTAATATGACAAGTACTGTATTACAGCATGGACAACTCTTCCATCTTTCCGGAGGTCTAATGTCGAAATAAAGCTAAAATTTCCAAAATCAAATGTAGCCCCTCATCCCAATTCATTGCAACTCTAACAAAATGTAACTAGACAAATTAAGTGATCCTTTTCACATTATCAGTACCCTTCTTCAGTACCATACCTTGATGCTTGAGAGCCACATGTACAGTTGGTGCGTGTGCCAACAACAACTGCCTTCTCAAGCTGTATCGATATCAGTATGATCTTCATTATATCATCAAGAACGTTAAACAGCATCCAAAAAATTAGTCCTAATAAGAAAATCATGCATTTTCAGTCCCACGGAAATTAAAAACACCAAGAAAAAGTTGGACTTTCAATGAATACAACTTATTCCCAGTTTAGTACTGCCATTCAAAAGCGCTTCAGCTTTGCACTAAGATAAAAACAGCTGTTTGCGACAAGATTTCTAAACACATTCTGGCAAAGCAACTTATTTTGGGGTTAGATTCTATAAAATAACTTTTTTTTTGCAGCTTTACCAAATACTGACAACAGTATATAATTAGGCTTTTCTCCAAGAAGATTATACGTCAAAATTTGAGACCCCGAAATCCAATTTGGAATTAAAAGACAAACATCTTTAGAAATCAATTGAAAGCTTCCGTGAGTGAAATGAAGGCAAGTTTCCGAACTTAACTTTCCCGGACAATCAAAAGTAAAAAAGAAAAGATCATACCCATGGATAATTGCAAAGATGATAACACCATCGCACCTATCTGATCTTCTCCGACATTCACTCCAAACCAGGGTACACTTGTGTATAGTGAGAGCCAACCCACCCACCAAGTGTGGCCATTTCTTACCTTAGAAGTGGATGCAGATGTGAGAAGATATGAACAGATTCAAGCATTTGTTTAGTGGCAAGGACCTATGTGCTGGCAAGCCAGCCCCACAAACAAATATAATATGGTAAAATGCGTCTATATCAGTTGCCAAACAAGTTTAAACATAAAATTTCTCAACTAACAAGGAAAAAAAAGATTTGAATGTAGAAAGTTGGAAAACAAGCTACTTAACACCCAACGAACTGGGGTAAGTTTTAGAAGGGAGCAAAAAACCGAATGTCTGAAGGATAACAATAATTTCAACAAATGTTCAATCCATCGTTGAGTTTGGAGAAAGAATTATAATTTTCTCGACCAAGATCTTTGGGAATATAGAAAATAGCAAAATGGGTGGGAAAGATAATGGGATGACAAAAGATGAAACTTCTTCAAAGTTGTTCCTAATCATATTTTTTATTCACTTTCAGTCCCCAGCCAGAAAAACTCCAAAGAAAGAAACAAAAGGTGAGAAAAATGAACAGAAGAAACAAATGGTACGTGAGAATTAATATGTAAATAATATCAATCACAATCACAATCTATAACCATAAAAATGACAACAGATACGATAAATCCCCAAAGCATATGCCCATTTGGTACAAGAACATTGTACTTCTGAAAAAGATGATAGTAGTCCTCACAAATCAAGGCTGAATGCCAGACACAAAAGTAAAAGTGTAACTTATCTCACGTCAGTTATGCTTTGTAAAATAAAAGAATTGAAAATTAGGGAGAAAGAAAAAATGGTCCACAACACACTTGAAAATTATTATAATAAAGTTTTCTCTGCCCCAAAATTCACCCGTTCCTCAATATTCCATAAAGGAATACGAGATATAACAAGATTTCAAAAACGTCAGGGGAAAATCTACTAATATAAGGAGAAAAAAAATACAGGTTTCAGAATCTGGTTCTTTAGAAATCAAATAGTGACTACAATTACAGATTAAAAGATGCATTTGAATATTGGCTGGTACTTCAGAAGAATCAGCGGAGTCCAAAACTAAATGATTGATGCATCTTATGAGGGTATCTGCACAGTGAATACATAAGAGTAAAAAGACTAATTTCAAAAAACCAAATATCTCTGGAAGAAACACATGCACAATGAAATCATAAATGACCATACCTCTGGTACTGCAAAATAGATTTTTCAACACAAATAATTGTTTCAAATTCGAACTACAATCCTAATTAATGTAATTATTTATATAAAAAAAAAACTATAAATTTGGGCAGCAGATGATAAGAGTTAAATGCATGCCTCAAAAAATTCAGAGAGAAGGCAAATAGATCCAACAGCTTGTTAGAAACAAAACTCAGAAAAAATGGAATGAATAATTAGAACTGCTAAATATCATGTCCCTTTATTTTATCACAATATAAATATAAAAGTAACAACTCACTGCCAAAATAATTTACAGCAGTTCAACAACGGGTGAGTATGCAGTCATATATCATAATTATAATAAAACAGACAAGGCAGACCAGCCATCATACTGCAACATCGCTATCCTTATAAACAAGAAAGGATATATAAGAAAAAGATGATCAAACTAGATATTGCTGCAAAACAAAGTAAACTGGTTATAGATAACATGATTTCATCGAGTTCAATGCAATCAAACACAATTGGCATGCCACTAGAGTTCAACCATGAGTGAACGAAGAAGCTTTATCAAACCAGACCGACTCCTTCACATTATCTTGAATTGTCCTATATAATGATAACGATAATGATTACAGGTTAACTATTGCTAATACTCATCCACCTAGTGTATACCAAAAACCCCAAATCATGCATTTCCTAGTTTCCCAAAAAGGGTCATTCAAGCACCATGTTATCATACAATCCATATTAATTCACAAACATAACGAAATATGGAATATAAAAAGGCAAAAAGATACCAGCCACTCACCTAATGGCCCATGTAAGGAGCACCAGCACCAGGGTGAGGTCTCACACCACTGTTCTGCCCCATTTGAGGATTCTGATAACCTGGTTGCATTGCAGGTTGGTTCCCATAGCCCATAGCAGGCTGATTCCCATACGAAGCAGGAGGCCCTGCCTGGTTAACCGGCGCACCACCAAGCCCTCCAAGCAGATTTCCAAGCCCCCCAAGTCCAGCTCCCTGATTTGTAAGCAACGCAGTCAAAGCCTGTCCAAGCGCCGGATTCAAACCCTGCGCGGGCACGCCAGGGTTGAAACCCCCGACAGCAGACCCCGAAGGGGCCATCAAATGACCACTACCATGCGAGGGTCCACCGCCACCAGATGAATACTTGTTCTTATCCTTCCTGGAATAGTGAGGCTGATGGTGATGGTGGTGATGAGAATGCTGCTGGTGGTGATACTGATGATACCCCTTGTTCCCCTTAGGACCATCAACAGCCTTCTGGCAATACAAAGTATGCCCCTCAAAGTTCTTATGAGGCTCTTCCAAAGCCTTCTTGGCACTCTCCACAGACTTGTAAACAAACAGAGCAAAACCCTTGGGTTTCCCAGTGTTCTTGTCAAGACCAAGAGGTCCATCCTCAACCTCCCCAAACTGCTTGAAGAATTCAAGCAGCTTCTGGGGCTCAATCTCAGCACTGACATTGCTCACAAAGATCTTCCTCTGGGTGTACTCCGACACCGGATTTGCATTCGGCGGCGGAGCCGGCACCGGGCCGGCGGAGGCCAGCTGGCATGATGTGGTGCGGTTCCCGATCTTCTTCTGGGGATTCTTCAGCGCCTTGCGAGCATCGTCCCTGTGCTTGAACAAGATAAAGGCGTAACCCTTCGATTTGCCGGAAACCTTGTCGGTGACGGCCTTGCAGTCTTCGATCTCGCCGTACTTTCCGAAAACCGAGGTTAGGGTTTCGGCGGTGGCGTCCCAGCCTAGGCCGTGGACGAAGATTTTCCGGTGGGCGGGGTCCACATCGGCGAGCTGGCGAACGCTGTCGACGAATTCAGGGAACTTCTCAACGGCCTGTTTCACGAGCGAGTGAAGCTGCTCCTTCGTGAAGGGTTCGAGAAGCTTCTCCACGGGCTCTTCTTCCAGAGTGAGGTCCTCGTTCTCCTCTTCTTCCTCGGCGCCGTTCGCCTCGGCGGCGTGGTTCGCCTCTTCTAGGGTTTCGGGTTGGTCCTCCTCTAGGGTTTCGGGTTTCTGCTGATCTTCCTCCTCGTCCTCCTCCTCTTCCTCGGGGTTTTGCTCTTGAAGGTGTTGCTCTTCGTGTGCGGGTTCGTCGAGGGACATGGCGTTGGGGTCTTGGAGGGTTGGCTCGGGTTGTGGTTCTTGTTGTTGTTGTTGTTGGAGTTCGACTGGGTCTTGATCTTGCTGGGCTGGCTCGACGGGTTTAGTGGGCTCGGGGTCGGAGGATCGGACCTTTCGTTTCTTGGCCATGGCGGTTGCGGCGAGGAAGTAGGGTTAGGGTTTCGGGGATTGGGGGTGAGTTCGGATTAGGGTTTGATGTGGTGAAGAGAGAAGAAAGGTATCGCGCGATAAGTTAGACGCGGAGTATTCTGAATCACTGCCACTGTCCAGTTATTTATCAGCGAGTGTTAATGGGCCGGGCCGGGCCGGATCTTTTATTCTAGCTGGAGCGAAAGATCTTAGGAGACTTTTGTCGTTTCTGATACTTAACTTTGGTTCATGCACGGAGGATCTACTGTCTATAGCAGTAACTAATCTTCTTGTTATGTTGGAGACACTTCAAATGTAGAAATAACTGGCCCTAAAATTTAACGCGACTCTATATATAAGACAGGATTCGAACCCTCACCTTGCTTTTTTTTTGGTAAAATATGAAAGTTAAAACAAAGTAGACAAACTAAGACATAGAGTCTTTCCCTAACTGAAGCAAAATAAAATCTGGAGGACTCCTCCAAAATACATTGTAACCTAGGTTCCTTACACCCCAATTAGCAAGTGTATGAGCTACTGAATTTATATCCCGAGGAATATGACTTACGTAAATTATCCAATCCCGAGCAAGCATTTGCTGAACACGACGAATAACATCATAGTGCTTGTGCAGGTAATCTCTGTCCGTTGGCCGATCGTGAAACACCGCAACAGCTCCCAGGCAATCACATTCACAAGTCACCTTCCTAAACCCACCCTCCCAACAAAACAATAGACCCTCCTCCAAGGCCAGCAACTCAGCACGTAACGCATCACCATGTAAGGCTCCACGCGAAAAGCCCCCCCGCCACATACCTGCCCAATCACGAATTACTCCACCCATCCCCATAGCCGAAGTCTCCCTCAACCAACTTTCGTCCGTGTTTAGCTTGATCCACGGGTGCTCCGGAGGCCTCCAAAGGGCTTGCTCCTCCTATAAGCGTCTCTTAGCGTTATACACACTGTTCTCCACCGTAGATAGTATCACCTTCCGACGGACCACTGAGATTTGCCAGAGTTCGTCGTTAAAAATCATGTTATTCCTAAAATGCCAGACCCACCACAAGGTTATGGATAGCGTAATAGAATCCTTGTGCAAGATAATCCCCTTCAGCCACTGAAAACAATCCATTACAGAAAAGGACCACCTCACACTGCACCCGCCAGACATCAGCACCTCTCGCGAATATGGGCAATCCCGAAGAGCATGTAAAATAGTCTCATGAGGGCAAGAGCATCGCGAGCATGCACCTGACTCTGCCAACCTCCTATCAGCCCGAACCTGATTCGTTGGGAGGGCTGAATGAAAGCATTGCCATAGAAAGAACTTAACCTTCTCAGGAATCATGATCCTCCAAAGCTTCTTCCAAATTGCATCCCCCTTTGCTGCCAACCCCGGAGTTAGAAAACGATAACCAGATGTCGCTGTGTAGCAACCCGAGATATCACCCCTCCAAGCAAAGTGGTCCAACCCCAAATGGGGAATTGCCAACACTCAGCTGTTGGACCGAGTTTATTAGTTCGGTCGGAAGAACCGTATACAAGGCATTGAAGCTCCATTCTCCACTAACCCAGCAGTCGGCAACCTTTTTATTGGTGTCCGCAATATGAACAAAAGGGACTTTCCCGCACCAAAGCCCATTACCTGACCAGTCCTTGTACCAAAGTGATGAGGCGCCCGATCCTAGATGAGGCTTGAATCCCTCACGGAGTGAGGGAAGGGCCTTAATAATACTCAACCAGATTGAAGAAACACCCCGCTTGTTATGAGCACACAGGATAGAGTCTCCATGTAGGTAGAGGTTGCTGAGGAGTTGAACCCAAGGCTTCTGTGGAGCCGAAAGTAGATCCCAAATTAGCCACAATGATTGCATGCTATATACAGGAATAGAGGAGATGGTGGACTTTACCAGACATAGCTTACCTGCCTTATTAAGAAGCTTGGCCTTCCAAGCCACAAGTCTACTCTGAATCTTATCCATCACATCATAGAAATCTGCACACCTCGGCTGACCATGAGTCATGGGAACACCCAAATACTTCCCGGTCTGAGCCGTGTAGCCAATCCCTAACAGTTCTTCCAACGTATCAATCCTCCTCTGTGAAAATTTCCTAGAGCTCATAAACTTGTACTTAGTCAAGTTGACTTTTAAGCCTGATAAACGCGAAAACTCCTCCAAGATTGATGCCACCTAACGAGCTTGGTCTTCTGAAGCTTGACAAAACAGTAAGATATCATCAGCAAAGAAGATGTGTGAAAGTGGTAACCCCAATCGGTTTCCAAAGACCCTCATGGAGCAACTCAGATATCCTAAGGGCTAGGTGCTCCATGCAAAACACGAACAGATACGGAGATAGTGGGTCTCCCTGCCGAAGTCCTCGAGACGGGACAAAGGACGGTAGTGTGCTTCCATTCCAAAGGAGTGAGATTGACGAATTCTTCAACCCCCACATGATAAGTTGAATTATAATTGTAGGAAACCCAAACTGCACCAGCGTAGACTCCAAGAACTCCCACCTGACCCTGTCGTATGCCTTTTCAAGGTCGATTTTTAAGGCCAAGGAACCCACCCCTGAGCCTTCTTTCCGAACGAAGTGAAAGGCTTCCTGAGCAATAATACTGTGGTCACGAGTCCCCCTCCCAGGGATAAAGCTACCTTGGAAAGGACCAATGACGCCCTGCAAGAACGGTCGCAGACGAGCTACAAGCACTTTAGAAATCACCTTCCAGGCGACGTTGCATAAGCTAATAAGACGAAATTCTTTAAGGCTAACCGGGTGGTTCACCTTCGGAATCAACACTACTTGTATCTCCAAGAGTGATAAATCTGAGTACCCCAACCGAAAGGCATCCCTCACTGTCCGCCATAATTCATCACTCACAATTGGCCAGTACTGCTTAAAAAAGAACGGTTGAAACCCATCCGACCCTGGTGCCTTGAAAGATTTCATGCTCATCACCGCCCGACGAACTTCCTCCTTCGTGACTGGTGCAGTTAAAGCAGATCGGGCCTCAACTCCCAAGGCAGGTGAAATCCCAGCATGCATGTCTAGCGGCCCTTGATCTTTATCCGCCGAGAAAAGCTCCTTGTAGAACCTGACTGCCTCAGTTTTCATGACCACAGGGTCTGTATGCCAAGTTCCATCTGGTAAAAACAACCCCTGTATTTTGTTCCTCCGTCTTCTCGCGAGTGTTTGGGCATGGAAGAATGACGTGTTATAGTCCCCAAACTTCACCCACTTCTCTCTAGATTTCTGAAACCATAGATATTCCTCCTAAAGACAAGTTTCATCCAACTCTATTTGTATAGCCTTCTCCAAGCGCGACAGGCTCTCTGAATCCCCTCTCTCTAGTTGTAGTTGTACCCCTTTAAGACGATGTTGGAGAGCCTTCTTCCTCGTAAGGATATTCCCAAACACATCTTCGTTAAACTTGATGGCATCTACTCGAACAACGTGTAGCCCATTAGCAAGGGTCGGCGTGCTACGACACCACGCCTCCCTAACAACTCGCTCAAAATCTTTGTGGGTGGCCCATGCAGCTTGGAATCGAAAGGGTCGATCTGGAGACTTATCTCTTGAGTCGTCCCGTCGTAGTAGAAGTGGACAATGATCAGAATAGACCCGGCACAGATTCTCAACATATGCTTCCGGAAACATTGCTTGCCACTCGACATTACACACTGCACAGTCTAACCGTTTTTCCAGCATAACCCCTCGTTGATTTCGATACCACGTAAAGCGAAGGCCCTTAGCCCCCATGTCGAGAAGGTTGCAATCATTCAAAACCTCTATGAACTGTGACGCCCGTGCCATCGAGAAACGACCCCCACGACACTCCGTTGACAACATAATTTCGTTGAAGTCCCCAAGCACTATCCATGGAAGCGCAATCCGTCCCCCCAACTCCCGAAGATGAGCCCAAACCTGCTGTCTGAGTTCCACCCGAGGATTAGCATAAACGGCAGTACAAACCCAGCTCTTGCTTCCTTCAACAACCGTAAACGAGATGACCTGAGAGTGAGAGGCAAAGTTTGAGGTAGTAGCAGAGCAAGACGTCGCCATCAAAACCCAAATACCCCCGGAGTGACCCGTAGCCTCACTGCTATAGCACAACTTATAATCCATCTTCTTCCAAAAGGATTCCACCGAAGAAAATTGGCAATGGGTTTCCAATACGATAAAAATAGACGGGTGATAGAGCCTTACTAACTCCGAAACCCTCCGTTTTCCTTTGGCATTAACAGCCCCTCTAATATACCAGCTCAAAATATTAAAACTTGTAGTCATTAATTAACACAAGATACGACAAAAACTCACGCTAACATGGCCTCCTCTTCCAATGATTGGTCATACTGCATGACGTCCTCCTTCCCTGGTATATCTGGTCCACTCTCCTCGGGTTCATGGAATAGGTTGGACGTGCCACGTGTGTGAAGCACACTAGAGACCCAACTCTTATTCGAGACCCCCGTCATCCCAGTGTGCCCATCTCGTGAGTCTCCTAGAGGGGAGTTGACGTGCGCACTATGAGCTATATGAGAAGGCATAACACCGCCAACACCGCCCATGAGATTGGACCATGAGTGAGCACCTAGTTCCTCCACTCGGTTACGTTTCTTGGTCTCTTTATTAGACCCCAATGACTTCGGATTCGCGTGGGGTATATGGCCCACCATTACACAACGCGCCCCTACTACAAGCTTCTGTTCACGTGTATGCATTAACTTCGGATTCTCGTGCAGTACATGGGCCACCGCTGCACTACCCACCTCTACTGCATGCTCTTGTTCACGTGTATGCATTAGCACCTCACGTGGTTTTGTAACACCCTCACTTAACCCAGCCGCAACGTATATTCCCCCCGTAGAGTATATCGGCTTGTCCTGATTCTTCGCATTAACGTCCGCGGTTCCATTATGAGAGGAAGATCTTCCCTTGCTCAGCGATCTTCCAAGATTTGGCTTGCGATTCCTCCGTTTCACGATCAGCCAATCCCCGTGCGGATCTGGAGTGGTTCCCCCCTGACTATGCGGAGTTGAGTTCTCTCCTGTTTCAGCACCTGAACCCGCACTACGCGATGGGTCTCCTGACGGCTGCACCACTGTCTCCTCCCCCACGCCATTCGCCACTGACTCCGACCGAATTGCATGATGACAATTCCTCAGAACATGCCCGTAACAGCCACACGACGAGCACAACAAATGTAAGCCCTCATACTCCACGTTATACCAAACACCGTTAAGGAAAAATCTCCCTACGACTGGTTCGTTCAGGTTGATCTCTACACAGACCCGTGCAAACCTGCCCCGTGTCATGTTCAGAGTATTAAGATCCACCTTGATTGGTTTCCCTATAGCTGAAGCAATTGTTAGGAGAACACTCTCATCGTAGAACATCACTCCAAGACCTGGAAACCTGACCCAGACGGGCGTACTATCCACCTTCGTTGCAGAGGCTACAAACTCCGGGGACCATGGTCTAACAATCAGGTAGTGGTCAAATAGCATCCAAGGACCCCCGTGCATGACCCGATCTCTGTCTGCCTCCAAGTCAAACTTCACCATGAAGTAACCATATGAGACGTCCAGCAACTCGAGACCCCCTTGAACCTTCCACAATGCAGGTAGCCTGTCTCTCAAGGTTAAGAACCCCACATCCTTTCCTAGCAACTGAATCACTAGACATTGTTCCCACGGTTCACACAACTGCTTAAGAGTGGGTGCCGTGAGGTTGAACTTGGGTAGTAGCCGATCTCCACCTTCAAACTCCAACGTCATGGCCCCTTCCTTAATAAGATCACGAACGGCCGACCGCTTAACCGGGGCGCCCAATACCTTTTCCTTGAATGTCATTGTCTAGCTCATCTTGCGATCCCCAATGCCCCCATCTGGCGGCTCCGATGGTGGTTAGCTCTCCATAGGCATTCTCCAAACCCTCTCCATTCTAAAAAACGCAACTTTCTCTGTATTTAACCCTGACCTTACTTAAATATGAATCAAAGTAAAATTGATTAAATATATTTTATTCTTTATCTAAAATAAATTAATAAAAAAAAGTTGTTACGCAAAATTTGATCAATTTTACCTGCGATAGTTACATGCGAATCTTTTAACAAAGTTGGTCTCCTTCACGTCATCTGTGAATGTTTTTTTATAAATTCACTTCGTTCCTCAATTAAAATTAAAAATTAGGTAATAAAAATATAATAATTTAATTAATATTTTGATTAATCGATTAATTTTAAGATTTTAAATTTAATAAAAATATATTTTTAAAAAATAAAAAAATATAATAATTAACAAAATGCGAAAATCAAAATAATTATTAAAAGGAATATTTTTTATGTTTTTATTTTCTTTTTTATGATTTTTATTTTTTATTTTTTGTCTATTAGACAATTTTTATTTTACCAATTTTGTTATCGCATATTTTGATTAAATTTTTTTTACTCTTTCAACAATTTTTTAATCAGTCTCATTTTTTTAATTGTTTATAATTATTTTTAGTTACTCTTGATTAAAAGTGTGCAAAAGTTAATTGCACCGATGATTCTTACTCATATTGAGTACAAAATTTTGGCCATTTTTTCAAAATCCAAACTTGTCAACCAAAATTGAAAATATGTGGGATAAAATCAAGTGAACCCATCTTTATTATACTATATTTATTTTAATATTATGTATAATTAAATTATAAAATACAAAATACAAAATAAAAAAATACAAATTTAAAATTAAAGTATATTTTATGATATATATTTTAAAATAAATAATTTTATTATATAACATGACGTCATGAAAAATAATTTTAAAATAGTATTTCTAAGCCTTTGTACTTGTTGATTTTATGACAAACTCGTTGTATAATGTCTTAACTAAGGTTTAATGTTCATAAACTTCACAGCTTTGCTTTACCAGGATACAATATCAAGAATGGATTCAGGGTACATATTATCTAGCTAAGCTGATGTAGTTATTTTTCTGTATTCATCTTTGTTTTGCTCTATTCATGGATTGGAAAAAACATGATCGAAAACATATCATTCATTATTTTTCTTTGCCTTTTCATAACGCTCTTTATTTATGATTAGTAGTATCATTCATGGTGAACTCTTTGAGGCTTCTGAAGAAGTCTAAGGGGTCTGAGTTAAGATAGAATTAATTACATTTCAAAGCATGTTATAATTTGTTACAATGGAGAGTTAGTTCAAAGCATGTTTTACTTAATAAAAATAGTTTTTAATCATTGTAAGCGAAAAAATAAACTTAACAAAAGTACGTTTAATCAGACAAGTTTATTAGTGTGTTTGATTCGGTGTCAATAACGTGATTTTTTACGTTAAATGGAAAGTAAATAGTTTTAACTTTCACGTTTCAGACAGAATTGACGTGAAAATATGTTATAAAACGCTAAAACAAACACGCACTATGTCGGCCACATTCTGGAAGTGGAATCATTCAAAGGCTCTGGGAAAGAACTAATATTTATAATGTTATAGTAATTGAAGCGTGAGTAATTCAAGTGATAGATGCTTATCCTTCATAAACAACATCATGGGTTCTAAGAGAACTATGTTGTTTTACAAATTAATTATATCATAGCAGGGCAAATATATATATATATATATATATATATATATATATATATATTTTATTATTTTTTTTTAGGGAAAATATTTTCGTTTAAAAAATATATATACCGACAGTTTATTAAAATTTACATTTAACATGTTGTCACGTCAATTTATCTAATTATTTCTTATTATTAAAAAAACACTCTTTATCTCTATTTAAAAAGAAATAATAAAAATGTGATGATAAGAATTATATAGGCTAAATTGTAATTATTATGTCTTTATTTTTGTCAATTCAAGAATCGCAATTTCAAATTTTTTATTTTAAAATAGGGATATCTAATCTCTTTAATTTTAAAAATATTAATATTCATTAATTAATAAATTGACATTTTTCACTAACATGTTACACCTAAGTAATACAATATTAAGCTACGTGTAACGACCTAGCTGGTCACTACACACGGCACAGCATACTAGAAACACCGCACAAAAAAGAACAACTGTATACATATAGAGTCTAGAATATACATATACATGGTCAAATCTGAACAGAGTTAAAGTGTAACAAAAATTACAATCAAATGCTACTATCCCAAGTAGCTCAACAACAAAACAGACACAAAAGAAAATCAGCTCTGCCGCTCCGCTGAAGACTCACCACTAGTCACCCACCTATCCCTGTCCTGCTCCCATACATAGTATGATCATTGCAATTCAAACATCATGGAAACAACAAAGGGTAAGCTAGTGTAATTAAAATCAACATACAAATATAACAATATGATAAACAACAGCTACAGTTATCAGCACACCTGTACAACTTATACCACTCAACAATATCAGCACCGCAATGCGGCAATATCAGCACTGCTTAGCAGCAATAACAACACCACTCAAGTGGCTATAACAGCACCGCAAAGCGGCTATAATATCACACAACTCAGCACAGCACAGCACAACACAACACAGCAATTCAACACATTTATTTTTTTCACAATTCAGCCCAACCTTCTATAGTTCCACTATACTATAAAATTTTACATTTTAATTCATCGATTTCAGCTCAACAATATACCTCTAATACAGCTACACATTATTTTCTCAGTACCATCACCTAGTCATCACAGCATATTCATCAAATACAACTTAGTTCAGCATATAACAACATTGATTTACAATCTCAGCACAATTCAACAGCCAACAGCATATATTTCAATATCTCCTTTCGCGCCCGGCGCACTCGAGGTCGCGCCCAGCGCGGCTCAACCCGAGAGCACCAGGGGCTAGCGCGCCCAGCGCAAGAGTACTCGTGCCCGGTGAGACTCAATCCGAGAGTCCAAGGCTCTCACGCGCCTGGCGCAATTCCAATTGTGCCCAGCGCCTGCCAGGCAGAGACTCTAAGGAGTCTCGTGCGCTCAACGTGGCCTAACCCGCGCCCAGCGTGGGGAAGGCAGAGACCTACCAAGGTCTCGCGCCCGACGCAATTCGCATTGCGCCCAGCGCCTCTTGGCAGAGACTCCCAAGGAGCCTCCACGCCCAATGAGTCCAAACGCGCGCCTAGCGCGGCACCAGAGTACCCAAAACATGTCACCATTGTTATGGCGCCCGGCGCAGCCCAAGTCACGCCCGGCGCGGGCCAACCAAAGACTCCCATTTGCAAGCTCGCCCGGCGCACACAGCTTTGCGCCCGGCGGGCTTGCCTAAACAGAGTCTCCTGGTGGTCGCGCGCCTGGCGCGAAGAACAGCGCCCAACGCGAACTCATTAGTAACTCTTCCCAAGTTTGAAAAATTTCCAAAACCTGCAAAACTTAACAGAAAATCCACATGCAAACGGTTCAAAGTGTCATATTTTCATCAAGGAATTCGAAAGTACCAGCTTTATGTGCATGCAACAACAAATCAAAGAAAATCCCAAATTTTTGACTCACAACCCCACAAACCCAAAACCCCAATTTCAGCAACTCAGCCAAGCACAATCTAACACCAGCAGCCAAATGAGTTTCTAAACTCCCTTTTTCCAGCCAAAAACACAACAAAAATTACTAACTTCCCTTACCTCGGTAGAAGGTTCCGAGCTTCGGGATGAAGAAAATGGAGAGAAGAAGAAGAACTTCGCACACAGCTAGTTCCGCTTCAAGATTACGATAAAGGACCTCCAAGATCACTCATGGCTCCAGCTAAAAGGAAATGGAATCAGCCACAAGGAATTTAGAAAAGGAAGAAGAATAAGAGTGAGTGAGAGTTCAGAGTGAAAAAGAGTTGAGTGAGGAAGAGAAAATGGGGGAGGGTCCACGGGTCTCACACCACGTGACATATAAAAATTAAAAATTAAAAAATTGACATACAAAAGATCTTTGTTTATATTATTTTAACAAGTGATTGATATTTATTTTATTAATAAATTTTATTTATATTCTTTTAGTTTGTTTTAAAATATTATATCATTAAAGTATATATGTGTAAACTTAAAAACTTAACAGTTAATAAATTTCAATTTGATGAAGAGTCAAAATTCTATATTTTAAAAATTAAAGAGATTAAATGTCTTTGTTTCAAAATAAAATTATCAAAATTACATATTGATAAAAATAAAGAGATAAAAAATATAATTTTATTGATTATACAAGCATGTAATTGATTGAAGGGTTAATTGATTGAAGGGTGTGAGTGATTTGTAGAGTGAAATATAAAGGAAATGGGAAAAAAAATAGTAATTTATAGAGGAATTATAGAAACAAAATTCAATGGTTTAGAATTTAAGGTATAAATTTGGTACACCAAAAGTACTTTTCCTTTGATATATAATATAGATATAGATGATACTTTAATTTTAAGAATCTACCAAATTTACATACCTTATTATAATACTTTTAGAATATATAATATCGTTTTACCTTTGATACAATTTTTATTTGAACTCTCAAATGAGTTGAAACTGTCCAAGGTGTCAAAGCATGTACAACAATCCTGTTGAACTTGAGTTTTTTAATAGACTACTTTATGTATTGGTACGATTGAGCTAAAATAACTACTTTTTTTATTTATTGTATATATTTTTTAAAAACAAATTGATTAAATAGATTTGATAATTTTTGGGCTAACATTTGTGAGTCAAATTGGCCCAATTCTTTTCAAGTTTAATATTTGAGATGGATTGGGTCAATTTTGACAATATTGTCTTTTATGCTAGATGTTGATGTAATCAAATGTTACACCAATAAATTTTGTATAAATAATATATGTACTAATGGTATAAAAATAATTATACAATTATTTAATCACAACTTGTCCTGTATAGCAAACTTGTTGAATTTTTTAATAATAATTTTAAAATTACATTAAATACATTTTATGATTAATTAACGATGTAAAATTTGTATATTGAGAATTTTAAACTTGTAAAATTTTATATATTAGACTATTAATAATATGAAAAGTTTAGATATAAAAGTTAACTTTAACACATTTAACCAAATTTAACCCCAGTTAAAAAAAAACAAATTTGATATTAATAAACAGAGTGATGAATAGTTTGCAAGTAAATTACACTCACTTTCAACCCTAGCCAGCATAGGATCTGATGTAACATGAAACTATTTTTCAAGTAAATGTTTCTTTCACCCACTATTTATCGCATGATAAGAGAAAGAAAAATTATGATATATAATAATAGGTATGCAGATTTGAGAATCTTTTTTATATGTAAATAACAAGAGAATGTGCGTTTTAATACTACATTTTTATTGTGTCATCTTATAAGAAAAAAATAATATTTATATGTTAGAATATTCTTACATCATAATGATACTAATATCGTTATGATATCTTAGTTGTCCCTGCTAATAATAATCTCTTGACATTGTAAAGATTGATCATGTGCTATTTTACTTAATTCCTTAAGTAAAATAGCACTTTAAGTAGTTAAAGATATCATTAACTTTCTTAAAAAAGTTTAGTGACAAGTAATAATATAGATGCTCCTTAATCATTATATAATTTTGGATTTGCTATGTCCCTTTTGGGATGCCCGATGCCGACAGGAGGCAACAGTATGAATCAAACACATTTTAAATTTTTAATATGTTAAAGAGTTATTTTAATTTGTTCATCTATGCACCCTTGTGTTTTATAACTCATTATTCAGTCTATCAAGGAAAATTAAGGATAGGTATATAAATTTATAAATAGATGTAATAGACGTGTATTAATGTTAGCCTATCAAAAGTTGTTTTTATAAGGTAAGACGTTTGAAATAGTTATTGTAAAAATTAATATATTTATCTTATATCATAATTTGTGAATAAACGTCAATGTAATTTTATTTTATAAGGTGGATAAATATCGGTTTGTAATTAGAGGGCTATAGGATAGTGGATATGATATTTTTTAATATTTATAACTATTATAATGATAATATTATACCTTTTTATTTCTAAGTCTTTTTTAGATTATATTTGACTTTTTAATTAATATCATAAATTACATATCATGTTTTATTTGTATATATTAAAAAAGCCACTCCATCAATTATAGATAAAACTCAATTTTCAAATAACTATACAATTTATTTTATTTTAAAATAAAAATATTTGCACACTTTATTAAGTCACATTAAAAGACACAAAACTTTGGACACATTTAGTGATCAAAGTAAGATAAGATATAATAATGTGAGAATATGATAAACTTTAAACTTATTATTTAATGTTTTGTGTACATCATTATATAATAAGTAGGCAAGACATTCTAACCTGACCTTGTAAGTACCTGCCTAAACTTGCTCAAATTTCAACGAAGAAAACTTGTGTTGACTAGGTTCAGGTTCGAATTTTGTTCAATTGGTAAAATCGGGGATGGGGGCGGGGATGAGGATGTTAATACCCGTCCCACCCCCACCCCCGTACTCCCCTCGCTTAATAATATAATTAAAAATTAGTATTATCTTGTTTTTCTTTTAATTTTTCTCATATTTATTATAAAAAAATAAATAAATAAATCCAGGAGCGGGGTTAGGGCAGAGAAACCCGAACCTCGTCAAAAACAGGGATGGGTACCCCAGATTTTACCCCTAGCGAGTATAGGGGCAAGGACGGGGGAAGTTTAAATCTGTAGGGGCAGGACGAGGAACATAAAATCTACCCATCCCGTTGCCATGCCTAATAATAAGTCAAATAACATTATTATATTATATAATTTGTATTTAATATAGACTCGAAAGATGACATTAATATGTTAAAATAATAATTATTTGTTTTATTGAAATTACATGTGACTTTGTAAAAAAACAAGTGAAAGAAAAAAATGAAAATATATATGAGAAAAATATAATCAATAAAAATTATAACACTTTATGATTTCTTATACCTTATTGATTAATTGTATGTTATATATTGTTTAATTAATGAATTTTTGTGTTATACATGTTTAGAGTTATAACGGGTCACGTTGACAAAGCTTAAGGAAAGGTATTTAAGATTTTTCTTAAAACGTGAACCTCATCAATTTATATCTTAAGAAAAGTTAGAGAGAAATTAGAGAAATTAGCTCTCAAGGCAGAGAAAATCTTGCTTCTTCTAATTCTTTTGAAACTTTGTAAGATCCTTCTAAGCAACAACAATAGATTGTTAGATTTGAATCATGGAAGTCAAGAATTTGAGGTTGAGAGTCATGTAGAGAGTCTAAGTTCCTCTTCCTTATTCCTCTCATCATCTCATTTTTGGGCGATTCAAGGTAAGGGAAGATTGTGATTGATTATTGTTGGGTCATGATGTTTAATGACCGCACTAGTACAAAAGACCCCTTTTACGTCGGGTATTTGAAGCCTTTTACGTCGGAAAAGCATCAGACGCCAATACGGGAGACGTAAAATTTACGTCGGGGGTAAAAAACCGACGTAAATTTACGTCGGACATGCCAAGGTCCGACGTAAAAAAGTCATGAAAATTTAAAAAAAAAAAACGAGTGCAAGCAGAACGGCTCGTTCTCCTTGGAGAACGGCCTGTTCTCCTTGGAGAACGTCCTGTTCTGCTTGGAGAACGGTCTGTTCTCCAAGCAGAACGGCCCGTTCTGCTTGATAGACCCAGGCAGTGGTCACTTCCTTCTACAGCTTCACAAACACGAAATGCAACACAAACATTATTACGAAAAATACATCCCAGAAAACACAAACATCGGTTAAGGAGTGGTCACTACCTCATAGAAAAACAGATGGATGTATGGTTAAGCCATTTCCATCAACACACGAAGAAGAAACAACGCAACTCCGAAAAAGAAAAACAGAAAAACGTGAAGATGAGGAAGACAACCACGATTTGAGGAGGAGGCGGAGGGATTAGGAAGAATCCACAACGCGCGGGAGAACGTGAAGATGAAGAAGAATGCCATGATTTGAAATATGTAGTGGGCGCTCTTGATTTAAGGAGTTATTTACGTCGGACGAAGATGAGTCCGACGTAAATGAGATAATTTACGTCGGCTGCTTTAGCTGTCCGACGTAAATTATCTCATTTACGTCGGACCCATCGATGTCCGACGTAAATTTCCTCCTATTATTTACGGAACTGCCACCGCGTTTTTACAACGTCGGGTGTGCTAGTTTCCGACGTAAATGAAAAGACGTAGTAGCTCCTTTTTCCACTAGTGCCGTTATAATTCATAAATTGGTAGTTTTTTTTCTTTTTTTGAATTTGGAATATATGATGAGTTGCTTTGAGTTGGTGTTTTAAAAGGCATCTTAGAGAACAAAATTATTAATTTCATTTTTTATGGTTGCATGTTATATATTGTGTTGATTTTGAGTTGTTTATAACACATGTATGTTGAATAACGTGCTGCACATTGGTTTGGTTGAGTTCCTTGTTGGTTTTGAACCAAGTTGAGGATTTTGCTATACAAAAATCTCCATCACATTGAGCATTCCTTCAAGGCATCATTCGTGATTCAAGTTAGGGATACTCTGCCTTGATGATGTTGGGTGAGGAACTGGTAACATTGGGTGTGGGTTAGTGAGGAATTTTTTAACTTGGTCACATCGAGTGTGGAATGAGAGGCGTTGAGCGTGATTACTTTAGAAGTTCTCTGACTTGGTGACATCAGGTGCAAGTTGAAGGATGTCAAACATGGTTAAGTTAGTGATTATTTGCCCGAACGACGTTATTTGGATGATGTTGGACATAAATTTAGCTACGCTAAACGTTGTTGACATATTTTGTATGAGTGCATCTTTAGAAAAAAGATTGATGAATATTTTAAATATTTTTTTTAACTCTATATCTAATTCCATTTTTATTTATCACAACTTCCCACCAAATAAATTTTAACAATAAAAAAACCTTCACTGTTGCACCACAACAAGTCATTACATAATAGAGTTCAATTTAAAATTTCAAATATTATTTTTTTACAAAGGCTACTTTGACAGTTATAAATATTAATACTTATATAAATTATTTTATAAAAAAATATTTTTATTATATTTTTTTTATAAATTCTATAAAATAACAAAATGTCACTATTTTCAATAGTTTTGATATCTCATGAGGCACTTAACACTGTGCTTCAACTTAGAAGCTTTCAAGAAAGATACTTGCTTCTCTTTTAATAAGCTTATTTTTGTCGTACCAATTCTAATTTAGTTAGTGGAGTTTGGTAATTGGGGAGCATTGCTTTTTTCTTTTCTTTTCTTTATTTTCTCACACTGAGAGAGAGGAGAGAGAATCTTATCTGAATCTCTTGTACATCACGTGACAATCATAGCACTTTGGACAAAACCAAACAAGAGGTCCCCTCACACGTGTGTCCTTCTTCCCACGTACGCTTTTCCTCCACGCGCCCACTCCTGCGTCTCTCTTTCTCTTCCTCTTGCGCCAAAAACATCTTCATTTTTTTTTTTTTTTTTTATTTACCAGTCCTCTCTAGTATTTTTTTTAATCACCGGATAAATACCAAGAATCATTCACTATACGAATCAAACCATTTTTTTCCTAACACAATTTAAAATTTATTTATCTGTTTTAATAATATATTTGGTGTTTAAAAACAGTTTCATATAAATAAAGAGTTTTTTTTCCCATAAAATTAAACCCCATGTAGTCCATTTTGACATTGCATAGGCCAATAGTTGAAATTTTGTTGGTGAGTATTTTTTGATTGCTACTATTAAATATTAATGGTCCAACAAGTGAAGCTGGTATTGGTGATGGTTCAGATGCTGGTTAGAGGCAGATGAAGTCAATTGGTAATGTTGGAAATGATGCACCAATTGAAGATGGCTCTGCTATGGTGCATCTAACATCTTCATAGAAGATTGTATCATAACATTCAGAGTATATATATGGCTATGCTTCTGAAATCCATGTTTATAACTTCATGTACAGCTGGCTTTAGTTCTTTTGTATCTCTGGTCTCAACCCTTTTTAATGAAAGCATGTTAAAGTATAATACACCACTAATTCGGATATTTTCAATAAGTTGATGTATTTTATTAGTTTAGTTTCTAAGATGATGTATTTTAACAAAATTTTAGGAACAAATTTAAATATATATTGTTTTTTAGTATTTAAGAGACCTACATTACTTAACATGATTTTGGATATTTAAACATTGTGAATCATACAAGGGGAAAAAATATTTCAAGAATGAAACTAATTAAAGTTTATGCTTTAAAATATTTACACAAAACTATAATTATTAAAATTTCCTTATTTCTATATAAAAAAAATATTTAGTCTGATTTTTTAATTTTTAAAAGTCATATATATTTAGATAAAATAAAATGGTAGGTTAGTTTATCCATATTTATCCACTTACCATATTTGATCTGCCGGGTCAAATAATCCATTTTGACCAATCTACATAAGATAAACAAGTAGTATATATAACTTTATTGGATTTGACGATTACCATGTGTAAATATAGTATACTAATATTACCTTTGAGCTGAAATTAATTATTTAAATGTAACAAATTTTATTTTAAAATTTTAAAATATAATGTTTCTTATTTTTCATCACACAAGCCAAATATGAAAGGGACTAATAGAAATGCATACAAAAAGGGTAAATGTATTTCTTTAATATAAAGGAGAAGTCGATGTAAAAAAAAAAAACAATAATTTGAGAATTTAAAGCAATAATCAACTCATTCTCTTTCACAGTTGCTCTTGTTCTTGATCACAAATTGTTCCTATCAACCCTTTGAAATGCAGACAAATCACGGTAAAACGTCTTAAAAATCTGTCTTCATCCCATGAATCTGGTGCCTCTGTGATTCAAATTAATATTGATATTTTTTTTCATAGGGCATGGTGTATTTATTCAATAAAGCCATTTGGTAAGGAGTCAATTTTAGCATAAGGGTCTCTCTCATAATTGTGAAACTTTATTTGTCCAATGTGTGATGGTGATCGATTTGGAATCATCTTTCATTTGTTTGATTATTTGAATCTTCACCTTTGAGTCTTTGGATTTTTGGGAGATGGGGAAGACAAAGAATTAAAATAAAGAATGAAGAGAGATTACAGAAAGGAAAGAAAATTAGGTGCAAACCATTAAACCTTCACTTTTCTATTTCCATGTTGTACTATGATATATATAAGGGGAAGACAAAAATAGTTAAATTCAAGTTATTGACCATGATTTGTATTTATTAGTTTAGTCTTTTCTTTTTAAATTATTAACTATATATTTTTATTCTTAAAGGGTAATTAAATAAATTAATGTTTGTTTAATAATTAATATAAAATGATGAAAAGAACCTATGGGTACTTGGGTGGAGAAAATAATATTCCTTCACGTGAGAGAGATACTGAATGCACATCTTTGTTTGAGCAAATCCTCTTTGTGTGATTTAAAATTCACATTGTAAGCCGTTTCACCATGCAAATCTGACATTTTGTCAGCTATTCATTTAAAAATTTGATAATAAAGCATAACTTGACATTAAAAGAAACCCCACTTGTGATTCTAAACAATTGATTATGTTATCTAGTTAACAACCATGCCAGAGTCTCCGACTTGTTTTTTTTAACGTCTATTTGTTGCAAGAGAGATACAGAAGAAATAAGGAAGAGGGAAAAAAATAGTAAAAGATAAATAATTTTGTTAGTTTGATACATTAATTACTTTTTTTATATATATTTAGGATGATAAAAACCGTCAGTCATTTTTAATTTTTTTAAAATATATATTAGTAGTTTCAAACCATCAAAAAATACTATTCGAATATGTGAATTTGATTTCAAAAATTTTATTTGAATACAAAATTTTCTTATTTGAATAATTTTTTCTTGTTAGAATAAATAAATTATTCAATTATGATTTTTTTATATTATATTTAAAAATGTTTATGCGCTTTTAAATTTATTTAAATGTATCAGTTAGTTTTTAACCAGCTAAATATTTTGTGAACACAAAACCTCTTAGATGTAAATAGATATAGATAAATGGTTTGAGATTTTTCTTAAAAAAAGTGTAAAAGTCACTCCAATAATGGTACAAAACACAAAAAAATATGTTTAAAATCATGTTTGACAACCCTTTACCTACATCCAATATAATCAAGTCAGAGAACTTACCTCTAACTCATGCCCAACTCTACCTATTTCATGCTTACCGCTAGTGGGACAAAGATCATTTAACATGTATTCACATTTGGTGTCATGAAATTGCGTTCAACGCGATAGTAATTTTTACACTTAGTAAAATCGCAAATTGGCTCCAAACACATGAAAATTAACCACAAACTAGCATGCAACCCATAAAACAAGTATACACCACAAGTAACTCAAGTAAAGCAACAAATTTCGCATGCAACTCATAAAAATTCACAATTCAACAATTCTTCTCCCAAACCTTAAAAAACTATAAAGAAAAAAAGATACTCTTCGACTCAATTAACATCACAACCATAATCAAATGGTTTCATACTACAATCAACATATGTAACTTACTGTAATCACACAAATAAGCTTCCATTACCTCAGATCTTTCAAAAAAGGAGAAAAGGAAGAACTCGAGAATGTTGAACTTTTCGTATGATGACTTCTACTAATTATTAGCTCAAAAAACTTTGAATCTCAACACAACTGCTCAAACTAACTATGGAAATGGATCTACACTCTCTACAAAATCAACCGAAAGAAATAAGTTTTTTTGGCTCTAGAGTTTATTTCTCTAACTTTTTTCTAAATTTATTGTGAAAAATAACTTATGAAGTCCACGTTTTTTAAAAAATCTTATATACCTTTTTCTATATTTATTTAATTTTATCCTCAAATCAAACCAACTCTTAACCAACTAAACTCATAATAATTCATCGATCTTTAAAGTTTTTTAACAATTAAACAACAAAACACATATAATCTTTTGATAAATAAAAATAATCAAACAATTATGAAATTTACAATATTAATAACAATAAAGATAAAATAAATGATATTATTATTTATTTTTTAGCACAATAATTTTTTTTTAAATTAAAACTTTAATACATACATTAAAAATATAACATTTCCCAGTTGACTTTATAACTATTTTTTTTAACTTTCAAACAAATACATTCTTTAGAACATGCAAAATTATAAGCTCACTCTAACAATTTATACCAGCACAAAGACATACTATATAACTATAGATTTGCATTTTTTTACTTTTGTAAAAATAATTTTTTTTTTACAATATTACGATTTAGCAGTTTAACATGATTATATATTAGTATGTAACACTTAAGTTCCGAACATGTTACATGTTTAAAAACAAAAATAACGTGTTCAAATAAGACAAACTATCTTGTTTGATTGCCAAGTTGGGCAGGATAGATTGTTGTAAGTTGGTAAGTTTGACTTTGATCTCTAACCTCACTTCACTTATTTTTTAAATACCAGTGAAAAATATATACTTGTACATTTATAAATTTTATTTTAAAAATAAAAATATATAATAAAAGTTACAATATATAAATAACGTGAAATAAATTATAGTTAATAAAAGGTAAAATGGTCTTAAATAAAAGTAAAAAACAAAAATAATAAAATCTTATTTATATAATTGTATAAATACAGTAATATTTAATATATTAAATAATGATGAAAAGGTTGTTAAAAATGTTACCATGATGTGTAAAACAAATTTAGTAGTCTACATTGAAAAATATTGTTTATGTGAAATAGTATTTTATATAATAAACTTTATATAACACTTATTATTTAATACTTCATTAAAAAATGAATATAAAACTTATTATTGAATAGGAGGCGCGAGAGGTAAGAAGAGGATAAGCGCGAGTTTGTACTTGTGTTGCAGAGGGAGCGTGGAAAGGAACGCGAGGAGAGAGAGAGTGGAGGAAAAATAAATAAAACGTTTATTATGGTTTTCTCTGATTTATTTAATTATGCTTTAATTCTTAATTTCTGGCTCACCAAAGTCCAAACAGAACATTGCGTCAGATCAGACTCAGACAGAAGAAGTTGATAAGAACAAATAACAAGAACGACGGTACCGTTTCTATTTCTTCTCTTCTCCTTCTCCTTCTTCTCATTAGTCATTATCCTCCCTCTCTACTCTCACTCGTTACCTCAATTCACGACCAGAGCATTGCATTGCATTGCTCTCGCAAAACGACGACTACGCAACCGTAACCGTAACCGCAACCGCACCGTTTCCCTCCCTCGCTTGCTTCCGCAAATCGCATGGGAAACGCCAACGGAAGAGAAGACGGATCCATTTCCCCCGCCGTCGATCCCGCCGCCGCCGATTCCGCCGCCCGTGTGCCTCACGCGCCGGACTCTCGGCCTCCGGTCCGCGCCTTCTCCTCCGATTCGATGGCCAATAGCCCGCCGCAGAGTCCTCGCCGCTCCAGATCGCCGATCCTCTTCGGTCCTCAGGTTCTCTCCGCAGCTTCCTCTCTCTGTCTCTATTACTTCCGCTTCGATTTTTCTGCATTGTAGCGTCCTCACGTGTATTCGTTGTTGTTGAATTGAATTTCGTTAGCTAGGGCGGATTTTCGGTTTTGTTCGGTCAACTAGGTTTTTCGTCGATTTTGCTCTTCCGTGTTCGGTGGTGAGGTTCATGCTAACTAATGTCCGGTGCATGAGAGACACGGAGCGAGAGATTAGGTGCCGGTGTAGGGTTAGTTTTGTCGAAACCGTGGATTGTTTGCTGAGTTTTTTTTTTTCGCCGGCGAAGTTGAAACGAAATGTGTTGATGGACGGATCTGGTATTTATGTCGTTGATGGATTGGTTCTTTCGTGCATGCTTCGTCATGGACGTGATTCTTATTGAAAAACAGTGTGTTTGAATGTATTTTATGGATGTAAAATTTACGTCAAATTGTAGAATAACGTGGAAGCTACAATTCACAGAAATATATGTTCAACACGCAGTAACCATGACAGTGACTAACAGGAATATGGCTGGTGTTGATTGAGTGGCTATGGTTTGAATGTTGAAAACTTGTTAGGGAGGGGCATGGACGGTGGAATGATGTGGATCTTGGCTATTACTGCTGTAAACTGTTTGTGCTTTTCAGAACTGTTACATACTTGCATCTCTCTGTTTAGGAGAGTTACCTCACCATTTTTATATTCTTTGCAATGGTGCAACCTCATTTTTGTCCATGAGAGTTGAAAACATTTTACTGGATTTATACTTTTGCGATACTCAACTTTGCAGTTCACACAACTGCTATGCGTGACTCCATCTAAGTTTAAGTTGTCCCACCTAATTGTTTTATGGGATAAACTTGCAAGTTGTGGATGGTTGCGATTGGGTAGTTAGACTAATTGGAGATAAACATTCGTAGTTCTAGTCTCAGGTCAACCAGTTAATTTTGTCTGATTTGGAAATTGCATGCAACAGTGTCCTATGGATTGAGTGTGTGAAATTTGTTGTCTGGAATGTGACTGAGATATATGTTTAACGGAATCAGTTTTGTTGGTGTAACGGTATGAATTTTGTTTTATGTCAAATTTTGTGCTGCCTGTCCTTGGTTACTCGCTTTCGTTGACATTTTTCCATTTGAGAAACAGCACGTGAAATGTTGCAATATGGATAAATGATAATGATACTGCCCGATCTTGTCTGATATGGAAATTGTATGCAACAGTGTCCTAACGGTATGAATTTTGTTTTATGTCAAATTTGTTGATGCCTGTCCTCGCTTACCTGCATTCCTTGACATTTCTCCTTTTGAGAAACATGTGAAATATTGCAATTTGGATAAATGATACCGTCTGATCTTCTCTGATTTGGAAATTCCATGCAACAGTGTCCTATGGACTGAGTGTGAAATTCGCTGTCTGGAACGTAACTGAGATATAGGTTTCAACAGAATCAGTTTTATTGGTGTAATGGTATGAATTTTGTTTTATGTCAAGTTTGTTATTGCCTGTCCTCCGTTACTTGCATTCCTTGACATTTCTCCATCTGAGAAATGGCAAGTGAAATATTTCAATAAGGTAAATGATACTGTCTGCCAACAGTGGTGCAATAATTTTGAATATTGTAATTAATTCTCGAGGATGTATTTAAAAAAAATTAACAGATACAACAAGAAGATTATGTTACTAAGATTATAATATTATACTATATACAATCAATATTTTTCTGTGTTTCTATTCCCTCTTATCCAATGTTATATAGATCCCATGAATCTGGTAAATATTTGCCGTTTCTTTCCTTTATTCCCATCTGTTCTGAATGTCCTTTTTTTGTTTTGTTTTGTTGTTGATGTGTGGAGAACCTGGAGAGAAAAGTTATATTCGATGGTCATGTTACATCTTTCATGTAGAGTTGATATATTTTCATGTCCAGCATAGCTTAAAAGACAATACTCAATATGTTGGTTTATTTTGTATTACTTGCTGTCAATTCACTATTTGTGCATTCTGTGAATTTTGGATGTCATACTTTCAATGCTTAGATAATTTTGTGTTTTCTTTTCCAATGTTTCAAAAGAATCTGATTTGTTTGCTGAATTTTTGTTTAATAAAGTGGTCATCCTTCAGTTGTCCTCAAGTTCTTTTAAGGTGAATGAATGTGCATAATTTAATTTAACATGGATATTTGAGAATCTATTTTTTACCTTCTATATATGGGCAGGTTATTCCCAGGAGTGCTAATGTGTGTGTGTTGATTTGTGTCTTGCATCTGAAGATTTTCACTTCCTATATCAAGTAGAGTATAATCTTGTGAAAAATTTTGCACATTTTCAGGTTTATGAGGCTGTGATCAGCAGAAAATCATTTCCTAGTCAGTAAAAAAGAACCTGTCAATATGTGGAAAATGACTTTGTATCTTCCATGGTGGAAATTGTTTTCCAAAACAGTTTTCATCTTGAAGGAGTTGTCTCCCTCATAGCATTTTCTTATTCTTATCATTCTGTGCCTTCAAACAACCTTGGTTAGGTCCAAATTATGACATTTATATTTATTTACTTCCACATGATTCAGTTCAATTAATGTGATTGTTGTTTATTTTAACTACTTGCATATCTGGAACCAAGATGACTACCCCCTCTCAAACCAGTTAGGTGTTTTACTTTTATAAAATATCTTGTACCATATCAACTAGGCAAAATCCAGAGTGATTGATGACACTTTTTCACCATAGCTATTTGCCCTTGCTAACAACAATAACAGAAGCTTTGATTATATTTTTCTATAAATGCAGGAAAATTAAAGGCCATTCCTATTTTAGTAACGTCTCATAGTTATTGTTACTATTAAACATAGTGGTCAATTGTGCACTATAGTGGCATCACTGCTGTGGGCCACTCTGTGGAACCCTGTCGCATCGTAATTCACTGTCATGCCTGGAGCGGCATGAATTGCAGTTGCAACTGCTATTGCATCAGAGACCAGAAACCCCATTTTTTAGATGTCATTTGGTTCTTAAAATCTCCGCGATTCTTTTTTATTTCATCAGACCCTATTTTTCCATTCTCACCCTTTTGAAAGCTAAATGACACTGGTCTCTTCCCGCTTCAACCCAAACCATTTGACCCAGAGCTCTCAGTTGCATTTCCAGCCAACCTATGGCACTACGTTGGAGTTTTTGGCCAACCCACAGTATGTGGATCTCTGGCTATCCATTCTGTTATGTCTCTCTGTTCACATCCTTTGGTTATCTATTCTGTTCACAGCAAAGAGGGGTCTATATTTTGTTTTATATTCTTTCTTTCACTGTTGTGCTCAGATAGTTAACCTTAAGTTGCCCTTTCTTGCTGTACTTTCTTTTTTCTTATACATTACTCGACTCTTGTTAGTAACTAAGTAACTTCTATGTTTGCCATAAAATTGTGACTTTTAATTATTAGTTATGAATATGCATTTAATTATGGCTTTCTTTTTAGCATTTTTTTATATATGCAATATAAATTATTAAATTTATATCTGGAATTTTCATAATAGCAGCATTGATCCTGCTATAACAGTTTTGGTTTGTAAAAGAATGGCTTGAAACATACATGTACTGATGTGCTTAATAATCAAAACAAGCTGCACTTTCTATCTTTCCTTTTTGTTGAAAAAAAAGGTTTTGAAGTCATAAATTTGCCTGTTTTTGCATAGAGATTTGAAAAAGCGAATATTACTGTATGCCATTAAATAACGCAGTTACTAGATAATTTGTTTGATATTAATATTTAATAGAGTTTGATCCGAGAGGCATTGTGTGAAATCATGTTATACTTGTTGATGATAAACTTGAGTTGTGTGATTATATTTTCTTTATTGTAAATTTTTGTGATTATACATACTACATGGGATGTATCGTAGTGCACAAGTGCCGCAACCATATTTGTGCACTGCTGTGCTTGTGGACTTTGCTGTTTCCCGTGGAAATGGGAAATAGATTCTGAAACCTCTTTACAATTCACGATGCTGATGCACATGCCTAACTGAAATTTCAATTACTTTAAGTTAGGATTTTTTTTTCTGGGTTAGGAAATAAGTATGTAAGTGTCACCAGTGGCTACTTGGCATTACTAAAAAATATAGGATTTTGTTGTGATTTTCAGGTTCCTCTAGCTCCATTACAAAGAGGTAATGGCCCTCCTTTTCTCAATCAAATGTGGCAGAATGAGTCTCATGGTGTTGTTAATCAACCTCCTGAGCAAGGAATCCCTGTCATGATTACTTGGAACTATGGTGGTAACAATGTGACTGTGGAAGGATCTTGGGATAACTGGGCATCTAGGTAAAGTTTAACTATTTTTTTTTTTTTTTCAGTAACAATAGCTGGATTGTATTTGACCTATAAAGTTATCTTAACTGTAAAATTTCTTCAATGAGATTAGTACCATTAAATTTTATTTTACTTGCAGGAAGGCATTGCAGCGAGCTGGCAAGGATCACTCAATTCTTGTAGTCCTACCGCCAGGTATATATCATTACAGGTTCATTGTTGATGGTGAAGAGAGATTTATTCCAGATCTTCCTAATGTAGCTGATGAGATGGGGCATGTCTGCAATCTTCTTGATGTTAATGTATGCATCTTCCTTGTTTATTTCTCTTATGAAAACATCATCATTTGTGAACATATTTTCTTCATGAAATTTGTCCTCCTGTATACTAAATTGTGTGTCTGCATTGAAGTTTATTTCTTCTGTGTTAGCTACAATTGGGTTTTAAGTTGAACACTTGAACTTGACATACAACAGATGCCAATGTTATTTTCTTAACCCCCCCCCCCCCCCTCCCCCCTCCCCCCTTCTCCCCATCTAGGCCTTTGTTTTATGTAGTATGTGCTGTGAGGAGAGGGAGGGCAGGTGGGTGGGGAAAGAATGCTGCATCCTTTGTTATTTTTTGATGTCTGCATACCATGTGGAGATAAAGGATGAACATAGACAGGGGAACACCGTTTTTTGCACTTCACTATTGGTTCATGGAAACAATTTAAAGTTTTGGAAAGTCAGTTTACATGACTTAGAGGGTTGGGCATTAGTAGGACGAAAATCGAGTTATAAAAACTTTCTAGTTTAATGATTTTGCTTTGGATGACTTTGAGGTTGACTACTATTAATATGAGAACAAAATTCAACTGATTACAAAGATAGTTAATATTTCCTTATCCCATTTAGAACAGCATTGACTGACTGCTCTTGATTGGTTGATTATGAGGAAGTATTGTCCCCATTGATTTGAATTTTTTTGTTTTCTTCAGGATTATGTGCCAGAAAACCCTGATGGTGTGTCTGAGTTTGAAGCACCACCCTCCCCTGAATCCAGTTATGGTCAAACATTTCCAGGTGAGGAAGACTTTGCAAAAGAGCCAATGGCTGTTCCTTCGCAGCTGCATCTTACTGTCCTAGGTATGGAGAACTCTGACATAGGTTCCTCTTCAAAGCCCCAACATGTTGTGCTAAATCATGTCTTCATAGAGAAAAACTTGGCCTCAAAGTCAGTTGTTGCCCTGGGACTGACTCACAGGTTTCAGTCCAAATATGTGACGGTTGTCCTTTACAAACCACTCAAGAGGTGAATATGTGATGGCCGTCAGTTATATAAACCTTTCTTTTTTTGGTTTTTTTGGTAGCCTCAGTCTGTAAAGATGAAAAGTTTAAATAATACTCTCCGACCAGTGGTATATGAAGGTCTTGTGTCTATAGATATGCTCGAGACTTAATGTTTTGAATTGATAAATCAAACTTTTTGTTTTTCAATCGTTTCGTTTCCTTCTAGAATTATTGAAATAACAATTGGGTGCGTCAAGTGTGATGGTGGCAGAGCTACTGAAGGTGGTAAGGAGGTGCTGGTCACAATTTTTTTTTATGGGTTATATAATATCCAATTGTTGTACACAAGCAAAAGAAGTAGCTGAAATTTTTGTTTAGTTTAGTGCATGTAATTTGTAGAAACTCCGGTGCGTAAGTCGTGCAACTTGCCTCGTTAAACGTGAGCAGGATCGGTTATGCTGTCCATAAATAGGTTATGTGGTTAAGATTTTATCCCCGCAAGTTCTACTTTTTTAGGCTTTTTAGAGTATTTACGGTTGGAGTTGCTTATAAGTAACTGTCAATCACTTTAAATGAGTCTCATTATGTCACGTCACTCATAAGTAACTCATATTATATTTTTATAATTTTTACTCCAATAAAAATTTCTTATAAACAACCTTATTTTTTTATAATTTATACTATACTTTTTGATACTTTACACTATACTTTATGAAAATTTTTTATAAAATTAAATATTATGGATAATATATAAATATGAATAACAAACAAAAAAAATTATATAATAAAAAAATTACAATAATAAAAAAAATTACATAATAAAAGAAATTACTAAAAATTACAACAATATAGTATGAGTGGTTGATTTTGTAAATAATTAAAATAACTTTAAAAATTATATTGATCGGGATTCATGTGCTAGAATACAAAAATTCTTTTTGCAGATGAATAAAAGAAATAGTAGAATTTTAAAAAAAAAATTTGTACATAAATAAAAAAAATAGCAGAATTTTTTAAAAAAAATTGTAGATAAATAGAAAAAAATAGTAGAATTAAATTTTTTTTGCAGATAAATAAAAAAATAGCATAATTTTTTTAAAAAAAAATTCCTCTTTCTTTTCTTATTTTCCTTTTCTCCTCTTCTCCTCACAAAGTCTCTTTCCTTTTCCATCACTCTCACCCTTCAATCTCTCTCTCTCTTTTCAATCTCAGGTACGTGCGGGCAACTGGGGTGCGCGCGCAGGCGTGGCCACCGCTGGAGTGCGCGTGGCCGGCTGAAGTGCGCGCGCGGGTGCGGAGGGGTTCGGTCGGAGGGTTCTGGCGCGGGGCGGAGGGGGTTCGCGCGCGGGCTGTCGGGATTGGTTGTCTGGAGCCGCGCGCGCGGGGCGGAGGGGTCTGGCCAGAGACACACCGCTGGCGACGCGCGACCGGCTACACGGGCCGGCGTCGGCAACCCTCCCCGGACGGACGAAGATGAGGTGAAGGATGTTTTTTTTCTATTTTTTTTTTATTTTCATAACTTTGGTCCATATTCCACGTAGATCCAATTCAAACAATCAAATTTCTCTTCTCAGCGCTAAGCACCGTTGCTTGTAGAAGCAACTGAGAAAAAATGAAAAAAGTGGTCCCTACACAAATTTACTTCAATGATAAGAAACTTTAAGATGAATTTTTAGTATTTTTTTTCTAATCATTTATAAACCAAATTTAATTTTTATTAAAAAGGATAATTGTGAAAATAAATTATGAGAAAAAATACACAATAAGTAAATATTAAAAATAAAATAATAGTAAATACATAAACATTATATAAAATTAATTTTTATCATTATTATTTTCGAAACGTTCCCAAATATGTTCAATAAAATTTGTTTGAAATCTGGTAAGAAATGGTTGCTTGAGGAAACAACTCCCTCTCTTCTTCAAACAACTCATGTTGCCATATCAGAATTCTCCAATGACAAGAAACTGGGACTTGAGTTGCTTCATAGGATAAGCAACTCCCATTGAAGTTGCTCTAAGCAACTGGATTGCCATGTAAGATCACTCTAATGAAAGTTTTTTGTAAGCACTGTTACTTAAGAATAAGCAACATATTAAGCACCTCCCATTGAAGATGCTCTAGCATCTTTAATGGAGGTGCTTTTTTATATTTTATTTTGACTTTAATATTTCTTTATTCCTGCAATTTAATATTTTGTTAAATTTAATGATTATGTATCAATATAAAATCATTTACACTATCAATCCGTATATTTTTTTTTATTAAGGCTTTTAAAGTATTAATGTAAAAAGCAACAAATTCATCATATATAATAATTTATATACGATAGTTTAAAGTTGTTTTTATTACATTTTTTTTTGTTTTCATAATTATTTTTGTCATTTTTAGTTCTTTTTAAATTGCTATTATGTTTTTTAGTTATCATTAAAAAAATTATCATTTCAAGTTTTCAATCTTTGAAACATATACTTACGTAAATGAATGACAAGTAACACAATGACATGATACCTATTTATTTATTTTCCATTAACATGTTTCCATTGAACACTTTACTCTGCCCACTTACCCTTTTCCTTTTTTCTTTTTTAAATTCATGATGGCAACTTTGTTCTATTCGAAATTTGAAGGATCAACTATCTAGCTATTGCAAGCATGCATATATACAAGCCTTATTCGGCTTTATATTTTTCAGACACCAAAGCCAATAAACATGCTTGTCCTCTCTCCACGTCTGAAAAAAGTTTTACCATCGTGCATGACATGCAAAGTCATTATCCAAAAATGAAGATTCCACACTATGGTTTGATCGTATTGTAGCGTACATTATGCTACTATTTATGACAAGATGAGTGTACCAATATAGTTGTACAATACCATCATCATGTGCTCAAAGATTCTCTTTTCCTTTTTAAGTATGTTATCAAAGAGAGTGTAGTTTGGTGGGGATGATACAAATAGAGAAAATGGATGAATCATGGGTGACAACAGAGTGAAGCTTGTAATGTATGAATCATCCAAACTTTTTTAAAACATTGGATGGTCAAGATAAGTTTTTGCAACGAATATACATGTGAAGGCAAAAGTGAAAAAGAGTAACGATTCTTTCACCACCCCAAACAAACATAATACTTCTTCTTATAAAAAAAAAACACGTCACTATTGAGATCCATCACTTATCTCTCTTCTCTTTGAAACCCTTTTGCGGCTGAAAGAGCTTTTGTTAGTAACAAGATAAGATCTGTCTTCAACCCTGGCATTGTGCCCTCTTCAAAAGCAGCTCTTGCGCATTGTTTTTAACTTTTGGCGCAGTGTTTTTGACTTCGCCTGTGCTTTCACAACGAGTTTGGATTTGGATTTGGATTTGGATTTTCTGGTGCTAGCACATTGCCTCATTCTGAAATAAATTAATCTCGTGCCATCAGTAAGGGAAAATCTTTCGTGCTCAGGGTGGACTGCGCGGCATCAATGTCCCACGAAGAATCATTTCATAAAACAATACATAATATAATGTGCCATTATCTTATCTTATGTTAGTAATGTAACATAGTTTCTAAGCACACATTTTTGGCTCACCTCCCATTTTCTTGAATTACACATTACGCCAAAGACACTATGCCTTTTCATTATTTCTTTGGAAAGTAAAAAAAGTAAAACCTTTGAAGTAGGCTTTTATGTACATTGTTATCATCCTAGTTTTTGAAGTCAAAATCATATTCAATTCGAAATCCTAGTTTAACAATTATGCACTTTCAGTGTAGGTTTTTCTACCGTCAACTAAATTACTACTGTATGACTTTAAGATAATTATTGTAAAAATCAATAATTCATCTTAAATGATAATTTGTGATTGAATGACATTATAAAATTATTTTTTCAGTGTTGGTGCATAGCCTTTTTTCTCTTTTTTGATTAATAGTAAAATCACCATTTTTTTAGCTAAAGGCGTTGACAAAGTAAACACAATACTCTTGATTTAGAACGTTGCAATGTTGTTGTTAACTTCAGCTTAGGAGAAAAAAATGGGCTGAAACAATCTAGATGATGTGTTTCACAGAAGAAATAACGGATATTCTTCACTAGCTTTCCATCATGATTGGAGTGCAAAATGATCACAGAAACAATCATATATAGCATAAAGATGATATTAACAGTATTTTAGTCACCCACATGTAAAAAGCACAAATTGCAACCAATTGTTCGAGGTTCATAGTAACCCAAAAAAGATGAGAAGTGAAGTACAAATGCATGGTGAGACAAAGCTAATGGAAGCTACTAAAACAAGGGGACAGAGCACACAAGTAGCAGAAATACTAATGAGAAACACCAATAAATAAAGCAAACAAAACCGACCAACAAAAACTAATGACCCCAAATGAAGATGATGATGTCCTAATGAAAATAGAATTCTCATCAAAACTTATCTGCCCTGTCCTTTTCTGTTCATGTGCTTTTTCAAATTTTTGGTTATGGTTGATTGGTCCTCACTTGGCCATCATGACTTTGACAAACTCCTCATAGTTGATCTGCCCATCACCGTCAACATCAGCCTCCCGGATCATCTCATCGACTTCCTCGTCGGTCAGCTTCTCGCCAAGATTGGTCATCACGTGGCGCAGCTCGGCGGCAGAGATGAAACCATTCTGATCCTTGTCGAACACACGGAAGGCCTCCTTCAGCTCCTCCTCTGAATCGGTGTCTTTCATCTTGCGTGCCATCAGATTCAGGAATTCTGGGAAATCAATGGTGCCATTGCCATCAGCATCAACCTCATTTATCATGTCCTGCAGCTCAGCCTCAGTTGGGTTCTGCCCAAGTGACCGCATCACGGTCCCAAGTTCCTTGGTAGTAATACAACCTGCAGCATTTTAAAACAAAAAATAAGATTCAGCCCCACAAGCAACACCATCACCCAATTCAAGAATCAATTAACTTGAACAGATTTTTGACACAAAAAAATTGCTTTTCAAACATAGCAAAAGTTTCAAAAACACATCAACAAATGTGATGGAGGGTGGTAAACATGATATTCCAGGTTCATTTTATCTTTGTGTAAAATTTCATGAATCTATAAATGTTTTATAACTATACAAGATTCACAAATCCAGTACTTCGGGGAAAATCCTTTCCATTCATTATAACCAAAAACAACTCAAACAATGCTAATAAAGAAGAGTATTAACAATTAGTCAATCATAAAACCCCCTTTTCTGTTTCTGACCAGAAACATAAATATCACGCAATTGTTATCTCATTCTCGGATATATCTTCTCGGGTAATTATAATTTATAAACATACATCAACTTTTTCTTTTGTCATTTCCACTCTCATTTTCTTCCTATCTTATGAATTATTACATTTATTACTTTCTCAACCTAAATTATTTTCTTCTTCCTATTATACTCCAAATCCACCTCAAAACATGGTAGACATCTACATCTTTCCGCATAGATACACGCATCGCCAAATGCCACATCCACAAAACCAATTCTAATAGAGGAATCAACCACCCAGAAACTAAATCACAAATCTCAAGCTACAGAACACCAAATACGACCACATCACATGCAACATTAGTAAGGGGCAAAATAGGAAACAAAAAAGGCACGAAATTTCATGTATATCCAATTCATCCATACACCCGAAAACACCAAGTTAAAGGAGAAGAAACCCAAATAAAAAAAGATAAAAAATTTATCAAGAAGATCCAAAAGGGTAAAAAAAAAATGAGATCTAATAATCTGAGAAAAAGGGATCTGAGAAAAGAGACCATCGCCGTCCTTGTCGAAGAGGCTGAATGCCTCCTTGAACTCGGAGATCTGTTCGTCAGTGAGTTGATCGGCCATTGGATTGAAAAGAAGAGGAAAATGAAATGATGGATCTCTTCTTTTTTTTCTTTTTTTCTTCTTCTTTCTTGTATTTGTGTTATGTGATGTGTAAAAACAAAGAAGAAGGATTGTGCTATTTATATACTCTTCACAAACACCAACCAACCAGCTCCAGGCTTCTCTTTTTTCTCTCTTTTCTTTTCCTTTTTATGGATGTTTAATTCCTTAATTCAAACATAATCTACTTGTCTTAATCATAATGCTCAATTTAATCCATTAATAGTCTCTTCTTCTCTAACAATAGAACAACAACAGTAGTAAGGTTAAGGTGTTGACCAAATAAGATATTTTGGTTTTATGTTTCCTATGTTTTGAAAATAAAATGGGACAAGAGGTCTAAAAATTAATAGTTGTACATCTTAATTTTAATAAATAATTAAGTATTATAGTGTGTAGAATGTAAGAGATTAATATTTATTTTACATGGTTGAAGTTTATAATAAATAAAAAGATTTTTAATATATAAATTTGTTATAATTAAGATATGTAATAAATAAATATTTTAAATATATAAATGTATTTTAAATAATGTATCGTGATGATATTCTTTTTATAATTATTGATAATTTTAAAAAATATTAAAAATTAATTTAGATATAGAGATAAAAAATAGATTAAAAAAATAAAAGATCAATAAATTCTTCTAAAAATATTTAATAAATATTTTTATTGAATAATGACTCTCTCTCTTTTAATGTTATATATATAGAGAGATGAGTGATCTGTTTATTCGAGAAGTAAGTCTACATAAATTAAATTTGTAAAATTTATAAAAAATAAAAAATTATTTGTTATTTTGTTTAATTAATTCTTATTGACAGACAATCGTATTTTTATGATTACTCGTCAATTTGAATTAATGAAACAAAATATCAAATAGTTTTCAAATTTTAAAAAAGTTTACAAATTTGATTTGTACATTAAGAACTTTCAACGGTTAAATTGTTGAGATTTGATATAGAGTATGAGTTATTGAACGGAGTAAGTTTAGGTAAACTTACTTATAGAATAAACGGATCACTCCTCTCTTTATATATATATATATAAGGGTTCAAACGACACCAGTGTAATTTTTATTAAGTATTATACTAATGAATAACTTTATAATGTGAATTTTATAAATATAATCGTTAGATTGAAAGTTTTTTACTCTTAGATCATATATACAAAACTTTATATTAATTCAAAATGATTTGATAATTCATTCTTGTAAAAAAAAATTGATGTAATATATACATTTCAAAATATAATAAAATATAAACACTTTGATTTCTTCAAGTTGTTGTTCAATTTTAACAAAATTTGATATAAACATATAAAATGATATGAAGTTATAATTCAATGGTTAGATTTGCAAATTTCACATTTAATATAAAGTTATTGGATGATATAATACTTAATAAAAATTACACCGATATCGTTTGAACCCTTTATATATATATATATATATACATTCAAATACATGTACTTTTATTTATTTATATGTTTTTATCACATCATGTGTAACGTTGAGCTTCTTACTATTTTGTTGTTTTTTTTTTTGGTTGAGAAAACAAGTGAAATTTTTTAGTTCTCTTTCCCTTCTCAGGTGCACAAACTCTTTAGGAAGAAAGTTTGCTACTAGAAGTTTGGTGGGAGAGCTTAAAACAATGGAAGATCATTGTTGTGGCGTGATGTGAAGCTAGTGGAGGTTGGAAGCTTAAAGTTTTTTTTTTTCTTCTACCTCTCTTTTTCTTTTAGAAAGTTTGAATTTGAGGTAAGGGAAGTTATGATGAATGGTTGATTGAATTCTTGTGTTGTATGTGAGTGAGATTATCAATTGTTGAATGAATTAGAGGATTTGCATATTTGAAGGTTGTGTTGGTGGGTTTTGATTGTTCTTGAGGTGGCTAAGATGATTTTGATGATCTCGACTAATTTTATAGTTGCATGTGGTGATTTTGGGGCAAAATGACTTGTTAGGAGGTACATGTATGAATGATTGAGTTGGATGCATGAATCTATGTATGGATTTGATGGATTTTTTGATTATTGAAATGTTTTGCGGGGTTAATGTTCTTGAGCTTCGACTATGTATGTTTTTTGGTTTTGGTCGCTTAGAGCCCCATGGAGTTCGTTCCAAACAAGCCTGGGTGGTTGTCTAGAGATGTTTTCTGACTTGGATCCCTTAAAGTGAATTTTAGTCGCTCAACGAGTTGTTGGTCGCTCTGAGCGAGTTTAACTCGCTTGAGTAAAAGATTGAATCATTTAAGTAAGTAAATGACCAAATTATTTGCTTTTATAATCCTATATGTTAGCTTTTCAATGACTTTGAAATCTCTTAAAAATAAGGTATAGAACTTCAGTTATGACATTTTTAGGGAACAAATGTTAATCTTTCAATATTTAGGCAAATTGTGATTTTTGTGATTTTTGTGATTTTCAGTATAATAGATGATGGAGTTAGAACTTTAAAATTTTGTAAGAGTTGTAGAGAACCTTTTTAGCTTTCATGTGAGATAAGAATGAGTTTGATCGAAGCAATAAAACTCCCTATGTATTGTTTATGTAAAGGTTGTCATTTATGATAAATGATTATAAGTTGTTTGTTGATCTCTATATGTCTTGATTGGATGTGATGCATAGAGATGATATATGATGAGGTGTAAATGCTGAGAATGCGGTATGATATCAAGGAATGATGACTAACTTAGGATTTAAGGAGAAGAAATTATTTTTGAAAATTGAAGATCCTACATAAGAAATCTTGGAGTGGTGCTTAAGTAAGTCACTATTGGAAAATCTTCATTGAGCAGCTGTGTCTCTTGAACTTGATTTTGAGGTGTGTTAAGTCTCATTTAGGTCCTTGGTTAGTGGTTAAGTAAGGTAGTAGGTCGAATACTACAACCCTTAACCAAGTATTTAAAAAAGGTTGCATAGTTCCTCTAGAATAAACACCGGGTGAACTTCATGTATAACTTGGCAATGTACACCAAAGTCGTGATAAGTCTATACTTAATTGTATTATTCCTAGTGATGTAACCAATTTTTCTTAGTGCAAGTGACAATACTTGAGGAATCAGAAGAAAGCTTGATATCTCATTTTTTTGTGATCGAGTCAACACTTTGGATGCAAAAATGATTGGATTGGTTAGATAGAATAAAGTCACTTAGATTGTTCATGTTGTTAAGAGATCTCCATTGGTGAATGCGTGACGATGCATTAGTTGAGATATTTGCATATGATGTGTTTGTGGCATATTCATATGCAGCGACGGATCCACTTGTGGGAGAGTGGGGGCACTTGCCCCCACTACTATTTGACACATACATAATTTTTTTTTAAAAAATAATATATTTAAAAAAAAATTATATGTTTAAATTATCATATGTATAAAATATAGATATGAAGAAAATGTTTATTTATTTGATGTCTATCAAACTTTTAAAGGAGATTAATTCTTTTATGTGATAAAGAATAATCTTTAATAATGAATCAATTTTTAAAAAAAGTTTAATTAATATATATATATATATATAATAATAATAATACTCACATATATAATGTGATATATTAAAAAAACAATTTTTGATAAAATAAAATGTGTAGTATGCATACCTTTTGTGTTTTTTATTTATTGTATACGTCGATTAAAAATATAAAAATAGTAAAATTGTATATATTGATTAAAAAAAATCAAAATAAGAAATATCGGAAGATTTATGTTTCATTCAGAATTGTTATTATAAAATATATTTTAAAATAAATTATCATCTAAAAATATATATTAGATATTAAAAACATGTTTATATCATAAATAAATTAAACTTGATTTTTATAAAATTTAACATATTTATTTTTATATTTTGAATAGTATTAAATTATTATAAAATAGGTCTTTAAGATTATATACCCAAACATTTAAAAAATGTCTAATAAATAAATAAGTCATACTTAGGATATATATTTTTAAAGAAAGTTAGGTTCAAACCTACTAAATTATAATAAAATATTGTCTGACCTAATTTAATTATTTTCATCTTCAATTATAATTCTAGATATAAAAACTTGTAAAAAATAATTATGATATATATTTGTCTATAAAAGTTATACATAAATTTTTTAATATTATAATATATAAATAAATATTGCCCCCACTATCTAAAATTTCTGGATCCGTCACTGTTCATATGCATTGATGAATGTCTAAGTTGATATGGGATGAATGCGATACATGTTTATTTTTGAATGTTTGACTTTTATTTATGTTTTTTTATGTTGTTGCAGGTTATATAATTGTTTTCTATAATTATATGTTTTTGAACTATGGCTTATCCTTTTTTTTTCATTGTGATTTGGACTGTGATAATCATATGTTGTATGAGAACAAATCATGGGTTAAACTTGAGGAGCGGTTGTTGGCCGGTGGTGTGCCCTTTTTGCAAATTTGAATAAATTTTAATGGATGAGAAAAAGTGTATTAAGTTACGCATTAGAGAATATGTTATCATTCTTCATTGTAACAAATTCGTGCATGCGCGTACATTTTTGTGATCTTATATTATTATTCATTAATTTTAATATAAATAAATACTCAAATTTAAAAAAAAATCTTATAATTCAAGATGAATTTAGTTGTTTTTCTAATTATTTTTCTTTTACTTTTTACATTAATAAATAGATAGGAGTGAATAATATTTTTAAAAAAATTAATTTTATGATTATTTTTTTATTAAAAATAATACAACTCATAAAATATTTCCTAAAAGATATTATTAAGAATATATAAAATAAAAGATAAATAATTGATACTATGTTAAAAAACTAATATTATATTTATTCTAAGATTTATTTTTTCCTCTAAGATAACATTTATTATTGGACTTAAAAATATATGTAAGAGACCATATGAAGAAAATATTAAATTGATATTTTAAAATATTATTATAAATCCTTAAAAAATATTACTACAGAGATAAAAAAATAATTAAAATAAATTTAAATATACTTTAAAATATTATTATCATACATAATGTAATTGAGAGGAAAAAATACATAATGTTAATTAGTGAATAAAAAATACATCGTGTATATATAAAAAAAATAAAAAAGTAAAAAATAATTAATATTAAATATATGTAAGTAATTAAAAAAAAACAAAAAAATATAAAACAATTTTGAAAAATTATTTAAAAAGAATAAAATGTTTGAAAAGTAAAACTAAAAAAAAAGTAGTCCAAAAGTATATCGAGTAAAATTTAAGTGGAGTTATATCCTAAACCCGAAAATAGGCAACAATTTTGTTTGGGACAGCGCCAAAGTTGAAGAGTTTGAAGAGAAAGAAAGAAACTAAAGAAAGAAATGGAGGGACTCGCTAATTCCTTTTCAGTGTTAGAACTTGATGCCGACGAAAGTCGCGTTCTCACCACTGCCGGTACCATTCTATTTTCACTTTTTTTATTATTATATTTATTTTCATATATAGTTCCTCAACTTTGGTTTAGGGTTTCACACTTGCAGTTCTTATCAAGAGAGGCCCTTGTCCTTTCTTAATTATTGTTGCTGACGAGTTTATGGAGTTTTAAATTATTATTATTATTATTATTATTTTTTTTGTGTTTATGGAGTTTGGTAACTTGCAACTTGGTTGTGCAGTGCACCGCTCCTATGCTAAAATCAATGTCATTTTGCTTTGAGGGTCATTAGATATGAGATTGTTAACAATTTGCTGAAATATTATTTCTGGAGTTATTTATTGTGTGCTTATTGCATGTGTCCATTTATTTATTTATTTTTTTGAAAGGTTTCTAATTGAATGAGTTTGAGGAAATGAAGATGTATGATCATGGTAGAAATAGAATAGAAGAAAATATTGACATGAATAGAAGGATCATGATCACAGATCAGCAGGTGAAAAACTGACAGTTGGAGAGTCACTCTAGTGTTGATGGAATGAATATTGCTTAATAGATTGATTTGGTGATGAGTGTTTAAGAATCCAAGTGAAGAAACGGGAAGGAGAGAAAAGAAAGTGCTGCATTTACCAGGTTTTAGTGAATCTGATTTTAGTTTCTGGAGGATTATTGGTCTTTGCTAGACTATGTTATTCCACCAGTCAAACACCTTTGCTTGGGTAGCTTCTTCCCGGTTGATTAAGGCTTGGCCAATTGTATTGATGCATTTGCTAAGCTTTAGCAATATTGTTTCCAATGATTATGTATTACCCCATGCTGATATCTTCTTTAGTCAGCTTGTTGCTCTGCATTTTTATTTGTATTAACTAGTTATATAAATTTCTTGGATGGATGCTAGCTAGTGAGAACATTATGTTGATTACTATTATACTATATGAGTGAACTAGTATTTGCTAGATACTTTCATTGTGCAGGTAGTAGTGACAAGAGAGTTAATGCCAAAACCGACACTTTACCAGTGAAAAACAAGAAACCTGATCAAGAAATTCCAGTGACTCCTCCATGTGAATACAAGCTACCTCTTGTGTGGATTGACTTGGAAATGACAGGTAAGCTTGTAGAATGGATTGTTTCGAGTGTGTTTTACTTGTTTCTATTTAAATATTTTTTTTTTCATTTTTTTCTATGTTTGATTCATATTGTTCACAGACCTCTAAATTTTCAGTGACAAAGCTCTTACATTTTATGATATGCTACCAATTATCTTTGTAACTACTTCTGTGTTATATTAGTACAGATGCTATCCTTTAACATGGCTCTACATCTAAAGTATTAGATGTGTAACTCAAGTGAGCCTCCTCCATAGCAATTTGGATAAGTTTATATTTTGGAAAGATGTGCTACCCTAGGGTGGTGAATTATTGTTAAGTATTCTATCCCTCTAAGAGTTATTTTCTTAAAAATCATAACTGTTCTAGATTATCAGTCCTCTTTGTTGATGCTTCCGAATGGGCATAAGGACAAACCTCAATAGACTATGTTTGAGTCTATCCATATAACATTTTCTTTTATTGGCTTTGTCATCCTCTTTCCTTTGACCTTCTAAAGGCATGGCCTTTTTATGCTTGAATGACTGTCAGCCTATGAGCTGAATGTTATTTGAGGTTCATCATCTACACTCGCCTGATTTTGTTTCTTATTAAATTTCACTGCTAGTTATCAGTTCTCCATTTTGTACATTTCATCTGGTAGAATGCACGTCTAATCCTTGCTCTTTTTTTTATTCATTGAAGTCGAACTTGGTATCAAGGGGTTTACAAAATAACTCAAACCCTACTCAACTAATTTAGCTAGACCCGCTTGGTCTAATCCTACCTCTTTAACTGCACAACTTCCATGTTCTGTATTTTCTCCTTGAGGGCATAGTTAGAAACTTACATTTGATTATCTACTGTTATGTGATATTTAAAAGTAAATTATATATTCTTCAGTCACAAAATGTGTTATTGTTTGTGATAACATATGAATTGTTTAGTCCCTGATGAGGTTATAAGTGGTAAACCTTCTGTATGTGCAGGTTTAAATATTGAAGTGGACAGAATACTTGAGATTGCATGTATAATTACAGATGGAAATTTAACCAAAACGGTGGAGGTATTTAGTTCAATGTTACAATTTACATGCTCGTTGTTGTTTATGTTACATGATTGTTTCCATGCATCACTATACTAGTATACTGTGATCAAAATTCTACTTGTCCTGTCTCTAGCTAAATAACATTTCTCTTTTTTTACTTTTCTTTATTTTCCTGGTTTTTTATGGGGGAAACTTGTTTATTCCACAGACCAGAATCACATTGACATTTTGATTCTTGTAAGCTTGAAGTTATTTAAAGTTTTTTTCCTTTATCATTATCATACTAAGTGCATGTTTGGTATCACTTTTCACTTTGATTGCCTCATTGGCTTTTTATTTTTATTTGCTATGTAAAGTATACAATATACACTTCTAATACAAATTATGAATTTGATCAGATTGTAACTTATGATTAGCCCCCTACCCTTTTTACTGAAAGGAGGGGAAATACTATTAGATCTAATTTATGTAATCCCTACTATCTTCACCATTTTTTTTCCTTCTTAGCAAACAATGAAATGTTGATTGCATTTGGTCAAATATTGTGTATCTATCACGAGTTAATAGATAATCCAGTATGCATGATCACATTAGCATGAGTATGAAACAAAGTATCTTCTATTTTAGGGTCCTGATCTGGTCATCCACCAAACTAAGGAGTGCCTTGACAAGATGGGAGAATGGTGTCAAAGTCATCACGGTGAAAGTGGTAAATGCTATATTTTGAACTTTGTTTTTCTTGATAGAGAAAATTTTTTTACTGTAAAGTTGGCCATGGGGAGTGTAATATATCCTTCAAAATAGATAAAATAATTCAATATATCATAGAATGTGAAGAAATTTGATACTGTATTATTCATGTGTTGCTGATTGGTTGCTTTTCATTAACATTATTTAGTTCCTTTTTTCCCTTTTTTTTCTGTTGAATTAGATTTTAAATGGCATTGATTATTGATTTTTGATGAATTTAGGGTTAACAAAAAAGGTGCTACAAAGTACAATTACTGAAAGAGAAGCTGAAAAACAGGTATGTATTAATTATACTATGTGGCAAGCTCTCTTTTCATTGGAACTTACTTTCAATTAACTATCATGTTAAATGGCTACTGTTTTTTCATGTGTATTCAGTGAACTTGAAAAAAATGTTATCTTTTTTATGTTATAAGACAGATGAAATAGTTAAACTTGTCTGTTAGAGATTGCAGAATCTTAGTGTACAGAAGGAAATTGAATATCTCATTATCCTTCATAAATTTCATACAAAGTATGGGTTGGGCGCAGTACATTCCAGGAAAAAACTTGGCAACTGAGATTTTCTTTTCTCTACCAGAAAACCTGTTACATTTTCTCTAAAGATTCATGATACCGGCATGAATATTTGAAGTAAATGCATTTTAAAATTTAATTTAATGGTTTGTGATCTAAGTAATTTATGATTTATTTTAGTAGGTCTAAGGTATACGGTAATCAGCAGAATGCCTGCTGTTGCCCTTCTTCTAGGCTGATGGTAAATGTAGCACAAATGGCTCTCTAATGTTGTGTTGTCCATGTAGTGATGTGTCTCAGAAATTTAACCTTTTAGACAGATTTGGGCTAAAATTAGCTAGAGATAATATTTTATCTACAGAATGTGGCATATCCTGCACTTACCCTTGTAAGAACCTTGGGCGAATGACACCACAAAAGATAACTGTTGTAGTTGGAGTCCAAGGTTGTATAAATTGCACACTAAAATCCTATGCATCCAGTGTGGGACTTAAATTCCAAACCTTACAATTGAATCCTAACATACTCTGAGCCAAAAAGTTGGTTGTAGACAAAACCAGTTGGCATTTAGCATCGTACTCCTGCATCAAGCAAATTATATCGGTTCCAGTAATATGGAAGTATGGCTTGGATGCCACCCATCTCACATTTGCTTGTTGTGTTGAAAATGTCTGTAAACTGAGATCCATTTTCCTATATGTTGCCACTTGATCTGTGATGAATTGAAGTACTACTTTCGGTCTTTTCTGGAATGCAGTGAATGAATCTCTTTCCCTTTGTTTTATTCATTTATTATCTTTTACGATCTGTGAAATTTCAGGTTATTGAATTTGTTAAGAGACATGTTAGTGCATACACACCTCTCTTGGCCGGAAATTCAATATATGTTGATTTTCAATTTCTGAAGGTATTGATTCTGCCATAGTAATTTCTAGATAGTGGCTTTGCTGAAGTGTAGTTAATTTCTATATTCTAATAATCATAATGTTTTTCGGCTTTACGATGTAAAATGTATTGTTTAAGTCTTGCATTCTTTGTTAATCTCTGCTTTAAGTTATTGGTCAGATCATCAAATTTATTTTTTTAAATGACATCACATTTCAATTTCCATATTATTGGGCAAGTTGGTATCGTTTATATTCCATGCTTGCTGTGAGTCAACTGAATACATCATAGCATTTATGAAGTGGGCATCTGGTAAAAGAGGTCTAGACACTGCTTGAAAATTTCTGTCATCTAAATATAGAATCTCTGTTATTGAAAACCCATTTCTTTTCCATTCTGCATAGCCTGATCAAGCCTTATTGGAAGCATATGTTGCAATTTTTATTTGCAACTACTGTATTTCCTATTTTTCCTCTCTGAAATATTCCGATACCTGTCTTAACTAGATTGATTTTTGCAGAAATACATGCCAGACCTGGCCAGTCTCTTCTCTCATGTTCTTGTTGATGTTAGTAGTGTTAAAGCCCTCTGCATACGCTGGTATCCCAGAGGTGAGAAATTATAATTAGTATATAATGAATATTTCTTTGGTATTGGTGCATTAAATCATACTCAAGTTTAATATTTGTTATGAACTATCAATTGGTTCGGGATCCATTAACCCCTGCCCCACAACCAACCAACCCACATCCAGGAAAAGAAAATTTGTTTCGTGCTTGAGATTGTGGATCAGTTGCAGTGCTTATCACAGCATTGTCTACTGTATGGCTGCATCTGATATATTTTTTTTGATGAATAGCTGAATCTGATATTTAAACATGATTCTTCTACTTCTTTAGGTACTACTACTAATGCATTATAGGTTAGCTTCCATTTGATTGAAGTGGTAAGTAGTGTGATGAAACATTTGATTTCTATCGAAACGATTTCAATTTTGGGTGATTATGATTTATGAATTAATATGTTCATTTTAAAATAAAATTTAAAGAAATCCTTTCGTCACTTGTCCTTTTGTGTCAATTCTGATTGACCTAATTTTGTGATAGACACCAACTGGTATGAGAATAAGGACTGAATTTTATTCAATTTAACTGGTACAGAATACAAATTATATAAGAAATTTAGTAAACTGATTTGAGTACAAAGGTTCCCTCACAAGATGTTCAAGAGCTTGGTCTCTCCCTTCCAAAATCACTCAAAAACTGCCTAACCTCTGTCCCTGCTTCTTCTGCTATTTTTATTCTGCTAATAACTGCCTAGAGTCAGTTACGCTTGCCCCCCACTAATAGCACCTAGTCCTAATTAAAACAACAATAACTGCTAAAATAATTAATAACTGCTAAAACAATTACAACAATAGCTGCTAAAATAATTAATAATTGCTAAAACAATTCAGTCCTATTATAAAACCTAAGGCCTAACATTTTGTTTCCCTACATTTTCTGCAAGGCATATTAGTTGGGTAACTTTAATTGCATACAGATAAGAGGTTTTCGCATGACTATTATCCTCTTGTATTTCTGACCTTCCCCCAACACCCCTAGGGCCATTTAGTACAAAATAAGTGTAGTTTATCATGAATCTGAAGTTGAAAATATTTGTTTCTCATGTTTGGTTTATTATTAAAAAAAAATCTTAGAAAACCTTGTTTCCTGATAATTTTTTTTTTACTTGTTTACCACAATTATTCTTATGAGGGTAGACAAGTACCTAACTTTCTTGAGTTCAAAGAAAAATTTTATTATGATAAAAACACTATGTTATCTTTATTGCTCATTTCATGTGATAAATAATGAAAAAAAGTTGATTTTTTTAAAATTAAACAAAAATATTTGATTATCCATAAACAAATAAACAAATTTTAGTGATTTATAGGAATCATAGTTCCTGAGCATGCATTTTTTTTTTAAAATTTTTATTTCTACTAAATGCATCCTAAGAATAGTCAACTACACGAGTATGTATATGCTACCCCCCTCCCCAACAAAAATTCAACTAACAAACACGCAAGGTACTTTAGACACGTGATTCTGTAACAGCATAAAGATGCTTAGAAACTTGGCAAGGTAACTAAAGCAGATGCTTGTTGATATTTTTTGTTATTTCTTTCGATGTTTTTAACTTTGAAACTTGGAATCTTACAAGCTTTTGTTTTTTTTTGACCATATTTAATGACACTTTATTTTTCTCATGACTATTCTTTGCCACACCAATTGTAATCATTCGCGCAGATCAAAAGAAAGCACCTTCAAAATCAAACCGACACAGAGCCATGGATGACATTAGAGAAAGCATTGAAGAACTTAGATTCTACAAGGCAAATATTTTTAAGCCCAAGTCCAGAAAGTGATAGGGATGCAAAGAAAGCAGTGTTTGAATGTTGTCGATGGGAAGGTTTTCAGTACAAGTGTAAATCTCATTGTTATGGTAGGTTTGCACGCTGAGCAAATGTCTCATGATTTTGGATAATGTGTTCTTTTGGTGGTTATTACAAAATCACATTTAAATTTGTTGCAAAAGCCCTGAAATGCTAGGTAAATTGTGCTTCAATTGGCAATTAAACAAGAAAGAAAGAAGTAACTATAGTTGTCGATTACAATGCCCAAAGAAATGTTGATACAATGTATCTGCCAGAGATACGTATATAACAAGCTAAACGACCATAAATATTAACTCTACAAATATAATCCACTCATAACCTTTTCCTATAACGCTGCTCTATACTCCTTTATAATATATATATATATATATATTCGCCAAGATGGTAGATGATTGCGTATAACTGAACCTCACAGTAACTTCATTCTCTCTGAAGTCCTCCAGTGTCAACCATTAAAACCAGTCCATGCAACATAGAAATCAGTTCCACAGTCAATAACACCTGCACACGTTAAGACAAGGAATGCAAAAAATATTATCTAAGAAACAACTAGAATAGATAAACTACTATTTTCACCATCTATGTTGGAGTTGATGTAAAATATTGTTCACAACACTATTACCTGTCATATAACCTGCTGAGAATTTGACTTCACAATAACCTGCTGAGATTCTTTATAAGTAATTTCAAATTCCTTTTTGTAGTCTCGTCCCCAGTAAAACCCACAACATCCGTGCTAATATTCTGTAATGATACAGCCAAAAATAAAATAATTACACGGGCGAAATGCTATTCGTAATAATTAGATTTAGTCACTTCCCACATCAGTGTCATACCTCAATGTTCTTCAAGGTAAAAACAAGTGTGTTTATGGACTTCTGAACCAGTTCAGTGTTCTCGGGCGTCATAATGGAAGAATGTACCCTTCTGCTCACACAAAGGGAGATTTATGTGAGTTGTCATACTTCAAGAGAGTTGAAAGTCATTATACTTGGAGAATTTTCTGCGTGTAAAGTCAAAGAGTAAACGGAATTTTGTATTCGATCTAATTCTGTAAAGTCATAATGGGTGAAAGCACATTCTGGATAAACATAATAGATGAATGATTTTCTTATCTAGTAGATAGAATAGAATAATAAGAGGACGTCATGATCAATTTCAATTTATAAGGTCTGCAACTCAAACGTAACATACAAGTTACAGCCACATTTTTGCAATTATCCCATCAAGTCTTCCTGAGTCAGAATTGAAGATGTTATTAATTAGTTGGCACCCCCTACGTTAATGAGTAGTGACTATCTGAACATAATGATGCATGAAAGCCAAATTGGTGATAGACTAGAGCCATTGAAGTTAGACAATTAACCTCATATCATCAGAAGCTTGGGTAAGGTTTTGGGTTAAATTCTCAAGTTCCTTCAACAGGCCACTATCACGGACTTCAGCCAACAAAGGTTGAACATCTTCAGCCATGGCTTTGATCTGAGGCATCACTACATCAAAGAGAAAATATGGGCATGAGAATGCGTGATGGAATAAATGAATAATCACAAAGAAACAAAAAATCACCTACAGCATAGAGATGATGCATGAATGTCACAGGTAAAAATGCATATTCACCACTAATATTTTACGATTTTGGAGATGGAAGAAACTAATATTTCATTCATCATCATGCATTTGTCTATTTTTCAACTGGCAACAAGAAAATTGCTTGATTCAGCTGTCCATTCAAGAGCATCACACCTGTGTAAGAAGTGGTTTTGCTTCTTCAATAATGGAAAAAACTCGTTCAGCCAAGGAATAGCTATTGATGATACCAATTTCCTCAACATCACGGCCAAGGCGAGTGAATATTCCAACCAATGTATCCAAACTTATTCCTTGGTAACCCTTGATCTTTTCACGATCACATAAAATAAGACCTTCCTTAGTACAGTCTTGGTCAAGAGGGCCAACAGAAGGTGTTGGAATTGGCTCACGAGGACTGATATCAATTTTTGTTTCCATGAGAAGACCTGACTGGTTAACCTCGATCAATGAATTTCGTGGTATAATTGTTTTAACATCATCAACCTGCAAATTGAAGACTGATGGTTTAATACAATTCAACAACTAATGTTCAGTTTAGATAAATTTCTCTATAAACACTAATAAAAAAAGATAATAAGAAGATAAAATGAATCAAATTTATTGTATAAGCTAAAATCAACTTGTGCGCCTCAGCCTTCGGAGAAGTTAGATGAAGGATGTTTTATAAAAGTTAAGCACATAAGTTAATTTGAGCTTACGAGAATAACTTAATTCATTTTGCTTTCTTACCTTTAAAGTGCTTATGAAAAAATTATCCATTCAAGGACTTAAACAAAGAATGTCAAACACAACCAAGATTTTAATACTAGGATACTAGAGTATTTAGATTAAGGAATTGAAAGACACCTCAACAACAGCTTCAATACTTTTCAGGGAAGGATTCACACCAATGACATTGCCAACATTGACCCCTCTGATTCTCACAGGTGTTCCTTTGCTTATCCCACATGCTTGAGCAAACTCAAAGGCCACTGTGTACTTCCGGAATTTGGATCTTATTTGGAAGTCCCTCAACCAGGCCAAACTAAGAACAAATAGGACAGTACCAGACACTAAAAACAGTCCAACCCCACCTTCCCAGATGCTCCTATCACTGAATCCAAAATCACTTAGTGGCCGTAATGTTCGCCTCCAAATGGTATGCGGAATTTCCGACACAACTGCAAGTGGATTTTTTGCTTCTGATGTAGATGACCTTTGACCATGATCTGCATCAGCTGATGCAGCCCCTATCCTGTTGATGTGTGTGTGGCGTCTAATCGGAAGAGGCATGAAACATGAAGAATTTCCTGGTAGTGTAATCAGACATGAAGGAAAAGATGTTGGCAATTGTGAGACATGGAGTGCAGGGTTCCCAACCATCTTCTAAACAACCTCTTGGCCCTGAATTTCTATCCTCCACACACACAACACAAAAGATTTTAACCTACATCAGCAGCCAAATTGAGCTAGAACCAAAATCATATAAGAGTCTGGGTACCAGCTTAGAAGAGCTTTTTAGAGTTTTTTTTTTTTTTTTTTTTTTTTCCGAAAATAAAGAAATTTTTCTGCTAAAAAAAATCTCAAACTTTTCTAAACTTACATCCAAACAAACTAATGCGTAATTAAATAACAAAAGACAAAGAAGAACAAGAAAAAACAAACACAAACACCAAAAAGCACAATTTCAAAAATAAATTTCATTGATTCTGATAACATCAGAAACATCAAATTTGTTGGAAATAAGTGAAGTACGCAAAAAAGAATCAATAAATAGTTATTCAATTCAAGCGTAGGATAAAATCACAAACAAAACCCAGACTCCACCATTCCATAATGTGAATATTATTGCAGAAATGGAAAAAGGTAGCAATTTCATAATATATTGGGTTTGGCTTGATAGCTGCACCCTAATCCCCAACAAAACATAATTCTGGGCAACACATAAAAGCGCTTCCAGTGTGATATTCAGGACCAAAAGATGCCAAATTGTACCTAACAAGCATGTAAAGTAGATCGAAAGATTGAAAATTTTAACAGATAAATGAATACCCAATAACAATCTCGTGATGGTAAAAAAATGAGTAATGTTGGGTCCGTGAAAACAAGTTTGAGTTTAGAAAGAAGTAACACTGTTGGCGTCATCATGAAACAAATAGAAGAGACATTGTAGAGAGAGAAACCTAGGCAGCATGAAGAATCATGGACATCATCGAGAGTGAGGCATTTCATTTTTCATGTTCAAGAAATTCTTATATACAAGAATTTGGTTATACGTGTAAATGGATCATTATTCAATGACCAATTTGTTAATAGCACTCTTTATATCAGTAACACTTTATTATTATACCAAATTTTATGTTAATCTCATTGATTAAAAGTTTTTATACAGATCACAACCATGCCCAATACTTTTGATTTGAATTGGAAACAGTAAGTTTAAATAACTCTGCAGATCTAAACGATTCAGTGGAAAATATTAATTTATAATTTATAATAGTATTAAAAACGGATCAAGATTCTCTCTATATTTTTTCTAGATTTCTTCTATAACTAAAGTTTTGGAGAAATAAATATGATATACATTTAACAGAGAACCATTTATTTCTCCAAAATTACAGAAACGGAACAAATGGAGAAAAAAAAATGGGGTGAATTTTTTCTATTAAAAAGTACCAAATAATGTATTATAAATATTTTACTAAAAAAATAGGCAGCTTATTTTCACATAAAATCTTAACATTTTACGTAATTTATATTATAAATAAATAAATAAAGAAATAACATCATTTTATATTATAAAGACTTAAATGTGTGTTTGCAATTTTTATAATTTTGATGATTTTGATTTTGATTCTTCTAAATTTTTTTCTTTATTTATCCTTCTAAAATTTATAAACATTATTTTTAGTCCTAGTAAAATAAATAAATTTTAATTTTAATTTCTGTAAAATAGTTTTCTTTAATTTTCATTTCTTCAAAATCTAAATTAACAATATCTAAACTAATAATTTTTAGTTCCTAATGAATATTTTAAGGTGAATAAATAATATTTATTTTAAGAATTTATAATTTTTTTGAAAATTCTATTATAAAATAAGGTTTGGCCCACCCACCACTAACGTTTTTGGCGTGAGAGTTTGATAATGTCTCGTGTTCGTGTCGTTGCCCACCAAACAACGTTTATAAAAGAAATTTGACTGCAAACGTGTTCCCATTAGTATTGCTCTGTTTCTCTTTTTCACGTGACATTCTTTTATACGTTTAAAAAATAAATTTTAGAATAAAATACATTTTTCTCCTTTATTTAATTCTGAGTTCTTTTTAATTCTTTATTTTTAAAATGCTTATTTTAGTTCTTTAACTCCTAAACTTAACTTGTTTTTTAAACAATTTTCACCGATATGTATTCTTGTTAGAGAATCAGTGGATTCCATAATTTTCATATTTATAGGAGAAATCTTATGCCTTAAAATCAGTCAAAATAATTGTTTAAAAATGCACCTCAAACTAAAAATAGTTATTGCTGCTTGCAAAAGACTATTAACTTGATTTGAATATTTAAAGGACTAAAATGAATTTTTAAAAGACTACCTTTAATAGAAACTCTTATTTCAACTGTAATTTTTTTTTTCTCATTCAGAAAAGCTTAAAAAAAATGGAATTCAATTCCACGTATCCATTGTTTATTTTCCAAAGTATCCTTCAATTTTCTCATAGTGCAAGTGCTTCAGCCAGAATCCCAATCTTTTTTTTTCCTCCTTAATATCGTCTTTATGGCTTAAAAGAACCATGAACAAAACAAATCACCAACATACCCCATAGGGTGACAAAGCTTAAGATCAAAATTTCCTTTTACTAATTTACTTGTTGATATAATTTTATCAGAATAATATCATTTTCTTTAAGCCTCTCTCCCTCAATCATTGGTTTTTATTTTCCAGTTGCTGTAATGAGCTACCATATTGCTGGATTGAGACCAGAAAGTAACAGCAAATGGAGAAGATATTACTAGAAAAGAAAGATAGATAAATATATACAGTGTACAAATTTTCTTACAATTACTTGTTTCATGAACATAACTGGAACTGTTGATGAGTAAAATTCTTACTTAAACTCCCGCATGCTTTCCAAAAATAATAGCATGGTACGCAATATATGAGTACTACTATGTAATATCCAAACAAACCTAAATGAAGGAACCTTGGAGGAAATAACGAATCAAGAAATTGGAAAATAGTAGAACATAAAACATAAAGAAAATTACACTTGATCATGATGATATCAAATATCACTTTGTTTCTCGCATTTGCATATCATCTTCTGTTTTCCAAACAACATCATCCAGGCTTGTTGAAAGTGTTTTGTAGAACTGCAGATATTGACGCAAACAATTTCAATTAGATTTTGTTTCCAATTATTTAAGAATAAGAGGATGTAAATACCTTTCACAAAAGTAACAGTTATTCTATGGACAAAACTTAGTTTCTTATATTTGTTATCAGTTCTCAAGTCAAACAATGACAAATTGGTATCTTTTCCTAATTCAAATATATAATAAACTTCTTTAATTATCATTAGAATTAACGATATAAGAGTTATTTTAGAAGTGGCAAGCAGAGACTACGTATTGTAAAACAATTAAGCTATGAAGGGGGCAGAAGGACACCTTATGGAACTCCAATGTATCTCCTTTTGCTTTCCGTACTTCAACCATGTGAAGAGAAGGTGCCACTTGAAATATCTGTTTATGAAGTGTACTTTTAGATTTCAGTACAATAATGTGACAAATAGTGCCCCACATCACCAAATAAAGTTATAACAATCATATACCTCTGTGGCAACACTAAGGTTTCCCTTCCTTCCAGCTTTCACATTTGCAAGCCTCATCTGCAGGTGATGGTTTATTAATTTCACAGACTACCATTTATATAAATGTTGGTATGTTTTAACAAACTTCTTCATAAAGAAAAAAAAATGACAAGCTTCTACGTAAGCAAAAATTAATTTATAGACAAGTTAAAAATAAGTTTTGAAAAAGTCAATAGAAGAGAACTCCAAATTAGTTTATGCATAAATTAGTTTTAAGTTAAATTTATTTCATTTTTCCTTTTTCTTCTCCTAGAATTACTTATAGAGAAGTTTATTCAAACAAATTCTTAAGTAGAAGCTCATAATAGGCTTACCTTGTAATTTTTCTTCTGCACATCAAAGCCAAGAGGTTTTGCAGCTTCCTCAATCTTGTTGATTATCTCATTTGCAGGTGATTTTGATGTGAATCTCGTTTCCCTTTTGAATCCCTGCAATCAATGACATAAGAATAAATCAAACATGGTAACTTCAGCAAGGCACCTTATAATCTGCACCAAGTTAGCTTGAATCACATGTTTCAACATAGTTAACTAGCTTTTGTCTCGAAAAATAACTAGTTTATATGTCAAAATTAATGTAACTAACATGTTTTCCCTATATTTGAATTCTACATGTTCTTCACAGTAATGAAATAATTTAGAAAGCATCATAACATGTGAAGCTACGAACCTGCTCTATATCAAACAAGTTTTCAAGGTTCAGCCCTTTGGACATGGAAATTAACTCAAAAGCATTCATGGCCGTAGGCGTAGGCTGCTCTTCTTTCTTCTCTGTCACATGGTGCTCCTGAAAACACATGCAAAATTATGAGATAATATTCCAGAACTCAGAAAATCACTACCAAAGTCATATCTAGTAATCTTAAACATACTTCAGAATCTTTGAAAACAGCTTCAACATCGTCGAGGTTGGTTTCCCCAGTCTCCTCAAAAACTGGAGGCTTATAATCTTTCTTAAACCATTCATCATCCAATATCTCAGGTATAGTGATACGCTGCCATACAGCAAATGTAAATCAGAAATCAAGACCAAAACTTAACTAGTACAGAAAAATGACCATAATACTGTAGATTGATGATCAGTTATCTTTCTATTTCAGTTATGATGTGAGGCAGGGAACTAGCTAAATGTGGTTTTATAAGAACCATTATTCTGGTTTGCGTAATCATGAAATCAAGCTGATGCAGATGATATCATGCCAAGCTTAGTCCTTTAAGATCATTGGAAGCCACCAAGTGTAGAAGGCTATAACTTGTTACAAGTAAAATGACCCTTTTACTTTAAGAACAGTCATGCAATTTTTTTTTTATCAGTGAAAAATATTACAATGACGACAACAAGGATCAAATATAAGTCATGTATATATTCAAACCCTCCAACCACAGGTTGTCTCTAGTGGTTCAAATATGCAATTTTTACATGTTAAGAAGCAGGAAGATAATCAAATGTTGCTTCTTACAGTTATAGGATCAGGATCCAAGATTCGTGTAATCAATTTCCTGGCACTGAAAGAAAGCCACGGGGGGCAAGTAAATTCAGCAGCTGAGATCTGTGGATCAAGAAATGAAATGTAATAAAGAAAAAACAAAGGAAAAACTAAAATTGTGCAATAAATTTTAAACATTGCTCACCTTTTTATAGAGATTCATAAGATTAGGGTCATCAAAAGGCAAGTAACCTGCAACCAATACAAAGAGAATCACCCCACATGACCACAAGTCTGCAGTTGCACCATCGTAGCCTCTATCGTTGAGGACCTACATATAACAAGAGTATATAGTTAGAGTGATTCAAAGTGTATGAATGTTGGTATGCAATTCGCAAGAAAGTAGCGTAACATTTGTCTATACCTCAGGAGCAACATAATTTGGAGTGCCACATGTAGTATGGAGAAGTCCATCATCCTATCAACAAAAAAATCAACCCTCTTAGAATGCATGGAAACTTTGTCAAGTTTTCATTAACGTTATAGAAGATGTTCAAATTTATAATCATTGAAATAGGATTTTAATATTCATGAATGATTGAGTACAACTTCTCGACACTGTCAACTCTTCTTGTTCCAACTTCAATAATGTCACACTCTAAACATGTTATGCTTTCTCTTCCTAGATCTTAAACTTACTATTGGCTTGACCTCCTGATTCATCCATCCCTAAATCATTAAGAAAAATCAAATCTTGTCTGTCTCTGGTCAAAATAAATCACTAATCACTGATAAAAAAGCTAAAAGGTTGGCTGTTGTCCTATTTTCCTGTGTTTGATTGATGTCCTTTCTCCAATCATTAAGCATATATTTCACCATCACCTGAATAAGATAAGCATTTTCCCTACTTCTCTCACACCGTCACAAGTCTTCATACTTTCTAATTGTTTTATGTTCTTTTACGACATCAATAATTGGGTCATAGTTTTACTTCAAAAAGCAAGACCAATTTAATGAACAAAGATAGATAAACACCAAAGAAAATTAAAATTCAGAAGGCAATGAAATTCATTATTACCCTAACTTGCTGGGAGAGGGCACTCAAACCAAAATCAGAAACTTTAAGGTTCCCTTTCTCATCTAACAGCAAATTTTCTGGCTGCAGAAAGTATGTGAAGAGTTATGAAATGTTAGAGGTTATTTCTTATTATATCAAACTCAAAATAATTGTTCTGGCACCTGCATGTGTGTGTGTGAGAGAGGCCTTACCTTCAGGTCTCTGTGGTAGACACCCCTGCTATGGCAATAGTCAACAGCATTTATAAGCTGCTGGAAATATCTACGTGCTTCATTTTCACTCATTCGTCCATGGTTTACCTTCACAACAAACATTCATTGGAACATATACAACAATTTTTCCTTGTAATAAAGATAAAAATCATGTACTAAGATCCAAATCATTCCAATCCACTACAATGCCAATGAATGATGATAATAAAATGATAATGATGATTGAATGAAATGAAATATGAATGAACAAGGATCATATTCTGGTGGAACAACACTTGTATAATGTCATAATCATAATCTAAACAGGATTGATCAGCTGCAAATGTGTTAAAGAGCCACCATTTGTTCCTTTTTCCTCCAAAATTTCCACATTCAATTGAAAATGAAAGGAAGCAACAAGGTTCGTTTACTCACAATTTTGTCAAAGAGCTCTCCCCCAGTCACAAACTCCAAAACAATATATATTTTTGTCTTGCTTCCCATTACCTGCAAACAAAAATGTTAAAAAAGTTAGAAACAGAATTAGGCAACAAAGTAATCATTGTTGAGAAATAATATGATTTCTAATCGCAGATTTACTTCCTTAGAAAAGAATTTAAGTTTAGTTGGATAGTCTGCACTAGTACGAATGCTATATCATAAGCATACAAAACGGGCATCATCAGCAAATTAATTATCAGGTCGACTGGGAGTGGTGAGTGAAAGTAATGAAATAACATTGAAAAAGAAACATGAAATACATATTTAACATGTATTTATTCTAAGATCCTATTTGTATAAACTTTTTCATAATCACATATAAGAGAAAAAATTAAAAGGAAAATAAATTTCTCCTATGAACTAATTTAGTTTATGCCCAAGTTAGAAACAAGTTTTGGAAAGGTTAATAAGAATTAGTTTTTACAAATTAACTTATGCATAAGATAACTCTTAAGTCCTAACTTATTCTTTCATATATAAAAAATGTCATTATGTGGGCAATTCATGATAGAATAATGTCTCAAGCTCAGTAACAACAGAGGATTAGAAATTTTTATTCTGTCTCGTTTAGACTTGGATAAAAGGCAGCAGTTTCATAACTATTTATAGTCTCAGAAATATAATGATGATTCAAGCATTCAACGTATTTGGAACTTCCCATGTTTGGTAGGGTGGAAAGAAAGCGAGATAGGAAAGAAATTTGAATTGAATTAAAGGGAAAATGGAAGAAAATAAAAGTTTGAAATTTGCATTGAAGAAAAAATGCAAGAGAAAAACTTCTAGAAATCAGCTTTCCTTTTCACTTTCTCTTCAACCAAATAAAGGAAAATGTATTGTTATTTGTAATTTCTTGTCTTTTATTATCTTTCCTCCCATCCAAACATACCAGAATCCAGTGAACAAGGGTATTGTTAATTTAAAAAAAAAAAAACTTTCAAATCATCCGATAACTTCAATTATTTACAAGATACTTCAAGCATTTTCTTTCAATGTTAAGCACTAGGAAATGTTCTTAGTGAAACAATCAGTTTTGAAAGTTCTAGAGACAACCATCACCTACTGCTGCTTTTAAAATAGAGACAATTCAGGCAAGAATAAAATAAAGGAAAAAGCAGTTTAAAAAAGAGAAAGACAAATCATTGCACGTGTGTGGTCCAGAGAGAGAGAGAGAGATACCTCATACAATTGAACAACATTTGGATGCTTGATTAATTTCATTGTAGCTACTTCTCTCCTGATCTGCAAAAATACATTAAAAAATCTAAGAGACTTGACTTCATCATGCCAGGCTCTAAACTCCAAAGAAACTACCAAAATAAAATAATAAGAAGCATCCGAAATCTATAACCTCCCACCTAAAAATAGTTAAGCAAAAACTAGAGTTTGTCTAATTATTGAAATGTTTTGGACAATGTACGGATGCAATTAAACTAAATGAATTTAATTTAGGTATACTGCTTGTACCATGTCCATAGAAAAGAGAAAAAAAAAAAAAAAAAAAAAACTCATGTATTCAACCTGTTCAGCCATCTTGTGCCTGAGCACCTTCTCCTTGTCAAGAATTTTAAGAGCCACATGCTGTTGAGTCTCAGAGTTCTTTGCAAATTTCACCTTTGCAAATGTACCCTCACCAATGGTCCTCCCTACCTCATATTTACCAACTCGGCGCTTAATCTTAGGATGACTCATTCTCTAAACTTGAACTTCTAACCTGAAATGCATATCAGAATTTAGTTTCTAACAAAATTTTCTCTACTAGTTTAGTAATAAATGTTTAGGAAATGCTACTATTGCTTATGGTTTAAAACAAAGCAATGATTTCAATGTCAAAGATGCAAACTAGGAAACACTCCCCAATTCATTTTCAGCATAGTTCTTCAGGATTAAAGGTCCCTATTCTAAGAGGAAAATCAATCATTCATGGCGTAACCCTAGAGATCCCACTTTCAACCAGTAATGCAGTGCACTAGAGAGATCTTGGAGAGATTTAGAACACTTTGATACTAGATTTAAGTTGCAGAGAGAAAAGAGCAATTTTTGGGATGAGAAATAACCTCAAAGCCTGTCTTCCAGTAAATGACAAACCCACAACCAGAATTGAGCTTGAATATGAAACAAACAGGAAAATTAACACAATACACCCTTATGAAATCTCTAACTTCAGAGACTAGATTTGTGAGAGAGAAAAAACATCAATATTGAAAAAAGAAAAATTGAAGGTCCTCCTCAGGTAAAAAAAATAATCATCAATGATCACAAAAATCAATTTTCCAGCACTACAGACTCAAAAACCTTTGCCAGACAGGAACAATTTATTTAGCAACAAAGCAAATTGGTTGGAGAAAAAGGCAAGTCATGAACTTAGGATCCACATGCCAAAAAGGATGAAAAAAACTTCAAATCTCATAGACCCAGCAACACAAATGGAAAACCCAGTCAGTTATTGAATTTTGTGCCCTCAATTGAAAGCAAAAAATCCCAGAAATTCACTTTGAAAAGGTGAAAAGACAGAATTAAAAAAAGGGAACTTTACAATAATTGTCGAAAGATGGACAGAAAGACAGTTGGGGTAACCAAAACATGACCCAAAGGGGTGCTGAAAATGAAATAACTAAGCAAAGACAGATCAAGTTTTCAAATTTCAAGTACCACACAAGCTGCACAAGCAGTATGCTATATATACAACACCTTTAGACTCATATGAGAAGAGGATAGACATGAAGATGGAAAAACTAAAAAACAGAAACGTGAAAAGTGAAGAGAGAGAGAGAGAAGAAATACTTCAATCAAATGTATGGAGATAAGAATAAGTGAAATTTTGCAGTGGAACCAAGTGATGATTGTGTAGCTTGATGAACAGTAGCTTGGATTTTGATTATTGCCAAAGGGCAAGAGATTTTTGAGACAACTACCAACCAATGCTATGCAATCAGACAGAACTCATGAGAGTTTCATTTTCTGCTATTTATTCTGGAACACAACAACAACTTCAAACAGTTACTCATCAATACTTATCTTTCTCCATGGAATGTATGTCTAATAATAATAAAATAATATGTGGGAAAAAAAATTACGAATAGAGAGAGAAAATCTCTGGGGTCACGCTCTGTTGAACCACAAAAGAATTCATTCCATGTATTTATTTATTTTTTCCGAACAAAGGTATACCTGATAGACAATTGAAACACAGATATTATCATAGTAACTTTTATCTCTTTCTTTTTATAAAAAAAATCACTCGCATGTAAAAAAATCAATTTTTTGTCTATATATTTAAATAATCAAAATATCAATTGTGTTAATGTTAGACGTTGACAGTTTAAATACGCTTGCATTTGTTGTGGTCACAATACCACTTGTTTTGGTACATTCCCACTGCCATTCATTTCAATTTGCAGAAATAATAATGCTGATTTGAACATCCTCATTTGTTTTGGTACAAAGTTTCAATGTCCTCGCTAGATTTTTTTTTTTTTTTTTGATAGGCACTAAATTTGATATTTTATTACGTTAGTTTTGGAGGCTTAACTTCGTTAAATTACATATATGAGGGATTTTATGATTTTTTTTTTGCAAAAGATCTTAACACGTGAAAAACAAGAATATGACAGAGTTGACGTAGTAATTTGGGTCAATTAGTTAGTTCGGGATAATTAATCCACTTCGAAATAGACAATTTTCTAAGGAGTGTGATAAAATAATTGGTTAAAGAAAGAGAAAGGGAAAGAAATGTTATTTTAAGTTTTAACAATTATCGTGAGAGTACATTTGCAATGAGAAGTATTATTTTACTACTACGGTGATTTGATACAAAGAGAAAACATTTGAGAATTTATTAAATATTGTATACAAAATTTATTTATAGATATTTTTTTAATAAAAATATAATACTAAATTATTTAATGTTACATAATTGTTGTAATTTATTATTTTTGAATATATTATTAATGATTTGAAGGATTAAAATAATTTTTTTAAAATTACATGACTAAAAAACAATTTTTAATTTTTAAAAATAAATTTATTTTAAATTTAAAGGACTAAAAATATATTTACTATTATAATAATTTGATATTCAAATTAAAAATATAAATAATAGAATGGTATTTGAAATATTTTATTCAATATATTCAATCACTTTGAAATAAATGTTGATTTGTTTTTAAATATTGAAGATATCTTTAATAAACATTTTTCTATTTAATGATATATTGATTACTTGATTAACATTATTAGCCCAAAATATTAATTGGACAAAATCAAACAAAGTATAATTTGAGTTAATAAATTACTTTTTCTTATTTAAGTGGTTAGAAAGCTATTTGACTATTTGATTTTATTTATACTTGTTTGAGTTAACAAATTATTATTCAACTTTATTTATATTTGTTTTCTGGTTAAATTATTTTTTTCATTTCATAATATCGATTTTTCTAGTTAAATTTTTGTCACTTTCTGGTTAAAATCTGTAATTTTAGTTCCTCAATTTTATAAAAATTATAATTTTGATCGCTTGTTGAATGTTTATTTATTAATCATTAAAATTTTAACGTTAATCCTGATTCGACACTCTGTGGATGATATAATAAACAATATTTAATAATATTCAAGTTAAATTTTGTAGTACTATGTTGTGAGCTATTATTTATTTTAATTTTAATATTTAATTAAATTATGATGATGTGTTGTTTTAGTATTTTAAAACTCTTGGGATTAAGAATTTTTTATGAGTTTGGTTTTTGTGGTTTTTTGTATTGGGGTTACCAAGTTTGGGACAAGATATATAAGGTTTTCTATGAATTTTAACTTCATAAATTCATTTTTTAGAATTTCTAGAGAGATATTTTAGAGAGATAGACTTTAGAGGCGAAGGAGACCTTTTTTTCTTCTAACATCATAAAAGTGCTTTGATTCTTCCTTGAAATAGAGATCATGGTGGTTGAGTTGAGATTTGAAGTTAAGGAACTAAGAATCAGAGGTTAAGTTTGTTGTAGAGAATGTGTTTGGGAAGTCTTGTTCTTCGTCGTTCTTCCTTCCTTTCCTAATTTTTAGAGGATCTAAGATAAAGGAAGCTCGTAGATCAATCTTTATTGTGTTGTATGTGTTGATTATTGTATTGATTTGTCTATTGGTGACTTTGATGTTGAATTTGAGAAGTGAAAGTCTTAATGTTCTAGGTTTTTCATTGTTCATGGTGGAATGAAAAGAGACTTGATAATCTTGATTCATATAGAATGGTTGTGTGTTGTTTATTTGGTTGTTGAGTGCTTAGAGCGAATTTGGCTCCCTCAAAGCATGTCCAGTTGAGCTTAGAGTGAGTTTCTTTTGAAATTCTATAGCATAAAGTCGTTGTGTTGTTTATAATGAAAGACTATGTTAAAAAGTAAGTTGAGATGGTTTGTGTTGAGAATATTCATGATGAATTTTGTTAAATTGAACAATATTGTGAGATGCATGATATATGTTGTTGAGTTGTGTTATATAAGCATGTTGATGATGCATGTTATTGAATTGTGTTGTGAACTTAGGACTAGAAAAAGGTATTGTTTTGAAAGTTGAGATATTTCATTGTGTAGATATGTGTTGCGGTGCTCTAAGAGTCCAAAATATATATAAAAATAAAAAAATAAAAAAAAAGAACTTTCTTGAGTTTATTATCTTTTGAAGTAAAATGTTGAGTCTTCTCTAAGTCCTTATTTGATACCGTATAGAGAAAATATCGAACCATATTGGTTTAGAAGTGAATAAATAAAGTAAGGTATGAAGTCGATGGATTAAATTAGAGTTGTCAAAGTAAGCTCTAATCCATGTGTTAACCTAGCCCACCTTGAAAATGGATTGAGTCGGGCAAAAAGCACTAAGAACTTTATAATTACTCAAATAATGTGTTAGGTGAATTTATTGCATATTTGATGTTGTTTAATGTTATTAGTTCTATATTCATTGATGTGGAATAATGCATATAGATAAATAAATGTTGAATTGTTAAGCCGTTGATGCTGAGAATGCTCTAGCCATTTAGGCACGTTATGTTGATGAATTGTTGAATGTTGAGGTGATGGTGTTGAGAATACTTTAGGCATTTAGGCATGATATGTGTTGCTAATTGTTGAACTGTTGAGGCGTTGATGTTGAGAATGCTTTAGACATTTAGGCATGATCAACTTAATACCAGAGGAAAGGGTATTTTTGAAAATCGAATGTCCCATTATAAGGATATTGGTGTGGTGTTGTACGAGCCTATTATTGAAAACCTTTCTTGAGTAATGAACACTTGAATGGATAGTTAAGTCTCCTCTATGACTTTAATTAATGTGGTATATAGGTCAGGTCGAAACATATCAACTATAAGTGACCAATGTTGATCTGTATATGGACAAGGTCGAAACATTTGTGTATAAAATGACCAACTAAGTAAGGTACAAGGTCAAAGACTTAGTCTCTAACCGACTACTAGAAAGGCATAGTATTTGCCTATCTGGATATCTTGAAAAAATACTAGACTTCCTAGTTTAATTAATAACTTTTGAGAAATTGTGTTGTTAGGGATTGGTATCCCAACTTAACTATTGATCTAGTAGTTGTAAAAAAATCGTTTTACTCTAGTAGGGCCAAACCACTTACATTGTTCATCTTTATTGTATGAGATCTTCATAAGTGAATGTGTGATGACACATGTAATTGAGGTGTTGTGCATATGATGTAGTGATTAGTGTTGTTCATATGTTGCTTGTTTGGTTGTTAGTTGGCATTGTTATTGGTGTATGATGAGATTGTTTATCTTTTAAGGTTGTTGAATGTCATGTTGAACATTTGTTGTGATGTTGAAATGTTGTAAGCCATATAAGGGGATTTGTGTATGGTTTACATGATATTGTTGTTAGTATAATTGTTTTACTTTTATACTTTATATATGATTATTTTATTGTTCACTAACTTACCCTTGCATATTTTCTAGTGGTTGAAGTGCGATGATCATGTTTACATGAGAGTAAGGTAGGGTTAAGCTAGAGGCGTTTAGAGAGTGATAGCCATGTTGAATGGTGTTGTAGCTTTATGCTACCTTTGCATAGATATTATAGTATTACTTGACCGACAACCTAAGTTCATACATTTTATTTTTTTTAGATTATTTTATATACATATGTACTAGTATAGTATTTTAGTTGTGGGTGAGAATTATTACACAATGTAAGTATATATTATTAAGTGTATATACAAGAACTACATGTATGTTAACCTAGGTAGGAACTTGTATGTTTTTTGTTACAAGTAGGTGATCGATCCGTTAAGTGCAAGGATCATGACGAATCGTTGCAATATATATGTGATAGATATATATGTGATAGAGTTGTTGAATATATTATTAAGTTGTTAAGTTAAAATGTTGAGTTGTAAAGATGTTAATTGAGAGAAAGATCACTTGTGTTATTTTGAGTTGCTAAGTATGAAGATGAAGTTGTGTTGAGTGTTGTAAAGTTGTTTATATGGTTAGTAAATGACTTCTATATTTTATGTTATTTTCTTTGCAATAAAATTTACTTTTACTTTTTCATATTGTTGGACTATGATATTTATATTATTATAAGAATAATACAAGATTAAGATAAAGGAATAATACACTATTTAGTTTCTTTTATTTATTTAATTTCATTCTCAGTTTCACACTTTGAAAATAATAATACAAAATGTTGCGACTTATAGCTCCTGATTTATTTATCTTTTGTGTTGCAGAGGTAGAAGGGGATCTATTCATGAGTCCCCAGAGAATTCATTCATCTCTAATTATGACAATATGATAATTAAGCTGAAACATGTCTATCAAACCTCGAAGGTAAGTGAAAAATGTCTACCTTCAAACCACATTGATTCTAAATTCAAAATTTCGAATATGCCAAAATCAAATTTTGGATTGAACTGGTTAGTAAGTTGAATTGGATCATACTCATCCTATAAGCTTGGTTTTTTTTTTTTTTAGGTTCGTTCCTGGAGTATTCACCGCTGATAGCGGTGACTAATCTCCTCACTACGTTAGAGGCACCTCAAAGAGTGGGATATCTGGCCCCAAGATTTAACGCAGCTACATACACAAGGCAGGATTTGAACTCTGACCTTGCTTAAGCGTGGATCAACCCCTACCGCTGAACCACAAGCTTGAGGTTATAAGCTTGGGTTTTAATCAGCCTATGTTGCCTTTACACAGTTTCTTTAATTATTATGTTAGTTTTCCAATTAGAACAAAATTAATAGAAAGTTATTCAAAAGAAAAAAAAATTACCAAAACACTGGCCCATAAAAAAGATTAGGAAATTTGCAAGATCTGTAGTCAAAGATAAATAAAACATATAGACACTTAATTCAAGATTTAACTTATCTAAACAAATTATTAAAAAAAATATACATTGGTGCCATCATTGGAGAAGTTGGACAGTTGGACAGTGGCCCTACTCTTGCACTGTCGCGCAAATGTATCAAGTACTTAAGAAAAATAATATGATGGGAAATTATTATAAAGGCAAAAAAAAAAGAGTACGAAATCAAAAAATATATATCGAATATTTAATGAAGAAAATTGCAACCAAAATAAAAAATCGAGTGTAATTTTTAAGTATTTTTTTTTTATGGATTTCAGATAATTTAGTATGATTATATTTACAACTTATTTGTGAACCAAATTTTCTTATGTTTTTGAAGTTGATAAGGAAAAATTACAATATTTTTCATCCATATTATTTGTTTATATAGAGAATTTAATATTATTTCTTTTAAATTAGATTGTTAATTTTAAACATATCACCTGAGAAGTTAATTCATATACTAATTTCTTAACAAAGTATGGCACAACATATGAAATCCAAGTTTAGACGAGCAATTCCTCTAAGCTTGTTTCCCTTCTACTAGTTGATGTCATGTGTGTCTTACATAATAGAATGTAGTATTTTTTTTTTTTTTTTTTTTTTACATTTTTTGAAGCATAACAAAAATTGAGGTGTTTTTACCTCCAACTTGAAGAAGTAAATTTTACATATTAGTAGTAAAAATTTTGTTTAATGATGGTAATTTTTTTAATAAAGATATTTTTTGTAACCATGTTATTCATATTTATAACTAATTTTACTTATGACTAATTTTCGTTAGAAAACCTGGTTGATCACCTTTAATGGAATCTCTCATTCTAACTGTTTTTTTTTTTCATAAACTAGAGTCAAACCTAAGACATTGCTTAAGAATATTGAGTTTAGTACCACTTAAGCTAACGATTTGTTAAAAAACCTAATTTTTTGAAATATTAAAATCTAATTAAAAAGATTTATTTATTTTTAATAAATATTTCTTCATATGGACAAATGATGAGTTTAAGGGGGTGTTTGGAAAATGAAATATTCTAACATTCCTGAAAATTCAAAGTGAGAATCATAATTTCCCATGTTTGGTATATATATAAAAAAATCTTTTGAATATAATTTTTTGGGAATCATTTTTATCCCATTTTTTGACAAAAACATTTTTATAAGGAAGTGGGAATTCAACTTTTCCGAGTTAGGAAAAAGTTTTAGAGTTAATCACTTATATACTGCCAGTGTAAAAATTTTTTTACACTGACAACCAATTATATTTTTTAATTGTGTCATGTCACTGTTAAAAGTAAATGTGTTTACAGTGACATGACAAAATTAAAAGATATAATTGGTTGTCAGTGTAAAAAAATTTCACTGACAGTATATAGGTGATTAACTCAAAGTTTTATATGTAAAAAAATCACAGTATCTCTTTTTAAAACAAAAAACATTTATCTCTCATTCTATTTCTCTTTTTCTCTCACTCTCACTCCCCATCTCTTTTCTTCTCTCCCTCTCCCATTTTCTCCCTCTCTTTCTCACTCTCCGTCTCTTTCACTCTTACTCTCTCCTCCTTCTCTCTCCCTCCCTCTTATATTTATATTTCTCTCTCTTTCTTGTATCCCATTATTAAAATCTATTTTATTTCTACATTTTAATAATATTTGTTAACTTTTATTTATTTATTTATTTTATTTGAATGAAATAAAATAATATTTTTTTATTTTTTGTAATCATAATGTATCATTTTTATTTTTTATTTTTTTCTCATTTTTTTGTTGTTGAATTTTGTATTTAAATAATGTTAATAAGTTTTAAACTTTGTAAAATAGTTTAATATCATATTTGTAATAAGATTTAAGTAAATAAATATATATAATAAATTTATTTTAATAAATGATATTTTTGTAAAAAAATATTTATAAACTCGAGAATATATTATTATTATAATTAAACATGAAAATATTTAATTATCCAAAATATGTATGAACATTCTAAATAACTTTTATGAGTAACCAAACATTTTTTAGTTATTCCTGAAAATCATAATTCGTAGGAATTATAATTTTTAGGAATCATGATTCTTTGGTATAAAAAAACTTTATCCCTACTAAATATTTCATGATAAAACTAGATACACGTGATACAATAAATATTATTGGTACTCATATTTAATTTGAATTGATATATATTTCGATAACTAATATTTTTATCTCAATGACTAAAATAAAACTTAGATTAAAACGAAATATTGATTTTGAAAAAAAAATAACACTAAGAATATCTATATTATATCTTAAGTTTTATTTATCTTACTAGTATATAAGACCTACATTTCATTTCCTTAAAAAATGCGATACTCCACACCACACGTGATTTGATGTAAAATTTATTAGTGTAGGTAATATTAAGAGTTAATCACATAGATTGTTAGTGTAAATTTTTTTTATATTGACAACCAATTATATTTTTTAATAGTGTCATGTCATTTACTTATTTAATCAAATAAAAATAAAATAAAATAATTTAAAATTATAATTAGTTGTTAGTGTAAATTTTTTTTTTTACATTAACAGTGTATAAGTGATTAACTCTAATATTAATTAGTTAAATATTGATAAAAAAGAGTTAAAAAATAATTTATGTCAGGAACATAATGTAAAGTCTATTAAAGCAAGTAATATTTAGTTGGAAAATTTAATTAAAATATACTGATAGAATGAAAAAAATTATATTACTCAGATAATCCAATCATAATTGTTAAATACGTTAAATTTGTTAAAACTAAATATAATTTTTATATTTAGAGTAACATTAATGGAGAAGATTAAAAAAGTTTAATCATCATGCATTATTAAGGTAAAAATTTTATAAGTCAAACAATAAAAAATTACGATTCATATAATTTTTAAAATAATTATTGTAAAAATTAATAAATTTACTCTCTCTATATATATAAATTATGATTTGATAACCGTATAAATTTTACAGTGTCCGTAATTTACCACTAAACTTTATTAAAATGTCAGTTTCAGTGCTAACTTGCTAGCGCTATCGGTATCTCAGCCATAACATTTCGACAGAAACTTTTATGATAATTTATTTCACATGCAAAATAATTTTTAATATAATACAATAAAATTATTTTTATTAAAACTAAAAAAAAACACCATGACTATAGAATCCATGCAACTAAGAGGTCAACTTTTTTATTTTTTTATTTTTATTTTTTTTGCTGATACTCGATTGCTCATGCCTCACGCCCTCCCCAACCTTTTATTTAATCCAAAAAATAAAAACTGCGATATATGTTTTCGTGATTTTAATATAGAAGGACTTAAGGACACTTACTTTAATTAATTGTAGTTAAAACGTTAGAGTTAATGTCTTGTTGACACCATTTTTGCTAAAATATCTACTCGAGATGCATTTTAAAAAATGAAATCCTATTTTTCTTTAGAGTATAATGGTTTATGCAGTCAATTAATTAGACATTATGGTAAAAAATTTTGGTTATTTATTATAAAAGTTAAAAAGTTTACTATTTACAATATGATTAGATAGCAGTGTAGAAACACTTTACAATCTAACCGATATAAAATTGATTAGGATTTTTTTTTTCTAAAAAGGTGAAATATGTGATCTCAGTGGAAATTAATATTAATTTTAGTATATTTACGATTTATTAAATATATTCATTGATTTTTTATTCAACAAATAAGATTGCTTACTTTCACTTTAGAAAAAAATAAATAAAAAAAGCCGAATCCTATTGAAAGTTAGAACTTATAAGTTATAACTTAGAACTGGTCAAAATCGAAAGCAAATTTGTTTACGTATCGAGAATATCATTTATTTATTTATTTTCCCCAATCGTACGAGAGAATATTATTTTTTTTTTTTGAGGTGCCTCTATCGTAACGAGAAAATTAGTCACTGCTATTAGCGATAGATAGAGAAAAAAAAAAAACTATGACCATACAAGTTACTATTTGGCTCAATTTAATAAATTAATTCTGAATTTAAGTTATAGAGAGGTTGTTCAAAGTTCTATTCTGAAATTGCCTTAAAGTTTGTTTTTTTCTCTCCCATTACATAGGAAGGGTTCTATCGCTGTTATTGGCGTGGCTAATTAATTAGCACACTTATATTATTAAAATGGAATGCTTATTTCAAGTGATTGTTATTATTATTATTATATTAATTTTATTTCCTCATTAAGTCACCTTATTCTTTAGAATTGTAAGAGAAGTATATTCCATCTGAGGTACTTATGATTCGAATTTATTGACTAAATTATTATAATCTTGTATATTGTTTAGTAACAAGACGCGTTTTTCTTTAATAAATAATGACGTATTTTCTTAAAACTGTCTTATTATGTTTTAAATAAAATATTAAATAAAAATTTTTAATATTTGAAAATACACGTTCAACATTTCATATTAAAAAAAAAGGTTTATTATATCAATCGGCATTTGAATTTTTTTAAAAAATTTAATTAAATCCTTAAGTCATTATTTTTTATAAGGCTCATCATATATACATTTGTTTTTTTTAATAAGTATCCTTTCTTCTTTTTTTAAAATAATAAATTTATTCTTAAAATATCTTTAATTTTTTTATTTTTAAATTTTATACCGTCCAACATTCAATTTAACACTTTCTACCTCTTTTTTACGTACTTTTTTCTCTCCTCTTTTCAATTTTCACATGTATCTCATTACATTACTCTCTTCCCCCTCTTCTTTTAGTTTTCATACTATTATCCTTTCTGTCTTTTTTTTTTTAGTTTTTCCATGCACTCCAGACGTATAATTAGTTTTTAACAGTAATATAGGCCTGTGTGACTTTCTCGATAACATCAAATGTATCAAGTTAAATGTGTGTTTTTTCTTTGAACACTTCCTTTCACTTACATGTCTAGAAAACACAACATCAAATAATTTTAGTATTTTAGAAAGTACTTCTCAGAATAGTAAAATTAGTATTCCCAGAAGCATTTTTCAAAATTTTGTTTTCAACATACTTTTGAAAAATACTTTATAAAACACTAAATTTAATAGCTAGAAAAGTATTTTTCAGAATACAAAATTTAGAGTTTTAGAAAGAACTTTTTAGACTTTTACAAAACAACATACTTTTTGAAAGGATGTAAACATTACAATTATGAAAAATACTTATCGAAACACTAATTTTACTATTTTGAAAAGTACTTTAGAATAATGAAATTAGCGTTCCGGAATGTCTTTTTTCATAATACTAAATTTGATAATATGATTTTTAGAGGTGTGAAAAAAGAGGAAGTGTTGGAAAAAAAAATGTATGTCTAGCTCAATATAAACTGTCAAGGAAGTTGCACATACTTACAACGTTGTCGCGCACCAGTTTTACGGTCTAAGTGCACGTGAAAAGAAAGTGAAAGAGGTGATAGAGGGAGTGAGTAATGTGAAAACTAAGAGAATTAAAATTACTTATCGAAATAAGAAAATAATAAAGAAAAGACAAGGGAGTAGATGTAAAAACTAAGAGAAAGAAAGAACATGTGTGAAAAAAAAGAAGAAAGTGATAAATTAAAAGTTAGAAGTGTAAAATTTAAAAAATTAAGGATATTTAAAAAAAATTATTAAAAAAATTTACTTATTAAAAAAGAAAGTGTATATATCATAAACCTTTTTATAATCAAGTTTTCATAATTAATTCGTAACTGTATCAAATCATCACAAAATTGTACGATTTTTCTATTTATTTAAATATTTAATTACAAAATTTATAAAATAAAAATTTAATTACAAGTATTTTTGTTTATAGACTTAATTAAAAAAAATTTAAAACTCATGAACCAACTAATGTATTATACTATTAAAAAAATCTAGTAAAGGAAGATGGAAAAGAGTTAAAAAATTATTATTATTTTTAATTATTGTAGTGTAGGTTGTTGAAAAAATTGGTGATAGAAACCTAAGTTGAACTTTTCACACCGTTCACCCCACTAACAGTCATATTAAGTTGAGATTTTCAGTGACTGGTAATTGAATGCTGACAATAATAATATTAAATAAGATCACATGCATTATTGCTCCTCTGCCAATGCACGATATTAATTATTGACATTCGATCGGAAAACAACGTCATTTAGAATTGAATAAATTTGTATCTTTTTATATATTCTTGTAAGCCATCATACTAATTTTTTTTTTTTAAATAATGCGCATTCAAGAGAATTCGTTAAGAATACGCCACATTATTGTTTTGCCTTTATCAAAATACTTAAGGGAGGGGGATTTTTTTACTTAGGAATCATAATTTTTTCGAATATTATAAATTTTGAGAATCGTCATTCTTTGAAATAGTTAAAATTTATTTAGCTAGGTAAAAAGTTTTATAAAAATATTCAGATTCTTAAAAATTAAAAATTCTCATATTTAGTAACAATAATATATGTTTGTTAGGTGACATCAATTGTCTCATGACAAGGATCTAGATGGATTAACTCATAGTCGAGACATGTAATGCTTGGATTGCTATAGTCAAGTAGAAAGAGTTATATTCTGACTATCAATTATAGTTTTTGGCCTAATGATAAACGTTCGATTCAACAATTGATATCAGAGCCAACTGCGTGTCTGATTCTCAACAGGAGTAATTGTTGAGGAGAAGATTGTTGTCTTAATTGAGACACATGACTTGCTAAGGGAAAGATTGTTTACTAGGTGGCATTAATTGTTCCGTGCCGAGAGACCTAGGTGGGTTGAGACACGTGACTAACTATCAACTATAACTTTTGACTTAGTGGTAAACACTCGATCTAAAAGAAGAGAGACAAAAAGAGATTTTTTATTTTTAAAAAAGATACTATAATATTTTTATATGCATAAAACTTTATTTCTAACTTGATGATAAAGTTAAATTTTGGTAAAAAAATTCATTTAATGACTTTGGTATCTTTTGCCAGGGTCCACTCACTCATTGTACATGATGTCTATATTGAGCTTTGGTTATGGATAATTTAGGAGAGAAAGATTTAGAAAAAAATATTATTTTCTTTTTTATTTTTAGTATACAATAATGATACTCAAGTCTCCGATCAATAAATAGAAATATATATATATATATATATATATATTATTTCTGATCTATATTATTAGCTCAATTTTAATAATTTTAAATAAAGAATTTAAGAGTGATTTGAATATTTTATTGTTTGTTTGGAAGAAAATTAAGAACGAAAAGTTATAAAAGTTTGTAAGTCTCACCCTATTTTATTTCCTCCCACATTATTCATGATTTTGTAAGGAAAATGTTCATAAGGTGTTGTTTAAAACTAAGATAAAACTACTATTTTATATTGATCCGATGAGAGTTATACCTTTTATTGATTTTTTTAAAACTAAGATAAATAAATATAAAAGATAGAATAGTAACAAATCTTAGAAGCTGCCAAAACCAAATACAATTGCATTTTGCTGATACTTCAAATGAAACCAGTACAAGAATGTCTCTATACCAAACATGTCACACTACACTCAACTTTACCTAGAGATGAATATCACCCTATATTCTAAGTTTCTACAAGATCTGCCCAACATAACTACTGAAAAGATGTCACTATCCTGAAAATATTTAAAACTAATGAGTGACACAACACCTAATTAATGCATGGTACGAATATAATTACTTTTGTCAATCATGTTATTAGTGTAAAATATAAAAAATATATTTATTATTATTTTTAATTTGTTTGGAAAAAAATTATCGTACGGTGATTGCAAATTAGAGTAATAAAAATTAGCCGCGAGGTAAGAGTCTTGTCAAATTATAAGACTAGAAAAAACATGGTGTGAGATCCGGAAGAAAGGTTAATCCAAGTTGTCATATTCATATTTGAAAATTGAAATTGAAATAATAGTTTATGGTTTATGATCCACTAGAATTTCCTAGCTCAAGTTCAACCACCACATCTATATTACCATACAAATGCTTGAGTTGAGCCCCACACACGTGAAGCCATTTTCCCATCACCTCGTTATCAAATAATTACAAAAACCCCAAACCCTAAATAACACATGTATAAGCCTTTATCAAGTAATTCATTTTGCCTAGTAGACAACAACTTCACTTGACTAAATAAAATATCAAAACCTTTGGATTTTGGATTTTCTTTTTCAGATAGATAAAATATTGCAAGTTTTTCGTGCAATAAATATGAAATATCATTATTATGATGTAAAAGTTATATAAGAATAGAATTGTGCATAAATTTCAGGATGTTTAGATAATATTTCAGAAAGAGTTGGTAAGATTTGTGTGTTGATGTACACTTTTCCCTTTCAGATATATCACGTAGATGACAAATAAATCATATCCAACACTTCGTGCACCACTTTTACATTTTTTTTATGAAGTTTTTAATTTGTTTTTCAATATATGAAAATCAAACTTTATATTTTTTTTAACGGAAAATCAAACTTGATACTAAAAGTATCTATGATGTTTGTATCTTGGAAATGTGTCTTATTTTGCTTAATTTAACATTGTCATGTCATTAAGTAACTCATAAATAACTCACTAACTTTTATTTTATTAGTAAAATTTTAATCAAATATAAAATACTATTATGAAATTGTGTGTGCAAATATTCCCATAAAAATAATAAAGACAACTCTCTCTTCTTGATAAATATATATTTTCAAACAAATAGCATAACATAATCATAACAAAATCTACCAAGTTCCAAGCAATTTTTTAATGTAAGCAACTTTATCTTATATATAAGATACAATGCTTAAAATTAAGCAACTCATTATGCCACCTAGATGCTCTCTGATGAGATTTTTTAAAATACATTTGTTTAAGTTTAAAACAATCTTAAGATACAACCGTTGTGAATACTCTAAGAGTTTTACAATGCTTATATACATTGTGTTATGTGTACAAATATCCCCCATAAAAATATCTCACTATTGTGAATTTGTGTGTAAAAATTCTCCATAAAAATAATTAATAAAGATAAAACTCTTTTTCCTATATCGTCTCAGACAAATACCATAATATAACTATAATAGAGTCTACCAAGTCTAAAACAATCTTGTAATGTAAGAAACTTTATCTTATTTATAAGATACAATACTTAAAATTAAGCAACTCACTATGTCACCTAGATTATCTCTAATGATAACTTTTTTAAATGCATTTGTTTAAGTTTAGAGTACTCTTAAGATACAACCATTGTGAATACTCTAAGAGTTGTACAACACTTATATACATTACTCAATCAAGTGAGTTAAACCCATTGATAGTTTAATTTATTTTAATATATTCATTAAATTTATGATATGTTATGAAAAGCTTTTTAGTCTAATACTCAAAGCACACCACTATAATTATATACATTTTTTTTATTTTGTGTAAAAGAAATAGAACTTAGTTATTTTTTTAAAACTTATTTATTACTGTAATTTTTTTTATTCTATATAATAATTGGTTTTTTTAATTAAAAACATACATAATTATAAATTTAAAAGTAACATAAAAATATTAGTGTCAATATATAATTTTTAAATAAATGAAAAACAAACATGATTTTTATTAATTAAAAGAAAGCTTAAATAAGGATAAAATTAAATAGAAGAAAAAAAATATGAATAGACATACTTAAATATGAATTGTAATGACCCGTCATGATCACACTTACACACACATATATATATATAGAGAGAGAGAGGAGGGGTATAATAACACTGATGTAACTTTTATTAAATATTACACTGCTCAATTCTATTAAATGTGAATTTTGTAAATCTAACCGTTAGATTGAAAGTTCTTTACTCTTAGATTATATATACAAAATTTTATATTAATCAAAGATAATTTGATATTTCATTCTTATAAAACAAAATTGACGTAATATATTCATTTCAAAATATACTAAAATATGAACACTTTGATTACCTTCAAGTTGTTGTTTAATTTTAAAAAAAATTGATATACATAAATAAAGTGATATAAACTTTCAATCTAATGGTTGGATTTAAAAAATTCACAATTAATATAAAGTTATTGAGCAGTGTAATACTTAGTAAAAATTATACTGGTATTATTATAACCCTCATCATATATATATATATATATATATATATAATACACACACACTGTAATCTAGAAAGTAAACTATAAATCTTAAGTGTTAATTAAACACAACTATACAAACCATCCAAAAGTAGCCATCAACTACATCACCAACAGTGTGGCCCCACAATCACTTCAAGAGCCCGCTTCAGCTAACCCTGTCTTGCTCCCACGAGAAATCATGATCTTTATAGTCCAAATCACATAAAAACATGAAATAAAAACTATATTTCAAAAGAGAAAATAAGTATAGAAATAAAACATCTATACTAAACACCATCCTACTCACCAAGCAAACACACCATAGGATTCACATCTCATAACAACCACAATGTTTGAAAGCTAAAACATCAAAGCATTCAAACATTCACCATAATCACATAGCACAACAATATACTCATCTAATGCATATGTACAATAATAAATCACACCACATCATATGCATATTCAACAACTAATGAGTTGTCAGGTATTTACCTATAAAGATCTCCTAATACACATGAATAATCTAAGTGACTTGACACTACCGACTCAATCTGATCCCTTTCATGCCTAATGTGTTTGTTGGATCGATAGATAAAATGGGATATCAATCCCTATCTCTAATTTCTTAGGTGTCACCACTTACACCAAGAAAATTTGCTTCTACTGTTAGGACTAGTATAACTGAGTATAGACATATCATGACGTTGATATGCATTACCAAATTAGATACAAAATCAATTCATTATCTATCTACAAGGAACCACACAATCTTTCCAGTAAGTAATTAGTCAAGAGTGGTAACCTTGGGTTTCATACTTTACTCCACATTCACTAATAATTGGATTGAGATGATTCTCTCTCCTCACGTCTAGCACCACTCCTTTGGCACCCAACACCAATTCAGGCATAAACGATTCTCTTACCTCATGTCCAACCCCATTCAATCCACATCCCTATGATCAAGTAAGAGACTTCTCCCTATCCCACGCTTGACGTCACCAATTTGGCACCCAACGTGAATAAGGTAGAAAGCTTCTAATGCTAGTCAAGTCTGACGCCATGAAAGTTTGCCCGACACGACATCATAATCTTTACTTGCAAATCACGAAAAATGCACTCCAAGAACTGAAAAATAGCCAAACCAAACATGCAATGCATCTAACCAACCATATACAACTCAAAATGAAGTTCAATTTCAACATACAACATCATATATGGTCAATCATCAAAATTCACCATTTTCCCCACTTTTACACCAACACCTATCCAAATCAACATACATTTAATCTAAATCCATTCAAAGTGATAACATTTGATAAAACACTCAACATACAACTCAAAAATTCATCAAAACCTTCCTAGCTTCCTTTATCTTGATTCCAAGTTTTCCGAAAGCAAAAGAAAGGAAAAAGAGAGAAACTGTTTCTAACTCTAAATCATCCAAGCTCTGCATCAATCCATGAATTCTAAACTTCAAGTAGAATAAATAAAATCCAATCCTTTCTAGCACCCAAGACTAAGACTCTCTGAAAACTAAGACTCTCTGAAAACTAAGAGAATAAAAAAAAATAAAGGTTTTAGTCATGGAAACTCCCAAACCCAACCAAAACATACACACATCTCACCCAACTAAAAAAAAAAAAACGAACTCCTAGGATAGTGTTACACAAACAACCCTACTTTCTTGTATATTTAAATTTTTAAATCAAACTTAATAATAAGGTGATGTCATGGTTCAATCACTCCGTACATGTGGTTGATTTACATATTAATAAAGTTCAGAAAATAATTGTCGGTCATAATGATGGATAATGGATGCTTATTGAACTCTCTATAAAGATAAAAGAAAAAAAAAGTCAATCATTCTTATTTTAAAATTGTAATTATGGGATATCCAATCCAAGAGATCACGAAAGTATTAATATTAATTAATCTCATTGATTGGAGCACATATTTTCTTTTGACTGAGATTTGGGTACATATTATTCATATAAGACTAGCTAAATAATTTGAACAAGATTTTTTACACTGTAGTTTTAACTACATTTGACATATTACAAATGAAACTATTCTTTTTTCTTCTTCTGTAAAATGATAAAAAAATAATTTGTAAGATACTGCACCTAAATTTTATCCATAAGTTGAGTATTCCAATTCTAACGTTTGAAAACCCGGTTTATCCACATTGAACAAAAAATTTATACTTTGCAATGTACAAACATAAAAGCAAGGTGATTAATTATTGGATTGATGTTGATTAAACATAATCGATATTCAAGCTTACACTTATAATTTTAACATATTAAAGAATAGGAATTTTCTTAGCTCAATTGTGGTTGAATGGGTAAAAGTTAAATTATTTTATTTTACTTTATTTTAAATATGGTATATTAAATAATATTAGAAATAACATAATATTCATAACTTCATATAATATTAAAAATTAAAATTTATTTCTAAATATGATAATTCATAATAACTTATGATTTTTTACACCAACTTAACTATGATATTTAAAATTAATTAAATATAAAACCTAATTGAATATCTTATAATATTTAAGTTCAATAAGACACAATAATATTTATTTGTAACTATAGTTAGAAACTAAATTAATTAATATACCTATCTATCTATCATCGTAATATTGGGTTATCATCATAGCATTTAAGTTCCGTCCTACATAATCCTTAAAAAACAACTCCATTCGCCAATTTATTAAAAAAGAAACAAAATAAATAATATTTGATTTCTACCCTCCAGAAAATGAGAAAAGTCTTCACAAATTTACAAGTACACAAGTAGGAACTTGCACAGAAAGTACGTGTACATTTTTTAATAATAAAACAAAATGCATAAACTAATATTAATTTGAAGAAGAAAAAAAAAAGTTTGGTCAGAACTCAGGTTCTATAAGTTCATATTAGTCTTTAATTATCATGTAGATAATGTTTATGGATAAAAAAAAATACTCATTTGTAATTTTCTTTAAACTAATGTAAACATTTAACAAAACTTGATTTATCCAAACCGATTGTAACCATATGACTTATTCATAGGACCACTGAAACTGAGGCTGCTTCTGGATTCGGACTTCTTTTGCGTTCTACTTGGGACCGTTTCTCTTGTCTTATTATGTTAATCCATGATAATAAATTGGATGCCTTAAAGAAAGAAGAAGAAGAAGCATGTACGTACATTTTTGTTCAGCATTATCTTTTTCCACGTATAAAGGGAATTTCATTCAGAATTGTGCTTGACTTTTATATTACTAACACAGGTCCATTAGTAAGCACTTTTTTTCTTTTTGTGTCTGTGTATCTGTATAGAATGATGAGACGTGCGAATTTATAATTTCATCAAAATCTCTCTTGCTAAGCAATTTGATAAATATATACTTGTTCATGGAGGTAACAAATTAATTGAGAAAATCATTTTCTAAAGCATATTCCTCTATGTGACTATACCCTACGTTCCAGCAGAGTATGAGAGTATATGTAATTCAATTTTTAAACTCATGCTCTACTTTCTCCAAAAAAAAATAATAACTTATGGTAACTTTGCAAGTTCTCTCTAATGTCATAAATCAAAACTTGAAACAGATGCCTATGAAGATTAAACCCTCACCTTACTCTAGATTAATTATGATTATTGGGTTGAATTTGTAGAGTTCAGATCCAACATAATTATTTTTTTATTATTATTATAAAAATAACCTGTATTTCTTTTATAAATCTAATTTATTAAATTAATCATGTCAACAAAATAAATAACATATTATACATTGTATTATTTATTTACGAAAAACCCGAATGTTATAATAACTAAATATGTTCTTTTATATATCATTTTATGTTTATCAATTCATTTTTTAACTACTTCTACTAGATACTTTTAATTCAATCAATTAATTTATAAACTTCTAATTTTAATTCAACTCTTAACTTATTATAACTTACTAGACTTTTGACCGTGCGTTACACAGAAAATAAATTATTATAGTTAATAAATTTTATTTTAATAATTAATATATAAAATTGTGAAAATTAATTGAACTTAATGTAACATGAAAAAAAATATCTGAATATACAAATAAAATGATAATAATAAACGATTGAAAACATGATAATATGAAGTATTAAAAAAATTAAATTATATTGTGTCTCAACTTCAAAAACATCACATCTACAATATGAGCTAATATTAAAATGCTATAAAGATGTAGTAATTCAAATAGAAAGGAAACAAAATTAAATTTTTACCTTATACAATAATTATATAATGACTCCTACACACATCTATCATGGAAAATAAATTTGGTCTGACAATCATACTTACATTATATTTGAACAAACATATTTAAACAAAATACATTAAGTAAAAACTGGCAACCAACTTACATTAGATTGTTGGGTTAGCAACTAACAAATTCTCCATTACATAAGTATGCTCTTCCTTCAACAATTTTTGAAATTTTTCAAGCAAATTTTTTTTAACATGTGCATGAATCCTTCCATCCTGATTATTAAATATTATGAAATTAGACATTAAATTAAAATTGAATAAGAAGTTGATGCATCACATATAATTGAAAACCAAATAACAGAGATTATTTGGCCTTCGAAATGAAACTGAAAACATAAAATAGAAATTTAAAATAAATGTAACATTTAATAATAACACAATAAAAAAAGAAAATTACTCTCTAAATTAATACAACATAATAACTTATGAAATATCACCTATATTCTCATTTATTCTAAAGGAAATCCATAGATCAATACAACTATTATCTCAAATGCAAGGAAATATGATAAAGTTATGAAGCTACGAAAAGTTTAAGACTAAAAATGTAGAATAGGTAGAAAGTCAACAACATAACAGGAATAAATTGATTAAAAACATTATTTCACATCTTAATTGAATCGAATAAGAAAAAATTGAAGTGAAGGACATGTAATGAGTTGGAAGCAAAATAGAAAGGTCAAATTGAAAAAATTCAACAACATTACATAGAAATTCATCAATTAAAAATGCAATAATACAACATGACTACTGTAGTAATTAACCTTAAACAAGATAATTTGTACATACAAAAGTGACGGTAACATTTTTTTTAAAAAAGATATTGAGTTGTAAGATTTGGTTAAAAAGAAAAAATTGAAAGATTTGAATCAGAATAATTTCATTTGTTTTAAAATGAAGTTATTATTTGAATTATAATAGGTAAAAATAATTAAAAGAATAAAGGGAAAAATACATTAGCTTCTAAAAAATAACATATGTGCAGAAAAATTTATCAATTTCCTTATTATAAGATCATTGACTCATTGTAATTGATTCTGAAAATAATATCTTTACTAATCATATTTTTTTTGTGAAGATGAAAATTTCAAACAGAAGCAAAAGCAAAAAACTACACTATCCAATAATGAAATTTATAACTGTTATAATTTATGAAGAAAAAAACCTTTTCATCCACCAAAATCATCTCCAAGGAATTTATTTGCAATGAATTCTTAAACTCTGACAGCCTCCACAATCTTATTATACGAACTTTTATCTTCCAATCAATGTCCTTTAGTAATGTAAACCTCGGAGCCATGTCCTTTAAAAAGAAAATGAAAGTAAAAAAGGATGAAACTTTTAATAATATGTTCACTATACATCAGCATTGAAACAACCAATCTTTAAAATTAAAACTTCATGCAAGCTTACCTAAAAATGATTTTCCTATGATTGATAGAGAATGTGTGAATCCTCAAATTAGAAGTACAAAAGTACCCAAATTAGAAAGTAGACAATGTATATATAGAGAGAGTATTTTTAGAAATAGGGAATATGATGGAACTGGACAATCAGAATGAAGTTTTGAAAAGAAAAATGCTTTAAAAATTAGAGGATAGTTGAGATTAATTGGCATTGAAAAGATGCAACCAATACATAGGAAATAGATATCCATAATTGCTTCTTTGAGTGAAAGACAAAATGCAAACAATTTAATGGGAAACGTATAAAGCAGAGAGGAAGAGGAAATGTTTTTCTTTTGTATAAAGCAAAAAGAAAGAGGATGAGTTTTTCTTATGTTCATAATTTATTAAAATAAAAAAATAAAATTCAGAATAATTATGATAAGATAAAATTACATAAGTACCCTTATTTTGAGCGGGGAAAAAGAATCACAAACTTCCTTCCTTTTATTATAATAAAGATAAAGATTCCATCCTCCTTAAATTAATTATCAATTTTGAATGTTTTACACATATAAGAAAAAGTAATAAACATACGTGAGAGAAAGATAGTGTTACAAAATCAACCCTATTTACTTTTACATAAAATAAAATAAAAATTGAGAGAGAACCTTAATGTTAAGGATATAAATAAAATAATATAATTAATACTACTTAGAAAGTTAAAATGACAAGTGTTTATTTTAAAAAATGGCAAGCATTTTGACACAATCTTTTTCTTCTTTTGTAGCAATTATTTTAGAACAGAAAAAAGTATAAATTTTATAAACTATGAGTGAGCTTATATACACGTTAATTTTACTAAACACAATCTTACTAACCTCAAGTTGTAACACTAGTTGAGAGGTGGAGTTTTTGGTGCCACAAATATGATCTCCATTGACTTCATTATGTGAACAGGAAATGAGAATAGTCCTGTAAGATAAGATATTCATACGTGGTGGTGCAACATGCATCAATTGTTCTTCGTTGAATTATATACGCATGTTCCTACCATTCATTCGCATTTAATTTTATGTATTGACGGGACCTATTAATTTTAACCAATAGTAAAGGAAAATATTAAATGCTCATTTTTGCAACCGCCATTGCTGGTTGCTGCTCCCATTTATACACAAAATCATTATAAGGTAGATAGAATTGGGAACACATTTTCTAACTCGTCTTTTGATATCGATCAAAATTTATTAAGAAGTTAAGATTATTAATGAAACTCATTAAATAAAGAACAAGGCATCACATATTTATAATTTTTTTTTATAAATTTCAATTAATAATAAATAATATTATCTCCATTTTTATATACACTACACAAATATCTAACTCACCAAAATTAATAAAAGTAGCAAGTATAGTTAATAATAATAATTTTTTCCCCCTATTTTTATAATTTTTTTTCCAAAACTATCCTTTTACAATAGTACTTTGTACTATATATTTTTCTCTACTAATTAATACTTTTCTTTCTCTTAGTGTCCATTTGGTTCAAAGGAAGAGAGGGGAGGAAAGGGATTTTAATGGAGGGAAAGAAAAAAAAAGAAGTCAGAAATTTTGTTTGGTTGAGAGAGGAGGAGGTAAGGGGAGGTAATTTTTTCTTGTTTGATTCACAGGGGGAATGAGAAAATTTTAAATTTTTTTTTATTATTATAATTTTTAATTTTAATGACATAAATAAAAATATTTTAAATATTATATTAAAAATATTTTAAAATTCATTCTTCCTCTCCAAATCCTCTAAATATTGGACGGGACTTAAAATTGGGTTAGGAAGGATTTTTCTTCTCTCCTCTTCTAAAACTTTAACCGAACAAAAAGATATTTAAAAAATTCTTTCCCTCCTCTCTAATTAGACACTATGTTAACCAATTAGAATGTCCTATACTATTTTATCTCCTAATTAATAATGTTCTATCTTTCCTAATCAATTAAAGCACACATATTTTTGAATAGCATATAATTAATGTATTTTACCAAATAAAATATTATAATTTTAAAATAATCTATACATAAAATAATATAAATAGTCTTGTAAATAACAACTATGCATGTAAAAAAAAATATTTATATTAAATAGTTACCGTGAGATGATGTATTACTAGCCTTTTAAGTTAAAAGGGAATACAAAACCTTTTGTTAAAGTATGAACATGAAGATTTTGGGTGTGCTTCCATGTGTTAGAACATGGCAATTATGGCCGCGGAGTGATTCTTATACCCCCTTTTTTTAAGGACATTTTTATACTCTTTTCTACACTCCTTTTACATTCATTATTATTATTATTATTATGCATTTGAATTCATTTGCATGTAATCATTTTATTCGAATAGCTATGCTCTATATTAGGGTTTAGACCGATCCAATATCATGGTCAATTGGTCATGGGTTAGTTGTCCATTGTCTTTTAATATTTGCCCCAAAAAGTACCCAAAAAAAAAGAAAGAATTGGGAAGTGTCATGTTCTGGGCCTTTGGGCTTTGAAGTTGTTGCGCGGTTGGTGTTTAGGGTTAGATGTATTGTAATCTTACGCTTGATAACACGTGACGTAGTCATTCATAACTTCACGTTCTAACGTAGACACTTAACAATTTAGATATGGTGTTTTTTTTTCTTTAATTTAAGTGCAAGGATCGAAGTTGGTTTGATTAATTAATGTTGTTAAATTAACGTTTATTTTCCATTTCAAGATAGGGGAGGGACAAGGGAGTACTTCAAATTGCAAAAAAGAAGGGCTATGCACGCAAAAAATAGAGTAAAATTTTGGCCAAAAAAAAAGGTTTGAGATTTGACCAAAACACAAAGGTTGTGGTTAGAGTTAGAGATGAAGTCAAAGTATGCGACGGTCTTCGTTGAAAAGCACCACTATTTCTGTGGAGACACGAGAGAATATGAGGAAAGCAATTGCGACGTATGATTCACGAATCACGAGGCAGTGTGAAAAACTTGGCATTCTCGTATTTTTTTTAATTTGTTCGTCCCAGGAGTATCCACCGCAGTAACTAATCTCCTCGCTACGTTGGAGGCACCTCAAAAGGTGGGATAGCTGGCCCCAAGATTTAACGCGACTGCATACACAAGGCAGGATTCGAACCCCTGACCTTGTTTAAGGGTGGATCAACCCCTGAACCACACGCTTGGGGTTGGCATTCTCGATTCTCGTATGAACAAACTAGTAATGTTTTTTCTTCAATATACCCGCATGCAACTAAATATGGTTTAACGACACTTTCAATCGTGAATAATTTGAATTTTTAAAAACAAAAGTAAAAAAAATCCTTATCCTTTCATTTATTAATGGACCGTGTTATGTTTGGGTCAACGAGAGATATTTGACCAACAAAGATAAAAAAAATATAAATTTACAAGAAAAAAAATGAAAGAGTTTTTTTATTAACCAAAAAAATATTCTATTTATTGAAGAGTAAGAAGAAAAAAAAATCTAAATGCACAAGAATCTAATTAATAATATAAATATAAAATTTTAATATTTGTACTATTTTTTAAAGATTAGTAAATATGAGACGGAAGGTATAATAAATATGCCTTTAACAGTAATTAAAGATACAGTACATTGATAAGACAACAAATTAAGTCTGAAGGTGTCAATACAGTGATTTGGCATGTCAGGTTGTTGGGGAGATGATTATTAAATTTACATTCCCAACGACATACTACTAGTGCTATTCTTTTTTTTTAAATATGTTCTTTTAATAGTTCGATTACTTCGATCGATTTTAGATATTAAATTCTTTTATTTAATTCACATGCAATAAAAATTATATATTTTTTAAATTATGTTATTGGTATAAATTATTTATTAACTTTTTAACGGCTGATTTCCGTAAAAAAAAAAAGCTAATTTGAAACATTATTTAATAAAACTGAGTTGAGTTCTTTTTTATTTATGTGAAAAAGTAATTTTAAACTATATAAAAATAATATATATATATATATAAGATGATTTGATGTATTCTATGTTTTTTCCTTTTTAGAAGAATTTTTAATTATAAATAATTTAATTTTATTTGAACTTTTACGCCTAAAACAATTTTATAATAATTCAACACAAAGTGATTATAAGTTGAAAGCTCATATTCTCCCGATATTGATACAATTTGTTGGACAATATTAAGTGCAATTACTACAAAATATAGAAATTCTAATCAACATCATAATTAATCAAACGTTCCTTTCAAATATTAGTTTCTAGTTTCTAGTTTCTAATCAATGTGTAAATTTATGGGACATATAAAATCACATACTTCACAAGCAATACACCTATGAAATTCAAAATGCATTCAGTCAAAGAAATGTTTTGATGAGATTATTTCTTTCATAAAAATATCAAGTAGTTACATGCAACTGATTTGTATAAGATAGGATATTCATGAAACTTTAACCAATGTACCTTACCGCTCAAATGATTTATTAACACTATAATTTATGATGAATTGAGTTACACAGAGAACAGACATTGAATAATTCCCAATATTTTTTTCTTTATATTGTTTGAGAAAAAAAATAGAAAGGAAATTAGACTAACACAATTAAATTTTTTTAATAAATCTTAAATGTGTACATAGAAGAATATGTTGGAAGTTAAGATTGCTGCATTTTTCTGAAATGTACTATAGTTGACATTGTTTTTTCAACTTTAGACGTACGTCACGTTGGCAACTCATACGTAGACGTGGAGTCAAAATCTTACCTATAATTATTAAAAGCTGGTACTGGTGTGGTAGGATCCAGACCCTTTTTTGGGGTGCTTAGCCCTTACTTCAATCTTTGAAGAGTCAAACTGCACAAACTCAACCCTTCTGTTGGTTCAATGAGTAGTAACTTTCCTTTCATTGACTATGCTATTTCCTCGCTTACCCTTTGATTCACTTATTTATCTAAACCCCATAAACTGCATATTTTCTTCTTCTTGCACACAAATACTGTTTTTTCATTCACACCCTTTTCATCATTGGTGGTGGTGTTCTGTCCCGAGGAAGAAAAAACTTTCATCATGGGAAATTCTTGCAGAAAACCAGTGGCTCATGTGTCTTCCACAAGTTTCTTTGGTTAGTTTTAGTTTGGTTGTTATTTTAATCATATTTATACCATATATGTGTCTAGCTTCATTTCCAAGGCACAAATTAGATGACTTCAATTACAACTTTGTTGTAATCACTTAGTACTAGTTATGCCACATTATAGGTTGATGATGATGAATTGGTGATGCATTAAATTTTAATCAGTGTTTGTTATAGTTGATGATTCCATTTTTCTCGCTTTGGTTTCCACGGAGAAGGGAAGAAGGCGATGTTTTCCAAAGGGTAAAAGTTAAAACAATAGTTCATAGGCTGTAACGTGAAAGATTATAAGACTAGATATTCCTGAATGGACCTTCTTCTGTTGTTTCTTGTTTGTTTATTCTTCTCAAATCCTTGGCTTCCTAAGATTGAATGAAGTTTTTGTATTTTGGTTAACTTAAATATAAAACTCCTGTATTGGGTTAATATTGGTCTCAAAAGATGGAGATGTTGAGGCTTCTTCGCTCTGATTCAGGTTCTAAGTAATGTTGAATGATTTTTGCTTTTCTTGGGCTAGTTCATAAATGAAATTGGTTGAGCAAAAATCATTCAATTTAAGTTTGGATTTTTAATGGGCTTTGGTTGTTTGTTCATTATTGTTCTTATATTTTGTGCATGCAGTGTCCCCCCATCACACACATGTGGAACTCATCTCTGTCCCAATGACTATCTTATTTTATTTTTACCCCAATTATATTTTTGTGTTCAATTCTTGTTTTTGTACCAAACCTAGAAAACAAGTTGGTTTTGTTAGTATAAATATGGCTTATTTAGCAAGTTCAAGAGGGTCGTCTATAAGGTAAGTAACTTCACAAAGGTGTGCTTGAGATATGAAATCAAAGTGTGAAAATCTTTGTGTGAATGTTTGGTTATATGTGCCAAATTTGGATATATTGTTCAAAACAAAATGTTGGTGGTGCACATAGTTACACATCATACTTAATTGCATCCTCTCCTTTGGCAACTCATAGCTAGTAATCTACCTCTACATGTTACACATAACAGTGCAATATTCTGCACTAAATTTTAGAAGCTACTCTAATGGCTTATTTTAACATGCATTTCATATACTCCCAGGAAGCACAAAGTCTCAAAGTAAGAAAAAACAGAACTCAAATTCTCCTGAACAAAAATTTTCTTTAAAAACTTCTTCAGCATCAATTGTTGACAAACCCATCTCCAACAACCTTAAGATCTTCACCTTCAATGATCTAAAAGAGGCAACTAAGAACTTCAGGCAAGAAAACTTAATTGGAGAAGGAGGGTTTGGGTTTGTCTACAAGGGATGGATAGATGAGATCACCTATGCTCCCACAAGACCAGGGACTGGAATTGTAGTGGCCATAAAGAAACTTAAACCAGAAGGCTTTCAAGGCCACAGGGAATGGCTGGTATGTCCAAGTCGAACACCAACTCTTAAACTGTTTCCTAACTGGTTGGTCTGGACTGATTTTCTGACTTTTTTGTTTGCAGGCAGAAGTCAATTATCTAAGCCAGCTTCACCATGAAAATCTGGTGAAACTTATTGGTTACTGCTCAGATGGTAAAAACAGGCTTCTAGTTTATGAGTTTATGCAGAAAGGAAGTTTGGAAAATCATTTATTTAGAAGTGAGTAGTACATTCACTCTTCATTCTAATTTTAGCATATGCATGAGTTAATTTTAGTTTTTGTGAAGAAATTCTTTTTTTTCTTCTTATTTTATTCTCAAGTGTTTATGAAAAAATTTATCTAAACAACCTATTAATCTCAAATGATCCATTGAGTAATAGGATCTATTTAAATAAACTTATTCAAAAACACTTCTAAGAAAGAAAAATATAAAGGAAAAATGAAATAAAATTCTTCATAAACTAAAATTAATTTTGGTAGAAGTTTTTTCCCGTTAACTTCTTCAAAATCTTATTTTTAACTTATTCATAAGCTAGTTTTAGTTTATTAAAAAAATTATTTCAATTTTTCTTTCTACTTTTTTAACCAAAAAGTGTTTCTAGACAGGTTTATCCAAACAGGCCATAATGTGAAACATATTGTTTTGAACTAAACCATAAATTTTGTTTTCTATTACTGCAGAAGGTGTTCAACCTATTCCCTGGATTACTCGGATCAATATTGCAGTTGCTGTTGCAAGAGGATTAACTTTTTTACACACTCTTGATGCAAATGTTATATATCGTGACTTAAAGGCTTCCAATATCCTACTTGATTCGGTATGTAATACTGAAAGTTTGGCTTGTGGATCTGTGAAGAAAACCACACTTGCTGTTTTGCATGCAAGTCTTCATTCTGAAAGAGTGGCACTGTTATTTATCATTTATACAGGATTTCAATGCAAAACTTTCGGACTTTGGCTTGGCAAGAGATGGTCCTACTGGAGATAACACTCATGTTTCAACCAGAGTTATTGGAACTCATGGTTATGCTGCACCAGAGTATGTAGCTACAGGTAGATTCGCCTTTCCATTTTTCTTTATCTTTATCAAAGTGTTAGGTTCTTATCTTTTGGATGTTAAATGGAAAGTACCTGGAAGATGCAATGGTGCAGTGTGACTCTAATAATGGACACTAGTGACTTTTTATTCTAAAAGTTCATTTGGACACCAGTTTGAATGCATACTAGTTCATTATACCAATGTGTTAGTACTTGGTATAAGAGACCTAGTACATAGCCTAGGTATCTGCCACTTCTTCCTACAGGATCACATGTCAAAATGAAGTATTGCATGTTTGGTTCCCCATTTAAGATATGATTTTTCATGTTTACTAAGAAGTTAATAGTTGTACCTATCACATCTCTCATAGGTGATTTTTTACTTCTCAATGGGTTCCAAACATGCATGCGATCAAATTGACCCTTATATTTGCAATTATATATAATAGAAAACACAAAGCAAATTAGTTCATTTCTTCAAACTCTAGAGTTTTCTACATATATAAGTCTTTTTGAATACAACCTAAAAGGACTTGCCAAAACTTTTCTATTGAAAATAAATAGTTTTTTTATTTCTAATAGAGAAACTCTTAAAAGTCTTTTTAAATTTGTATCCAAACATACTTTAAGACAAATACCAATTAGTGTTCCATTTTCTGTAGCGTTATGTTCATGATTTCTAAAGTTGACGAGCCTATCTTTTCTATGACTAAACAAACAGGTCATTTGACACCTAGGAGTGATGTTTACAGCTTTGGAGTTGTGCTGCTAGAGCTACTAACAGGAAGGCGCGTAGTTGAGGATGAGAGACCTGGATTTTCAGAAGAAACACTTGTAGATTGGGCAAGGCCATTCTTGAGTGATAGCAGAAGAATTTTGAGAATCATGGACACGAGGTTGGGTGGTCAGTACTCCAAGAAAGGAGCACAAGCTTCAGCAGCACTTGCACTACAGTGTCTAAACACTGATCCTAAGTATAGGCCAACCATGGTGAATGTTCTAGCAACATTGGAATCATTACATTCCTTAAATTCATTTCCAAGGACCCCAAAATCTGGAAATGATAATCATACAACCAAGCATTCTAGTCACTCCAACAAGTCTGCCTCAAATAGTAACAAACTATGAGCTACTAATGCTTCTGCATCCCAACAAGTGTTTTGTTCTTTCAATTTTGAGGCTAAGTGAATATTTTCATCCAGGCGTGGGGCAAAGTATAATTCAGTTTTTGGTTCATTAGTAGAAAGCACTATTAAGCAGTTGGATGCTTATGATATGAAATCAATTGTTTTAAATGGTATAGTTTTTAATTTTAATTTTTTGAAGAGTTGAAAAGGATATATACTATAGTTAGAAAAGGGTATCTGTTGGGAAAAGTGGATCCTTTAAATGCATATAGTTTTTCAAGGATTAGTGTTTCACTTTCAACTAAAAATATCCTGGGTTGAAGAAAAAATCCAAAATTTGTAACTTCAGCATTGCTACATTCATTAAATTTATCTATGTAGAATTGTATACTTTTTTCTTTTATATTACTTAGCGCATCATCTCGATCTCCAATATTATTCATCCCAAACATTTGTTAAAAGTGAATACCGAAACTAATGAAATAAAATAATGTTTTCTTAAGTCACATATATTCCTTTCATTTTTAGGGTTATTTAGTCTCCTAAAAGTTTAAAACTTTTAATTCAAATTAACTGCACAAACTTTAAATTCATGCTATTATTAACATAAAATAAGTTTTGATGGAAGGTAGCACTGTAGCTTTTTGAACATCGAGTCTTGCTAATTAATGCCTTTAGCACAATGGTTAAGGAACCAATAATAAAAATTACATTAGACTGTTGTAAATAACATAATTATCTTGAGATCTATCAATATCTTATTTAATCTTTTATTATTGTTTCTTTTTATGATTTTATATTTTTATATTTAAGTCATAGTTTTCTTATTTTAGAGATAGTAGTTATTTTTCTTTAAAAGCGTGACTAGAAAATGTAATTAGTGTGAAAAATACTATTAATAAAAGTTGCTTTTTTCAAGTTAGATATACATAAAAAAATCATAATAAAGTACATTAATAATATTTTTTAATATATTTTTACACTTATCATTCTTTAATTAATGTTTGACCAACAAAGGTTGGTAAAGTTGGTAAGAAACAAATTTATATATAAAAATTTTATTGATGAATAATCTATTAGTATTTCTACAAGCTCTCATGGAGTTTTGAGATTTGTCCAAATCCTAATAAGCTCACAGGATCTAATTTATCTAAATTTTCAAGTATAAAAATGAAAAATTATTGGTTGACATTTGTTTAATTAAAATAAAAGAATAATTTTTTAAAATTAATCTTATGATTAATTTTATTTGTTAGAAATAATACAATACAATAATCATTTTTCTAAAAAATATTATTAAAAGTATAAATGACAATAAAAATATAATTAATATTATATTAAAAATTAACACAACACTTATTTAAAAAAAAAATCTAACATGAAACTTAATTATAGAACAGAGAATTAATATCTTTTAATAACAAATAATTTACAATTATACATGTAGAATATGTTTAATAAAATTACACAGCAATATAGATACAGATGATATTGTTAAAATTCATTAAAATTGTGAGTTTCAATTCTATTTAATGATCTTCTTTCATAATTTAGTAATTAAGATTATCAATTAAGTTATCCTAAATAAATTATCGGTAAACAGATTGTTACACATTTTGAAGTAATACATTCATTCGTATTACGTACTATATTGAAATCGATGTATAATGAAAAAACTACAAAATTAGAAGTTCACTATTCTTTTGATGCTTTTGATGCAGTTATGTTAAAGACAACTCTTAAAATACATGTATTATGTATACATCACAAAGATTACCAAGTAGTGATGAAAAAGATATACCAGAATATTGACAACTCTTACTGCATGTATGCATCACAAATGCTACCACATACTTCAAGTAATGAGAATAATATTTCAGAATAGTAAAAATGCGTATATCATATCTTTTTCTCAGTAACTTATCATTAATAATCTAATTTTTCTCAAATTTATAAGTTATCACCAAAGCATAGTACTAATAATCATTATAAGACAGTAAATTTACTGTTGCCATCCATACTGTTGTTGATTGCGGTTTCCACCCATCATGTTTGAGCCACGACCAGCCGTTGAACCCCCATACGGGCCACCTTGTTGGGGATAATTTGGAGCTCCAACTCCATAGCCGCCACCACTGCTGCCACTGCCACGAGGACCACCACCAGACATATTATTGGACCCATAAGGTGCACCGCGTCCTTGAGGAGGATAAGGTCCACTGCCATAACCACCACCACCTTGACCTCCTCTATTTGGATGATTATATCCTCCACCTGGGTTCCCACTTGGGGGATATCTTCCTGGTCCACCTGATGGACCTCGAGGCTTTCCATAATGATGAGTAGGTCCTGCAGCAACTTGGGGTTGAGAGTGAATTGTTTGATTTGGTCCGGATCGCATTTGGGCATGTTGCCCAGGCTGTTGAATGGGAGGAAGACGAGGGTGCTGCATTTTCTGACGTTTAGCCATTTCTTCATTTTGCCTTTGTTGACGTTTTTTCTTTGTCTGAAACTCATGTGATGACTCGTATTTGGGTAAACTAAAACATACAAAAGAGTAGTAAGTAACGTTAAAAGGAAAGGAATTACTCAGACATTTAAATGGATTACGTAGAAAAAGTAACATTCTCAATAGATAATTAACAAACGTAGTCTTACCTCTTGGGATCACATGGTAATGGATCTGTCCAGAAGTATTCGGCATCAAGTGCATCTTTTGCAGTAATTCTCTGTAGAAAACAAATTGACAGACAAATATTAAGACGCAAATCACGAAGAAAAAAACAAATTGACAGACAAATATTAAGACGCAAATCACGAACAAAAATAATTATCATACAACCAAGTCAGAATACACTAACAACAATACACAATTTCATATTTATAAATGACAGCACAACAATAATTACTTTACAAAATTTGTCTTTCACTAGCACTATGCCATCAATATTTTTTTCACCACTTCTCTATTATCTTAAAGTTTCTCACAAAGAAAAACAGAAGCATAACATTTTATACGAGAATTTTGTCAATATACAACAATGACATAACAACACATGCAGATGCTGTAAACCTCGTCAATTAAAACCAGATTTGTGAGATAAAAGATAAAACTGGAAAAACAGATATTTGAAGCACTTAAAATAGAAATTCAAGATAGTTTAACAATTAATAAATGAAACTTATAATGAAGAAATGATACCTGAGCCGGATCAAGTGTTAACATCTTCTCCAACAACTCTAGAGCATGACGATCAAAACTATAAGTCATAAGGAAACAAGCTATTTAGATATAAAAAAATCCTGGAAAAAGGAATACACGCTACTTTTTTGATTGAATACTTACTGCCTAAAAACTTCCCTCAAACGTCTTTTCATCTGCCTTGTTGGCTTAAATTTATTATAATAAGGTATCTTAGAAACTCCAGGCCAATTGACCTCATCTGGTGCTCCACACAGCTCATATATTTTATTTAATTGTTCTGGCTACAATGATTATAAACAAAAAAAAATGTATTACATTTAAACAGTACAAAAAAATTTAAAAAATTATCATGAGGATATTACAATAATACCATATATACTAAAAGAAATATCTGGAATGAATGCAATAAGACTAAATTTCTGAAAAGCATTGAGCAGGTTAAATCCAACAATCTATCCAAACATAATCATTAGCATTTGATATTTTTTGACAATTAAAATATAAAATCAAAGTTTAAAACAAAAATTTAGTCCCCATACCTAACACTATTTTTCATTTTAGTTTCTGCACCAAAACTCACATGAAAAATATTTACAAATGAAACCCTGTTATTAAATTACTATTAAATTTGGAACCTATACCGGATACTTTGTTGTACAAAAACACACTTTGTTTTGGTCTCTAAATAAGAAAAAAATCTTGTATATTATTATCAGATCAATCATTCACCAATTTAGCTTGAAATTCTCACAATTATAATACATAGAATATCATTAACCTCATCTTTTCCAGGAAAGATCGGCTTCCCTTGAAGAAGCTCAGCAAAAATGCACCCAACAGACCACATATCTACAGCTGGCCCATACTTTGTTGTCCCTAGCAGCAACTCAGGTGGTCTAAATATATAACCAAAAAAACTGAATACATGCATTGGCCAGCCTCATAACTCATGACAAAAATTGACTCCTCCAATTACCTGTACCATAATGTAATGACACGATTAGTAAGATTTGCATTTTGGTCATTAGAAAATGATCGTGCCAGTCCAAAATCTGCAAGCTTAACATTTCCTTCATTGTCTATAAGAAGATTTGAGCCTGCAATAGAACAAAATGCATCAAATAAGAACAGCAGATTTAATATTCTGATCTAAAAACATAATCTTTTCAATACACAAACCTTTGATATCACGATGAAGTACTTGATTAACATGACAATAGTGAAGCCCCGTCAAAAGCTGTCTCATGTAACACTTATGAAGGGAAACACAACTCAGACAACAATAAAATGAACAGCTATTAATATATGAAATTACACTTGGTATTAACAGTAATACCTTAATTTGAGGAACTGTAAATCTCATCCCAGGTCGGTCAGCAAGACCTGTTAAATCATGATCCATGTATTCAAAGACCATATAGATGCCACCTTTATATTTGTTACCATCTGCAATCATCAAAACAAGAATGAAAATCAGACGAACTAGGTTTAGTATGCAAACCCCAAAGGGAATTGATTGAAACATTCACACTGATAGAACTATAAAGCAAATTATGAGCTACTGTCCAGCAATTGGCTAATAAAATGAGAATGGATGACTTGCCAGGTCTCCCTTGTTCATCTTTCTCGGGACCTGAAAGAAAAAACACAATTTTAAATATAAATAAAACAAAAATTTAAATCCTAAATCAGTTTGATAACAAAGCACACATAGATCTTGAAAAAGGTACCATCAGAAGTCACAATTTCTTTCAGCTTGATCACATTTTCATGGTGTAGTTTCTTTAGAATCTTGATTTCTCGTATAGCAGTTATAGGAAACTGTGATGGCAAAATATACAACACGGTTCAGAGAAAAAATGCTTAATACATAAGTAGTAACAGATTGTGAATGTAACTTCTGATATAGGTTCACTGAATAACATGTACAATGAAAAAGGTTGTAACAAGAGATGAGACAAATTAGTAAAGTTTCAAATGAAGCAAATATTTGAATCAAATAAATACCCCTTCTCTCTCATTGTCCATTCGTATTTTCTTGAGAGCAACAACTTCACCAGTTTCGATCTCTTTAGCCATGTAAACCTGACTGCAAGCATAAATATATGAAGGTATAGATCAGTTGAATTCGGACAATATCAGCAATGAAGTGGAAACAATTTTTTCCCTCTGATTGTGAAGTCAAAACAAGAGCTTAAGGAACATAAAGAAAATAAAAGATACATTGATATGTACAAAGCAAAAACTAGGCAACATTTTAAAGGTGTGATGGAGTTGGGAACTATATAGAAAGAAGAAAACAACGAGGCAAAAGGTACTACTTCAGGAACAGAAAAGATGACAAGGGAACACAATAGAAGAAGAAATTGCATAAGAGAAACACACAAATAAACCATAAAGAACCAATTAAGGTTTTGAAAAATGGTCTGCAACATTACGGATTTTGAGGCCGTTGCGACCACATCACAACCATAATAGCAGTCACATTCGTCTACAACTTCCCACAATATCAAGTATTGTAACGAAATCATAAACGAGACCAAAATTCAAAACCTTGAAACCAATAAATGACTTAAAAAATTATTGCTCATGAATCAAGAGTTCTAAAAGCTCATGATTAAGTTGCTTTCGAATTCAACCAAGCCCAAGCGAATCTCTCAAATAATCCCAACAGAGTGTCGCACAGTGATCAAGCATATATAAATGACTTAATAAATTTTCATCTTCCAATTTCAAAGAATTGATTATGATAACGTAAAGATTAAGCAGTACACAGATTGAAACAAACCCATATGTGCCCTCGCCAATTTGCTCCAATTTCTCGAAGCAATCGACACTTCTGGATCCCGCAGTGGGGGATTCAGTAACGTTCACCTGCCCTAGGGCTTCGATAGTCATTGCTCCCTAATCTTCCAAGAACCGAAATTCGAATCCAACAAAGAATCGAATGAATTAGGGTTTCTCGCGCGCAAAATTTTCCCAGAAAATAGACAAGCTGATATTTGGCTGCTTAAAACTGAAAATTATAACAAAAGAGAAAGAAAAAAATAGAATGTATATATATATATATATATATATATATATATATATATATATTATTTTTAAAATTTATTTTGGTCAGAAATTTTTTTTATTCTTTATTTTTAAAATTTTTGATTGATTTAATCTTTTGAAATACGGTTTTTATCTTAATAACACAATTTTGATTTTTTTAATTGATTATTACTATATTTACTTATATAAATATTATTAAAGTGAATTAATGTTTAAAAAAAAATCATCTCACATGAAAATAATCCGAGTAGGGATGATAAAATAAGTCAATGTTATTCATTTAGGCTCATTTCTTCACTAAATATTGAAACTTGGAAGTGATTTAAAAATTTTGGTTTATCTCACTTATAAGTGCACCAACATGTCATGCCAATATTGGTATGACACTATTTGAGGTCTTATATGGCAAGAGGTATATGACTCATTTATATTGGCACCAAGATGGTGAGTCAATGGTTGTGAAATTAGAGTTGGTCCTACAGATTATTGGGAAGGTGAAACAAATTTAAGAGAGAATGAAGACTGCCTAGAGTAGGCAGAAATCATATGTTGATAAAAGGAAGAAGCCTATGGAGGTTACTGGGAAAGACAATAAGGGCTAGGAAGTTGACGCTGATATTCCTTGATCCTTATTAGATCCTTCATCATGTAAGTTTGGTAGCTTATCAGTTGGCCTTGTCACCTTTCCTTTCCAAACTACATGATGTGTTTTATGTCTCCCAGTTGAGGAAGTACGTTCATGACTCGAGTCATGTTGTTGAGATGGATGAAATTCAGGTTAAAAAGAATATGACTTATGAGAAGAGACTTGTAGTTGTGGTTGATCACAAGTTGAAAGAATTGAGAGGCAAGTCCGTCAACTTGGTGAAGATTCTGTGGGATGCAACTACTGGTGGATAAGGATGGCAAATAAACACGTACCTGTGGGTAATACCCAAAATTCGTCCTGACTTTGATGAAAAATATTTGATTTGACTAGGTATGGGTATGGGTAAAACCCGAAACATTAAGTTGTGGACGGGGACGGAGACGAGTATATACTTACCCGTCCCATCCTTGGTTTAATACACGTCCCTGTCCCCATCCTTGGTTTAATACCCGTCCCCGATTTGATTATTTTAAAGAATTTTAATATTTAATTATGTGTGATTGTTTATTATGATGTGAAACATTTGTGGTTTTTTTAATTATTAAGAAATCTCTTAATTAAAATATGAGATAGACAAATAACTCAATTACAATTATAATATAATGAAAATATAAACTAAAAATATTGTGTGTGTTTTTTTTGCAAAAAAAAATTAATTAATTTTTGACGGTACAGGTATAGGTATACCCGATACCCGACGATGACAGAGATTAGATGAAAATTACATACCCGACGGGTACAGGGATGAGGATGGAGATGGGTTTAAACCACGAGGACGAGGACGTGTATCAAGAAACCTGTATCCGCCTTGCGCCATTACCATGCCTACTAGTAGGGCTACTTAGGAGTTGAGGAATAGTGTAGAGAACAATATCCGTTTTTATTCTCAAGTAAGTTTATTTTTGGGATGAAAATTTCTATTGTTGGGGAATATTGTAACACTATAAGTTGTGATAGTGTTATATTATCCCTAGTTGTTTTATGCTATTAAGTTAAGTTGTCAGTGTTGAGAGGTTCGGAGGTTTGATGATCCGTTAAGAGCTTAAGTGGTATAGAGAGGGGGTTCCTTGAGTAGAGATTCAGTTTGATCCAGTAGGGAAGAGTATATAGGGTTTCTATTTTGGATAAAGTCTTATAAACTCCTTTTCTCAATTTTATAAAGAAAGGATTCTAGAGAAAAGGTCTTTGGTTTGTGAGTTCTTTTCTCTCAATCTTCTCCTTTCTTCCTTTCAATTCTCATTAGAATTGTGTTGTTTGTGATTCAAGTAGTGGAAACTTTGAATCAACTCGTTGATTTCGTTGTGGAGCCTCGATCTTTCTTTTTTTTCTACCTCGGAATCAAACCACCCGAGGTAAGGGAAGTTGGATTTATGTTCTTCTTGATGTATATTAGAATTGTAGGATGATTTTGATGTTGAATGTTGCGTGAATTTCTTGTAAATTGTGATTGTTGTTGATTGAATCAGAATGGGTTGCATGTTGAAAGTTAAGGTTCTATGTTCTTAAGGAAGAATATGGTGATTTGAGTTAATTTGTTGTTGCATGTTGCTTTTTGTGCTGAATTTGAGTTAATTGTGTTGAGTATAAATGTTGTTCCATGTTGCATGTGTTGGATTTTGCTACATTTCAGGTTTTTGCTCAAAAATCAAGTTTTGCATATGCAGAATTTTAATGTCATGCCGGGTGCGCCTTCAAGGCGTCGAGTGTGGTTCTAACTTAAGGCTTTTTTTCTCAATCATGTCGGGCACAAGATTGGTGGCACTAGGTGTGAAGAGAGAGATTCGTTTCGGGTTGGAATGATGTTGAGTGTGGTTGAATGGTGTTGGGTGCGAGAACCTTGAGAACTCTTTGACTTGGTGACGTCAGGCCCAAAGTTGAGTGGTGCCTAGCATACCTAAGCCAGACCTCTTTGTTTGGATTTTATCGGATGCTGAGGTGGTGACTCCAGGTGAGACTCAGACAAAGACTTGGGCAGAGACTCACTACTTAAGGTGGGGTCAGGTGTGGTAGTTTACCACACCAAGTGCGAGGTGTTAAAGGCCTCTGCCTTAACCATGCCACATGTGGGTTGTATAATGTCAGGCATGGGCCCAAGCGAGACAAAGAGCTGCCTAACTAAATGGTGTCGGGCGTTAGTTGCTGAAGAAAATATGGTTATAATTGATGAAATGTTGATTACTTGTTGTTAAATGAAAATGTGATGAATTTGTTGCAGTGATAAGGTAGTATGTGATGTTTTTGTTGTGAGTTGTTAGTTGAGAAGTAGATATGATTTGTTAATTGTGTGTTGACTATGTTGTAGGTTGTGTGGTTGAGTTGAATATACAATGTGTTGTTGAGATGTTTCTTGATTACAATGTAGACTATGAGTTGTGAGATGTAAAGTTATGGGTTGATTTTGTTGCTGTGTTAAATCCATAAAAAGTTGTTGTGTTGTTGAGTTGTGTTGACCACTTAAAACTAGAGGGAAAGTTCTTGAAAGTTGCATATCCAATTGTGTGGATATTGTGTTGTGTGCTCCGAAAGCCTAATTTGTTGAAAATCCTTCTTCAGAAATTGACCCTTGAAGTGGTTATTGTGTTGTTTCTCCTCTATGACTTTGTTGGTATCGTGTGTGGGTAAGGTCGAGGCATACATGTATGAAGCGACCATAATATAGGGGTCAGGTTGAGCTATACTAATTACAAGTAACTAACCGAGTAAAGTGCAAAGTCGAGAACTTAGTTCCTAATCGTATTGAAGGACGTATTATTTGGAGGGTAATCGGTGAACTAATCTCATAGGAGACTTAGTTAAGTTAGCTAATGTTGTAATAGACCCATACCCAATTGTTTTTATCCTTATAGTAGTACTAAACTTCCTTGTTTAAGTGGTGACATCTAAAAAACTGAATTGTTGTGTTGTGGATTTATTTCCAACTTATTGTTGATCTAGCAAGTCCCAAAAGATCACCATGTGTTATTGGTTTGGTAGGATCAAACCATTTAAACTGCTCACCCCGTGTTGTGTTGAGCATATGAGGTGTTGAGTTTGTAACGCCTAATCGTATTAATATTAACCTCAGTATTATATGTATATATATGTAGCTAGAAAACACATGTATAATAATAATATACATTATATCATACTATAAGTACTTATCATTACATATTTTTTTTCTAATAACGTAGTCGTTTTTCTTACATATATATAGGACAGATTATTTCGTGCCTATCTACATATCATAGTGTTTCTTTTTCTACTTGCATAATAATTACATAGGTGGTTGGAACAAATTCACGATAGGGTTCACGTGATTTGCTGGGGGTAAGTAAAAAGTCACAACGATGGGTCCATCTATCACCGTGGGAATTTCTTGATATGGAGAAAAAGTGAACGACGACACTGCCACCCTATTGAAAGTTACAGAGTTGGCGAGAGCATCGACGCTCCAGGTGGTTCCAGAGAAAACAGCAGAAATGACTGCAGGGAAAGGGGCGGGTATCGCAGGAACATCCATCTATATTTATTTAATTATTATATTACATAAGAAACATAAGGAGTGAGAACATTTTAAAAAAAAATAATTATAATCATAAAGCATGCGTAACAATAGTTAATATTAAGCAATATATATATATAATTTGAATTATACTTGCAATGACTAGTCAGGATAAATGAGCATTATAATATCAACCAGCGCAAGAATTTTTAATCATAATTTCTTACTCATTTAAATCCCCAAGGTCAAACCTCCAGCTACAAATAATTCAAATTTTATCTTCTATGGCCATAGAGTAATAATTATATTTAAAATGAGTCAAAGACAATTTAACAAAATTATATCATAATCAATCATAAAAATAATCACGCTAAATAAATTTGAGAATTTATCATTATTTAAACTTTATTTAAATACCTATACACAATTAAATCATATCAAAAGCACCAATTAGTTAAATGATAATGATAATCATTATAAAATAATTAAACAATATAAAATATGAACATATTAATAATTATTATGGATACAAATAATCATAGAATAAGCAAATAAATGAAGTTAGGGGCACCTCACTAGATAAAAATAACAAATAAATAAACATAGAAGTATATAAAATTAAAGAGATAAAGTTCTCCTCCCCCTTACCTTAAAGTTGTTTATTTTCCTGTCTTTTTACCTATCTCTTTCTTTCTCACTTTTCTCTTTCACTCTTACAATGTTACAATTCTCCAATTTCTGTTGAGGTTTGCTGTTAAGGTCCGCTATTTATAGGAGCAGTTTTTGCCTCAATTACGTAAGGGAGTGCGTAATTTTGGGTACGGAAGAATATTTACCGAAGATAATCTACCAACATTTATTAACTTGTTATCCTGTTACAGAAATAATATTTGATAACAGGTGCATGTATACATACGGGATATGAGAGAATACCATGGAACACCACGTAAACACTTGGAAAGACATCTCTTGGAAGATCACCACGTTAGCACCACGTAACCACTTGGGAGGACATCTCTTGGAAGAATACCACGTAAGTACTCCTCTGATGCATCCTTATTTACATTAAGAAATTTATTATTATTATTTCTAATTTTAATTGATTAAATCATAATAATTATATAATTTAGGAAAAATTTTATTTTAAAATTTTATTTTACTAAAAATGTTGTAATAAAATTTATATATATATATTTATATATATATTATACTTATTCTCTTTTATATATATATTCATATATATAATTATCATAAATAAAAATTTCAATACACTTAATAATAATGTTGAGAATATTGTTATTTAAAATATTAGGATATTACAATTCTCCCCCACTTACAGAAATTTCGTCCTCGAAATTTTTATTGCTTAAAAATAAATAAGGATAGTTTTCCCTGATTTTTTCTTCCAATTCGCACGTAGCATCTCTAGTAACATCATTCCAGATGACCTTTACTAGTGAAATCTGTTTGTCTCTCAACTGCTTGATCCTCCCGTCTGTGATCTGTACATGCATTGTTTCAAATGTAAGGTTATCCTTTAACTGTACTGTATCAGGCATTATTACATGAGATGAATCAGAAATATATTTTCTTAATTGAGACACATGAAAAACATTGTGAAGATTAGAAAGAAAAGGGGGTAAAGAAATTTGGTAAGCAACATGACCGATTTTTCTGAGGATTTGATAAGGACCAATAAATCGAGGTGTGAGTTTCTTTGATTTCATTACCCTACCAATACTAGTTGTTGGTGTAACTTTCAAAAATACATGATCACCTTCCTGAAATTCAAGAGGTCGTCTTCTTTTATCAACATAACTTTTCTGCCTGCTTTGAGTCGTTCTCAATTTTTCTTGAATCATTTTGATCTTTTCCGTGGTTTGTTGCACCAATTCAGGACCCAAGATTAAATTTTCTCCTGTCTCAAACCAACACAAAGGAGTTCTACAGTTTCTCCCATATAGAGCTTCATAGGGTGCCATACCTATGCTAGAATGAAAACTGTTGTTATAAGTAAATTCAATCAGAGGTAGATATTGATCCCAACTACCAGAATCCTCTAGCACACAAGCTCTTAATAAATCTTCTAAGGATTGAATGGTCCTTTCTGATTGTCCGTTTGTTTGAGGATGATATGCAAAGCTAAGGCGAAGCTTGGTTCCTAATGCTTGATGTAAACTTCCCCAAAATTTTGAAGTAAACCTAGGATCTCTGTCAGATATGATACTAGATGGTACACCATGCAATCGTACAATTTCCCTTATGTACAGTTCAGTCAATTTTTCTAGTGAATACCTAATATTAATGGGTAGAAAGTGAGCAAATTTTGTCAGCCTATCCACGATAACCCATATGGAATCAAACTTATGAATTGTTCGTGGTAAACCAACTACAAAATCCATTGCTATACTGTCCCATTTTCATTCAGGTATATCTAAGGGTTGTAACATTCCTGCTGGCTTTTGGTGCTCTATCTTGGCCTTCTGACAAATCAAACATGTAGCCACATATTGTGCTATTTCCTTTTAGGCCACATTCTCTTGAGATCCTGATACATTTTTGTTGCCCCAGGGTGTATACTCAACTTGCTCTTATGTGCCTCACCTAAAATTATTTTCTTAATTTCAGAATCATTAGGCACACATACCCTGTCATTAAATCTCAAAACTCCTCTTTGATCTATATTAAACTTTTCACCATCCTTTTTACCCAATAATCTCTTTTTCTTTTGAATGAATTTATCAACTACCTGAGCCTCACCAATTTGTCCATGTAAGTCACTAGTAATTTGAACCGTATGCAATTGTATTCTATCCTAACTTATTATAGTGGATAAACTCATATCTCTAAATTTTTCTATCAAATTCATCTCATGAATCATTAATGAAGAGATATGTAAAGATTTTCTACTTAGTGCATCAACCACAACATTGGCTTTCCCTAGATGATAATGTAATTCAAAATCATAATCTTTCAAAAATTTCATCCACCTTCTTTGTCTCATATTCAGTTCCTTTTGATCAAACAAATATTTTAAACTCTTATGATCACTAAAAACATCAAACTTACCACCATACACATAATGCTCCATATCTTGAGTGCAAAAACAATGGCAGCTAGTTCTAGATCATGGATTGGGTAATTGTTTTCATGAGCTCTCAATTGTCTAGAAGCATATGCTACTACCCTTCTATCTTGCATAAGAACACACCCTAATCCCATTTTTTAGGCATCACAAAATATGACAAATTGTCCATTAGGGTAAAGCTAAAACTGGTGCAGTAGTTAATCTTTTCTTAAGCTCTTGAAAACTATTCTCACATTTTTCTGTCCACTCAAAGGGTTGTCCTTTCTTGGTGAGTTGAGTTAAAGGCATAGCTATTTTAGAAAATCCCTCAATGAATCTCCTATAATATCCTGCCAAACCCAAAAAACTACGGATTTCTGTTACCGTCTTTGGAGGTTCCCATAGTAGAACTGCTTCTACTTTAGACGGATCTACAGACACTCCATCTTTAGAAATTACATGTCCTAAAAACTTAACCTCCTCTAACCAAAATTCACACTTAGAAAGTTTGGCATTCAGTTGTTTATCTTTCAGGATTTGGGGAACAGTTTGAAGGTGTTCTTCATGCTTTTCATGAGTTCGAGAATATATGAGGATATCATCTATAAAAACCACCACAAAATGGTCCAAATACGGATGAAAAATCCTATTCATATAATCCATGAACACTGCAGGTGCATTGGTTACTCCAAAAGGCATCACTTGATATTCATAATGACCATACCTTGTTCCAAATGCAGTTTTTTGTATGTCTTCTGCTTTCACTTTAATTTGATGGTATCCTGATCTTAAATCTATCTTAGAAAACACAGTGGCTCCTCTCAATTGATCCATCAAATCATCTATCCTAGGAAGAGGGTATTTATTCTTTATGGTAAACTTATTTAATTGTCGATAGTCCACACATAGCCTAAAGCTTCCATCTTTCTTTTTAACTAACAGAACAGGAGCCCCCCAAGGTGATACACTAGGGCATATAAATTATTTTTCAAGCAACTCTTCTAATTGTTTCTTCAACTCTGCTAATTCAGAAGGTGACATCCTATAAGGTGCCATTGAAATTGGTCCAGTTCCAAGTATTAAATCAATCAAAAATTCAATCTCTCTGTCAGGTGGCAAACCAGGAATATCATTAGGAAAAACTTCAGGAAAATTTTGAACAACAGCTATGTCTTTCAAGTTGACTTCCTCTTTAGCTTCCATAGAGGATAAGATTAAATATCCTTGAACTTTACCCCAAGGAAACTTGCTTATTGGTTTGGATAATGAAATCAATAGGTCCTTAGAATCAGAAAATATTATAGACTTTTTTGCACAATTGAGAAGAACATGGTTGGAAGATAACCAGTCCATACCTAAAATCACATCTAATTGTGATAAAGGTAAGCAAATCAAATTTACAAGAAATTTTTTATCACTAATAAAAATAGGACAGTCTAAACAAACTTTGTTGGCAATTACAGATTTGTTTGTAGGGGTTGAAACAATTAGATTGTTCTCTAAAGAAGAAATTGGTAATTGGAGATGTTGAACACAATTATTGGAGATAAAAGAATGAGTTGCGCCTGAATCATACAGTACATTTAAAGTTTTGCCTTTAATGAAACATTTACCTTGTATTAGATCGTTATTTTGATCAGCTTCAGTTCCGGTCATGGTATAAACTCTTCCAGTTGTAGGAGGTCTCGGTTTGGGTCCAGAAGTATTCGCGTGCGCTTTTGGTTGTCCACACTCAGAAAACACATGACCCGGCTTTCCACACTTGAAACAAACAGGTCCTTTGAGATGACAGTCCTTAGTATAATGACCATGTCCACACTTAAGACACTTAGCTTGATTATTCATGGGTCTACTGAAATTTCCTGCAAATTGAGAAGATTGGGATTTCCATTGTGGTCGATCATAAGGTTTTCCTTCATTATTCCTTTTCTTATTAAATTGAGGGCAAAAAGATTTTGGTCTATTATCCTTATTATGATCAAAACCTTCCAAAAATCGACACTTGTGTATTAATGTGGGAAAATCATAGATTTCTAATATTCCTACTGCCTTTCTTAGTTCTGGTCTAAGTCCATCTTCAAATTTAATACACTTCATTCTCTCATCAGGATGATAAAAGAAAGTAGAGTATTTTCCTAATTCCTCAAACTTAGAAGCATATTCTCCCACTGTCATGTTTCCTTGTTTTAACTGCATATATTCTATTTCTTTAGCCCTCCTAACATCATTAGGAAAATATTTTTCAAAAAATTTAGCTCTAAATACTTCCCATGTAATAATTATTCATCCTCCTTCTAATAATCTCCTAGTACTATCCCACCAATATTCTGCTTCTCCTACTAACATACATACTGCATAATTTACTTTTTGGTTATCAGGACAGTTCATAGCTCGAAATATTTTTTCTATTTCTTTAATCCATAATTCAGCTTTTTCAGGATTATATCCTCCGTCAAATTGGGAAGGTTTATTGCTTCTAAATTCTATCAGTCCTTGTGACTTCCCCATTCTTTCCGGTTGTTGATTCCTTAACAAGGCGGCAACCATGTCCCTAATAGCCTGCACAGCCTCAGTCAGTTCTGTATTTCTCCTTCCTGCCATCTGAAATTTATAGATTAGTTTATTATACTAGAAACATGGCTAGCACATTTTTTCAAGTTACACATGGAACGTTGCTCTGATACCATTAAAATGTAACGCCTAATCGTATTAATATTAACCTCAGTATTATATGTATATATATGTAGCTAGAAAACACATGTATAATAATAATATACATTATATCATACTATAAGTACTTATCATTACATATTTTTTTCTAATAACGTAGTCGCTTTTCTTACATATATATAGGACAAATTATTTCATGCCTATCTACATATCATAGTGTTTCTTTTTCTACTTCCATAATAATTACATAGGTGGTTGGAACAAATTCACGATAGGGTTCACGTGATTTGCTGGGGGTAAGTAAAAAGTCACAACGATGGGTCCATCTATCACTGTGGGAATTTCTTGATATGGAGAAAAAGTGAACGACGACACTGCCACCCCATTGAAAGTTACAGAGTTGGCGAGAGCATCGACGCTCTAGGTGGTTCCAGAGAAAACAGCAGAAATGACTGCAGGGAAAGGACGGGTATCGCAGGAACATCCATCTATATTTATTTAATTATTATATTACATAAGAAACATAAGGAGTGATAACATTTTAAAAAAATATATATATTAAGCAATATATATATATATAATTTGAATTATACTTGCAGTGACTAGTCATGATAAATGAGCATTATAATATCAACCAGCGCAAGAATTTTTAATCATAATTTCTTACTCATTTAAATCCCCAAGGTCAAACCTCCAGCTACAAATAATTCAAATTTTATCTTCTATGGCCATAGAGTAATAATTATATTTAAAATGAGTCAAAGACAATTTAACAAAATTATATCATAATCAATCATAAAAATAATCACGCTAAATAAATTTGAGAATTTATCATTATTTAAACTTTATTTAAATACCTATACGCAATTAAATCATATCAAAAGCACCAATTAATTAAATGATAATGATAATCATTATAAAATAATTAAAATAATTAAACAATATAAAATATGAACATATTAATAATTATTATGGATACAAATAATCATAAAATAAGCAAATAAATGAGGTTAGGGGCACCTCACTAGATAAAAATAACAAATAAATAAACATAGAAGTATATAAAATTAAAGAGATAAAGTTCTCCTTCCCCTTACCTTAAAGTTGTTTATTTTCCTGTCTTTTTACCTATCTCTTTCTTTCTCACTTTTCTCTTTCACTCTTACAATGTTACAATTCTCCAATTTCTGTTGAGGTTTGCTGTTAAGGTCCGCTATTTATAGGAGCAGTTTTTGCCTCAATTACGTAAGGGAGTGCGTAATTTTGGGTACGGAAGAATATTTACTGAAGATAATCTACCAACATTTATTAATTTGTTATCCTGTTACAGAAAGAATATTTGATAACAGGTGCACGTATACATACGGGATAGGAGAGAATACCATGGAACACCACGTAAACACTTGGAAAGACATCTCTTGGAAGATCACCACGTAAGCACCACGTAACCACTTGGGAGGACATCTCTTGGAAGAATACCACGTAAGTACTCCTCTGATGCATCCTTATTTACATTAAGAAATTTATTATTATTATTTCTAATTTTAATTGATTAAATCATAATAATTATATAATTTAGGAAAAATTTTATTTTAAAATTTTGTTTTACTAAAAATGTTGTAATAAAATTTATATATATATATATTTATATATATATATATATATATATATATATTATACTTATTCTCTTTTATATATATATATATATTCATATATATAATTATCATAAATAAAAATTTCAATACACTTAATAATAATGTTGAGAATATTGTTATTTAAAATATTAGGATATTACAGAGTTGATTGTGTTATTCATATATTGTGTTGATTTGTGATAAAATGTGTTGTGTTGAAACTGTTATTGTGTTGTTGTGTTGAAACTAAGTTATTGTGTTGATGTGTGTTGTATAATGTGATGTTTTGTGTTGTGTTGTTGGAGATGAAATGATAATGTGACATTTCTTATGTTTTGTGTGTGTGTATATATATATATATCTATACTCTAACTTATCCTTGTGCATTTCCATGTGATTTGTACTGCAATGATCATATGTAGAATGGGAGCAGGGCAAGGATAGTCTAGTGTGTTGTAGTGGAGGCTATGTAATGACATTGGAGCTGAATATTTTGTTGACTACCTGATGAGGGTAGATTTATATATATGGTAGTAATTGTTTGACTGACAACTTAAGATGTACAATTTATATTTACTTAATTATTGTATTTATATTACACGTATTTATGTAGTTGTTTAACTTTATATGCATACAGTATAGTCTTAAAGTTAGACATTTTTTGTTGTCGGTAGTGTCGTACAATGTAAGGACCAAGGTAGGTCGTTACACTAATTAATAATTGTTAATTACAAATAATTATAAATATTATTACTAATAATTACTAATTATTGGTTGTTCCAAATAATATATATATATATAAAGTAATATATCAAAATTAAAGAAAAAACTTGTATGAAAATATTTTAATAATTAAAACAAACAAATATATTTTTCATCAATGCATGAAAATAATTTTTTATCGAAATTATATTTTTTCAAAACTTCCTCCAAATATATCAAAATAAAAAAAGAAAATGAATATTCTTGATATTATATATATATATATATATTTATCAAAATAGTTATTTTAATAATTAAAATAAACAAATATATCAAAATATTTATTGTACGAAAAATTATGTTGTTTATTAATAATTACAAAATAATATTTTTTAACGAAATAATTTTTTTCAAAGATCCCTCCAAATATATCAAAATAAAAAGAAGAAAAATGAATATTGTATATATAATATATTTTTATCAAAACAAATATTTTTAATTATTAAAACAAATAAATATATCAAAATTATTATTGGATGTAAAGTTTATGTTACTCAATATAAGTTCTAATTTGAAGAAAACCTACTGAGAGGCTAATGAGAGTTTCTTCTTCTTCACGTATAAAAATTACTAGTTTATTTATCTATTATAAAAAAAATATCTAAAAAAGTCATTTAACAAAATTTTCATGTATGTAAACATTTATTTATTTAGCATATATTATATTTTATTCACAATATACTAAATTAGTATAATAAAATTTTCCATTTATTTATTTAGTTTATTATATTTATTGGTCATCTTTTATAATATAACAAACATTTAATTATATTATTATGTAAAAATTCAATGTGTAAATATATTAATATAGGAAATTGTAAAGATATAATAAAATATTAATCATAACAAATCTCAAGCGTGTAGTTCAGCGGTAACTACGTTTAAGCAAGGTCAGGGGTCAGTTATCCCATCCTTTGAGGTGCCTCCAATGTAGCATTAGATTATCGACGTGGATACTCTAGGGACGAAAAAAAATATTAATCATAATAAAGTGTAATTATATTAACTGTTAATTATAGATAAACATTAATATTTACGTAAATTTGGATTTATTTTTTTTCTTTTCATATATATATATATATATTCTTCGATGACATGCAAATCAAGGTCAACTATTTTTATTCTATAGAAAGTATTAGATGTTCTTATCACCTCTACAATTAACATGATATTCTACAAATTTTTACTATAATAAATTGAGTTATGATATTGTTATTAAATGAACCTGTTTCACTTTTGAAAAAAATTATTTAATTAAATGAAATTAGTTTTTAAAACTTTATACCATAATTTTAAGTATAATATCTCATTAATTGAAGGAAATAATATTTTAGGAGTTAATTACTCTATCGTATATCTATTATATGATGAAAAAAAGTTAAATATCATATTTCACAAGTTAACAAAATAATTTAGATATCACACAATAACAAATCTAATTGGATATAATAATAAATAATTGAAGAATTGAGATAAGTTAAGTGGAACCGGTTGAACCAATATTTTATAAATTATTTTCTTTAAGTAAAAATATGATTTATATATAGATTTACCCCTTACATTATCATCTCAATAGACCCTAATCAGTCATGATCGAGTATTATAAATGAGTATAGAATTGGACTCATATGAGGTCACATACATGTAGTCCCATTAATTCCTCAATATTTTTTTATAGAAAATAATATTTATATTTTTTTTATCCCCGTTTCTATATGATGATTTATTTTTTAAAGTCTAAAACCCCACCAATACAATCCATGATGGTCAATACTATATGGGTGTTTGGTAAAGATAGTTGACTTTGACTTTGAAACTTATAATTCCCATTTGTTTTAAGGTGATGATACCACTAATCTAATTTTGCAAATAAAGATAATGGGAGGGATGCTATCATTGTTCTCTTTATTATTCTTGATAAAAAAAAATGTTAAAAGACTAAAATTATAGTGGTGTATGTTGAGGCACTATGGATCCGGTGCAAATGTGCAATCCTATAAAGTCACATATATGGTCCAGTGATAGGATGAAGATAATGTAGATAAATGTTTAATATTTTAGCCATCATAAAGTCATTTCACTTTCTTAACTACAGAACTCAAATCCTCAGTTATGCTCATATAGTCGGCAGGTCAAAGAATAAATAAAAAATTAATCACCTATAACTGACTTAATTATATTTCTTAATAATGTCATATTATTTATTCATTTAATTAAATAAAAATAAAATAAAATAATTTAAAAGATTGATTAGTTGGCAGTGTAAAAATCTTTACATTAACAATGTATGGATGATTAACTAATAAATAAATGTGCAAAATCAACAACATTTTTTTATTTTAAATAATTTAATAGTCATTAGATACAAATTCTTACATTGTTAATTAATAAAAATTGATTAATGACTTAAAAATAAATACATTATACATTATAATTAATGAGAAATTAAATGATTACATTATTTTAGTTTAATATATATCCTATGTGTGTAATCCATCACTCTCAGGTCAACCACTTTTCTCCCCTCAATTCCTCGTAAATAATAGTTTTATCATGTTAAACAAAATTGATGCATAGGTTTGTTTAAAAGTATACCCTTAGCTTTTGAACAGATTCATTTTTGTCCACTTATTAATTTTATGTCGTCCACTTAATCTCAACTTGTCTTTTTCGATAAACATATTATAAGTGCAAAATTTACACGCGCAAAAGCAGGTACACAAAAGGACAAAGGTAAAGCTCACCGGGAATCTTCTTCAGATTAATTCAACATGTTCATATAAAATTTTATTTTTATAACTATGTTATGATATGGATAATTTATTAATTTCGTTGATAGTTAATTAATGTTAAAAAAACTTGATCCACTAATTTTTATGAAGTCTTATTTTTTAATCACATTTTTTTTCATACACAAAATTTAAATATAAGATCTTATTAACTACTTGTGTTGGTATATATATGTAAAATTTGATTGCAATTGAAGTTGATTGATGAGAACATATTGATGAGGAGGGTTCATTTCATACAGTTAGTAATTTCTTTTTGTAATAGTTGATAGAAAGTCACTACAAGAAAACGCTGAATAAGAGGCGGAAAATAAAAATAGTGTCGGAAAAGTCGACGCTATTTTAAGATTTAGCGTCGGCTTTTCCAACGCTAAACTTAAAATAAATTTTAAGTTTAGCGTCGGAAAAGCCGATGCTATTATTTAAATATAGCGTCAGCTTTTCTGACGCTAAACTTAAAATATTTAATTTAAATTTATTTTAAGTTTAGCGTCGGAAAAGTCGACGCTATTCTTTAAATATAGCGTCGGCTTTTCTGACACTAATTTAATTTAAATTTAAATTAAGTTAGCGTCGGAAAAGCCGACGCTATATTTAAATCATATATGTGCTTTCAGAGAGATAAAAATAATTTTTCCAATGTTATATACGCATAATGTGTTCTAGTACACTTGGTTATCAAGTTCACTTAAGACTTCAAGGTTCACGGATCGAGTCCCAGGAATGTTAAAAATACGAACGAATAAATGATAAGCGAGAAAAAGAAGATAAAGAAAAAAATAAAATAAAATTTGTGTCAACATAGTGTCGGCTTAACCGACAATAAAAAATTAAAATAAATAAATTTGTCAGTGACGGCTTAGTCGACAAAAAAAAATTGTGTTGACTTATTTAGCGTCGGCCAAAAATCGACAATATTGCGTCGGTTTTTATGATTTAGCCGACTTTAAATTGAAACATTCTTGTAGTGAGTGCTGAATTTGTGTTAGGTAGGGTAAGTTTTGCTGTTTGAGACCAAAACCAGCACAGTTCCTAAATTTGTTTTTTATGCTACCATAGTTCATATATTAATTAGTGTAACCGACGCGCATACATGATTAATGAATAAGTAGAAGAAAATATATGCGAACCTTCTAAGATTATAAAACTTAATCAGAATAAATTTTATGTTTGCATATTTTAATTAGAACCTTAATTGTTAGTTTTTATTTAATAATTACAACTTGTTAATTATTTTATTCGTTAAAAAATATTTTATTTTGGAAGAATTTAATTCAATCTCTTATTATTTTAACAAGTTGTTAATCCGAGTAAAAAAAAAACAGACTCACTTTCCTTCTTAAAAAAGGTTCTAAGAATACCAAAATTTTATCTTCATACAAAACTGAATTTAATATTAAATCTTAACTTCAAACTTTAAGATATTAAGTTGAGTTATTCTTATTTATATATTATTTAATATACTTAATTTTATCTCGCACTTTTATATTACATCATTAATTTTTTTATTATTTCAATTTTATATATTTTATCTTAATTTTAAAACAATATGTCAATAATATTGGTTTATAATATTCTTCAAAGCTGGTTACTTCATTTTTTTTTTTTAATACTTTTTGTTCTGATGGCTTGTTAATTTGTTGCACCCTTCAAACATTTAATTTGTGGTGTTTATCTGTCAATAGTATCTGAGTGCAATCACTCGCTTCTCTAGTAAGTAAATATTAATTTTTTTTTGTTAACTCCGATGACCGAGTCTTGAAAGCATTCAATCATAAGTAATAAACAACAAAATCACTACAAAAAAAAATATGAACATAAGATACATTTTTGTCCATTGTTAATTTTATTCTAGGGTTTGTATTGTTACCGGAACTTCGTTCTCCATCAATTATAATATCTTTGAACAAAAATAATAGGTACATTTTCTTATGATTTTTATTACTATTTTAATTAAAATTGGCATTTCACTTCAATAATTCACCCGAATAGATATCAGCATCAATAGTCAATACTAGTTGTTGAATTAAAAAAGAATGCAAAAGGTATACCTATCCCTAAATTTTATCCAAAGAAACATTGATGATGACATAAAAGTTAATAACACCCAGAAAAGTTAAATAGCAAACGGTGCTATTGTCCGAGCAATCGGTGCTATGACATGGCAATCCAATCCTCAGTTGCTCCCCAATGTGATAAACTTGCTAGTATAAGCACTCATTGAAGTTGTTTTTTCCGTGAGCAACTTATGTTAAATTGTTTTTTATTTTATTTTATATTCTTTTTTCATGAAAGATATTTCCAATCGATTGTCAGAGATTAATTCTTTTTAAAAGTATAGAAATTTTATATTGAGAAAAAATTGTGATAACATGCTTAAAGAATCTAAATAGTGTGAATTTCAGCTTTTGTACTTTATGTTAAACTTGTTCTTAAAGCAGAAAAAATGACGTAGCATTATAAGCAAATGTAGAAAATTAAGTAAATAATTTTTAGCAACTCTTTTGGAGTTGCTTGATTGGAGTTCCATCCCTAAAGTACAAAAGTATATATGCACGCATTTCTTCTCTTTATGTGAATGGCAAGTTTGCAGTACCAACTTAAGTTTCTGATGAGTACGTTTGTAGTACTACCTACCACTTTGATCATGATCAAACCCTGACATTTTCAAATTCAGATCAACACACTCTGGTAAGCCAAGAACTACACTATTAGCATTAACCAAAAGGGTATCAATTTTATTATTTTCTTGCCAAAGAATAAGTAGAAGCTTCAAATGAGGTTTAGATGGTTCTGTACAGTGGCCCTAGGCAATGAGGGTCAATCTATGATGAAGGAATTGAAGGTGCATGAAGAATCTAGAGCCAAATTAAGTCAATGGAATAAGCTAGATGAGGAATGAAAGTGAGAGTGTGAGAGAAAGAGAGAGAAGAATGATGGATTACGATTACTACAAATAAATGGAAGGTTGGTGGTGCCAACTTTATCTGGACTAGATTTTGAGTATAATCATGTATTATCCTTATGGTCATGATGGGTTGACTTTGTTGGGTATGAATTATGATCGTGGATCACGCAAGGCCACATTTATTTTACAAATCCAACTATTGGTTGAAAAAAAAAAATGAAAGAATAAGAATGGCTTAATTAGACGTATAGTGTGTGCAAGTAATCATGACATATATGGGTCAAATACTAGATAACTAAGTAGCTTTTGTTGTAGTCATCAAACTCACATGACTCACACAGCATTATTTAGTTGCCAAGCCTCTTATATGGATCAAAAAAATAGATTACTGTGCTTAATGATAATCCAGTGCATAATTTTCTCCCTAATTGCTTTCTGATCAAGTTTAATCATGTGTGTAATTTTATCTACACATTGGTTTTGCACAAGTTGATAAGGCTTCTTTAGTGGAGGAATAGTACTCATTGACATACCCCCCACATGGGTCTGCATCACATTTTGTGGGGAACCCAAAAACTTTGCATTATTCTCATGAATTGCTCTTATAGTAAACAAGCCATGTCAATCTACATGCAAAGATCAATCATCTACGGTTAAGATTCTCTGCTGAAGCTTCTAATCCAATGATTGATACCACCCTGCCTGCCCAATTCTGATAAAAGTTTGCAGCAAAACCTTTTGTCCAAAGCTTCATGTGTGTTAGTGTTAGGGACCCTTCAAATTGTAGCACCATGAACTGTAAAGTGTAAAGCTATCTATACCTTAAAATTCCTTCCTGTATTTTGGTAAAACCAGTAGTTATGTGTAACTGATGTAGCATAACAACTCAGCAATAGTAAACCCAAAGTTTGAGTGTAAAAAGACTCCTCAAGAGACTTTTTGTACAATTAGGCAGCTTTGTCGGCAAGTTGGCCATATATAGACCCCACCTTTGATTAATGGGTAGAGAAATGTTGATGCACATAGTTGCCCTCTTAAAAGCCAAAATGCACCCACAAACCTTTTGTGACAAACTTCTTTTGTGTGAACTCAAATAAATAACTAAATAAATAAATATATATATATATATATATATATATCAAATTTTAACGATTTAATTGATAAATTAAAAATTTTTAATGTATAAATTAATTTTGTAAAATTTTAAAAAAATTAAAAATTATTTTATATTCTATTTTTTTAGTTCAAATTAATAGATAATCATAAAAATATTTTATATATTAATTTTAATTAATAAAACGAAATATCAAATAATTTTTAATTTTTTTTAAAATTTGTAAATTTTAATTATATATTAAAAACTATTAAATCAACTGTTAGATCTTGAAATTTGTTATAAAATGAGTTATCAATTAAAATAAATTTAAGTATACTTATTTTTACAGTAAATGAATTACTTTTATATATATATATATATATATATATATATATATATATATATATATATATATATATATATATATATATATATATATATATATATATATCATGTGTATGTACATTTGAGCTAAAGACTAATTTGTTAAAGAACTTATTTTAATATAAGGATTGACTTTTTGTAATTATATTTTATTTTATATACACTAACACAAAAATTGAAAATTTAATCACATAACCAAGTTTTTTGTCTAATAATTATAAAATTTACCTTAAAATACAAAAAAGTTGATATGATACTTTCAAAATTAATTTTTATCAATTAAAATAATATTTAATTAACGAAAATCATATCTTATAAATATATATTAATTTGTAGTTATCGACTTTAGAATATTATATGAATTATCTTCATAAATACAAATAAAAATAATTCTTAATCACTTAAGAAACAATGTTATCTAGCAACTCCTGAACATGTCACACCATGTTGATACCTTTTATGATAAACACAAGCACTAGGAAACACCACCACCAAAATACCATTATTAAAAGCCTTGTACAAGAGTTGGCCATTCCAACAACCCTTTGTTTTTTTCTCTAGAGAGTTGAGAGTCCCAATATTCTGTCTTACTCCAACTAGCTCAGAACTATAAATATATATATAGCACTCAACCCAAGTTCTAGGTAGCCAAAGTAAAAAACCACAAGAAGTTGAAGATGTGGCGTCTTCTAACAGCAGTGACAAGAAACCTTAACAACACAAGAAAGAGTTCCAAGGTGGCAGATGAGAGCATGTTTGAGCAAGGAAACGGTGTTGAGCTATTTGGACATGATAGGGAAAGAAGAAGACAACATGGTTGGGGGCTTGTGTGTAGTATTCTTCAAGCCCCTATTTCAATACTCTCATGTGTTTCTCACCCTCAGGTTAATGGCTCTGATATTTGGGTAACTGGGGAATTCTCACAGGTTTCTGAAATGAACCATCTCATGGTAAGTGACAGCATGAGATATGCAATTTTGATGTAGGAAATGTGAATAACAATTGTTGCTTCTTGGTTTCTAAGGACAACATCATATAGCTCCCTCTCTTGTCCTCATTTTTTTTCTTCTCGATCTTTTCTGTTTAAAGTTTGGATCATATGTAATACACTAGGTGATTGAATGGATCAGCCAAAGTTATTACCTACTTTTTTGTATTCCCCCATTTTTCCTTTGTTAATAATCAGGTGTATATAGGTCTAGAATGGAGATGTAATCATATAAATATTGATGAAGCCATATATGGTAAAATTCCGACCAAGAAAAATATTTTTGTTACCATTAAAACATATGAAGAGGTTCACGTAGAATCACTAAGACCGATTTATTGTTGGATAATTAATACCAGATTTTAAGTTTGAAATTTGTTATCATGATTCTAATTAGGTTCATGTAGTCAGATAAAGAGAAAGTATTGAAACTTGAAAGAGTTTGGCTTTAAGCAGTTGATGCTTTTTTCCTTTTTGGTCATGACTAAATGTTGATATAAAAAGCACAAACCACTTTGGGATGGCTGATTTCTGTTTTACTCTATAGTTAATTTGGCCACAGTTCTTTGCTGTTAAAGTTAAACTTCTAATATCTTCTAACTAGTGTAGAGGCTCATGTATAAGTTTAGCATATCAAGTAGATAAGGGTTTCCTTATTGTATTTGCAGACTCACTCGGTTTCTCTTTCATCTCATTTTCCTTTTAATCTTTTCTTTATTTTTCAATCACATCTATGAATTTCTTTCTCTCTCTTTTTTTTTTTTAATATATTTTTCATTCTATTTCTCTCTTCATTCGGTTCTTACGCTTCAAAGGAGTGCATTAACTTTTTTCGTAAGATAATTTTGAAAAGTGGGATTGTTTGTGTTGTCTGGTATAATGATGTCAGGTTGGGGAGAAGACTCACGGGATGCCTTAGAGGAAAAGAATATAAAAAGTAATTACTTTTGTTTTCACTTTAATTACCTAGTGCCACTATGTAAATTAAGAATAAGTGGAATTAAAAGTTCCTATCTTTTGTTGTCATTTAGGATTTAACTTTAATAAGATGTTTGTTTGGATAATTTTTTATAAATATTTAATATGGGAATTGAACTTAGTATAAAAAAAATTGCAACACTCTTACATCAAATTTAACCAACTGAATTAAAATCTCATTAGTTTTTAATTAATCATGTGAACTGATTGACAAATAAGGATAAAAAAGAACTAAGAGTTATAATTGATTTAGGGGAGAAAATATAATTGCAGTAATAAAATATTGTGGTTTTTATTAAGGTGGGCGGCGCAATATATATACATAGAATAATTGGTGATCCATTTAATGTAGGGGTACCCACAGAATGCTTGCCATATTCAAAATATTGCAATTATTTAATTTATTGATGTCAAAGTGGTGGTGAATTTGGACATTTGCTGCTCGTGAAAGTTAATAAGGGAATATCTAAATTTAGTACTTTTCACTGTCAACTTAGATTATCTATAGATTTAGGTTTCCCCATTCTTGGAAGATTTTGGATTAGTGATTACACTTATCCTAAGTTATCGATTTAAGGAAACCTTTGATCTTAAGGCTTACCAAATGATTGTTTCCAAAATATGGGAATATAATTTAGAAGCAAAGCCTAAGAGCACTCGTTCATGACAAGTTTATTAGAAAGGGCGGTTATGAGTTTCGTAAACATATCTATAGAAGGTTTAATGGTAAAGCACGATAAAATTTACTAATAAAAAATTATTGTTAATATAATTTTTAAATACTTATTATAAAAATTCAACATACATATGGTTTAAATAAGATTATTTTAAGAAAATTCTTGGTAAAGTTATTTAATTTAACAATTTATGGTGTATATTAAATTTTATTGATCTAACTATTAAATTAAAAAAATTTAATGTATAAATTAAATTTACAAAATTTTAAAAATATTTAATATTATTTGATATGAATAATCATAAACAAATATTTTATAAATTAATTTGAATCTATATAACAAAATATTATGATTTTTAAATTTTTTAAAATTTGTAAACTTAAATTATATATTAAAAAATTTTAATTCAACGGTTGAATCATTAAAATTTAACTTATATCATTAGTTATCATGGAGTAATTTTATCAAGAATTATTCTTGAAGTAATTTGATATCTCTTTATATGTACATACATATACATACATACATACATATATATATATATATATATATATATATATATATATATATATATATATATGAGGAGGGTTCAAACGACACCAGTGTAACTTTTACTAAGTGTTACACCGCTCAATAATTTTATATTAAATGTGAATTTTCAAAATCCAACCGTTAGATTGAAAGTTCATATCTCTTAGATCATATATGTTAAACTTTGTTAAAATTGAACAACAATTTGAAGGTAATCAAAGTATTCATATTTTAGTATATTTTAAAATGTATATATTACGTCAATTTTGTTTTATGAGAATAGGGTATCAAATCATCTTCGATTAATACAAAATTTGACATATATGATCTAAGAGATATGAACTTTCAATCTAACGGTTGAATTTTTAAAATTCATATTTAATATAAAGTTATTGAGCGGTGTAACACTTAGTAAAAGTTACACCGGTATCGTTTGAACCCTCCTCTATATATATATATATATATATATATATATATATATATATATATATATAAATTGAAAAGCAAAATTCAATGATTTTTGTTCATACTTTTGATATACAGAATATTCTATTCTTATGGTATTTTACTCCTACAAATCAGAGATTAAATAAGGAATTTTATCAATCAAGATTAAATTAAGGAAGTCATAATTATACAATATCTTATACAACTATACAAACTTATGATTTAACTAATTATATATCTTCATATTTAATATAAAATTATTGAACAGTATAATACTTAGTAAAAGTTAATTACTCCGATATTATTATAATCCTCCTCGTATATATATATAAGTATAATAACTATGTTCGTGTAAAAGGAGATTATACACAAATAGTTGATATTACTTTCCTTGAATCTATTTTTATTTATGATCAAAACTAAATTATCTTATTTTGCAATTATTATATAGTTAGGAATACAATAATTCTTAAAAAGAAATTCTTCTTGCACTATCGTCTTTCTTTCTCTTGATGATTTACATATATAATATATATGTGGAGCATTTTGGTAAGCCAAGAGGCATTATCATTACAAAAACTCGTGACCTACTCATTCATCCACTATTGGAACTACCTAATAAGAAGCTCCAACTCTATGCAGCTTTACTTTCGATAGTGCTAAGATTGCACTTTTCCTGAGTTTTCAATCAAAATATTCGTAGTATACAACGTATTTGCTACCATTGTCCACATGCTATTCACTAACTATTACTAATGCAAGACAATGGAATCAACATGCATTCATATAGTTAGGTGGCCGGTAGGGTGTTCAAGTTCCTTAATTTCATGTTAAAATTTGAAATTTATGTTTATATATATAAAAAAAATACCATACACGACTACCTCTAGTAGAAGAAGATACTTGTGATTTAGATTAAAAATATATATATATATATATATATATATATATTATAGATCATGTTTATATGTCATATCAAAGATATATTGTCTTTTCTGTTTATTTTCTTCATCTTTCATCTAAATCAAAGAAAATTCCTTTCTCTCACAAATTACGTATTAAGGTTGGTTCGCAATAACATGCCATTAAAAAAATTATTTATATATAATTATTAATCACATCTATTTATATTTTAAAAAAAATTAGTCATTTATCATTAATCTATAATATATATTAAAAAGTTTGTCTTGAAAAATCATTATGAAACATTTGTATGCATAAGACAATGGATAAAAGAAGTCCTACATTGAATTGAAGGTTTGATAGATTATCCTAATGCTAGCTAGTCAAGCCACATTCACAAAGGTATCTCCCACGTTTTTCAACAGTTATTATCAAAAGCACCATGATTTGTAGACATACATATCTATATAGGCGTTGTTGATCTCCACTTTCTTGTTAATGAGTAGTGATGAAAGGCTTTTGATTTTACATGTTCACCATTAATAGTAGAAGCTTTGCTGGACTTGGTTTTATGGACCTTTCAAGTTACATCAAATTAAAACTACTCACATTATGTGGTTGGTTTTGTCGGTCTATGATAAATCTGAGATGTTATTCATCATAACAAAAGAAAAAGTTATTACCCACAATAATTCTTCTATTTGCCACAGCACTTATATTTTCCATCAACACTTGGTAATTGTTGTTGGCAATAATGGGGGATTGGAGAAAAAGGAGGCAATAGAGAAAGAAACGAAGAATATGATTGGGCATTATTTGTTTTGTCAACATTAAGTTGGAAACTATGGCAAATAGTCAATTATGGCTTTTATCTTTCTCATCTTTTGTCTTAATCTGAATTTGATGCCAAACTGCATTTTGAAATGAGTTATCAATGTTGCAGTAGTTTTTTTTTTTTTAATATTATTAACCAATTGTAAATTATTCTGCTTATAATTTTTTAAAATGATTATTGGAAAAGTCAATAATCTTATTAAAAGTTTCATAAATAGAATTTAATGTAGCTTTTTAATATATAAATTTTAGACAAAAGAATCTCAAATATATTATTATTTACTTTTTAAGGTAAAAATTAAGCCATATTGGTTTAATTTTTCAAAAATGATCAAGGATAAAATTAAACTAAAAACATATTAATTTATGAAAATAGTCAAATTATGTTATATGAAAATAAAAAAGAAGACATATAATAATATATTATAAGTTTTAAGACTTTAATTTTCTATTAGTAGAAGAATTACGATGATAATAATATTATGGTTAAATACTTATTTTCGTCCTTGATAACAATTTTTTGTTTCAATTTAGTCTCACTTTAATTTTAGGTCTCAATTTGGTCCCCAATAATTTAAATCATTGCAATTTGGGACTTCCGTCTAAATGATTTAAACGGAGTTAACTAGTGGCCACGTGGATGCTAGGTGGATGCCACGTAGGTGGATCCCAAAATAGTTGAATCCACCTGGAGCCAGAACGGGCCGTTCTGAAACCAGAACGGCCCGTTCTGGTTACACTATTGGTGTGTAAATTTTGTACCTGGAACGGGCCGTTCCAGGTGCAAATTTAACACATCAACAGTGTAACCAGAACGGGCCGTTCTGGTTTCAGAACGGGCCATTCTGGTTCCAGAATTTCGTGCGCAAAAAAATCACTGTACAAAGCATTTCAAACACTAGATTTGGTAATATTGTTAATGGGGATTGATAACTTCAATTGCTAAACATTTGGACTATACAGTGTATCATTAAGGATACTAAGGACAATGGTAACAAGTTTTATTTCATTGTTAGTCAAACTAGAGTGAAATAATTTCTTTGAATTTTTTTAGTATATGTTATGTTCTGAATTTTTGTTTTCAGTTTCTGAACCATGTTTCTGTCTTTGAATTTATGATATATTATGGATTTTTATTTTCAAATTTTGAATCACATTGCGACATTTTAGTCAAGATTTTAAACTGGATAAGTTCAAATCAAAGAAGGATTTTGGAAGGTCTTATTTTATTTGATTTTTTTTAGTTTTATTCATAAATAAATAATTTATTGTATTTTTTTTTATTACATATAATATAGATATAATAAAAAATATATAATAAAAGCATGAAGTTAGCGTTTTGGAACGGGCCGTTCTGAATTCAGAACGGCCTGTTCTAACAGCAGCACGGCCCGTGCTGAATTCAGAACGACCTGTTCTAACAGCAGAACGGCCCGTTCTGGTTTCAGAACGGCTCGTTCTGCTGCACGCATGTTGTGTTAAATTTGCATTTGGAACGTCCCGTTCCATTTGCAAAATTAACACATAACCTGTGCATGCAGAACGGGCCGTTCTGAAACTATAATGGCCCGCTCTGGTTCCAGGTGTATTCATGACATTTGACATCCACCTATGCATCTACGTGGCATCTACCTGGCATCCACGTCAGCAGGAGTTAACCCCGTTTAAATCATTTGGACGGAAGTCCCAAATTACAATGATTTAAATTATTGAGGACCAAATTGAGACCTAAAATTAAAGTGAGATTAAATTGAAACAAAAAATTGTTATTAGAGATGAAAAGAGTTATTTAACCTAATATTATAAAACTCAAATTTATATAACTATTCCAGTTTTATACTATTAATTAGACTAATGATTGTGATAAGTTTTAAGATGCTACTTCTTCGTCTATACATTAATTTCACTACCTCAAAAGGTTTTAAAACAATTTACACTTCTAACAATTTCAACGCCTCAAATGGAGTGTTTAGATAAGGGAGAAAGCGAAGGAAAAAAAAAAAGAGTGAAATAAAATCAAACATTATTTTTTCTTTTTTGATTGCATAAAAGGTAAACAGAAGTTATTATTATTTTTATTAAAAAATGCTCAATTCTTCAGTTTTCCATCTACTTTTGAGGAAATTGAAAGTTAATGCGAGTATCACGACACTTTATACATTGAACCAAACTGATAGAAGAAAAAAAAAATCGAAATTTGTGTTTTCTAATTCCTTCCATCATTGTGAAAAATAAATATAAATAAAATTGTTGATGTGCTCATGTGCACATGTGGGAGTTACTGTTGTACGATAACAGTGATCATCATAATCGGATTCCGACTTTACTTGGTGTGTAAATTTGTATGATATTCTTTTTAAGGCAAAATTGGTTACACTATTATTAGGATAGGTTGCAACACTTACAACACAACATCAAAGTATAATAGATAATTTAGAAAAAGAATTTCACCTCAAATTTTATAAATAAATGAGTCACTAAAGATTAAGATCTTTTTTCCTTAATAGACTTTTGATAAAGTAATTTATTTGCATAATCCATCATAAAAATAGAAAATTAAAATTTTGTAGAGATCTCAAATTCATCATTACCAAGATTTTTACCAGATTTCTTGTCAAACTGACTCCATATGAAATAATTTTTATTTAAATATAATCACATTTCTTGTTAACTAGATAAACGATAATGTTACTAGCCAAATTATATACAAAACCTTATTACTTTTATTCCCACTCTTCAACCCAAAATGATACTACAAATGTAAAATAGTTTGAGGGTATGACCATCAAATGTGCCAACCAGCAATAACAATTCATTCATACCTGATAATTTAAGTGACAGAAAAATAATAGGTGTGAAATACTTTCGAATTTGAACCTGAACCTTATTTACATTTACGATTCATTTTTTCTATCTCATTGGCTTTCTTATTTCATTAGTAGATAATTTATACTTAATTCTACTTAGCTTTTTTTTTTTACCTATTTTTTTGTTTTCCAGGAAAAAGTATTCCTATTTTTATATCTAGGATTTACATATACAACTTATATCACCGTCAAGATCAAGAGTTCATTTTTTTTTACTTAAATTAGATATTTCGATTCTAAAATAAAAAATAAAGTAAGTAAGGGGATAATAAATTAGAAATTGAAAAAGAAGGAAAAAAAAAAGATTGGGTTGCGCTAAGTTCAGATATACAGCCATAATCGGCTTCAACATTCCTTTTACCCTATTGGAATCTGATTTTGAATGATATGTTATTATCAATTCAATTTGACATTAATACAGCAACATTGATTGAATGAGTATGAAGTGTTTCTTTTAGTTATATTGTTTCGTACCCTATTTCTGTTATACGTAGTGATGACAAATATACCCGTACCTGTGGGTAATACCCGAACCCGTCCCGACTTTGACGGGGAATACCCGGTTTGACCGGATACGGGTACGGATACGGGTAAAACCCGATATATTAAATTGGGTACAGGTACGGGTACGAGTATGTACTTACCCGCCCCGTACCCGTACCCATACCCGTCCCTGTTTTCATTTTTAATTTAATATTCACTTTTAATTTAATTATATTAAAAAATTTTAATATTTTTTTATGTATGATTATTTATTATAATGTGAGATAAAAAAATAACCTAATTATAATTATAATATAATAAAAAAATAATTTAAAAATATTATTTAAAAAAAAATAAAAAAAATTGACGGGCACAGGTACGGGTACGGGTATACCTGATACTCGACGGGGACGGGAATGAGGATGAAAATTCATACCCGACGGGTATGGAGACGGGGATGGAGATGAGTTTTACTTGCAGGGACGGGACGGGTATCATGAAACCCGTACCCGCCCCACCCCGTTGCCATCCCTAGTTCTACGTGCGATGCATATAATCACAACTTTGAATGACTGAAAAAAAAGAAAAAATGAATGGCTCTGGCAAAGCACAAAAGAGTACAATATTCTGGTAAATAATTATTAAACCCCCTGTATACGTGGACAGTGTCTACAACATTCATTTTGAGCAGTACATGAACCATTTGCCCGTATCACATTGCTTCTACGAGTGCTTTGTGTATTTTGGGTGCCTATGAGAATAAGACTTATTTTAAAAAAAATAAGTATTATTATTATTATATAAGAGTAGGTTAGTACAAGATATATGTCAACCTAAAAAACAAAGAACATACAAAATTCAAACTAATTATGATTTGCTACTTGTAGATCGAGATCTATGAAAATAGGTCGAGTTGAACTGAAAAAATATTTTTTTAATTAATTTAAAAATTCAATTCAACTTACTTTTAAACTTGATTCACTTAAGTTTATATTCCCTCAACTGATCTATTTTATATCTTGTATCAATTCAACTCACAAATGATTTACGTAATCATTTATTTATGTATTATTTTAATAAGATTATATTTTTTTTTGTAAAGGAAGATAAAATTGGTGTTAAAAAATATGAAATTATTATATATTTATTTACTCATGCTTCCAATGAAGTTTAACATTAACGCGCAACTAGTCCGATGACAAGAATTTTATTTTTTTTGTTTTAATTATTTAAAGTTGTACACTTTTTTAATCAAGTTTAATGTTGTATGCAAAATATTTAGTTTGACCATTTTTATTTTAAATTAATTTATCTTAAATTAAATTTTATTTTAAATTAATTTTTTTAAAAAGAATTATGTGGGTTGGTGGGTCGGTTCATTTAACACATCAATCCATGATGGCCCATGTCGGGTTTGAAAATTTTGAACATTGAAACTAATAGACATGACTGTGCAATCCACTTAGAAAGTGAGTTGATCGAGTCAAATGAACTGGGTTAACCCATTTTGACAATCCTATACAATAGTTACAATTATCATTTGCATACTCTAGAACATTTCACCTAATCCATACATATCCTTAAATGTCATAGGGTTCAATCCAAGAATATAATAAACGAGTAAGGTATCTTCTTCTTGCTTTGAACCAACTCCAATATTTCTAACAAGTCAATTTGCTTATCTTGAAACATCATTACATTTCAAACTTTCTATAGAACCAACACCACAACAAACCAAATCCCTCTCCATCCTTCCTCGCTTATACCTTTGTCGCTCACCAAACTTATAATCTAATGAAATAAGATTGAGTTTCCTTATGAAATGTAGATTCATAACTTGCTCAATCTAAATAGAATAGTCAAATCCATGAAAATCATGAACACTCATGAACATAAATTCTCACAAATAAATGATTAGTTGATTTTATTTCATTCTTACACTCGACATACCACATCTTTCTCAATTAAAATACTCTTAAGGTATGAATTGATTTTTGTAAGTAATATATTTTGTAACAATCTTCCAGCAAATATTATTATAACCCTTAAGTGTACTATCGTATTTCACACTTTCACCTAATCTATTTCTATATTACACACTCCTCCCCAAACACAATCCAGCACAATATTATATGTCCAAAGAACATTATAAATATCATATCATCCCTTTCTCCAACACCATCTATCCTTCTCATCCACTCTTATACTACATGAACTCACTACTCCCTTAAGAGAATCAACCAACTGCACTTTTCAGTGAAACAAACTCCACTTCCATTACCAAACTCATCATCCATCTGCCCAACTCCCCATAGTTTTAATATTTAAGCTATAAGATCTATTGGCTCTGCGAAGAACACTATTTTTTTTTGGATTTTAAAAATAATAAGTATGAATGTGAGCTTATTAATTCCTTTTGTTATATATATATATTACATGTTTGGTTTAATTAGCGTCCGTCACAATTGACATGCTGTTTTTTACTCAAGTAACTCTATTGCTTCTACGTCCTTTTTCTAATTAATCTGTTATTTAAATTTTACTATAAACGTGCATGTACGATAATATCCCCAAATACATGCTTTGTTGTGTTTTAGAGAGTTGGAAAGTAAACATCATCTTAAGTTCAAATTTTTGTTATTATAATTTTTATTGATAAAAAATACATAAAATTAATTAAGTTAGATGTCGCCCTCAACAAGTGATGAAAATAAGCATTTCACAAAATTATGATATCGATTACTCAATTTGATGAGTTGGTGTAATAATTTAGGAATTTTGTACTTATATATTGTGGTGATAATTTGCTTAATGAGAAATTTCTTATTCCATTCTTGTTGTGTACAAAATTTTATGGACCAATTACATTACTGAGAGCATGATTAATCTATGATCTAGTGAGCTAGTGAGTTGAGAGCACTACTATAATTTCTCTTATTACATGCGATTTTTCCTGCGAATTTTTATGAAAAATTTGCAAGAAACGTTATTCCTACAAATTTTTCTGCGAAATTTTATCTGTAGGTAATACCTTCGTGGATAATATATTTTTTGCAAATTTTAAAATTCGCAAGAAATTTTCCTATGAAATTTCTTGCGAAAAAAATTCGCAGGAAAGTTTCCTGCGAATTTTTTCGCAAGAAATTCTGCAAGAATAGTTTTTACGAAAAAAATTAAAGAAATTACTATAAATTCTATCAACCATACAAATCAACCATACAAATCAACTTGAAAGGTAAGTGTTGTCCCAACTTATATACTCTTTAATTATTTTATTTTCAATCGATGTGGGACTTGAAGTTTTTTTAAAATATTAAACTTATAAATTTAAATATATTTTTTATTTTTCCTGCAGATTAAAATTTGCTGGAAAAGTTACCTACAAATTTTTTCTACCATTTAGTAAACATTACTTGAAAATTTATTTTTGCAAGAAAATCCACAAAAAACAAAACAAAATTCTTACAATATTTTCTGCAAATTTTTACCATCGAAAAAAATTTCTATCATCATTAAAATTGTAGCAAAATTTGTAAGAAATATCTGTAAATTATTTTTCGCAAATAAATTCGCAAAAAATTTCTGCGAATACTTTTTTGCAGGAAAATGACATTTTTCTAGTAGTGGAGATACTTGAAAAAAAAATGGTACCCCTTTCCTATTTTTACTCTATACTAATAGAACTCACTTTTTTTTTTTTAGTAACAATGATATTCATATGAAATATTTATTGCGAGAAGTAGTGATTAAATATGTTTTAATAGATGAAGACAATCACTTTATAATTTTCTATCTATTTAAATATGTTTTTTAATTAAAAAATTGTTTTATAAAAAAATAAATCAACAATTTAGTTTGAATTTAAGTGTATGGTCCTAATTTTGTTTTTGTCATTGAGAATTCAACACCATGTTAACAAGATATTTTTTTAATCAATAAAAAAAATTATAATGACAACAATAAGGATGTTAAATTTTTATGTATCTACTTAACCTTTAATTATTAGGTAAACTCTAATAGGTTAATAAAATGATCTATTAATACAATAGGTAAAGTTTAAAAAATAAATTATTAGTAATTAAAATTTAAAAAAAAATGCATGTGTGTATATAAGTATATAGAATAGGAATTAGAATTGAATAAACACCCAATTCGGTAATTGAAAGATAGTGGTAGTGACTAATAGGTCCTTAAAAGATTTATTTTTTGTAGTATCTAAGCTTCTAAACTTTAATTTTATTATGTAAATTAGTTTTTTTATTATACTTAGTTACTAATTTTGTTAGTTTTTTGAACAATTAATACTTAAGAATGTTTGATACAAGAAATGTTTTTGCATCTATGATATTCTTAAAGTGAGAATCTTAATTTCCTATGTTTGATAACTATTTAAAAAAAATTAGGAATGTAATTTTTCAAAGACCATTTTCATCTCACTTTCCTATAAAAACATTCCTATGGGGATGAAAATTCAAATTTCTTAAGTTAAAGGAAAAGTTCAATGCATATAAAAAGACCAATATATCATTTTTTTTAAAACAGAAAAACTCTCTCTTTCTCTCTCTCATTCTATTTATCTTTCTTCCTCCCTCTCTCTTTCTATCTCTCTCTCTAACTCTCACTCACCATCTCTTCCTCCCTCCCTCCCCCCCCCCTCTCTCTCTCTCTCTCTCTCTCCCATTCTATTTCTTTTTCTCCCTTTATTTCACTCTCACTCCTTTCTCTCCCTTTCTCCTTCTATTTCTCTTTCTCCCTCATTTTCTTTGTCTCTCTCACTCTCACTCCCCTTCTCTCCCTCTCTCTCTCTCTCTCTCTCTCTCTCTCTCTCTCTTTCCTTCCCATATATTTATTTATCTTTCTCTTTCTTGTATTTCATTATTTCTTGACCTTGTCAATTTTAATAATATTATTAATGCCTGTTTTGTTTTATAGTTTAATGATATTTGATAACACTTTTTAAATTATTTATTTGAATGAAATAAAATATATATTTTTATCTTTCTCAATTATTATATAACATTTGTCTTTGTTTATTTTTTTTTTTGTTAAATTATGTATTTAAATAATTTTAACTGTAAGTTTTCAACTTTTTAAAAATAGTTTAATGTCATATTTGTAATAAGATTTGAATAAATAAAAATATATAATAAATTTATTTTAATAAAGGATATATTTGTAAAAAGTATTTATATTCCCAAGAATATAGTAGTGTAACCAAATATGAAAATCTTTAATTCCTAAGAATCTTATATGAATATCCTCTGAAACCTTTATAAGCAACCAAACATATTTTAGTTATTCCCAAGAATCATGATTCCTTGGTAAGAAAAATCTTTTCTCATTATGAACGTCCTCTTAAGTGTCAAGTTGACACCTATTCTCTCTCATTTAGTTGTTCTTTCTCCTAATCACTTAATATGAGATATAATGCAATGTTTTGGTACTTTCCAATCAACAACGAATACTTTGTCATGTTTAAATATTTTTGCCATGGGTAGTCAAAATGAGTTTACTTTCATGTAGTTCAAATTTTCTATTTCAATCATCCTTAATTTTTTTTGTCTAATCTGACCGCAAGTTTAGGATTATAAATTCTAAATTATTGAATTTAGGGTTGAACAAAATGAGTGATTGTTCTAAAAGATCTTAAACAAGGATTTATCAATCAAACATGAGTGTTTTTGCTATGTTTAATGAATTGCAAAACTCCTTTGATAGAAGTGGGGAAGAACTTAATGATAATGATCATTTTTGTTACTATGGAAGCATTGCTCTATTGAGAGTTTCATGAACAATCAAAAATCCAAGGATTTTTTTTCCACTTATCCTCTACTACTTTTGCGTTGTTGGATGACATTCTTCTTCAACAATGTCACAAACTCTTGTCTTGTAGAAATGAGTTTTGCATATTTTTTCACAGTAGCAGGATCACTATAACTGACTCCATTAAGTTCACTACCATAGAACTCAACAGTTACACCTACTTGTTCGACACTATATTTAGATTCTGCCCTTCGAAAAGGAACATTGGCTCTAACAATTCTATCTCCATCTACCAAAACAACTGGCAGTATTCTACCTAAATAATATAAACAAGTAACAAATAAGAAAACAAGAAATATTTTAACCATAGAACTTCTAAAGTTTTGTAGGTGAAATGGAATACAAGAATGAGAATGCTTGAGAAGAAATAAGTTATTTAAACATCACTTCAGTTATTTTTAAATTAAATTAAAATTAAACCTTATTTTATAATGTGTTTAAATCTAGTTGGTTTGTAACTACTAAGAGAGAGAATGCATGAAAACGTGATAATTAACTGATCATGAAATTAACAAAGTTAATAATTGAATATAACAAAAAAAATTAACTTATATAATGAGTTAAAATTTAGAGACCCATATGCTATAAAAAATCTTTCAAGGATATATTAGTCATTTTCACCATCTTTTAAGGAACAAATTGAGTGTTTACTCAATTAAAATTATTTAAATTAATCACTTCTTTACATTTAATTTTATTAGTAAAACTATAAAATATTTTGGTATTAAGTTAAAAATTACGCACACCAAGTTTTAAATAAATCAAACATTTGTAATTACCTTATAATCAACATCTATTTATATTTTAAAATATTATACATTAAATTAAATTAGTTTATCAACGTATAAAATAATTTGAAAATTTTATAAAGAAATTGTAAACATGATATTCTCAATAAGATTTTTTTTAATTTAATTTAAAAAGTTGAATTGATAAAATTTAATAATACAAAGTGTTATCGAAGTGAATGACTTTACCATAGCTTAATCATTAAGTAATTTGATCTTTTTAATCTACCTTCCAAAATAATAAATCCCATTGTATTTGACTCTCAAACATTACCTCATTGATTTTGGTCATGGGATTTTCCAAGTTACTAGGTTTTTTTTTTTTTTTGCTTTTTATGGAATGAACATATACCACTATCCAAAAAACTAAAGAAATGATAAAGTGGACCAATTATACACACTCAAATTGAACCTTTGTCAAATTAATTTCATGTTTCCTTATCAATATGTTCCGACCTTGTCTCCAAAGCACACACATATGTCTCATAACTTATGATGATTGATTAATAGCCAATTTGAAAATTTTTAAGGCAAAAAAATCATCAAATCAAAGCATGAGTTTTCCTTGGTGGAGGAGTCTTTCTAGCATTAGTGGCAACAAATTGATTTGTGGAGAAGAGAAAATGGCCTGAATGTGTGTGATAGTGGGCTTTGACCATAGACACAGTTGGGTTAGTTTTTTTTTAAAAGATTCATTATAAGGAATATATATACCATCGAACACATGAATTAATTTCTTTTACGAGTTTAACAAATATTAAATAAATGAAAATCTTCTCATAATTTAAGTTTTTTTTATTATTTTTTGCGAGTTTAACAAATACTAAATAAATGAAAATCTAGTCTCAATTTAAGTTTTTTATTATTATTTTTATATGTAAGGGTCAAAATGCGAACTATAATCAATTGATTAAATGACAAATCACAAGAGTCTCTCACTGTTTAAGCGAACCTAAGTTGGTAGTTGGGTTAGGTTATTATGGTGGGTGCTTTTAACATTGGTGGCTGGATGTGGGCTTCATATGCATTTCATTGACTTTGATGAAAACCATTGTTATTTGTTGAATTTTGTGGAAGAAAATAGCAAACTTTTGTCAAAATAAGAGGAAGCCACATCAAGACTCAATTGGCATCAATCTATAGTAAACATCCATTTCAAATTTCACGATATGAGTGTTGTTTAGAAGCCAACCATTTAGGTGTGAAACTTGAACCGATAACTCAATTGTCATGCATAATTTCTAGTTCTTTTTGTTATTAAAATCATGGACTTCAATAATGTTCAACTACTCAATCTGTGTGTCTCAACAAAGTTCACAAACATTAGACTCTTGCACAAAATTCTCATGCCACTTTCAAAGTTATTTTTTTGGTTTTATTTATTATTATTATTATTATTATTATTATTATTATTATTATTATTATATATTAACATTTATAACATTGTTTAATAATTCAAACTGCTCATTTAATTAATAAAAATATTGATGAGTTAAATATATTTTTATTTCATATAATATTCCTTTTTTTTTTTGTTTTGGTCCTTAACATTATTTTTAAATGGTCTTTGTAATTTTTTTTGGCCCCTATTATTTTGCTTCAGTATACTCACGTTTTTTTTTGTCCTTGTAATGTATGAATAATTTTGTTTTAGTCTACCAATTTTTTCTTGACAAGGACTAACTCGAAAATATTATAGGAAATACAATGAAAAAATATTTATATTATAATGACAAAAATAAAATAACAAGAATAAAAATATTTTTTTTACAAAGACTATTTAAAATGTGTGTGAAGAGATCTATACACTTACTTCATTCAATAACTCATACTCTACATCAAATCTCAACGATCCAATGGTTAAATTTAAAGTTTTTAATGCATAGATCAAATATTAAAAAATTTAAAAACCATTTAATACTTCTTTTCACTAATTCAAATCAACGTATAAAATATTTTTATAATTATCTGTTAATTTGAATAAATGAAACGAAATATCAAATAATTTTTAATTTTTAAAGAAAAAATTTACAGATTTAATATTTGCATTAAGAACTGAACTTGCAATTGTTTTGTTTTTTGAAGAACTGAACTTGCAATTTAACATTCCCTACTACCAACTTGCTTTGTCTCTTAATCGAAACAATGCAATCACATTATGCACTGCTTGATGAATTTTTGTAGAAACAAATCAAAAAAAGGCCCCGGGGTGCTGGAAATACCCATCAAAGAATGGTAACCATCTTCTCTTCTACAATTAAACATAGTACAAAAATTCCCATTTGATCTCAGATTTCCATTTGAATCAAAGACAACTACGTAAAGAATCACAGATATGGATAAATAAATTTACATGCAAATATAAGGTTTTTGAACTTCCAATAATGCAATTATTATTGGCCCTTGAACAATAATATCAGCCTACAATGTACATAGAATCAAGAGAAAGAAATTATGGGGATGTTTGATAGAGATTTTTTTTTTTTTTTTATATATTCAAAAATTATGATTTTTTAAAATTACAAATCTCAAGAATTATGATTCTTAAGAATGATTAAAATTTGTTTAATTACTTATAAAGATTCCTAGAAAAATTATATAATTATATAATTTTTATTATTAGGTTAATGAGCAAATATTTACATTACACATAGCCACAAGAATGAGAGAGAGAGGGGGGGGAGAGAGAGAGGGGGAGAGAGAGAGAAAGGGAAAGAGGACTTACATGAAGTTTGTAAGAGAGTACACAATGGATTGTGTGATTAGATGAATGTTTTGAAAGAAAATGAATCTCAACAACATATTTTTGATTTTTAAAAAAATATTGTACTCTTTTTATATACATAAAATTTTCCTTTTAACTCAAGAAAATTGGATTGATTTTTTTTTATAAAAAAATGAGATAAAAATATTTTTTACCAAACTATATTTCTTATGATTTTCTTTTTACAAATAGCTTCAAAACATGAGAAACTAAGATCCTCATTTTAAGATTCTAAAAAATATAAAAATATTTTATATACCAAAAGTTCCCTAAAAGTGTTGACATCGAAGAAATTGAGGTCCTAAAACGGGAAGAGAAAACAAATGGAAAAGATAGGAAGCAAACTGAACCAGACGGTCCAGAACATAGGGTGTAGATTACATTTCCGTGACTCACTGCTAATCTATCCATATAAAAAGCAAATCAATATATTTCAAGTATTCTCAGATTTTGATGCATAAATATTTAGACTAGTCTTTTATTTTCTGTTTTCTGGTGTTCGAGTAATGAACCTGTCAGTTTGATCTCTAATTGGGGTTTATAGCTATTTTCTTTAATAAAATAGCTAGCACCTGTCATCTTTCTTTTCATATCATCAAACATCTTAAATGACTTCATTAATACCCCAAATCTATGATGCACAGACGTTCCAAATCAATAATCGTTTCCATCATTGCAGTCCAGGTAAAGTTAGAAAAGATGCAACTCTTTCAATCCTAATAATACAATTTAAACTTAGATGTTGCTCTGTCCATGTAGCCCATGCATCTTAGGGAGTTTAATCCTCTCTACTAAGACACTTCTCGAAAAAGATTCTTATTCTTTTACTTAATCAGAACCTTGAGTTCTGTAGGACCTCTCCTCAGGTAATGGCTCTGTTCACCCCGTCACCTCTCTATTCGTCTTCTTCCTCCCTTCTTTTTTTCACCCTAAAAGTTTCCTCTCGTCTCTGTTTGTTTGTTTGTTTGTTTTTGTCTACAAGACCAGTTCTCCATTTCAGCTTCAATTAGATTCGGTCAGCAGTTATGAGCATACACCTGGCCAATGGCCATGAAGTACTACTGCCATGCTAATACAACCAAGACCTCACAGACTCATACAATTTTTCAAACTAGTTATTAATGGGGGATTACTAGGGCCAGGAAACATCTGATTTGAGGGAAAAGGATACATTACATACCATTGCATATACATATATAATGCCTGGAAAATAATGGAAACCTGAGCTATCCTAATTATTACCAGGTTGAAATTAGAAAGTATGTCAATAATGATAAAAGCAGATCAACAAATTTAGCATCTCATTTTGAGGAAATTTTTTGACATAAATCATATAATAACACAAGACTAAGCATGACATTGATCGAATGGTAATCGTAAGTAACATAAAAATGATGATGTCAAGTCCAAGTTCTAAACAAGGAAAGAGTCAAGCACACTGCCATTAAAGAAATCAGAGGAAAAAGGCACAAATTCATTATTCCGCTCACCAAAACAAGAGTTAGTACAAAAAAAAAATACCTACAAAGGATAATACACGGCTACAGATTATGCTTACAGGAAGGATGTAAGGGAGATACATAAGACACATTGCAAGGTAAGCACTTCCCTTTTAATTCAGTATAAGTATAATGTTTGTTGCAAGAAGTGCATAATTAGATCTTGGCACATGATTAGAACTAAAGACGAGAGACGCCAGTAATGATTTACTTGTAAATAACCCAACTAATGGCCAAGTTTAATTAAAAATCTACACAAAAATAGCTGCCACATAAAACATATACAAAATAACAAAAAGATTCAGAAGCTTCAGCTCTTGTTGTACAATCGTATTCAAATCTCTTTGAATAGAGAATAAAAGATTCAGTAATTAGTGCGACTAACAACTAGTTTATTGAGATTTGTATTTGGATTCATGAATATTCTGATATTATTTTTTTATTCTGTGTGATGATAACTAGCACAAAAAGAGGACAAGAAGCAATGCTTCTAATCTAACTTTAACAATACAGCAGGGAGAATAAAAAAAATGTATAAAAGCTATGATCATAGCTTATGTCAATCTAGTGTAATAAATAATACAAGGTGAAAACATATTTTATTTCCCAATGCTTCCACAACAAGAAAAAGGGAGGACGGGGGCATAAGAGATAGAAGGATTGCTTAAGAGTTAAGAATAACAACTAGACAGAAAAACTAAAAACCAATGCATCCAATATAGCCCATTTTTCTAATAAATAGATAAAAAAATCATAATATCCTTACCAAAATTTGCTGAACCATTTTATATCTTTTACGCATTGATTGGACATTGAGCAATTCTCCTTAAGTGAATATTTTGTCTATCATGATAAAATCCTCTTCGGAACATTTTTTCAAGCCACCGCTTAGCCTTATCTCTCCTCCCATGATCTGAGAAACCGCGTATCATAATATCATATGTCCAACAATTAGGTTCATAACCCCTTTGACATATCCGACCAAACAACATACAGGCTATATTCATATCACTCTTGGCTACTTGTTTCAGCAACAAATTGTAGGTGAAAATATCAAGGGGAAAGCACTTCTCTATTAACTGTTCCAAGTCCTTAACATAATGTCTCACTCTAACACAACCAGAAAATGCACCAATCATCAAGGTAAGTAATGAATTACCAGAAAATCCCCCCTCTTCCACTCCTCTTAAATGGACACATGTATCATAGAGTTGCGGTGAAATCAAAGAATGATAAAGAAGTACATTGCCAATAAAAGAAGTCAATGGACGTCCCATTTTCTCGTATACATTAACAATATGCATTGCTTCATGATATCTTCGCAATGAGCAAAGCTTCTGCACAACAAGCTCATAGCATTCAACACTTGGATTCAATCCAACTCTTAACATGCTGAAAAGCATCTCGCGTGCAATGTCTGCCTTATTGGACTTGCATAGACCAATAATCAAGGCATTATATAACCTTTTACCTGCCAAACCCCGGAGCCGGACATCATTAAAAAAATTCAGAGCATCAGAAATTCTTCCACTTTTCAAATAACCTTGCAACATAAAAATACAAGAACACAAATTGGGTGTAATGCCATTCCTTTGCATCAGCTCAAATACTTCCCGAGCCAAGTCAGGCTTCCCAGCGTGTCCAGCTCCCTCAATGAAAGAGTTGTAAATCCCACAAGAATGTTCAATGTGAACCAGCATCTCCAGTAAGTTGAAAACACGCCATCTTGCATTATCCATTACAAGTAAGCAGCCAATAACAGCTTTAAACAAAGGACTCTTCAGTTTTTGGCCCTTCCCTCTCGCTTCAACAAGAAGCCGAGCAGCAATATCTCCCCTGCTTAACTTAACAAAACCCTTAATCATCTTAATATAAGACTCCCTGGCAGCTGCGTTCTTAAGTTCCCCATGTAGCAAATAAGCATCCTCCACTCTCCCAGCCTGGCACAGAGCCATTATGAACTTGTCATAGGTGGAAGCACGAGGCACGAAATTATTCCCCACAGCAAGATACATCAACTCCTTCATCTCATCAATCTTGCTCTCCCTACACAAAGCACTCGCAAGCGTGTAAAACGTCTGCTCATCAGGAAAATAACCCCGAACAACTGAGCTTCTGACCACGCTGAACGCCTCCTTAACACTCCCATCCCAGCACAAAGTAAGGATCAAATACTTGCACGCCAAGTGATTGAGAGACAAACCGAACTGGGAGCGCGAATTGTACAACTCCATCGCGATATCCGCCATCCCCACTTTGCAAAAGAAGCACAAGACAGCATTCATGGTAACCAAATCAGGAGGAATGCAACTCTCATTCATATCCATCAACAAATCATACACCTGCCGGAGCCGATTCTCCCGCAGAAGCCTACAAATCAAAACATTGTACCTAACAGTGGCAGGAATATACCCTTCTGAGTCCTTCTTCTGCTTGAAAAACTCCAACGCCTCATCCACCCTCCCGCTCTGAACAAGACCCTTTATCCAAGTCCCATAAGCATGGTCCAATGGAACCAACCCGGAGCTCCCAAACTGCCTAACTAACTCCACAGCACGGTCAAACCTAAAACTCTCACACAATGCACCAATGATGAAACTCACTTCAGGACCTTGTAACTCGTCCCCACGACACACAATGCTATTGAGATACTCCTCAGCCTCCTCCAACCTCCTCTCTTTGCACAAATGCTTGACAACGATGACACTGGTTAAGTGATTCTCGAAGCCGCGGCGGCGAATTTGGCGGACGACGACGTCGAAGGCGTTGAAGTAGTTGTTGTCGACGAGGGAGTCGAGGAGGACGTGGTAGCAGAAGGCGTCGAGGTCGAGGCCGAGGAAGCGCATGCGGGAGAAGGCTTGGAGGGCGAACTGGGGCTTGCCGGCGATGGCGTAGCCGATGACCAGGGTTTCGTGGAAGCGGACGCCGTGGTGGAAGAGGCGGCGGTGGAAGGCGTCGAGGAAGTCGAGGAGGAGTGGTTTCATTTTGGCACGGGAGAGGATGTGGAAGATGGCGAAGACGGTGGCGCGCGTGTGGTAGAATCCGGGCTGCCTGCCGACCCAGTCGAAGAACTTCAGGCAGGGCAGGATGTCGCGGTGGGCGGCGCCGTGCCGGAGGACGCGGAGGACGAAGCGCTCCGAGAGCGGCAGCGAGAGGGCGGATAGGGCGGCGGAGACGCCCTCGTCGGAGGCCGAAGAGGACAGGATTTCATAGATGCAGTGGAGGAGGGCGTCCAGCGGGGTCTGCCGCCTCGCGAACCACGTCTTGAACGTGGAGGCGATGTCTTTTTTGGTGACCAGGAACGTGGCTGAGGTTGACGGCGTGGATGGCGAATGCGAGGCGGCGAGGGAGGTGTATGCAGCATGGGAAGAGAAAGGGTTGAGAATGGTGGAGACGAAGGATTTGGATCTGAGACGGTGTTTGTTTACTTGTTTGAGTTGTAGTAGCATCATGCTCTCAGGGTTCCAATGCTCTCCAACTGTTTGTGGTTATGTCTGTGAGAGTGAGAGTGAGAGTGAGAGTCACCATAGGTGGAAGCACTTCTTAGTTCTGACTTCTGAGGTTTAAGGACGGGTTTCTTTTTCTTCACTTGTTTCGCCAAATGCTTTCAAACTTTGAATTAGGTCTAGACTCTAGACTCTAGACTCTAGACTCTAGATGATTTCCTTATTCCATCAACATGGCTGCAGCTGCTAGTGCTACTGGGAATTTGGCTCATTCTATTACTATATACAATTTTTTTCCTTTCAATTTTATTTTCCTTTTTCTGATATAAATAACTTAGGTTATTGCTTGTGAGTAAAAAAGAGAAAGATTTAAATGGAAGTTAGAATTTTAATTTAATTATAAGAAGAGAGAAAAGATAGATTTTATTTTATTCATAAGAAGAGGGGATGAATTTTAAAATACAAATTACTTTTGTATTGTATAATTTTAAATTTAATAACATATTAAAGATGGTTTAAATATTATTTTAAAAATATTTTAAAATTCATCTTCTATTCTCATAATCGATATTGGAGAGGAGTTAAAATTAAATGAAGGGAACTATTATCCACCCATATTTTTTTTCCTCCTAAAAAAATAAAACAAAATATTTTTAATTTTTTTTTTAAAAAAATTCTTCATTCTCTTTCCGGTTTCTCTTCAATCAACATAGTTTTAAAAACCGGACCGGTCATCGAACCGGTTTCTCTTCGATTTTTATTAAAAAATATTTATATTAAATATATTTTATACTTATAAATTTTAATAAATTCATATCTTATTTTAAATTTCGATTTTTCTATCTTATTTAAAATTATTTTTATTTTTATTTTGTAAAAAAATACATAAAAAAATTACATGTTAAACGATATATTAATACAAATTAAAAATATAAATAATATGTACATATATAATATGCTTGCAATTAATATCACAAAATAATATATGTAATATTTACATATATATTGCATTATTAAATATATAATTTAAAATTAATAATATACTATAAAAGTTATTTAAGTTGTATATATTGCAAACAAATATATTAGAACAAGTAGTCATTGTTATATTTAATAAGACTCCTTGCTTTTTCATTAAGAGATTCAATTTTCATCATTATTTTTGTGATTTATAGTCCCTTAACAAAATTTAAAAAAAAATAAGAAAAAAAAGTGGTTGAACCGGTGGTCAAACCGGTTCACCGGTTGAACCGAAAAATTGACCGGTTCAATCCGGTTTAAAACGGGTCGACTGCATAACCGATCCAACTTCAGATTCGAACCGGCTAGACCACCGGTTCCCGGTCCGACCGGCCGGGTCGGTCCGGTTTTTAAAATACTTGAACCACCATATTAGTTTGGCTTACACCAGCCACTTTATTTTAAAAATATATTTAATCATAGTATAATGTTTTTGGCATATTTTTCAATTTAAAAAAAAATCATTTTTATCTTATAATGATTAATTTCAACTCAAAGGAGTGCACACATGGGTTGTGTAAAGGGAGACACGAGGCTTCACATTGAACACCCCTTTCTCTCGTTTCTCATCTTCACCTGGTAAACTTCACATAACCTACTGCTTCTTTTCCAAATTTTTGATTTTTTCGACATCATGCACCAATTCCTTTTTGATTTTGATCTCTGTTGTGTTTATTCTCCTTGGGGTTGTAGTACTAGTACCCTTCGTGGACTTCATTCCCTTGTTATTATTCACTATCTTTGATGAATTAACTCTAATTGTTTATTGTTGCTAGGCATGGATTAAGTACTGGGAACAACCATGAAAACGTGTTTTTTTTTTCCTCTTATTGATATAAAAGTTAAAATTTGTAAATTTAAGCGGTCCTTGTCCGTTAGTATCGATTTTCACCGATAGACAATGATTTTTTCCCCTGCAATTGGGAAATTTTTCGGTAGGGTTTCCGTGTTTGGTCATGGATGATGCTTCATTTGGGTGGATTAATAAGAGTAATGGGAACATTCAATATATTATATTGGAAGAGGTATCTTATATACCCAAAATTCATGTCTCAGTACTCAAGAGGCAATGGTAGTGATCATGTTCATGAATTACTGATCACTATGTAAGCAAAATGTTTGTTGGAAGTCCACAGTAAGTAGGTGCCCTCGTTTGTTTCAGATTGCATTGGTGAAAGTGGAGTAGGCGTTTGAGTTCTGCTGGCATACATGGGTTTTGGCATTGGGACACTGAGTTTGTTCACAGCGGTCCGATTTGAGGCTGCAAATTTCAATGGTCTGCCCCCATCTCGGTCTCCCAAGTCGTTGCCTCATCTCTCGCTCACAAAGCCGTCTTGGGTTGTGAGGACGGAGTCGAATGTTCGGAAGAAAAGAAGAAGGAAGCCGGATCCGCATTGCGAGGTATGTGAGGGGAGTGGAAGAGTTGATTGCCACGAGTGTCATGGAAAGGGGAGGACAAACGAGGTTCATTTGGAAATGCTCTCAAAAGGTGAATGGCCAAAATGGTGTAGGACTTGTGGTGGAAGTGGTCTTAGTTACTGCTCCCGCTGCCTTGGGACCGGAGAGTATAGGTATATCATGGGCTTCCAATTCATGAACATTGACAATAATCAATCCCAAGGAAACAAGTCTTAGTTTTTTTTCTTTTTAATCTTGGGTGGTGGTATTAGGTTCAAGGTATTAGAGGATGTCTTGGTACATCAGCTTTACCTGTAATTGCTGAATGACGAGTCTCAATCACAGTATAAAAAACCTTGATAAATAGATTGTTCCAACTCTCACATCCCGGTGCAATTTGATTTTAACTTGTAGGTTGGTATTTTGCAACTTGAGTCGGTAATATAATTTAAAAATTATTTTTTTCCTTGCTTTCAAAAGAGAGCTTTGAAGGATCTCTCTAACCTTAGTCATATTTCATGCTATCCTACAGTTAATTTCTCGTATTCATATCTTACTGTTTATTTTTATTTTTTGTACAATTAAGCTAAATATGGAATTATATATACTTCTTCAACATTTAGGAAGTGCCAACCATTTAATTCAACCTCCTAGGATAGCTAGTTCCTATTGTGATTGTTTTGAATATTGACTTGCCAAGCAAGCAAAGTACTTGACACGTTTGGCATTTTGATTCTCAAACTATGTTGATAGAATTTCCTGGCCTCTGTATTAAATCCATTTCTTTGAATTTTGTTATCATAGAATTGAAGCTTCCTCCATGCTTAACTTATCATGTATAACTTGAGAATTCTTTTGGGGGGTGCTTATGGTTCACTCAAGACTTGAGAGTTGATAACTTGATATACCTTTTGAAATAACACAAGTATTTTGAGTTGTGTTTGTGACAAAGTCACATCTTAATTTTTTTCTCTTGGCAAGGCTGTTATCATACTAGATTGCTGCATCCGTAGAAGTATACCAACTATTTTCTGTGAGCTTATGGCATTTGGTGGTAATAGAATCATACCTTTCTGAAATTCAACTTTGATCAGGTTGAATTGCTCAAAATGTTTATCTCTCATGTATATGGTTCATTTTCAAAGGATCTGTGGAAATATTTTACATTGTTTTACCACTTTGAATACATCAACATGGTTTATTCCTCTGGGCATTTGTAGTAATCGGACAGTTGTGGTCAACGCCGGGGTCATATCATTACGATGCAAGTAAATGAAGGACAAAACAGACCTTGCCTTTCAGACCCATTTTTACAGTGGAGTCAATGGCAGTTGCTTGATTCTCTTCTACCTACTGGTGGATTTGCTCATTCTTTTGGCCTTGAAGCAGCAGTTCAGTCCCACTTAGTGTCTAATTCCAATGACCTTAAGACATTTATTATCCATATATTGGAGAACACAGGAAGCCTACTCCTTCCTTTTGTGTACTCAGCTTCCATGTTGCCCAATATGGAAACCTGGCATAAGCTTGACAAAATATTGGATGCTACCCTAACTAACGAAGTGGGTCGAAAGGCATCGATCTCACAAGGATCTGCATTAATGAGGGTGGCTTCAGCTGTGTTTTCCGAGATTCCCTCCCTCAAAACCATGAGAGATGCTTCTCTGGGTTTAGGGACTGTATCTTTTCATCATGCTCCTGTATTTGGACTTATATGTGGAGCACTAGGTTTTGAGAGAACTAGTTCTCAGAGAGCTTACATGTTCATCACAATGAGAGATATGATTTCTGCTGCCACGAGGCTAAATTTGATAGGACCCCTTGGTGCAGCATTGTTGCAGCATCAGGTTGCTCCTATTGCTGAAGTTATATTAGAGAAATGGATGAATCGTGGGGTTGAGGAAGCATGCCAAACTATGCCTCTGCTAGATACTGTGCAGGGCTGCCATGGTTACTTGTTTTCAAGACTGTTTTCATCTTAGAAGGTAAAATGTGAGTATTTCATTTCATATTTTGATGCATGTAAAAGGTTTGTAATAGTTAGTATTGTGCTCAGGACTGTTTTCATTTATTTGTGAACATTGCTGCGCGTTATTTGATGTTTTGTGCTGTACAAGTTCGTACATTCGCTTTGAAAACTATTTGCCAGTTGTGTTACTTGTGTATGCATGATAAAAGAGTTATTCTTTTTGCTTCATTACCTTAGCATTCAACAAGGACTAATGATGTTGCCATGTTTTGATCGATATAAGTTATATCGATGAAATTTGATTGTTCTAATGATATATTTATATTATATTATTATTATATAAAGGCAAAGCCTCTTTTAGGAATTGTTTTTGGTTTCAGCTTTAGTATGATTTTTTTGTCTCTATTTATATTGTTCATAAAAATAATTTTATTTTATTTTTTAAATGCAGACATATAGTTTTTTTTCCTACTACTAATATATTAAGGACTAAATTTATTTAATTTAAAATTACAAAAAATCTTCAAGTAAAAATTTATATCATATAATATAATAATAATGACTTTATATAAAATTATGTTGACTATAAATATTTATTTCAACTTAATGAAGATGAAAACTTATCAAAAACATATTAATTTATAAATCACAATGAATGTAGGAGATGAATTTTTTTATAATAACTATGGTGTAAAAAGTGAAAAGTCTTATTTCGCTAGCAAGAGAGGATACTCTTTAACCATGATTGACATTTTAGCGGAAGGGCACGCGCACACAAGCTTCATGACTAATCTTTAATTTAAAGCTTAATTATGTTTAGGAATAAACATAGATACATCTAATTAGGGGCATTCATCATCTTTAGTGAAAAACTAGTGTGGCATTGAGGCAAAAGTGAAAAGTTTTGTTCTACTATGCATTTTAAACACTAAATTCTTTAAATAAGTTCATCCGCTAAACAACTGCACCACACACACTTACTTACATTTTAAGATTAATTCTTAACGTTCAAGCTTCAAGATTAATCCTTAATTTAAAGCTTAATCACGTCTAGAAATCGACTTAAGTACATGTAATTAGGATAGTCATTCATTGTAAAAATTAAAAATTTGGGCAAACTCTTAATTTAAAGCTTAACCACGCTTCAGGTACATCTAATTACACACACACAAGCTTAAAAAATCTACTTCAAGACTCGTCCTTAATTTAGGAATGAACTCAAGTACATCTAATTAGGACAATTATCCCTTCTAAAAACTAAAAATTTGGACTAATCCTTAATTTAAAGTTTAATCACACTTAGGAACGAACTTAGGTACATCTAATTAGAGACGGTCGTCTCTTCTAAAAATTAAAAAATTGTTTGTATTTTACACTTAAAAAAATAAATCTCTCCTTTCCACACCCTATCTCTAATTTTTATCTAAAAGACTAGACTCTTTACTTTGCAGTTTGCAGGACATTCCACGGGTTGAGAACATCACATACTTATATTTACATAAAGAATTTTTTTATTTATTTTTTATTTTGAATGACTAGATACCTCTAATTTTTGTTGAATGAAGCTGGTTAATAATTATTAATTCTTATTTGTATTCTTAATTTATGTAAGAGATATTATTTCATTTAAAAAATAAATGTAAGTCTTCCATGAAAAAACTTGGCGCTTTAGCATTAAAAGAAAACAAGAGGCAGATAAGTTTTTCATAAGGCAATGAGCCATGTATATAATGGAAGATTTTTAATAGTTAGTAATCGAAATAGAAGTATATTAATGTATAAGTGACACTAGAAAAGGTAGCATCATGCGTCCAACAACTCCAACGTGAAACATCACTGTATATATGGTAGTATTACTATTCAGGTTTTGTGTTGGGTTATAAAAGACCACCAATGTTTTTGCTTTTTGTTTGGAAGCAGGAGAAGAGGACGAAAGTGGCAGAACCAAAACACATACCATGGGTGGGACCATCCTTCACACTCACATCTTCACATATAGGGTATATATTATTTTCAATTTAGAAAAATAAAAATTATATTTATTTTTTTCATTTCTACATTAAAATGATATACTGTTAAAGTTAAGAGATTGTAAAAAAATTCAAGAAATATTTTTAAAAAATAACTAAAAACGTTTTCATTAAAGAATAGAGTTTTGAAATACTCTATTTTGAGATAACTACTCTAATTTAATATATAAATTGAATATTAAAAATGAGGCTTAAAAGGATTTTGAATTAAGGTAATTTTTTCTAATTTACTATATAGGTGGATATTAAATTAAATTTTAAATTTTTCTTTACATCTATAGATGAAAATGTATATTGTTAAAGATAGAAGGTTATAATTTTTTTTTTTGAAAAACAATATCATTTATGAAAAATAATTAAAAATGTTTTTTTTTTTAATTTTAGAATGAAGCCTAAAAATACTCTTGATAGTTATTCTAACTTTTTTTTACACCATAGTTATTCTAATTTTAATTTAATACACAGGTGGATTAGATAGGAAATATTAAAGTAATTTCATGTTTGAGATGGTGTTGACTTTTTCAAGTTTACACTTTTTTTTTGTTTGTCCCTAGAGTATCCAGGGCCGATAGCAGTGACTAATCTCCTCGCTAGGATTCAACGCGGCTGCATACAAGATTTAACGCCGCTGCATACCGAATCCCTGACCTTGCTTAAGCGTGGATCAACCCCTACCGCTGAACCACACGCTTCGGGTTTTTTCACTTTTACACTTGTATATACTTTCACTTACTATTCATAAAATAATCACCCATTTTATTATATTTTAAATTTATATTTTTTAAATTTAGAGAGGGCTCCTTTTTTTATTTTTAAAAAAATTAATATTTTAACTTTGTAATATACTTGATAAATATTTATTATGTATAACTAAAATTTATGATAAGTTATATATAAAAATAAATCTTATGTTTGAATATATAAATTATATTTATAATTTATATAATAGATATTTTTAAATATATAGATTATATTTTAAATTTATGATAAATAATTTATATTATAATAAAAGATTATTTTATTTTTTGATAATTTATTTTAAAAATTAAAATTTAATTTGAAAATAATTATAATAAATTAAAACGAATTAGATAAAAAAAATTTAAATCCCTAAAATTTTCTTATCGAAGAAAAATTGCTAAAAATATTATCACGCTAGATAACGAATTGTCTTTAATATATAAGACTTGACTTATCCTTGTATATTACTATCTTGCATCTTTGGGTGTTTTTCTTTAAAGAAAACATTTTTAAGTATTTTTTTTTTGTAAATAAGAATATTTTTTAGAGAATTTTTAATTTCTTATCCATTTTAATGAAAATACTTTTGAAGATTTTTTTAAAATAAATTATTAATATTAAAAATAATATTGTGTCATAATATAAATTATTTTCACAAATATAAAACATAATTCATATGTTAAAAAATATTTTTATGTGATATAATTTATATATTGAAATATATAATATCTATTTATATGTATAGTTTATTATAAATTTTATTTTTATATATTAAAAATTTAGCATGTGCAATGCATAAATTAACATACTAGTAAAATTTAATGATGTTCATTATATACAAAATAGAATACTAGTTATCAATAATAATTCTTTTTATATCTTTCTATAAAAAAATTAGAATAATTCTCTTGATGAATTTGTTTAGGGACCATATTTAGGGTTTTTTTTATTATAAAAAAACTAGTTTTCTTTAACAATAGTATTTTTAAATGTTTTTCTTAACTTTTTTTTTATCTCTTTCAATATATTATTCTAATTTTTATTTATAGAATAAATATTATTATTTTTTAATTATTAAAAATTAAAAATAATTTTATATCATAATATAAATTATTTATTATAAAATTAAATATAACTTATATAGAAAAAAAATATTTATTTATCATATTTTTTGTTATAAAATAAATTTTATTTTATATATTGCATGAACTAAAATACTAAAAATTAAAATCATTTAATCTCAAAATTCCTAAAAATTAAATATATAAAAAAACAAAATACCTTTGATTTGTGAAAGAATTATTGTTGTTGTTTAGAGATTTTTAAGGAAATATTATAGAATTGACAATTAATTTTTAAATTTCAAAAAGAAACAAAAAAAATTAAAACTAAAATCTGGTTTTGTTTCTTAAAAATTTTAAAACTTCAAAATAAAAACCACCCAGACCTTCAAAATTTTCTTACTATTACAAAAGGTTCAAATTTCTTGTTATCAAATAATATATTCTCATGATCACTTTTATTCTAAATAATAACAAACAGACAATTAATTAACAAACTGAAATTTATCTTTATTGTTTTTATAGACTGGTATGAAGTTTTTCATTTTAATAAGTAATCTTCAATTTTTAAGTTCCTATTAACTTTTTAAAGATAGAACTTTGTCACTTAAAATTATCTTATATGACTCAAATATAAATGAGTGTTCTAGGGATAAAAAATATATCATTTTATACTCTTTTTTTTCTTAAAGATATTAATAAAAAGATTATCCAAATATTATATAAGTTAAAGTATTGGTTTAAAATAGTTGAAGGGATCCTAAAAATTTAAATCGTGTAATCAGTTCAAATTTATCATACTCTATCTATTTAAACGTGACTGGCGCCACTATAAAACCCTAATTTTACCATAAAAAAACCTAAAAAGGAAAGCCGCGACAGCGCGCACATGATTTCAATTATTATTGCTGGCTGTGGCACTCTTCTGTTTCTTCTCTCAGGTATTTAATGTTTGTTTGTAGTCATTAGATTTTGCATTATTAGCTAAATTTTTATACTTTTTATTAGTTCTTCACTATAATTAACTATATTCATTAGTGCATTAAAAGGGAAAAAGAAGAGAAAATTGTCAGCTGTTTACAGGTTCATGCTATGAAAGATGAATGTGTTTCTTAGACTAATTTGTGCTGAATCTTCTGTACAATTTAGCATTACTGAACATTATGTCACTTTTCACATTCTTCACTTTGTTAAGAATTAATCTACTTTAGCCATCAGTTAGTTGTATGAGAAAAAATTATTATGTCATAGTGTATAAGAAAGAGAGATGCAATGAATGTTAATTCTTCACTAATTGAAGTTTCACTGCTTTTGCAGTCAAAATCATGTGCTCATTATCACATGGGGAAAGTAGTGATCATGAACAAAATAAATATTTAAAGAAAGGGCCATGGACTTCGGAAGAAGATGCAATCTTAGCAGAATATGTGACAAAAAATGGAATAGGGAATTGGAATGTTGTGAGACAGCGTACTGGATTAGCTCGTTGTGGAAAAAGCTGTCGTTTAAGGTGGACAAACCATCTAAGACCAGATTTGAAGAAAGGTGTATTTAGTCCCGAAGAACAAAACAAAATCATTGAACTTCATGCTTTAATGGGAAATAAATGGGCCAAGATGGCACAAGAGGTTAGTCAATTTGAATTGTAAGTAATCTGCACTTTGATGAAGTTTTTGAATTTTTTTTTTCTGCCATGAATTTTCTTAACTTTAGGGTCAAGTGACTAATTACTTATTGTCACTGGTGAATTTTTTTTTTTTTACATATAATAAAGATTAAATTTTTACATAGATCATTCTCACAATGTGTATGATGCTATATTTGCTATTTGATGATAATTAAGTATATGATTAAATATGTTAGGTGGCACCATAAATCATATTACACATTTATAAAAAGTACTCCTTTCATCTTAGTATTGTTTTAGGTTATTTTATACTTCTTTTGATTTTTATTATGAGACAGTTTAGGAGAAATTCTTAATCCTTTAATAAGGCCTCTTATAATTTTTAAAAAGTATTAAATTGTTATTTTTTGTTTGCTCTTATTAAAAATTGTGAAGATGTATTCAATTGATATTTATCATTTTTATTGGTATTGATGTATGAGCTTGAGTAATATCTTTATTTATGAGAATTAATGATAAGTAAAAAAGATAAAATTAGTAAATCGTAATTTTTGTTTTATAAAATTCAATAAAATATTAATATGTACAATTCAATTAGAAATGCTTTATAATAAAGAAGGACCGGAAGGAGTGCAGATTAAAAAAAAAGTTAATAGATAGATAAAATTAAATAATAATCTTACAAAATTAATTTTATAATTAATTTTCTTTAATAGAAAACACAATTACCAATTTTTAAATAATATTATCAAGGATATAAATAAAAAAGTATTTAATACTATATTAAAAAGTTAACATGACATTTATAATATTATTCCCTAATTAAAGTTAAAATTTTACTTTAATAATATATATTTATATTTATTGCATACTTCAATAATATAGTGAGGTAAAACTCTAACTATATTTCAAAAGTATCAATATATTACCTATAGTATTATACTAAAGTTAAAATTTTATCCCAATAATATATATTTACATTTAATGTCGTATATTTCAATAAAGAATTAAGAAATGTTTTAGAGAAAATATAATGATGTAAAAATAGTTAAATTTGTTTATATTTAAAAATAAAATAAATATTTTTTATAATAAATAATAGAGAAAATATAAATTTACGTATATTAATGAGATGAAATTCCAATTCTATTGAAAAATAATATTAACTGCATTTATATATACTACTGTGTTTAAGTTTTGTTGTTGTTTATTTATTTATTTTGTTCATGCCTTGCACTCCACAAAGTCTTGATCAAGAGTGACATGCATGCATGAAATTTACTATTTACATTTGTGTTCATGACTTCATCTGGGTCAGTTGCCAGGTAGAACAGACAACGAAATAAAGAACTTCTGGAACACAAGACTAAAGAAAAGGAAACGAGCTGGCTTACCCCTCTACCCTGACGACATAAAGCCAGTGTTGAATAGTAACAACCCACAAAGCAGTGCTCTAAATGTTTCTATTCAGCGTGCTAATGATTCAGAAGCAGGCACATCATCAAGTGTACCAGAATTGGTGTTCAACAATTATAATCCCAACAGTGAAAACCATCCATTGTATGTGCAACCAGTTTCTGACATACCCCAAAACAGCACCTTTGAACAACAAGATTTGGACAACCAAGTCATGCCTCTCCCAGAGCAGCAGCATGACCCAGATAACCTTCACACTAGTTTGGAAAGTACTTGTGTAAATATTACTTTACCATCAACAATTGATTAGTAAGTCAACCATACTCATACTCATTTGTTTGAATACATATTAGAAGTATTTGTTATTTACTTGCATTTTTATTTTCAGTTTTCACTTTTTAATTAAAAAATTTGTTAAATAATTGTTATTTTAACCTCAACAATAGTGATCAGTTGCAGGGTGATTACAAATCTGGGGGCTTTGCATGTTCAAGTGGTCCTTCCTCAATATCAGAACTGCCTCCATTCCCACCATTTGATGATAATGATATTCTGAGACAGCATCCTCCAACTGAAACGCTACACTCTGAACCATTAGTTTCCAGATCTCCACGGAGCAATGGGTATTTGGAAGTCATACCAAAGATTTTGGAAAGATCAGATCATAGTTCCATGCAAGGGGAGTTAAATTCAGAAAACCAAGAAAACTTAGAGCAGGAAGATCTTGCAAATCAAGATGTTTTCTATGACTTTAGTTGGTTAGAGGATTATGACAAGGATGAATCTGCTATTAAGGATACTTTATACAGCATTGTCTACCCCTTTATCCCCTCGAATACTAATACTAATTGTTAATACGAGGATTGACACTTATAGATTTTCTTTTTCCATACGTAGAGGGGCAGTTTTATAGTTCAAATTATAGCTAGATAGGAAAATTGTTGGTATGAATTCTTCTTACCAAAACGACTATATGTGGTGTTTGGATGAATAACTTTATGGCGTGTTTGGCACACGAGATTTTAGAAATTCAAATAATTTGAAATTCTTAAAATTTAAATTATTTTGATTTTAATTTTTATTATTTTATATAAGTTAATTTAAATTTTTTAAAATTTTAAATTTTTTAGTTTGGATAAGATAATTTAATTTTTATCATGATAAAAAATTTTAAATTTTTTAGTTTGGATAAGATAATTTAATTTTTATCATGATAAAATTGAATGTGAATATATATATATATATATATATATATATATATATATATATATATATATATGTATGTGTGTGTGTATATGAGAGAGAGAGAGAAGGAAACACAAAAGATAAGGAAAAGGATAAAAAGATATAAAAATGAGATATAAGAAAGAAAAAATATGAAAATTTTCAAATTCTTACTTTTTTTGAAAAATTTAAAATTTTACTATTTTGAGAAATTTCAAATTCTATGTAATTTTTTCATCAAAACAAAACATTTTTTTATCTTAAGGCATTTGAAATTTTAAAAAAAAAAAGATGAATTACGTTATTTAAATTTCTCATCCAAATACATTATTATATTATGTGTGAATGATAAATTTTAGTTTTAAAAGAAGTTTGAATTACTTTAATTTAATTTTTATCATTCTTTAAATGTTTTATTTGAATAATTTAATTCAAATTTCTTAAATTTTAAATTTTTAGTTTGCATGAGATAATTTGACTTTTATCATGATAAAATTGATTAAATAAGAAAATTTGAAATTCAACTATTTTAACATACTTCACAAATACTTAAATTTGAAAATTTTTGTAAATTTTTCATTTAAACAAAACATTTCATCTCAAAACATTTAAAACTCTTCAAAATAAAATTAATTTAAAATTGATATCCAAACATATTTTTAGTTTAAATTTTTATCATTTACTAAATGTATGCTTTGTTTGGATGTCCAGCACCCAACCATTTGTTTCAACCTTTCCCACTCTCTCAACGTCACCGTCTCCACTGTGGACTTCCTCTATCCTTCCACACCCTTGGTCCAACCCTCTTCAGATTTTGCTGAGTCTTGGTCATCCACAAATTACACACTCCACACTCGAACAAATGGAATTGAGGTTCTTCTAAAATGTTCTATGCCAGCTTGTTCCGTCCCGGAACTGATTTTAAGATCAAACATGTAATAATTAAATATACATGCATTCGATATAAAACTTTAATTTTAGAAGTAATTAAAATGAATAATATTGAGATAAAAATTATTCTACCTCCAGTAATATTTTTCAGAAAAAAAATCATAAAATTGCCTATTAACTAAATTTATAGTAAGATTTTAATAAATGTAAGTAGATAAATGTTACTAAAGAAGTAAAATGTAACATTGTTATCAGCCCTACCAGTATCACTGCTGTTATCCCTACCTCCATAACTGATGATAATGGTGATAATAGAGACAATGCTAATAATGGTTATAATGATAATAACAATAGTGATGATACAGATAACACTAGAGGTGACAATAATAGTGGTGATGACGTTAATGATAGTAATAACAACAATGACAATGATAATGATGTACAATACAACAACAATAGCGATGATAATCATGGTAGCGACAACAACGATTCTGGAGACGATGATGGTTGTAGTGACAATAAAAATTGTGATGACAATTATATAATGATGATAGTACATGATAATTTTGTTTATTACCTTTTAGTTTAAGCTGTCTATTTTAATTTAATGGTTATTATTAATAGTTCTCATTTCTAATACCTAGTGTCAATATATTCTTACTCTCTTTTTATATATATTGGATAATGTAACAATTTTCTTTTGATTTTTATTTTTATTAGACAATTTTACCCTTTCACACACTTTATAATTTTAATATCCGCCAATTTTCTGTAGTAAATAAAAAAAATCATTCATTCTCTTATTAAATTAAAATAATTTTTTGCCGTAATCATTTTCTCTCAAAATCCTTCAAAAGTAAACATAGAAAGACATGAAATGCCTCTTTTATTTACTAGTATATATAAATTGAAATGTTAATTATGTTAATATTAAATTTTACAAAAATTAATAAATATTAGTCTTTTTAAATATTTAATAATTTAAAATAATTTTTTTGTCAGACATTATTTTAAAATAATCAATTGTCAATTCTTATAGTATTAAAATAATATCTAGCTAACAAAAATTATTTTAAATAGAAAAACATATAAAAGTAGAGTTAACATAATTTGATAGAAAAACCTAAATGGATATAAATCAATCAATACAATGTTTTTTAAAATAAATATATATTAAAAAAAAAAACAGAAGAAGAAGAAGCATAAATGCATAATGTTTTATTCAATAAGTCGTCGAGGGAGTCTTCTCTCATGTTCTTCCCCTTCCTTGAATCGTCTTCACACCATCAAGTAAAAATATCCGTGTGCACCATAAATCTGGTTATGCTTCTATAATTTCCTAAAATGTAATCACAAGGGATTGTAAATAAAATGATAATAAGTTTACCTAGTCAACCAAAGTAGAACCTTTAACACTAGAGTTTGGAAATTGACTATTAACGATAGTACCTAGAGAGCATGGTGTGTCACACATTTAGCTTAGCACACTCGTAAATGAAAAAAAAAACACTAATAAGACATGGATTAAGAGTATACAATTCTTATAGAAAAAGATCACTTAGTGTGTTTTTAAACATACCTTGATTGGCTTAAATTTTTACATTTACGTATGTTATGACTTTTCTTCTTACAATATATATAGGTACAAGTAGAAGAACCTTTTTTGAACAATTTCAGATGTTCATTCTCAAGGTTCATAGACGCCCTTTAGTTGTCTCACGCAAAGAAATAGTTTTGTTTGAAACATTAGAGATAACTTTAGATGTTGAATCGCCAGATTCTTCTCTTGATTCTTTAAGTTCCATTAGATCAAATTCATTGCCTTTTGCAAAGCTTGAATTGCAACATCATAAAGTTTTCTTGACCGAAGCTCTTTAAGGTAGTTAAAGAAAATGAAACATAATACTATTAAACAATTAATAGTTCAGGGTGAATATCTATTAGAGTAATTCAATTATAAATTGTGGCAGGCGTCTAAGTTTGTTACTTATTTTTATAAAAGTTAACAAATCCCTTGCATGATAGTTTGAGATTAAAACGACATGATAAAAGTAAAGCCAAGATTTTAAATCACAGTTGTTTAAAATTAGATGTAATGTGTAGAATTAGACTCAATTTTTAAAAATAAAGAGTTAGATTCAAATATTGTAAATAGAAAAAAATATAGTTAGAAGGGTGTTATAAACTTAGTCAACTTTTTTTTGGTGAAAATTAGTTATCAGTTATTAAATATTTCACAATAATAATATAATTATTAATAAAATAAAATAAAATCTGATGCGTCAATAATTTAAACTTTGAAGTTACATGTTTCTTAAATTTTAGGCGATGTTGAATCATTCATTAATTTTTCCTCCAATTTTGTATTCTACCTTTTGAAGAACACCTTGCACTCTAGAGAATATCGTGATCAAGAGTAACATACTAACATCATCTAATGTACCAGAAATGGCATTCTACAATTACAAACTCATCGGTGAAGAACACATCATTCAGTATATACCACCAATTTTTTTGCTCATGTAGATATTATTTTGTACATATTGAAGACAATTAATATCATTCCATAAATTCACACCCCTCATATTCCTAACACATTTAAAATCTGGACTACTACTGCTGATACAGTACTCAATCTTTCCTATCACAAATAAAATTGTCTCTATTTTGTCATTACACCTATCTTTGGAACTCGACAAACATGTTCATAGAGTGATTACTATAGCTTGCATGACTTCGCATTTCTTTCACAAAATATTTAAGCTTATATACTTAATTATCTTATCTCCTAGAAAAGTATCCGAGATTTGGTCCAAAGCAATCAGAAAAAACTCATCATGTTCCAATCTATATGCATCATATTCTATAATGGTAACAGGTTTTTAAAAATGGCACGTATATGTGGTCAAAATAAACTAGCACACTTTCACAAACCATATCTGCATAATTTTTCTCAATATTGCTAGAGGAAATAACATTGTAAATAACATGAGAGCAGAGTGCAATCAGAAAAAAGGAGAAATTACATAGCATCGAATCCAAACTTGGAGAAAATAACAGTGTAACCAAACAAATTCTGTAAAACACAACATGAATCAAAGGATTAAATAGACCACATGTGAATCTAAGGATTAAGATGAATGTTGCAGAATCATTACTATTTTAATACATTCTTTTATATATGTAGCTACTTTACATGTACAAAACCATGCAGCTTCTCATATTTGAATCTAATTAAATATATGGATTTTTCAATTTCACTATCAGCCTCCTCACTTTTGGCTGACTAACTTGAACTTTCACCCCACTAGTACTAGGAATATCTTCGACGACCACACTATTCGAAACTCCTTTCTCATTGTTCTTAATACGTGGGAATGGAACATCACATGGCCACGTGTCATGACTCATGGACACAAGTATTTGAGCAGCTATAATTTCCTCTTCACCATAAACTATCTCCTCATCTTTATCAGTGGTTCTATGCAATATTGGTTGCATTTTCAAACGTTTTGGTTTTGGCTCTTCATCTGGTGCAACACCAACATTGAGATGATCATAACTCTTGTTCTCTTCCATAGACGTAGAAGGGTGAATACCCTTCCGATTCGCAGCAGAATGAGATCTCATGTGTCCATATAAGGACTTTTTGGATGGAAAATCCTTCTTGCAAATGCAGCAAATGAATTTGTCACAAGTGGTGACAACACTAAGCATCAAATTATTAGCCCCTTTCTCTTTCCTTTGAGCCTGGAGATGAGATCTTTTGTGGCCACCTAATGCTTTTCCAGAACTAAACTTCTTGCCACAAATCTCACACTCGTGTGTTGGTGTGTTAATGTTCTCATGTCGCTCTTCATTGTTGTCATCCTTTGGTTTATCACCATCTTCACGTAACGGAGACAGTGACATCTTCTCTAACTTTTTCAATAACTTGTGGTCGTGGTATTGCTGAAATTTTTTTAGAGAAAGAGACAAAAAAATGAACTAGGGCTGAGTGCAGAAAAAGGAACAACATAAACAACATAAAAGAACATGTGTAGACTTATACCTGGTATATGATCTCACAAGTTGAACAAAACCTCTCTCAATGCTTCGAAAAGAAATAAGGTTTTGATGGATTTATCCACTATGCAAAAGAAGTCTAACCAGAGAGAAAGCGTAGCAAATATATGGAAAGTAAGAGATTGCAGGTTCAAGGGAAGGTAAATAAAGGAAACAAGCAAGATATTAGATATTAGAAGATCACAATGATAATTGATAATATTTTGAAAGTATTATCAACTTATCAGAATCAATTGATCTATTCAACAAGTTAGTTATTGTCTCAAGTTACTTTACGGTTTATTTAATCATCTCGAATTATCTTCTTTAACAAATAAATATCTTATAACAACTTTGTTTCAAATTGTTTCGGTTTAATCGGTGATTTAAAATTCAAAATTTGAGTGTTTAATTTTGTTAAATATTTGAATAGAGAGATAATTTATTTATAATTTTTTTACTTTTATCTCACACTAGTAGATAAAGATAAAAATAGGTTAAACTTTAAATAAAAGATTTATGATTTGTCTTATTTAAAATTTGATATATTTAATATAAAAAATCAGATTTAATTTTTTTAAAAATTTATTTATACATCAATTTATTTATTTATATAATAGAATAGAAAATAATATATTATAAATAATATAGTTAAATAAATAAATTTATAAATATAAAATTAAATTATTAATATTTTTGACATTTTTATTAACTTGATTAAATGTTTGTTCATTCATAATCAAGAAATAGAAAATAAAAAATTTAGTAGGTCAAATTTTTGTCTACCTTTTTCCTTCACCTTTATAAGTGTTTATTTAGAATATTTCAAATAAGATATATGAATATTTATAATTTTTTTATATATAAATTTATCTTTCATTAGCATGTATGTGAATGTAAATGGGTGTGCATAATTTGTCCATATTATTCTTTTATTTTAAACTTTAAATTTTAATAATAATAAAGTAAACTATTTTATATCACAAAAATTAAAAAAAAAATTGTATGTGTATTTAAAAATAGGTTTATTAGCTTATTTAAAATTAAATTTACTGACCTATTTAACATTTTTAACGTAAAATAAACTTTTTAATAAGTTAGCATATCAAATCAGATTTTTAAAAATGTTAGGTTAGGTCTAGAAAAAAAAACTACATAATAGATGATAAATTATGTTAAAACTTTAATTTTTATAGAATCGACTTAATCTGTATATTTAAAGTCTCTAATCTATTCTTATTCCTATTAGTAGGTGGATACTTCTTTGTATTTGTTTAAAAATAATATAATTTGAAAAGATTAAAATAATCTCAAACAAAATTGAAAATCAAAAGTGATAACAAAATAACAGGATAGTTATTATTGATAAAATAGATAATTAATTTTTTATACATATTTTTTCCTTCTATTTTATCCTTAAGAGACATAATGGTAGAAAAAATAAAATATAATAAAAGAAAATAAATATTTATTAAAAAAAATGTAAAATTTAAAGGAAATATCTCATTTATATCCATAATGTAGATGATAAGCGAATTATCTTTATTTTATCAGGAAGAAGATTACTTAATGATTATATTATAATGTATAGTTGAAATGATAATAATTGAATTTATATTTTATATTATATAATATTTTAGATAATAAAGTAATATAAACTTATAAAAATTTAATATGTAAAAAAAATAAGGTTAATGTAAATGACTAAATTATATATTTTACAATGATAATAAATGTCAAAATATAATTTTTACTTTATGTAAACCTTAAAAACGTATTTTTAATTATCTTAAAGATATTTTAACTTAAATTAAAAATATTAGGAAATAAAAATATAAATTTTTAAAAGAATTTATTTTCTGCACCGGCTTTCAACATGACCTGACCAATTCTTAATCTATTTATTAAGAATATTTTTTTTACATGCTCTTTTTTTTTATAACATTTTTTATTATAAAATAAATCAGGTTCTTGGATATTTCACTAAAGTGTCATGAGTGACTAATAATGGGTTATTTATATACTTGTAACAATTTTCTTAATTTTATGATAGTCTTTGTCATTAAGTTTTTTATTAAGATGAAAAAATTTAAAAATATTCAGAAATTATAATTTGAAAAGAGTTTGAAATAAAATGTTATTGAAATTTTTTTACATAAATTATTATTGAAATTTGAAAATAGAAAATAATTCATTTATTTTTAAAGTGAATATTGTTTGTCACGGACTAAAGCATTAATATAAGAGATCAAATTTTTCTCTATATGTTTTTCCACTTATATCTAAATAATTTAATGGTTAAACAAATCGGTTAGGTTTTGAACTAAAATTATTATAATTGGACTTTTCATCTAGTAGTTATTTTTAATTTGATTCCTAGCATATATAAATTTGGCTAACCTATTATCTTGTTAAGTTGAAAAAAAAAAAACAAAAAACACTATACTATATGCACAACAGAAAAAAAAAATATATATATACAAAAACTAATAAGTAAAAAAATTTAAAAAAAATTACAAATTTATTTAACGTTATTTGATCATTATACTTTTAAAACTCTCCGATCTCCTATCTTATTAATTTAGAGTGATAATCTCCTATGCAGATTGAGTAAATTTTCTTGTTTGAAGAGTATTCATTAACTTTGCATTCACATTGTAAAAGAAGACAAATTCTTAAAATTAAAATAATATTTTAATTCTAAAAAATATCTTGAAGATAATGTAACATATTTTTGAATTTACACGACATCTTGAAGAATTAGATTTCAAAATTAAAATTTTTTACCCAACAATTCATCTCTTGATTAAAATTTCCATCTACAATTCTGGCTGTCATGGATGTCCATCATCATAATTTTGCATTATGTTTCAGCTATGCAAGCATTTGAGTGTTTCTTGTCTTCACTTTGGAACTATTGCAGGGACTTAAATATATTATCGTTGGCTACCACCTACGGAGTACGCCACTTAACTTTCAAGTTTCAAATCCATGAGTCCTAATATCACTGCTGAAAACAAAAAAAGCTTCACTTTATGCATAATAAAGAAACAACACATAAAAAAGAAAATATAATAAAGAAATATGAAAAAAAAAATCAAACAAATTCATTTTATATATTTGATCATTCATATCTACGATTATGTCAATTATAGGAGAGTTTTACACTAAGAAACATTATATACAATGGATATTGAATTATTAACGTGAGTTTAACATCATATCATAACTCAAAATCTTAAGATATTAGATAGGTGAATTCTTCTTACTTATATACGATGTGAGATTTTGCATACTTCAACTCTAATGCTCTCCTTCAAATGTGAATCTTTTTTACATGATCACACTCTCCATTAAATAGAAGTTTTTTTTGTCAATGAGTATTCAATGGCGATATATTTGTATCACAATTGACACACTTTAATGGAACATGTTTTCTACACTCTAGGAGGACTTTCAATGCAAGAGATAATCTCACTCTAGATCTTTTATCAATTCCATTGCTCTATAAGGAACCAACTCTTAGATCCATCAGTAGTTTTATTGGTCAATATACTCATCATAATTGATCACTAGTCACTTGATTTAACCAATGGATAGTGAGTAAAGTATATAAATGAGTTTGACATCACATTATAACTCAAAATCTTAAAGTCATTAGGTAGGTCAATTTTTCTCACGCGTATGTACTATTCAACATATTTAACTTTAACTAATGTGAGACTCACTTCATACTATTTGAACTCCAACATTAATATCTTAATAAACATTCATTATCTCAAACTACATTATAAGTTTTTTAGCAAAACTTGAAAAACACACCCTACAAATTTTATGACAAAACTTAAGAAATTTCTTTAGATATATAATCTCATCTCTCATTTATGATGGTAACCTTTTTTATAAATAATTTTTCTTATGTTAAGAGTCTCTATTTATTAACTTTCTATCCTAATATTATAAAATGAAACAAATTCTTAAAACAAAAATAATATCTTAATTCTAAATAATATCTCAAAGATAAAATAAAATCAGATAAAACAAAATCATTTTAAATCTAAACAAGAGATTTTGATTTTGAATTGTTTTTCAATAATATCCTAACATGAAATGTGAACTCGCCTCTCTCATTCCCTTCAACAAAATACGGTTTAGGTTTTAAAAACCCGTTTTCTCATTCATTTTAGACTTTAGTGTGATAAATTTTTTATCTACAAAAATTATAATAACAAGAACAAGATTTAAACTTAAGACTCTATGTATATTATTTTAACATCTCACCAATAGATTAATTTTAGTGATTCAATCTTTTAAGGTGTCTTTTAAAAAAAACTATAACAAATCAACAAAGGTTGAAAAAGACAATAATTTTATTGTGATACAAAATTATTTGTAATTTATTTTAAGGATTTGGCTTTTCTAAAGTTCAACAATAATCATTGATTAAAGAATTAATGATATATATTATAATTAATTTTAAATTATATTATATATATATATATATATATATATATATATTTGATTTTATCATAATTCTTCATCTTTAATTTTTAACTTATAAATAAAAATATATTATTAAAAAAGATAAAATGGTTTAAAAAATTCCTAAAATCACTCCAAAAAAATAACTAAAATATTCATTAAAAAAATATCTAAAAAAATACTTTCATTCTTCATTGATTTTCTAATTTACATGGAGAGAATAAAATAAATTGAATAGATAAAACTCATGTAATCACTCTTTGTTATTCTAATTCTAGTTCATGTAATTACTAAATATGTATTATTTATCATATTTGTTTTCAAATAATTTTTAATTTTCAAAATAAATTATAAGTAATTAAAAAAAATTATAAGTCACAATATAATTATTTATTATAAACTTAAAATATGATATAATTTATGTATTCAAATATATATAAAGAGAGATTGTAATAATGTTTTAACATGTGTAATATATACATGCTAAATATTTATTATATATAAATAAAATTTATAATAAGTTATATATATAAATACATATTATGTTTCAATATATAAATTATATTAAAAATATGTATAAATAGATATTTAAACATATAAATTATATTTTATATTTATGATAAACAATTTAAATTGTAGTCTAATATTATTTGTAGTTATTAATAATTTTTTTAAAATTATAATTTAATTTATAAATAATTATGATAAATAAAAATTAAATTAGTTGAGAAGTTAAAAAATTTCTTTAAAAAATTCATTAAAAAATAAAAAAGTCCTTAAATATGTACAACTGTACAAGATCGAAATCATCCTTTTTTAAAACAAGCTTAAATAACTTTTTAGTTTATGTAAATATGATTTAAAACAATTTTTTTTTATAGAAAATAAATATTTATCTGAACTAAATTTATAAAATTTAAATCTTTAAATACAATAAATACATTAATAAATGGTAAAAAAAATTATAATGAATGCATTAGAACAAAAAAAATTAAAATATTCTTAGTTATTCTAATCATTTTCTATTTAATCCTATTAATTTTTATTTTTATTTTCATTTTGATCCTCTCAAATTTTAGTTATTTTTATTTTAATTCTTTTCTATTTTTTTTTTGTTGTTTTAATTCTTTTCTATTTTGATCACTATAGTTTTTTTAAAATTTTTTTTATTAAATTTAACACCAATTTAACAATAAAAACGAAAATAAAACAAATTTTTACATGGAAGAAACTGAAATAATAAAATAAAAATTCAATCTAATCATATAAATTATATTTTAATTTTATAATAAATATTTTATATAACGATAAAAATATTTTTTAAATATTGAAATTCAATTTAAAAATAAAAATGAAAATGAAAAATTAAAATAGAAAAAAAATGGCTAAATTATATTTTTTGTCTTCTCTATTTTTGTTAATACACAATTCGTTCCTTATTTTAAAATAAGGACATTTAGTCTCTAATTTTTGAAAATATAAAATTTTAGTCCTACATTTAATTTATTATTAATTAATAATTAAATTTTAATATTTTTTAGTGATAAGGTCACTACTAAATAAAGGTAAAAGAAAATGTTTAAGAAAGAGAAAAGAAAAAGAAAGAATAAAAATCGAAAAAGAAAAAAGTCAATGCAAAATCTCAAAAGATTTTATGAGATTATTCAAAATAATTCATTAAAATCTTCATATTTTTAAATATCAATAGACATTTTTTAAGTTTAATTGAATCCCATCAGAAATTTTGAATTATCTTAAATACTACATAATTTTTTATATTAAAAAAAGTCTTAATTAAAAATTAAAAAATGTTTTTATTTTTTATGATAAAAATCTTTTAAAATATATTGAAATCTTAATCTAATATCCTCCCTAATTTAAAATTGAAAGATGGAAATTTTAGATGGAAGAAAATAAAAAGAATAAAAGTAAAATTTATGGAAGAGAATTTGTAGAATTAGAGGAGAATTTGACATGTTCATTGTATTTTGTTAATGTTTATCTTGGAAACGGCTGGTTTTTCCCAAGTTTACATTAGTTGTAAATATCGAATTCGGACTAATGTGACGTAACAAGTGGAGACATTCAACGCTGCTATGCTATGCTGTGCTATTACTCAGGTTTTTGGTAGATTAAGGTGTCTCTTTCATCTTTGTCTTTGAGGATGTTGTTTCCATTTTGAGTTCCACGTTGATAATTGTTGTGTTTTCTTCCTCCGTTCTTCATTTGTTGAGGTTGTAATTGCAAGCTGATGCAACAATTCTTCAGCTGCTAGAATCAAATCATCAGGTCCAGTGTTTCAATGAAATGAAATCAAGTAGTAAGTTTCAATCTCTATCTCCTCATTTTCTTATTTTCAAGCAAGAATCTTGTAAACTAAAGTAATTATAGGCTATAATTGCACTCAAGTTCTTCAACATCGTAAATCTTTCATCCTTCTTTCCCAATTTTGTCACTTATTTTTTACTTTTCTGCAGTGCAGCCTTTTTTGTGCTTGGTTGGAGTTATTATAATGTAACATTGTAAACGGTTTTTGAGTAGTAGGACAACATGGGAATGATATGGTGATTCATGGGGTGTTTAGGCAGAGATTTCTTGTACACCAAAGTGTTTAAATGTGAGGATTTCAAGAACACTAGCTACTAGATACAGTTTAATAATTCAATTGATGGTGTTAGAGAATATAGATTTGGCTAAAGTCCAGTAGTTTTCATTTTGTGAAATAAAAATCAATAATATTTAGCACTATTATTACTCTATGAATTGAGGCAGAAAGTGGTAAATATTGGCTAATCTTACCATCATATTGTAGAGGTAACTAGAGAGGATAGATTGACACAAAATCTGATAATGTGCAAGTCTTAACAATGCATAATTGCATATAAGTACAACTTTGAAATCAGTTCCTAATATGAAAATCACTCAAACAAAAAAACTGTTCACACAATGTATATTCTTTAGCCCGTCCAAGATAAAAGTTTCTAGCTCCACCAAAAGATGAGCATCTGTCACCTTTCTCTTCTAAATTCTCTTTCAATTTTGGGTCCCTCTCCTTTCCATGGAATATGCTTTCTGTTTGTTCTTTATCCTGCCATTCCAATTGCTTACACCAAATGCCCTTATCTTCTATGCTCAGTTGAACAGGAGTTGAGCACCCTTCATCATGGTTGCTCTTTGGTGTCTGTCCTAGTTCCTGGTACATCTGACTATCTCTTCCTTGACCTATCATTGGATTGTTAGTAGCTGTACTTGAAATTATTTTAGATGATCACAGAAGGGAAACATGCAATGAAACAAAGGCAAATGATAATGTCACCCACCATGTGAATTAGCTTCAGTGGAATGTTGCAAAAATGAAGACAACTAAAGGTATTGAAGCTGGTAAAGATCACAAGTTAATTTTAGGATTAAATATGTTTTCAACTCCTAACATTTCTCTTTCATAAACAGAAAATCTTGATGCTAGGAATCAAAAATGTTACTTGGAGAAAAAGTTTAGGTAGTACAGGTAAAAATCAACGAAGTTCAGGTACTAAAACTAGTTAAAAATTTGTTTAGAAACTAAAATTGAAAATCAACAATAGTTCATGAATTAAAAACATATTTAATCTTTGATATAATGACTAGATGACATGAGCTAAAATCTAAAAGTATTCAAGTGCTCACTGTTGGGGAAACTCTCAATGCTGAAGAGTTCAGAATCATGTTCAGTTGAAGTGTCTGGTAGTGGTATACTGTCGGTGTATGTTTCACGGGTGCTACTACCAGGTCGTGTTTCTTGGGGGTGGTGTAGTAGTGGTCCTCTTAAACGTACAATTTTATTGAAACGCCTTATTCTTGATATACCACAAGAAAGCTTCCGGAGGAAATACTCCTCATCGTTCTTCATTTTCCTGTCACCACCCAGATGCATGCTACATTAATGAGGTTGTAGATAATTCACACAACAAAATGGGTTGGATTTTACACTTGGTATAGAATCATGTTTGGATACAAGTTTACAAGAACTTTTAAGAGTTTCTCTACTAAAAACAAATTAATTTTCTAAAAGAGAAGCTTTCAAAAGTTCTTTTAAATTTGTATCTAAACAGGCTCATAATTAAATTTTGTTATCATATTTTACTGTTTTAGCAAAAGAAAGGTATATTTCTATACATTTACCCACATCCTGAAGTTATTTTAAGCTCTTAAATATGCTGCACTACATGTATGGATTTGTATAGATTTGAGTTCGACCAATGTATGATTTTCAAATATTATATAACTAGGTTATTAAATTTAACTTCACCTACGGGCTACGATACACAGATTTGTATGTGTCATCTTATCTATCATTCTATCTTTCTTCTTGTGTTCTATGTTTTCTTCAATTTAAGTAGCTGTATTGTCCAGGCCAACTTGCTAGTGCTTGAGTGGGTAACCAGCATGATTAGACATTTTGCCCCATATATCATTTTTGAATGCCTAGTCCATCCATGAGAATAGAGATAATTCAGATTATCAGTTTAATTTCATCTGACCTGTCTAGTATGAGCCAAGTTGCCTTTAATTTCGTGGCTGATTTCAGTGCAACTGCCTTCAGTGATGAGCCTGTAGCCATTTCTATATTAAATCCAACCTGAAAATATGATGTGTAAAGTTTCATAAGTTGCAAAAATAGTGGGTTTGTGGTTTTCTTTTCTAGTTCTCTCGAAATGATGTCTTGTCTTGAGTGAAACATGTGTGGTAGGACTACATAAGAATACATAAAAGAGCGCTTAAATCATTGAATGATTTTCATCAACTGTTTCTGTTTATTACTTGTTGATCATTGCACTTTGGAAAAACAATGTTAAAAGGAACTTTAATTGTACTTTGAACTTTGAAGAAGCACTGGTTCCAAATTATTGTTTCTGTTCAGCTTAAATCATTGAATGTTAATTGTAATTTGGAGAACAAGATATGTGAACCATTCAAGACATATGTTTGGTAAACAGAAAGTGTATGTTTGATAAATCTTACTTTATAAGATTGTACTCCTGCACCAAGTTCCAAAGCAAAATAAAGACTTACTACTTGCAAAATGTGTATTGTCATTCATGTGGAAACTTGTTCTGTTGAGAGATTGTCAAAGGTTTTGGCTGCAACTTATTACTTTCCCTGCCATCCTTTAGCATAGTTAACACCCAAAGGAGACATGAAAGTAGCAACTGGACAACAATTATAAACTTTTTGATAAATAATTTTACATTGCTACTTCTATCACTTGGAAGTTGAATGTACTAAATAAATGTCCTTTGGATCACTGCTAACTCCGTACTTAGCAGGAACAACTATTTTGTATCAAATTACTCATTATTCTTTTGATTATAACCCCCTCCAACCGCATAGAAAATATCACCAGTATATGGTGATAGAAATACCAACCAACAAATAAGGTGCGATTTTGAGACAAGTTTTTAAAACCATTTTTCCAGTCTAGTTATCTCTTTTAGACTCTCAATATTTAGTAGTTAATATGCAAGCCATACTTGATGCTTCCTAATGGTCACATAACCTGGTGAAGTTATGAAGAAAAAAAAAAGAGAGAGAAATATTATTAACTAGTATTTATGACCTTTTCTGATTTGTATAGTCTAAAAATCCGAGTAAGCTCGGGATGCTTCATATATTCTTCCTTCTTTCTAGCAGCTTCTGCCTCAATCATCTTCTGGTTTGCTCCAAACATTAACCTGCTGTCTACACTGCTTTTGTAACCCACTACAAAAAATTACGGTGTAAAGAGAACCAAAAAATTAATTGATTAGTGAAATGAATATGTTGTAATGGCCAAATTACTCCACAAATCTTATTGACTTAAAAGGGTCCATTTACTTGTATTTTCATTTTCTGTTTTCACTTTTCACTTTTCAATTACAGAATTGTCATCTCAGTAAACAATGAAAACAATTTTCTTTTGTTTTCCCCTATACAAATATTTGAGAACAGAAACAGATTGAAAACAAGGTGACAATTTTGTAATTTTGTAACTAAAAGGTGAAAACAGAAAATTAATGTTCTTTGATTTTCCATTTTCTCTCTTCCAAAAATGATTTTGAGGGTATGAATAAAATAAATTTCTTAGAAGCTTTGCGCAATCCGAGGAAGATTACTTACTAGGAGTGATAACCTGGTGCAAGACAGCAATTAGTGTGAGCATATCTCCTGGCACGAGTGACAAGCCATGTAGAGACCATTCAAAAACTCTTACATTGATTTCTGTAGACGCATCATGGATCACAACTACACTTTGTCCTTCCATGGCAATCACTTTTTTATTACAGAAGAAGTGGTTCAAGGAGCTTTTGTGTAACAAAACATGTTGTAGCAGTTAAATAAAGCACGAGTTTACCAACAAGAGACTAGATTTTGAAGACAGTGTGTGTCCAAAGTGATTTGTCAATGCATGAAAATATCTTCCAAGATGGCATTTCTCGAGCATAACGGGGGTATCCAAAGTAACCCCTTAAGAATGATTATTTGTGATTGGTCTCAATGGCTTAGTTTTGTTAAATTCTAAGCTTACTACCCTAAACCATTGTCTCCCTGTGATTGTCACAGAAGTAGGGACAAGATATATGCCTCAAAATTTCGATGAAAACGAATTGTTTCGTGGTTGAGTAACGAAATTACCAAGACTATATTCCTTCTGTATGCCCAATGCTACGTGGCGAGAGGCTAAAATGGAAAAAGTCATGGATCCTAAGTATGCCACTTTGTGTATGAAACTTATTATATTTCTTCTCTTTCAATCACTTTCCATAAGTACCAAAACTCAATTGAAATTTGAGATATGTTGTTGAACTTAACTTGTGCAAAATGTCATTTTAGAACCAGAATCATAGGTACTATGTCTATACTGTTCTATTGCTCAGGATGAATGTAGCTTAGTTAGTTTAAATACAGGTTAAATCAATTTCCAAGATCAATCATTAAATCATTTTCTAAAACCGGTCTTTAATTCAATTACTAAATCAGTTTCCAAAAATAATCCCTCAATTTAGTCAGTAAAATGTTTTTAAAATTAAATTTCAAATCAATCTCTGCTAATGGTTACCATGTTTAGTTAGTTTGTAATTATTGGACTTTTGATAATTTTACGTTATATTTGATACTATTTAAAAATTCCATTGTAGTGTTTATAGAAAAATGTGTTGAATTAACTTAACTTGACCTCCAGCATGAATCATTTGATATTTTTAGGCCAACTTAATTCGAAATAAATTATATTTTAAGTGATACTTTTTTAGTCCGATCTAAAGTTATCAAGCAAAATAGTCCAAATGAATAAAAAAAAATTGAGTAAAAAATAAAATCTAAATTTTTGTAAATTAAAAAACAAAAAAATTATTTATGTGAAGAATGGATGGTGAAATAGTTCTCCTTAACATGGATGAGATTGAGTATCTCATGATAAATGTATATATTTACTTTATATATATTTATCGATAAGATTCTACAAATTTCATTTTACATACATTATCATTTTTTCTTCATAATCATATAAATAAATCTTCCTATAATAAAAAATTATGAATTTTAACTTTGCCTTAAGATCAATAATACATTCAAATGTAAAATTGATGAAATATTCACTTCATTACTTATCAAAATTTATTTTTTTTATCAGACAAATAAAATTAAAACTAACATGTATTGACAATGAAATTATTTTACTATAGTATCATCTGATTTATAAAATCACCACTTATAGTAAAATTGTTGATTAATAATAATTTTAAAAGTTATACTACAGTTATTTTTAATTCGTATTTTTAATTATAAATAACTATGTACAGTAAATTTGTTAATTTTAATAATAAAAACTCTAAAAAAATATGTTAAAATTTATTTATTTAAAATTTGATTTTTTGTTGAGTAATCTATTAAACTCAAATACAGTAGTAATTTTGGGTATAAAAGTATATTTATTTGTTTCTTATGAACATTTTAAATGAAAACGTGAAAATTCAAGAATTTTAAACAGAATAAAAATGGTGGAAGGACTTAAAAATTTAGAGAGTAAATTTATTGAAAAATATTAAGAAAATTCAATTAATTATTATCAAAAACTAAAACAAATTAAGATAAAACTTAAATATACTTTAATAAGTAAATTTGGTTTAGTTTTTTTCTAAAACCAAATCAATGGGAATGCGAATCGTGAAAACTCTTGTTTGGCCTTGTTTAATAGGATGGATTTAGAAAGAATTCTCATGAAAGGAAATTAATTAGGAGGTAATTAAAAAAACATGTGTTTGGTTGTAGGGATTAGCGAGTTTTAAGTAAAAAAGATGGTGAGTTTCATGGGTTAAAAATTTGTCATCTAAGATGAAGAGATTATCATAAAAATGATTAAGAAAGACATAAATAACATTTGTTTCTTTTGTATTTTATGCGTCCAAGGTTGAAAAAGCAAAACTTCATCTCGTATGTAATGCATTATGGTAATAGATAATACATTGTTTAAAACAAAATTCTCGCCCATAAAAAATGCATTATACTAATAAGTAATGCATAATGCATAAAAATCACCATATTTAAATATAGTATAATCGATCATACATTATACACATAAATTAAAAAACAAACACGAATAAGAAGGGTAAAATGGTAATTATATATTGATTATTTTTACATAAAAATTTAACTAAATAAAATATTATTTTAAAATACTAACCCCTTTATTACTTATATAATTTCATTCTATCAATCAACTATAAATTTTAATATATATATTTTTTGATATTTTATTAAATTCTTACTTCTTTATTTTTTTTCAATTCCTCCTGCTCCCAAGTAAAGCATTATAGTCATGCATCACACTAAATGTAAACCAATTATAAGCATTTTATAATTTAAAATACTGACATACCATCAGGAAAAAAAGAGGAAAATTTAAAATAATACCCCTATTTTATATTATAATTTTTGTCTACTATTGTATATGTTAAACATGAAATAGGAAAATGTGTATATATTCATTATAAAAAAAATTGTTCATCCATTATAAAATAACTACCTATAATTTTTCTTCCATAAAAATATGAAATGTCTTTTTCAATACTGGTATTATTATAATATTATTATTCCTATGCTTTTAGGATTATATGATTTACTTTTTTACTGATCTTAGTTTTAATTTATCATTTATAGACTGATTATCTCTCTCTTCTCTCTATATATATTTGTTAAAATATTTTTTTAGTCTTTATAATTTTACTTACTTGATTTATTATTTCTTATAATTTAAAATAAATTTTTAATTTCTATATTTATTTTTTCAATCATTTTTAATTCTTTTAATTTAAGATATATTTTTAATTTTGAAATTTTTTAATGTTTTAGTTATTATACTTAATTTTTTTTTAATAATATTATTTATTTTGTGTTGGTGTAATAAAGATTTTTAATTTTGTGAAAGTAAAAAAAGAATGTCTCAACAATAAATATTGAAAGTGAGTATATAAAAGATATATGAAACGTCAAAATATTTAATTTAAAATAAATTTAATAATTAAATTTGATATTAAATACAAGATTGAATTAATATTTATGTTACGTTAATATATACTAAAAAAAATATTCATAAAAAATACTAAAAATACAACATTACAAATAAAATTAACGGGAACTAAAATCATTAAAGTAGACGGTAAGTATAGAAACTAAAAAGTTTATAAAAGCTAAAAAAAGTAAAAGAAAAAAGAAGAAAAAGAAAAGTATAAGATTAAAAAAACATTTAAAAATATAAAGACTAAAAATAAAGTAAATAAAATTATAATATTATACAGACTTAAAAAAAATATTTTAACCTAGTTATTGTACTTCCATAAATTTTTTTCTTTTAATTTCTATTTGGTAATAAATCATAAAGATTGAAAAAATATTTATAATTGCAAAAATTAAAAAGAAAAAGTTTGGACTATAGAAAAAAAAATATTAAACCGAATTTATTTAGGCGAAAGTGGGAGCGGAACGTGAAATTGAGTGAGTTTCAGAAATCAGTAGGGTTTGTGACTGTGGATCTGCATCCTATAAATATCAATTACTGAATTTTGAAAGATTCTCACTCTCTGCATTGCAACTGCCACTCTTCCTTCTTCAATCTCACATATCAATGGCTATCACCTTCTCAGATCTACACACCGAAAAGGGCATCAAATCCCTCGATCAATTCCTTTCTGGCAAAACCTACATTTCTGGGTAACACTTCTAACATCTATTCAATTTGCATGAAAAAAAAAAACAATTTTTGACTGTTTCTGATATTTGGGTGATCGAATCTGTATGTGAATTTTTTAATTTCAGGGACCAATTGACAAAGGATGATGTCAAAGTGTATGCAGCTGTTGTGGAAAAGCCAGGTGACTCTTTTCCCAATGCTGCCAAGTGGTACCATGCTGTCACTTCCCGTCTTGCTCCAAGGTTTCTTCCTCTCTCATTTCATTTCCCCCTTTTTTTTTCTGCTGGGAAAAATCCCAATTTTGTTTTACATTATTTGATTTTTGCCAATTTTTGATTTTTTTTTTTAAATTTCGATTTTTATTTGATTAGCTTCCCTGGGAATGCTCAAGGGGTAAGATTCGGTGGTAAGGCTGAAGCTGCACCTGCCAAAGCGGTATGCACTTTCCTTAGTTTTATTTATACTTTGTTGCCTTATGCTATTTTCTTTCAAAATAAAAAAAGTTTTATTGTATTGAAAATGCATAAAGCATTTTAGTAATTTAGGGCATTCGATAACTAGACTCTTAATTTATATTAAAATATGTGAAGGATGGATCATTTTCTTTTTTTAACAGTAAACTAGTTGAAAAATCATTAAATTAGTAAGAGTTTGAGAGTGGTTGTATATGTGTATGTATATCCTAGTGGGTTATAAATAGTTAATAGTTATATTGGGGGACAATTGTGATCTTTATGATTATGGGAAATGTATGGGAGTGGAGGCTCGGTAGGAGTAGGAATGTAGAGATAGCAGTGAGGGACCCAATTCCTTGCTATCAGGAAAGTAATTGCAGAGAATCTCCACTGTTAAATTTATTTTCATAAAATAAAAAAGTTAATAAATATAAATTTAAGCATTGGACTATGACTGCAGCAGGACCTGGAGGTACTTTTGTGACTGCAGGGAATTTGAGTCCAGCTAGTTGTGGGGTAGAAGAGATAGGACGTGGATTTCCTGCAATCTGAGAGAGTGGAAGCAAAATCTTTACCATTAATTTTGATTTTCAAACTTCATAAAGTTAATGGAATAGAAATGAAAAAAACTTGTGCTGAGGGATCATGATTGTAGAGTTGAATAGCAAACTAAGAAATTCTGATTGTCGCATAAAACAAGTATAAAATAGTAACGGAATGGAGCTGTGCTCCTTGCAGATGTGATGAAAATTACAAGAAAACTGTAGAAGACCTAAAAGAAAGTTCCCAGGGTCCCTTTTTTCTGAGGTAGAAGTTTCTTCCCTCACCTCAACTGATATTCCATTAACAATTCTCTAAGATACCCCCCTCTCCACTTATATAGAATTGCTTCCATCTCTCCACGCATGAATTGCCAACTAACCTTTCTGTTATATGCCCCCTTCAAACTGCTTTCTCTCCCTCCAATTCCCACCCTACCCTTACCACTCCTTTATTTGTTAGCTCCTAACTGCAGGCCCAGTAAGCCCAAAACAATGGGTTACCCATCAGAGGACCTTGGATATTCATAGTTAGAACTATATTTTACATGACAGAGAACTTGTAGATATAATAAAAATCAAATTAAATCCGAATTAGCAGCAGCATGATGTATGACACCATGGTAATTTTTATGTGTTTCAAATGGTTGCAAATAGTTAAAATGTTTACTTCTTTAATTCATGCAGAACTTTCCGCCTGTAACGCCCGATTCTAACGCCCAATTTATATAATAATAATTATATATTTTCTTATATAATATTTTCACAATTATATCGTTAACAATATATTTTTTTTTAATAAAGATAAAGGTAAAGAACAATCATATTTTGTGAATTTAATACATGATATATCGTTCTAAAATATTTACAATAATGTATTATTTTACACAATATATTTTTCTTTCACTTTTATTACAATATTTACATTGATAGTGAAAATAAATTTACAAAAATTGTAATAGATTCATCAAATAGCCTCCTTCCAAGGAATACCACAGCTATATCAACTGCAAAATGATCTGGAATCCAAAGTAGATCCTATCTATTTTGTAATATATTTAATTTATAAAAAACAAAGAAAAGAGAGGAGTAAGAACAATATCCAATAAATACAATAATTCAAAAGAATAAACAGAATTATTTGTAATCAATATTAAACGTATATATATGTATATATATAAATATAAATATATATACAACTCATATTAGATTTTCATGATACAATAAAATTTGAATTATACTTGTAGTGACTAGTCAGGATAAATGAGCATCATCATAACATCAACCAATAAAAGGATATTTCACCTTAATCAACAATAGGATATTTCACCTTCATTTCTTTACTCATTTAAATCCCCAAGGTCAAACCTCCAGCTACAAATAATTCAAACTTTATCTTCTATGGCCATAGAACAATATTTATCTTCATAAATACGTGAAGAAATAACAACAAAACGAGTCCAAGATATCACAACTATAACATAGTTGATTATAAATATATTTACAATAAATATATCCATGTAAAAAGAATATATTAAGAATACCAATGATATAAATAAAAATGACAATCATTATAAAATAATGAAACAATATAAAATATGAACACCTTAATAATTATTATAGACAAAAATAATCAAAGGTTAAGCAAATAAATGAGGTTAGGGACACCCCACTAAATAAATATACATAAAAAAATAACATAAATAAATAAAAATAGGAGTAGATAAAATTTTAAAGAGATAAGGTTCTCCTCCCCCTTACCTAGATAAGTAGGAGCTAAAACTTGAGCAGAACCTCCCCCCTCTGGATTCCCTCTTTCTTTCCCTCTCTTTCCCTCTTTCTTTCTCTTCTCTCTCTCTCTCTCTCTCTCTCTCTCTCTCTCTCTCTTTCTCTTTCTCTTTCTCTCTCTAAATTTCCACTTCTGGCTGTATGATTTTTTTCACAGCCCCCTGCCTCCTATTTATAGGCAATCTGACGCACCCGGAACGGCCCGTACTGATTTCGGAACGGCCCGTTCCGGAACGTTCAAATATGCGTAAAATTATCAACTGGAACGACCCGTTCTAATATCGGAACGGCCCGTTTTCAAAAAGTAGAACGGCCCGTTTTGAAACCAGAACGGCCCGTTCTCAATCTCAGCAGAACGACCCGTTCTCCCTCCGGAACGGCCCGTTCTCCTTGTTGGAACGGCCCGTTCTGGGCCCGTTCTCAACTTGAAATTTCAGTATATTTTTATTGCTTGGAACGGCCCGTTCCAATTTTGGAACAGCCCGTTCCAAGTTACCCTTTTACCCCTCAAACTTTAATAAAATTGCAAAAATGCCATTAATAATAAAATTACAAAAATACCCTTATTCCTTTATTAAAATTACAAAATGCCATTAATTACAAAAGTACCTTTTTTAAAAAATTGGGGTGTTACACCGCCATTTTTATCCATCTCAAGTTTTTTTTTTCCCTACACTTTCTTGCTTGTTACACCTCTTATTTTTTCCTTTCAATATTTTGATCCTATAACACGGTAAATTTAAAAATATCACTCTGACGAAAATAGAAAATTTGTTTTAAATTTTTTTGAAAAAAAATAAAACGTTAGATTTGCACTTGATAAAGGAATTAGAATGTTATTTTCTTTTCAAAATATACATCCATATTTTACTCATTTAATACCTGTTTCTTTTTATAATGTGTGAATTTGAAATCAAATAGGTTATGCCCATTTGGGTGAACACTTGGATGGAATTACTTTGATATTGAATGTTAGAAAGAAAAGAGTTTGATATTGTAACCATATTCATATCTAACATGTTTACTGTATAGTTCTTGAACGAGACAGTTATTAGCTTAGATAGCAATATTGAAAGCACATTTTATAGTTGAATAATACTATAATTTACTTTTGACTTGAGATAGTTTCTTTAGTTATCTGAATACCCCATGGCTCATGCAGAGTAGTTGTTGTTATAATGTAGACTTTTGACTTTATAGTATACAGTTAGTTATTGTGAAGTGCAAGATATTATTGTAGTTGTACTGAAGCTGCTCATTGAACCGCCTCAACTAACTTGATCACTGGGATTTATTTGAATTTACCAGGCTGCTACTGCTGATGATGATGATGATCTTGATCTCTTTGGTGACGAAACAGAGGAGGATAAGAAGGCAGCAGAGGAAAGGGAGGCTGCTAAAAAGTCTACCAAGAAAAAAGAAAGTAAGCTTTCTTTTAGAGTCTCTTGACTGTTATTTGTTGTCCACGAAGCTGTCCTTGAATTTGTTTAATCCACCTAAATTACCTTGTAATTTGGGGAGGGTAAAGGAATGTTTTGTTATATGGTAGAATGATAGGTTGAAATTTATGATATGTTGTCACATATTCAAACTATTTTCTTATCTTTAGATCTTATTTGCTTGCTGAAAGTGTTTGAAACTGTCACTAACTGACATTTTATAGGTGGCAAGTCTTCCGTCCTGCTTGATGTCAAGCCTTGGGATGACGAAACTGACATGAAGAAGCTGGAAGAGGCTGTCCGCAGTGTTGAGATGCCTGGTTTATTGTGGGGAGCATGTATGTTGAAATTTTCACCAAATTTTCTCATGCATATTTGATGCACTTATCTTCTTTAAAAAAATTACAATATATCTCTAAGAGATTTCACATCAACTAGAGATATGATTAAAATATTATATACAAGTGAAAAGTAATCATTATTTTACAAATTGATTTTGTCAAATTCACTTTCTTAAGCTGGTTTTGTAAGGTTAACTGATTAAGTTAGGTCCAAATCCATTTTCTTAAGAATATCTAAAATGGTTTTTTGCAATTGATGCAGGCAAACTGGTTCCAGTGGGTTATGGGATCAAGAAATTGCAGATCATGATGACCATTGTTGATGACCTTGTATCTGTGGACACCCTCATTGAGGAACGCCTCACAGTGGAGCCATGCAACGAGTACATCCAAAGCTGTGACATTGTTGCATTCAACAAAATTTAAGTTTTATTCTTGGATTTTGAGTTTTAGCCATTTTCAAGCGGCTAAACAGCATTTTAGTCTGATACTCCCTCCTTTTCATCGTTCAGTTCATGTTGGTCTTTTTCAATAGTGGTTTTGTTGCAAGAATTTTGAAAAAAGTGATATAGAATTATAGATATTATCAACTATCCATGCTACGGTGTAGCTTTGAATATTATTTCTTGAATTAGATTTTTGGGAATAACATAACTGAACGATGTGCTTCCATTTAGTTTTTTATTCAAGTTTTTGAAAACCTCTAATGTTATTTCTTCATGTTGTATAGCGTAAAGCCACTTTGGTTGCTGACATATAATAATAAATATATAAATTTCTTTTCAAAGATTATTATCGGTGCCTTGTCGCTCTCGAAAACAACCTCTTAAGAATACGCTGTCCTTTGAGTGCGTGCCCCTCACAAAGCCAATTTTGCTGACCTTAGCTTCATAAACACCACCGAACAATCATTATTGTACCATTGTTAACCAAGAATACGTTACATAAACTGTGATATGATTCTTCTAACTTATATTTAAGTATAATTTTTAAAAATATCTTAACTTTTATTGTCTAGTGTTATTATCTTTTAGATAATCATTTTCTATTTTTACCACACAAAAACCTGTATTGCTTTGTTGATAATCCAATACCTTTACCCTCATAAAGGTGCAATGTGGAAGAGTTGCATTAATGCGGAACGAACAAATAATATCATAATTAATTTGGCTACAATAACTTTGATTGATTTTGCTCAGCTTTATTTTTTTCAACCAAATATACTTTACTTCAACTTTTTTGTCATGTAAGACTTGATTGTTTTGACTATCCTTACTGAGCCCAATTCGATTTTTTTTTGTTTTTTTTTTAAGTTTCAATTTGAAGAAAATTCCCTTGTATGGGTATAGAATGCTACAAGTCCTAGCAATAATATAATTTGCATATTCTCTATTAATAGATAAAATTTGAAAATCAAATCCAAGTAAAAAGCTTAGCATTTGAAAGATAAAACTTAGATCCAATATTATTTTGGTAATATGTGTAATTAATAATTATATTAAATATTATTGTGTTTATTATATATACTATTTGAATGTAGACTTAATATCGCTTTTATTATAATCCCCCAAAATAGAATATTCTACCTACCAATTTTTTATTCAAATTAAAAAAAAAAGTCAATTAATTTAACCACTACTAACATTAGAATGTATTGAAAAACATTAGTTAAGATTAAAAAAAAAAATGCTAGTTGCGGGTCAAAGAAATGTCGAAATCAAAAGTCGTGAGTCACATTTATGGGTGACATAAAGTTAGTTGTGAGGCTTAAACAAATGGGACGAATGCAATTATAGGACACCATCACATTGTCGTGCTATCTATACAATGGTCCTTCCCATGTTGGTGGATCCATTCATATTTCATTTACTTGTGAGTAGTGACTTCTATAATCTCACTCAATACATGGCACATGTTTTAAATTAATTTTAATTTCTTTTAATGAAAAATGAGTTTAAAATCTAAATATTAAAATGTCAACTATTTACAAATCATGTTAGATATTATTTTAAATTAATTTGTTATAAAAATTAACAAAATGACCATCTCTAATTGGTTAACAATGTAAATTTTGTTAGTGCATGTATATTATTTTTTCATAAAAATAGTCAAGTTTAAGGGAAATATGTCAGTAAATTATTTTTTGACATAATTATTTAAAAAAAAAAAAACTAAATGGCATTTCATGTTGATTTTGTTAAATAACCCGAGCTCATTATTTATCAATGAGATTAACATAAAATTCACATAATAACGTAAGGTTAAAAAGAAAATATAAAAAACATGATGTTAATATTTTTAACTATAATGTTATTTTAAATGTATCTAAATATTCACTTTATACTTGGATATAAAAAAATAAAATTCATTCAGAAACAACTGTTATAAAATATTAATAAAATACATATGATTTCCTATTACAACCAAGTAATCTCACAGTGATTTATAACGGTGAAAATAGTGTATTTTGATATTTTACACGATTACTTTTTTATTTTAAATTATCTCATAACATTAGCAAAAAAAAATTATATAACAAAAGTGAGCTTCTCTTTCAAAGTAATTAAAACAAAATAAGTACTTAAATTATGATTTTAGACAAAAGTTATCTCTAATGTCATAATTTTGAATCTTATAGCCATCACTTTTAGGGAGAAATAGCTTTGCTTGACCACTATCTTTATATTTTAGTCTTATACAAGAAGTCATTATTGAAAATTGTAACATGATTGATTTTGATGTATTGATTTAATTATATGTTTAATTGTATGATTTGTATTGTTTAGTTGTTAATTATTGTTGATAACTCTAGTGATCAAAAGGATCTTGAAAGTAAAAATGGCCTATGAAATAGGTTAGAATTATTTTTGTTTAGCTTAAAAAAAGGTATATAAGATTTTTCTTAAGATATAAATTTTATAAGTTCAGATTTTAAAAAAACTATAAAAAAAAAGTTTGAAATAAATCCTATGAAAACTAAATTTTCTTTCTCATCTTTTTCTACTAAAATTATTCCTTTTACCCTATTTCACATAGTGATTAACAATAAGGTTCAAGATCGTAGCTGAGAATCTTAATTAGTGAAAATCGTACCATGACTCAAAATTTTTCTTTTTCCTCCTTTTTTTTTCTTCTAATATTTCATATATGACATGATTCATCAATGTTAAATTTTTAAAAAATAGATTAATCATTAAATCATTGAGAACAATGATTTATAATTTATTGATTCTAATGTGATATTATCAATATAATAACTAAATATATATTTTAAAATATTATATAATATATTTAATATAGAAGATAAGTCAGATGGAATCATGGAATTATAAATTAATATCATATAACTATATTATATATTTTTTGGAATAAAAAATGAGTTGAATTAATAAATAAATATAAATTGAGTGCATATCATCAATAAAAAGATACTAACTTAAATATATTTTAAGCTGTAATAAAAATATGCTAATAAGATATGATGAAGAAGTTGTGATCATTGGTCAGAATATAAGTGTGTTTGAAAATCATTAAGAGAATTTATAATCTAGTTTGACTAAATTATAAAATTAAAAAAAAAAAAACATACATTTTAACAAGATATGGTGTTGAAGTTGTAATCAAATATTCAATTGCGAACATATATGTCTCAAAATAGATCTATCAAACATGTGAATAGAATAAGATCGAATCCTCAAATAATTTATAATATTTTTTATTTTATTTTGACTAATGTTTTTTATGTAATATTTTTTCATTTTTTAAAACGGTTTTATTTATAATTTCACATGATAACTTTTAAATTAATTGCAGTTGATACTTTTGAAGAAGATATTTACAATACTTATTTTATTTGTAATTTGATATTATTTTAAGTATATATTTCTGATTTAATTGATATTAATATTTGTTTATGCGATATTGTATCAATTTTTTTGAACTAACATTCATTCACAACTTCACATAATAACTTTTTTTTTATTATATGATTTAAATGAGTTGGCTTTTAAATGTACAACTTATACAATTTAATATTTAATTAAAACTAAAATTTAATATAATTCATTTTTTACTTATTACTGTATTTTTTTACTGCATTACTGCCATTTTTTTAAAACAAACAAATTCATCAAAATTTATAATATAAGAAAATATTTAAGTAAAAAGAATGTAAAATTTATTAATAAAAAATTATTAAATTTTTGTTTAACGCAAAAATAACAATCATATTTAATTGTTTCAATTTACTGCATTACTGTAACTAGTTTTACTTTTTTCGATTTTGACACTCTTAAATAAAAAAATATATAAATTATACTTATTGAATGTATTTGGATTAAGATGATAAGTAGATATTAATATTTAATACAAATTTTCTTCATATTAACTTCAGTAAAATAACATATGTTCTCTTACATTTATGTTTACTCACACCTCTTTAATATTTTATATTAATATTTCAAATTTTTAATATGTTGCAAATTTAAGTAATAATATATATTTATATTATCAACTTATTAGATTAATTTGAGTTATTAAAATCAAATTATGTAAGATTTTAATTAAATTATATTATAATGAAGCAGACAATTATATTTCATCATTTTAATTAAATTATTAATATATATTTAAAATATTGTATTTTACACTTTTGATTTCATATATTGAACACATTCATAATTGTTTTAAATATATATGTTTTATTTTTTATATATGATTATTAATTTTTATTTATTTAAAAAAAAATTGATCCCATTAACCAAAAGTCTTGATCCATCATTGTTTGATGAATCTTATACTCTGAAGTGTTATTCTCATGGATATGATTGGTTGGCAATTAAGAAGTGTTTAATATGCAAAAAAAAAAATTTACTTTCTCATTTATGTAATGTTAGAATTGTTAGTTTTTGTTTGTTATTACATTCCTAAAAATATTGTTTCTCAAAGAATGATTTTTAGATAGATTTCTGAATTAAAAACAAATCTTTATGTTATCTTTATTTACTTATCTAATATAATAAAAATATACTAATTTCAAATGATATTTATAAACATTTATTAATCTCAACTAAATAGATTTTTATCATTATTAAAAATCATGATTTTTATATATGAATAAATTTATGGTGTATCAAATATTACTTTAAAATTTACATTTTTTAAAATAAAATATTTTTAAAATTATATTCTTATAACCTTTTATTAAACATGAGGATAGATCTTCTTCCATATATTCTCCGAAATTAAAAAATATAATTCGAAACAAGTGGCTCTAAGTTTTTTTTTTTTTTTTTTTTTTTCACACTACGAAATTTACTTTAAATTTTATTATAAAAAGAAAGAGCCATTATTGTGAATTGGTAAAAAATCACTGGACTTTTTCCACAGTGGGACAAACCTCAGAAGCAGAAAAGGTCTTCTTCTCTCTCCTCTCTCTCTCTTTCTCTCTTCCCAGGTTCAGAATCTCACGGTACTAAGCTCTCACTTCTTGCTTTTCAGTTTTTTTTTTTTTTTTTTCTTTTTTTTCTTTTGGTTAGTTCACGCCGATGAATCCTTAGTCTTTCTGCTCTCATGCAAATTTTTTTTTTTTTTCTGTTTATACCCTATTTTTTTTGGCGGTTTATTATGTATGATTTTGTGCTTAATTTGGCCATTGGAATAAATAGGCGTTTTTAATTGAAACCCCATTTGAAAAAAATTGTGCTTTGATTTCAAGTTCTTTGTTTTCTTCTTAATTTTCAATTGGGGCTTAGTTATGCTTTGACTGTCTCCGAGGTTTTGATTCATGATAAGTGTTCTTTGCATCGTTCATGAATGTTGTTATTCTCCTGTTCATCTTTGAAAAAAAAAAATTTGGGAAAAAAATTATTTCATTTCAATTTGTCTATTATGATGAATGTGCAGAGATTTTGTTCCCCATATCGTAAGTGTTTGACCTGATTCTTGAACTGTTTTATGTTGTGCTGATGGACGGAAATATGGCTTTTGTCTGAGAGCAAACTATAATTGCAATTGTTGTGTTGGGTAATTTTACACTGATATCTAGCACTTGGTTTAATGGGTTCATTCAATTGATGATTTGCATTTTGTGATCTGTAATTGTTGTGAAATTAGGAGTGCTTGCAACACAATTTTTATTACACTATTTTCTTTTGGTTAAAAATTATTGAAAATCACCATGTCATAGTGAAAATCATCAAATAGAAGATGAGACCAACATCGATTCTTCAGTCCCAATAAATTTCAGTTGATTGCAAAAGGTGTCAAAGAATGTGTAGCGAACATTTCTCTCATCAGATTTGTTCTAGTGTTTCATAATTTGATCCAGAAGTGTTCAAATAATCATCACGAAGCTCTCTTATTTGGCAGCATGAGTGACTCTCTAGTTAAAAATAAAGCATTAATAATATTTTGCTCACTAGGTTATTCATGTTTACTATTTAGGATAGTACATAACAAATTTGCATTGAACCTTCGGGGCTTTTTCAGTTTTTGATTTTAACTTTAAGATTATTCTTTTGAACCGTTTGATTAATTAATTGTTTTTCACTTGTGAATATATGCGCGTGTATTTGACACAGAACAGAAGTTGAATTTTGGTGCAGATTGTACAATTTAATAATCTTGTTAAAGAGAAAGATGTCAAGTGGAGCAACACACTGGTGTTATGAATGCAGACAGCCAATCGTGCTTGATGGGAGAGATGTTGTTTGCCCCTACTGTGATCAAGGATTTATACAAGAACTTGATGAGTTGCGAGGAACCACACCACACCATCCCTTTTCGTCACAGTCGGGAGAGTTTCATCAAATGCCGGACATTTTCGATGCTATACATGCCTTTATGGGGCAGAGAGGCACTGACCAGAGGTTTGGGCTTATGGACGCTGTTGATAATTTCATGAGGCATAGAATGGCTGGAAGGAACTCAAACTTTGATGTTAGAGGGAGGTCTGGTTCTCTCCCTGCTCCTGAACAGAGTTGGGGTGTTTTTAGTTCTGGTCCTTATTTGATATTTCATGGTCAAGTTCCTGGATTCACCTTGGCTAATGGCAGCCCAAGAGGTGGTCCTAGGCGTGTTGACTTCGGTGACTACTTTATGGGTCCTGGACTGGAAGAACTTATCGAGCAACTCACCATGAACGACCGCCGCGGTCCTCCCCCAGCTGCACGATCTTCAATTGATGCAATGCCTATTGTTAGGATAACACAGGCGCATCTACGGTCAGATTCACACTGTCCAGTTTGCAAAGAAAAATTTGAATTGGGCACTGAAGCCAGAGAGATGCCATGCAACCATATTTACCATTCTGACTGTATTGTTCCTTGGTTGGTTCAGCATAACTCATGTCCTGTTTGCCGTGTTGAGCTGCCACCTCAAGGACAGGTTAATTCCCGTGGCACTCGAAGTTGGGGAGGAAGGAATGTCGGCAACAACAGCAGTAGCAGTAGCAATGATAGTTCCAGGGCCAGGGAGAGCAACCATGGAAGGAGAAATCCACTATCATTTTTGTGGCCATTCCGCTCGTCTAGCTCGAACAATAATCATTATACTGAGACTGGGGGAAGCAGCTCTTCAACCACTCCTGAGCAGAATAATGGAACAAGTTATGGTTGGCCTTTTGATCACTAAAAGTGACATTTCTTCTCCCGGTTAAGTATAATTTGCTGTCTAATAATGCTTGTAATTTAAATGCCAAGGAAAGAGTTTATTAATATTGTATTCTGAATTTAATCTCTTGTAAGGAAGATGGAAGATAGAAGTTTCTTAAAATCTTTGTATATGAAATTGCTTGGTTAGTTGAATCTCTTTAAAACTTTCACATTTCACCTCTCATTACCGAAATTGATTGTGACTTGCTGCTAAGTTAGTTTGTGTGGTTCCTTCAAGGCCTAGGCAGCAAGCACTATCACTGCATTATGTAGCTTGTGGAGTGCACTCTTGAGAATGTTGTCAAATTCATTCTTTGTTTCGGTTTGCTAGCATGCTTCTGTGAAATTTCATTGGCCAGTGAGGTCTTGCGCTAGAATCCTTTAGAAAATATTTCGATTGGGCTGGCAAAAAAACTTGGCAAACTTTATATTTTGGATTGAATTTGAGTTATAGAGTCGATTTGAATGATCTTAGAAGTATTTTTTAAAGTTTTTTTACTAAAAAAATACTCTTTATTTCTATTAAAAAAACTCAGAAATGTTTTTAACTTGTATCTAACAATTAAAACTATGGAAGAATTCTCTACGAATCCTGTCATATATTTTATACATTTCATTGCATGCCTTGATAATTTGGAGTTATTTCAACACAAATGAAAGTTGTTTTAGAAACTATTGCAACTGTTGACATGATTATGATGTTTATTTAAATAATTGTAGTCACAGATTTTTTTTAGTGTGTTACAATGACTCAACGCGTAATCAAACAGGCACTCGAGCATTTATTTTAGTTTGCTAACCCATCCATTAACTACCTAAATAGGGAATTAATAGCATAGTTTTGGCGATATTGTAGGATATCAACCAAATTTGTTTCCACCCTTTAGGTCAAAATTAATTGGCAGCATAAAGAGATTCAAAATCCTTATACTTTCAAATCTTACATTAATGGAAAAACTATTATTAAGACACAAGGTGAAAATGTATGAGGTCATAGTCTAGGAATCGAAATTATGATTTTGCCAAAAAGTAGTTGTGTTTAATTTGAAAAGTGCGAATTGATATAGTTATTTACTTTGAAAAGCTGAAAATCAATTAGTTTCATCTTTAGATATCATATTCTCGTGAGGACTTAATTTAAACATGTTTGGATATACTTATCTAAAAGTAGATAAAAAAAAATAAGAAAAAAAACTATAAAAAAAAAAAAAGATTCATGAGGTGAAACTAGTATATATATAAATTTAAAAAAAATACAAAAGCTAATATAAATTAATTTTTATAAATTAATTTTTTAATTTATAAAGAAGTTTATTTCATTTTCTTTTCTTCCTTATATGAATTTCAGAAAAAGTTTATTTAGATAGACTAATACATAATATATGTTTTCGATGCATAACTTTTATTAATTAATATATTGTCAATAATTTTATAATAAAAATAAATTATATCAATTCAATCATTAAATTATAATTTTATATTGTTTTAAACTTTTATATCAAATCTTATTAAAATTAAATAATAAGATGATTAAATTTATTTATATTTTAATATATTAAAAAAATTATAATATCAATTTTAATTTTTATGAATGAGATATTATAATTTTGAATTAATATAAATTTTTATATATATAATCTAGATAAAAGAATCTTTCAATCAAATAATACGTTTGTGAAAGCATCATTCAATTAAAATATTAAATAGTGAGTTAACAAAAATTATACTGATATAATTTTATTTTTTCTTATAAAAAGAGTAATGTTACATGTATAAACAACAATTAATATAACATAATTTTTGTATTTATCTATTTTTATTTTTTTTCATTTATTATGTAATATATAATACATTGAAAATTTATTTAATTTTTCTATTTATTAGTGGGATTGAGTCAACGTATGAAACAGTAGGAATGTAGCAAAGAGTCGTGGGCTGAAGTGAATGTGTCTTCTTGTAGTCCGAATAATCAGAGATATATCATTTCGTCTCACAAGAAAGATAAAACATATCACAATCACACAATGGGGGCCAACTCTAATGGAGTTTCTAACTTTAACATGCTTATTTTTATTTATTTAATTACGTTATTATAATTATAGATAAATGATAATGACTATTAAGAAAAATGAAAACATATCATGGATCAACTTTTAACAACATGTACAATAGTTTACGATAAACCCTAAACCCTAAACTTTATAATTAAGCAACTCTTATCTATTTTAAATAAGTTTTACTGTGTTACGTCACTTATAAGTAATTCATATTATACTTTTATAATTTTTATTTTAATAAAAATTGTTTATAAGCACTTCCAATGACAAATTCTTGTAAACATTGTTGCTTATTTTTAAGATATATCTAAGCACTCCTTGTTAATGTTTAATTATATTTATTTGTTTTTATTTTACCTTTTCTTTTAAATAAAATTTGAAATCATTATGATTAACTTTCTTTATATATCCATTTTAAGATAAATAAAATGAACTCAAAGGTGCTTTAATTTTATTTATATGAAATTAAATATCTATAATCATAATAACGTAGTTCAATTGATGGGAAAAAAGCGATAACATTTCTACTAATTAAATATTATATTTAATTAATATTACAAAACTTAAAGGGAGGTAAGAAAATATCTTTTATAAAAAACATTGAATATAGTTTAAAAAAAATAAAAGTATAACAAAAAAAGGAAGAGAGAAGACCATTTCCTTTGTTTTAGTTAACACAACAGTAACACGACGGACTGTGACTTTTATTTATAGTGACAGCAATAAAAACTTAATTTGTAAATAATCAAATATAATTGAAAAAATACGTTTAAAATAAAAATAAGCTAATAATGAGAGTTTGAATATACTTCATTTTTTAAGTTTTAATTTTGTTGTCGTTATTGAAATATATATATATATATATATATATATATATATATATATATATATATATATATATATATATGGTGATAAAAATAAATTAGCTTATTAAAGTTATAACCAGAAAAAACATGAATAAGTAAATATGAATGATAAAAAATATTTCAAAATTGTATAAAGGTGTTGTGAACATAGAAGTTGAATTGCTAAATATTACATTATTACGAGCGATCACTAAATCTTGAAATTGAAGATAGCAAATAATTATGGTTTAGACTTTTCTTGTTTATTTAATATAAAATAAGAATAGGTTTTTTTTTTTGGGTTATGTTTGTTCTTTTAATTTTTCATTTTATGGTCAAAGTTACGACTAATATTTTAGCAGATAAAAATAAGTTTTCTCAGGTTTATTTTTTATAAATACATGAATTGAATACACTCTTTATTTACAATGTACCAAAAAAATTTATTTACTAGACACGTAGTTAAAATATTTTTACATCGAAACTGTTCCATCATCATAATAAATTATTTTAATTTTATGAAATTGAAATCAAATGTACTTTTTTTTTTTTAGTTTTCAACCCATTTTTAACCAAAAATGAAAATTTTAACTAAAAAGATGAGAGATTAAATAAACGAAATGAAAGTGTTGATAAGCTGTGTCTTGTCATGATTTTGCTTTAAACCCTAAATAGTGAATTTGTCATGAATTGAAAAACGAAAGGTGGGACCCTGTTGGCATGCATGCATTAATTAATTACTATGCCTATGCCTTGGAGTCACAAGCACCATCATTCTCTGCCACCAAAGTTTGTATATCTGTCACAAAAAATACAAACTACAACTAGAGTCGCATATCAAGAGAATTTTTTTATACCACTGGTATTTTTTGTATCTTGATGTCGCATTTCTGGGGTATTTTTGTCCCCAAAACTCAGTTTTTTTTTTCCAGGTGTGAAATAACAAAGAAAATAGTAAGGTATTGGACAAATTATAGTTTTTTTTTACGAATTTATTGATAAATTAAACTGATGAGTAGCCAGGTAAATGATAAATTTTCCGCCCATTACACATGCCAAAAAGTTGGATCATTATTAATTGTTTTAAAATCACTGCTATTTTCTAATTTTCCTATTGATATTTTGGGAACGAAGGTTGAACTGAAGAATGAAATGATAAAAGACAAAAAAATAAAATAATATATATATATATATACTCAAGTTGTTTATTTTCATGTTAATTCCAAATGAATTCACATAAGATCATAATATAACCAATAAGTTGTTAGTCACTAAAAATTTAAGTTCTTTAATCATTTATAAAGTTCATAAATATTTTGTTCCAATAATACAAATAAAAAAAGTGACACTACTCTTTGTTATTCCATTATTTTGCTCTCTTATCTAATAACTTGAATAACTTGACACTTTCACTTTCTTAATATTTTTGCTCTCTTTTCTTTTTGGATGAAATTTTACACATTACTTTCGCAAGTAGTAGTATAATTGGAAGCCAACACCCACCATAAAGAAAAAACAAAATATCTTGTCAAATTGATTTGTGTCTTTCTTTCTTTATTGTTATTGATCTTCATTTTGGGTTGTGATTGTGTGTTTGATCTCTAATCAAAATGACAGCTAGTAGGCTTACTAACACTAGTTAATAGTTATTGCATTCATATTGGGGTAGAATTTCAGACCAAAAACCAAATGATTTTGACAGAGAAATGATGCAAATGAATGGAACTAAAAGTAGGTAGTGACAGAAAGCTTTTAATCCCACTTGTTAATGCTTACAAGATATGGTAAAAGTGAATTATTCAATCAAGCGCAGCAAAGCAGTTTGAACTTTAAAAGGTCTAAAGGAACAAAATGAATACAATGTACAAGACCCTTCTCCTCACTTAACTTTGCATGGTAAAATATAGTTGAATAATAACTGAACACAAACAAAAAAGGTGAAAGAAAACAGCTTTGTGATTTGTGACATTTTCAAAGTGCCGAAAGATCTCAATTAATTAAGAAATAACTACATATCCTGAATATGCAAGTAGCAGTAGTAGAGTTATCCTCCTTAGGAATGTCCAAGGCTCTAAAAACTATTTCAGGGTCCAACAATGAGTTTAAGTGGTGGAACTAAAGCCAGTGTTTATGGCAGATGAATGCGTTGGCCTGTTATGAGATTCAGCACTGAAAATCAAAACAAAGAAGCAACGAAGCTATCAATCAAATAGTTGTATATGTGCAAAGCTTCATGCCAACAAATGAGAGTCTTGTGCCTGTGAAATCTGAATACTTTGGATTAGGGAAATCATTTCATAATTAGAAAATACAAAGAAGTAGAATGATGCCAATTCCTAGCCTTCCAAATGTGAAACATACAAACAGGTTTAAGTCACAGTATATCATACATTGATTCTATCAGATTTGAGTATTCGCTTTTAATCGAAAGATTAGAAATTAAATGAAAAATCTTAGTCTGCATGACAATGATGATTATTAACATGAATACTCAACTAATTGCGGATGATAAAAAGCCTGGATCTTGAGTCACTCCAGGAATTGCAAGGATTTCAGCACCCACCTGTGATTTTTCTTTGCATTTGAGGGATATGATGATGGCAACAAGTAATGCTTGAATGAATAAAAATAAACAAAATCAAGAGCGAAAAAAGGGCAAAATAAGACCGAAAATCGAACATCCGAACATGATTACATATTCCTTTAATAAAGTATTTTGAGTTCAAAAATGTGAATAAAAAGAAAACATTGTCCATAACATACCGACAGACAAATCTATATCCATATCGTTCTACGCACTCGAATCGTACCAAAGAACATTGCGAACCACAGTTATGGTCCATCACGTTGTTCGTCATGCATAAAATAATAAACATTGAAAATGTTTAAATGATCCTTCTCGATTGAATGAATATGTTTCCATTGAAATCTGTTAAAATTGTAATACAGTTAGTGCAAGAGAAATCTCGCCCATTGATTTTACCCGAAAAATCGTGCCATGGTGGACAATGGAACACCTAAACAAGCACTAGAGCAATTGTCACCTATGATTAGACTTGAACACCGCAGCTACCAATATGGTTGCACTATTTGATTAGCCTGAAACGGTACCCACTTTAAAAATTAGTTGCCCATTTCTTAATTCTTACCCATTATTTATTACTCAAAAACTCTTTAATTTCTCCCTAAATTGTAGACTAACCGCTGATATGTTGTTCGTTAACGAGTTAGACCCATATATGTTAATATAAATATAACCGCGGCAGCCACAACACCAGTCACAGAAAACTATTAAACCATTTTAGTCATCGACTTTTACATCACATGTCAGCTAATCAATGGCCCTGTATAGTTTGTGTTTTCTGTGATATTTTTGGTGTCGTGGCATTAATTACTCTAAATTAGTCCGAGCTTGTTTAGAGCATGGGGTCAGAGGTGGATGTGTAGCGTGTTTGAATATGTATTTTGCATGTGAGCGCAAAAACATGCAAAGTATTCTTAGAAGCTTGTTTTTCCCACTGAAAGCTTACCACCAACAATCATAAACTGTAGAATCATAAGAACCAACATCAAAGCACACATATTTTTGGGTCTTTCTTTAATTTTATTCATTCAACTTTCTCCCTCTCATTTTACAGAGAAGGAGAAGAAACAAACTGTCTGGGTAAACTAAAAAGATCTTTCCCTTCAAATGGAGAACTCCACTCCCGAGAACCAGTAGATGTTTCAGCAGAAGCTACTCCACCATCTTGCAATCCAGGCATGGGAATAGTGCTCCTATTTAAGGGCACTGATCTCATTGATGATTGAGCAGCAACTCCAGAAGCATTTGAGTCATACATCTGAGCATTATTCTTAGAAAATGGTGAAAGTCCTAGCCATAAACCATTTGACCTTGGTGAAGCTAAACTTTTATCCAAGGACCAGTCTATGTTAGTATAATCAAACTGGATTGACCCACCAGTGCTCCAGTCTACTGGAGAAGATGCCCCTGATGGGCCTGCTGATCCTAGTCCAGAAAAGAGCCCTAGAGAAGTAGCAGCAGCAAGCGTTGGAGTTGCACCTGTTCTATTCCAAATGCCATTATTCCCTCTGCAGGTTGCTTGGTGATCTACTGAATTACTACTACCACCAACAAACTGTTGTTGAGGTTGATACTGAAGTTGGTGATACATTTGATTAGAACTGAGATAGTCTGGAGTGAGGCTTCTAGTGCTAGGAGCATGAGATAAAAAGCCATTAGATCTCACAGCCTCAAGACTGTTAGTTGGATACCAACCAGCAGCTATTCCGGGAGGTGATGAGCTCATGCTTGTGGCTGGAACTTGCTTTACATTTACAGTTTGGGGCCGCTGCATCATGACTAATGGTTCCCTGGCTACTCCAGGTTGAAGGTTCTTATAATCACCTCCAACAGACATATATCGTGCTTCAGACTTAGCAGGTGGGGGTGACATTTGCAACGGTGAAGCCAATGAATAAGAAACAGATGGATTAGATCCAGCATTTGGCCACCTTTTATCAGCTTGTACGGTAGCTTGTTGAGCCTTTGCCCATTCAGACTTGGGGATTCTCTTTAGAGGTTGCATATTTCTATTACTGGATTCTGAAGATACTCCAATTGTCATTGCAGCCTTTGTATAGTTAAAATCCTTGTCATCTTTTTTCGGTTGTGGTGAAGGGACAGGTTTTGTTTGTGACCTCGAGCTCTGACTTGCAACTCCTGACTGTTTAACATTGTTAACAATAGGAGGATCACCAATTTCCTCTGGCTTTGGTGGAGCAGATGGTGGATCAAGTTTCATCTCTCTCAAGGTCTCTGCAGCCTTATCAAGATTGCCTTCACAGTTAACAATCACTCTTTCAACCTCCTGTTTCGAGCAATCATACCTGTGTACCATGTCTGCAATCCGAGCAAGCTCATCTGATATGTCAATTTTCAAATTGCCCCTACCTAGGTTTGTATCCTTGTGACCATCTGCTTCTTCACCACCTTCAAACAGCCATGCTACTGATTCCTCCACCCTACCTTCATTCAATATCAGTGCCATTGTAGCCCGTTCCTGAGAAAATCCCATTGCCACAAGCTGTTGAGAAAGTGCCTCAAGTTTCCTTGACATGAGATAACCACTGCACCGCTCATGCAATTCCTGTGCTCTCCTTTCCTTCTGCCGTTGATGCTTTTTCTCATTCTTCTGGCGGATTTTCTCTCGCTTGTCATTATCAGCTCCTGGTACTGATTCCGGTCGAACAGGAACACTAGAACTTTTCTCTTTATGTTCTTCGGACTCACCAGACCAACTGCCATTGTTAGAAACAGAATCATACTCAACACCAGCAACCACTGAGTTGACAGGATGGTCATCTGTCTCATCTATGTTCCGAAAACGACCATTAGAATTTATTGGTGAGGTAGGCGTTGGTAACACATCTAGAGTATGGAATGTTCCTGACAATGGGTTATATGCACTGGCTGGAACACCGGCTACTGCATTACTAGAACCTGTAGGCTTTGCAGAAGCTTTTTGAGCTTCCTTGCCAGCCTTTCTGTCTTTAGACTTGGATCGGGATGCAGGAGACATATCGTTAGAAGGCAGTGGCCCTGTAACATTTGAAGAAAAAAAGTTACATCACATTGTTTTTCAATTGGCTGCTTAATCAATACAATATTAAATGAATCAACAAAGACAAATAAAACCTATTGGTAAATATTTTCTGTTCATTCAACAAAAAATATAATAAATCTGTTCACATAAGGATCATCATATGTGTAAGGATACTTTGGCAAACAACTGAACAAGCAACCAATCACAAATTTGGGGAAACTTGCGATAAAGCCAATGTGAATGAAGACTAAATTCTATTTGCTAGTTTAAAGTACAACACCCTACTGTGGGGGGGGGGGGGACAAATGAACAAAGGCAAAAAGAAAGTGAACTAGTCAAAACAAAAAGTACAAGTTTAAATAATTACACAAAATTAAATGGTTTATATTTCCCCTTAACAAAGTTTCAAGCAAAATCTTTGAGGAAAATAAGAAAAGGGAAGGAAAGGATTCCCTGCCCTTGCAATTTAATATATTTTAAGAAAGAGAATTAATCACACAGGAACTTCTTTTATGAATGGATGATATTTAACTTCATCCATGTGTGCAGCTATAAAAATTTATACAACTACAAATAACCTATCAGACACCAAAAAACTACTCCGTCTCTATAAACACAAGGGCATGGCACAGCCACCAGAATTGAGAAAGCATCAGTTGAATTAGCTAGAAGGATGCACAACACTAGTTATTAGTTTTTCACACACAACTATTGAAAATACAAGAACAGTGTGCAAGCGTCACATAGCCCAATATCATTTTTTTCACAAAAGTTCAGCCATTCAGTCACGCCCAAACTTTCAAATAATCAACTTTAAGACAACACCACCATTCCATGTCCTCCCACACATTAAACATAAGAAAAGAAACGATCTTCTAAGGATAGACACACTCGCCAAAGCTCCTAGACTAACTGAACCAAAAAACCTAACATTCTTCCAAAAGGCCAATTCGACACTCCCAAATTTTCACAAGATCATCCCACCCCTTCCAAAAATTCAAATTCTTGGAACCAACCATGCCACCAGAATTCCCCATAACACTAATATCCCCATCCAGAATTCCGGCAAAAACAAACATGTAGCGAATGGGCACTCAATACAAAAAAAAAACCTACAATCACACACACCCAATTCAAAATTAGCAAAACAAGACACAATCAAGGTCAAACGAAACAAGAATCAGCACGAGTCTCACGCTATTCCCATCTCAAGGATCCAAACAGAGCCGCAATTCCCAAATCCCGCGAAAGGAAGAAATGCGGAATTCGAAATATACTGTTACCCACGATTGCACAAAAACGCGAATCCAAAACGCGGTTTCTGGGTCCCGACACAAAAAAACAACGAAGGAGGCGAGAGAAGATCGTAACTGGTGCGGTTTGAGATTGAAATAGCGAAGAGCGAAAAAGTGGAATAAGAAAAAGAAGGAACCTGGGGTTTGGGTTGATGCTGACGGTGGAAGGATCGCTGGTGAACGGTGGAATCGTTAGAGAGAGAGAAGGAAGACAGAGAAAGATAGATAGGTTTTTCGAGGCTCAAACTGAATTTGGCAGAATTAGGGTTTTGAAGAAACAGAGATCTGAAAATGATAAAAACAACCAAATAGTTTTAAAAATATATATATAATTATAAAAAGAGAAAAAAAGGAAACAAAAATATGTTCCATTTCCCAAGCCTCTCTCATCATACATTAAATTAATTGCATTCTTGTCAGTTGTCACCCCTTCTTATTACTTTAATTTAAGACTTTTTTGCATGTTCTTTTGTTCAGATTAATTTGTATTCTTTTTTACCATAACACTGTTATTAATTATAGATCTTTGTAGTTGACATCATTTTTTAAATAAATTTTTATGAAAGCAAATAAAAATATCAAACATAAGACCGTTTACCGAGAAAAATATTTATTTTATATATGTTCTCAAATAGAAATTAGTCACTTTTTAAAATTTTATTTAATATTTTAATTTCAAAAATATTCTTAAAACAATAAATATAAGTACTATATATAATATATTAATTAAAATATTTTTAAAATAATAGAATGTAACTTTCAATTTTTAAATATCTTTGTTTTTTTTTTCGGTGTAAAAAAAAATCCTTATCTATTATGATAAAAAAAAGTTAAATATATTTTTAAATTTTTTTTATAGTTTTACTTACTTTGTTTTAATTTTATATTTATTTTTAAAAATATTTTCAGTCTTTATAGTTTAGGATATATTTTTTGTTTTTTATAAATTTTTATCTTTTTAATTTCTATCATTAATTTTTTTATAATATTATTTCTTTGGTATTGACATGATAACGATATTAATTAAATTTTATATATTTAATATTTAATTTATTTTATTAGAATTATTTTAAATTAGACATTTCAACATGTCTTTTTTTTACCTTCATTTACTACAGTTATTGTTAAGACATTTTTTATCTCTCACAAAATTAAAGATTTTTATTACATTAATACAAAACAAATAACGTTATAAAAAAAATTAACAATAAAAACTAAAATATAAAAAAAAATTATAAGTATAAGAACTAAAAGAATATATTTTAAATTATAAAGATCCAAAAAATTGTAAAAATAAATATTAAGACTAAAAATGTTTATTTTAAATTGTACGAATTAAAAAGTAAAGTAAGTAAAACTATAAGAGTTAAAAAAGTATTTTAATCTAAAAAAATTATATATTAATTTCTATATATAATACATGTTACACAAAAATATTTTTAGAGATTTTTTTTAATGAAATTATTTTTAAAAATTATTTTAACTTTATAAAAATGCTAATTTTATATAAACTCATAAAAATTAAATAAATTTAATTAAGTCAATAAAATTAGGTTTTTCGATTTATATATAAGTGAACAGAAAGTAACTATTGTTGTACACATACTAATTCTCGATTTTTTTTAAACCAACGATATTTTAAAAAGTTTATTAGGAATTAGGAACTATTTTATTTTTTAGATATTACAATCCATTCAGTGTATGTTTATATTTCAGTTCAGAGAATTCAAAAGAAAAATATTCTTAATTAAATCGGGAAAAAATATTCTTATTTTGTTTCGTTAATTAAATTTTAGAATTGTGTTTTTATCCACTTTTTTTCAGTAGTTATTCTTTTATACATTCGGACTTGAAGATGAAGTTTCCTATTACATGATCTTTTGTGTCAGCAAAAATAACTAGAAAGAAAAAAAATAATTAAACAAACAAGTTTATATTGGTTTGTCTCGCAACATGATGAGACTACGTCGACTTGGTAATAACAGCCAAGAGTTCCACTATATTACAGTTTTACTATAGCAAGTGTTTAGAGTAAGACTACAATTAGTGTGTAACTTTTTTCTTTCTTTCTTTTTTTCCTTAGCTTTTGTGGTCATACCTTTATTAAAAACGAGACCCCTCCCATGATTCTAGGTTGAACATTAGTATATGTTTTTGTACCTCTTTGCCTAAAACTTGCTTTGCATGGACATTAATCTTATAATCATTTTTTTTGTGAAAATTTAGATAAAGACAAGATACAACTCCATAGAGTTAAACATTAAATTTTTTTAGGATTTCTAGTAAAATTATAAATCGTTTATTTTATTCTTAATTAGGGGTAACAAAGAATCAAACCAATTCAAAAATAGCTCAAAACACAATTCATGAATCAAATGAATTGAACTTGAGTTAAAGATTGAGTTTAGTAAATAAATGAGTTGAATTTAAATTGTGTATAATTTTGTTTATTTAGTTTATTTAGTTTATGAATTGACTTAAAATATAAATATATAATTTATATAATTAATTTTTTATTTAATATTAGCTTATTAAAATTTGAAAAAACTTTTAAAATTTAGTTATAAGTTAATAATAAATAAATAAAAGTTAATACTTTAGAATTTAATGGTTATAGATTAGATTTTCTATTATTTTATACAGTGTAAGGTAGTTTTAATTTATACAAACTTTAATTGTAACCATCTTTCTTTAGATGTGAAATTTTACAAAATTAATAGAATAAATTATGTTTTATCTTTTAAAAAAATAAACAATCATTTTATCTTTACTAAATTATATTTTTTGTCTTTTATCTTACTTTTTTAGATTTATTTTGGTTATTTATCTTTTATATTTGAAATAATTTGCCTCTTTAAAACAATGATTATTTTCAATTTTATGACATGATTTTGAAATAATTTATCATTGATTCAAAATTTGAAACTTGTAGCATTAAATATACCTGCATGAAAATTATGAAATGTGTAACAATGTGAGTTTTAATGTTTTAAATTATTGATTATGTGTTAGTGTTGTTATTTTATAACTCAGAGGATAGGAGCCTAGACAGTTAAGTTGTCGTTGAGTCAGTTTTAGTTAGAGTTAGTTAGAATAAGGATATATAAAAATAAAATAAAGTTTAAGACGTGAGTCTCATAAATTTATATTTTAAGAAAAAAGGTAAAGAAAAGTTAAAGAAAAAGTATTTACAACTCAATAAAACCCCTTTTTAATTCCTCATTCATAGATCCATCTTCTACTCCTCCTACAACTGAATAAGCGAGTTAATCGTTGATTTAAAGCTTGCGGAGTCAAGAATCTCAAGTCTTAGGGTCATGCTAAATATTTTTCTTCTCTACTCTTCAGTCTGGATTGACTAGAGATAAGGGAAGCTAGTGATTCGTTGATTCTTGCTTGAAGTTGATGTTCTTTGTTGAGTTCTTATTTTGATTTTTGTTTTTAGATTGAAATTTTAAAGGAGAGAATGATTTTGTTGAGTTATGGTTTTGGTTGAGTTTTGAGGGAAATTTGGTGATTCTTAAGTGGATGCATGTTGTAATTGATGATGGAATTGTGCTTTTCATGTTGCTTAGATGTGTTATACTTTGTTGCTTAGATGTGTTATACTAGAGATAAGGGAAGCTAGTGATTCGTTGATTCTTGCTTGAAATTGATGTTCTTTGTTGAGTTCTTATTTTGATTTTTGTTTTTAGATTGAAATTTTAAAGGAGAGAATGATTTTGTTGAGTTATGGTTTTGGTTGAGTTTTGAGGGAAATTTGGTGATTATTGTTTAAGAGTGGATGCATGTTGTAATTGATGATGGAATTGTGCTTTTCATGTTGCTTAGATGTGTTATACTTTGTTGCATGTGATTTTGGATTGAGTTTCAAGTAGATTGGGTAATAATTCACTTTCTTTATAAAGTAAAAACTAATAGCACGTCGGATGCACCTTCAAGGTGTTGAGCGTGACTTAAACCAATGGGTTTTATCATACTTAGGCTAGGTGTAGGATTGGTGGCACTAGGCGTGAGGAGAGAGAATCATCTCAGTTTGAAATCAAGTTGGGCATGGATCAAGTCGAGGCTCTCTACCTGATTGGTGTTAGGTGCGGGTTTTGCCATACCAGGTGCAAAAGAATGGGAGACTTTTTTGCCTTACCCGCATTAGGTGTGAGTAGTTTTGTGCCAAATGTAGGGGAGAAGGAAGTCCCTTGCCTCAATGTTGTCAGGTATTAGGTGTCTAAAGGATGACGTTGAGCGCAAGTTATGTGATTTTAAAAGTGATGTTTAAGAACTTTTTATGATTGATAAATGATAATTAAGAACTTTTATTTTTTTTTCATCATGTTTATAACATATTTGGTTTGAACTTCAATCACATTCAATAATTTTCTTTAAAGTGAATCTTATGAAACAAGTTTCAAGTCTTAAGTAAAAAATGGACTTAAAAGGACTAATTTGATCTAAATTTAATAGATAAATGACTAAAATAAACATTTTAAAAGATAAATGATCAAAATGAATCTAAAAAAATAAAAAGTACAAAAAGTACAATTTAATCTTTTATCTAAAATTTATTATTAAATTAAAAAATTGAAATGCATAAAATTTTAAAAAAATCGAGTCTTGATTCATATAATTTAAGCTAACAAACTCAATTGAGTTGTTAGCGAGCTTGGACCAAGTCAAATTCAAGTTAAAAAAAAAAAGTTCATATCAAACTTAAATCAAGTTACGAGTTGAATAAAATGTTATAATCAAATCAAGTTAAATCGAATTCGACTCCTTCTCAATTCTATAATAAATTAAAATTTGTATGAAAAAATATAAATTATAAAAATAATCAAATTTAATCCTAAGTTTTAAGATTTACTATAAATGAATCGATTAAACCAATTGTGTCATATTTGGGAGAACTTATAACTCCAATTCACGCGAAAACAACGTAGCTCAACACTGAGAAATAATTTCCTATAATTCATCCGTAACTCTCGTTGAGAATCAAAGATTAAAATCATGAAACTAATTAATGCCTATGGTAACATATTTTCAAGAATAAATATTTAGGGCATATGTTCAACAAAGAAATAAAACAAAAATTTGCCCTAACCTTGACTTAGACCAATTACTCAATGATATACTTTGATTGGAGCATAGACATTCTTTGAACATCAAAAGTTAAAAAGATGAGTAAATTACTCAAAGTAAAATCTTTTTACCGTGTTTATAAATGTTTAAATTATACTTTTTTATCTCTTACTTTAAACTGGATTTTTAATATAAAAAATTATGTAGTATTTAATTAAGATAATGATGATTATTTTAAAAATACTATAAAATGTGGTGATATTTATTTAGGATAATAATGATTTTTTTAAGAGTATGTGAAAATTTAGTAATATTTAATTAATATATTTTTTTCATTCACAAATAAGTCTATTAATATTAAAAAAATTTAAATATTTCAATAAATTATTTTGAATGATAAATTTTGTGAAACTTATTATTATTATTATTTACATACAATTCATTTGTCTAATAATCTTACTAAAAATTTTAAGGATTCATGCAACTTTTTTTTTTCTTTTCTATTTTTTTTTTCTATCTTCAATCTTTTCTTCTACCTCTCTCTTTCCTATTTCATCTTCTCATTTTTATTTATGTTTCTCTTTCTCTCTCTTTGTGTTATTATTTAACTAATTTTAAAAAAATAATTAGAGATATAAATTCTTTATGTTTTATTTTTTTACTTGATATAAAATTTTAATTTTAAAAAAAATTAATAAAAATAATATTGAGATAAAAAATATTATTCTATTTATAATAATATTCTTTTATAAAAAATCGTTAAAACAACTTATTAATTGAATCTATAGTAATATGTTAATAAATATAAACAGATAAATATTGCTAAAATAATAAATATAGCAGTGTAAAAATGAGAATTTTTTACAAATATTATTTTTTTCAAAAAAAAATTACCCAATTAACAACTGTGCAGGTTTATTTACCAAGTTAGAACCATTCACTGTTCAAGCTCAGAATTCGGTTTCCGGGGAACCGAATTCTGAGCATCAAAGTGTATTTTTATTTTGTTTTTCAACTCAGAATTCGGTTCCCGGGGAACCGAATTCTGAGTTGGTTTTATATATATATTTTTTTCGTGTTTGCAGGGAAACTTGGGCAGATGTTGGAAGCGGAACGGCCCGTTCCGAAATCAGAACGGGCCGTTCTGCTTAAAGGCACAGAGTGACATTTCTTAACGCTGGAACGGCCCGTTCTTGGCCCGTTTCACTTTCGGAACGAGCCAAGAACGGGCCGTTCCAGCGTTAAGAAATATCACTCTGTGCCTTTAAGCAGAACGACCCGTTCTGCTTTCGGAACGGGCCGTTCCACTTCCAACATCTGCCCACGCTTCCCTGCAAACACGAAACAAAAAAAAAAAATATAAAACCAACTCAGAATTCGGTTCCCGGGGAACCGAATTCTGAGTTAAATAAACAAAAAAAAAATACACTTTGATGCTCAGAATTCGGTTCCCCGGGAACCGAATTCTGAGCTTGAACAGTGAATGGTTCTAACTTGGTAAATAAACCTGCACAGTTGTTAATTGGGAACCGAATTCTGAGCATGAACAGTGAATGGTTCTAACTTGGTAAATAAACCTGCACAGTTGTTAATTGGGTAATTTTTAAAATAAAAAAATAATATTTAGGTAAAAAAATTCTAAAAATGAAGGAGTGTGATAAATAACGTAGGCAAGCACTAACATTAATGAGTTTTAAATAAAGGAAGGTTGTTGGAAGGAAATAGATATAAAATTATATAAATTTTTTCTATTTTAATGCTGCATTTTTAATGTAATTTCATTAGAGTTTGTATTTAATAACAATAACATTATCATGATACATTCTACAACAGTAGAAAAGTTATTAATTTAAATTATTAAAATCATATAATAAATATTATTAACATGAATAATTTAATTTTTTTATTAAATGTAATTAGATCCGTTAAATTTCTTTAGATTCTATTATTATTGTAAAGACTCCATCGATGACTATAAAGAATAAAAGTCAATTAGATCTATTTTTGATGCATGGTTAGTGAATCGAATTAGTCTTTTGTCAATTTTAGGATATTACAATCATGTCTATGAAGAAAAAAATAATTAATGTTTGAGTTAATATTTTTTTTGGATGAATGTATTTGAGTTATTATGAATTTATTTATTAACAGTAAATTTCTAATGAAAAAAGTTACCATAATATATAATTAATTTTTCTTTAAGATTTAATTGATTAATTCAAACAAAACACATACTCATTACAAAATTCTTTATTCCTATAATTAAATATAATGATATATTTTCACGAATTCTAAAATTAGTGTAATTTAAACAAAATAATAATCAATCACTATATATTAAATATATTAACATCTATCTTATACAAAAGTATTTTTAGAAAAAAAATTTTAGGAGAGAATTTTTAATTTTTTTATTATCTAATTTTAATTTTATTTATTATAATTATTTACAAATTTAATTTTATTTCTTTCTAAAAAAATTATCAATAAATAAAAATAATATTATGTTACAATATAAATTATTTATCATAATTCTAAAATACAATTTATATGTTTAAAAATATATTTATATAAATTTTAAATATAATTTATATATTTAAATATAATATTTATTTATATATATAATTTTTTTTATAAATTTTTATTAAATATAATAAATATTTAACTTGTGTATTTATCGATATTAAAAAACCATTTTTTATAATATATAAATATATATAAATATAATAGATCAGTTTTTATGTGTCTTTTGAGATTGTTTATAATTGAACATGGTGAAAAAAAAAAACTTTACAATGTTAATGTTTTGATAAAGATGGAAAATATTACTTACAATTCAAATATAAGTTTATTAAACTATTTTTATTTTATATATATATCTATAACTATTATAAAGGAGATATAGGAGATGTAACCGCTTTTTGATTTCCATTTTTTAATGGACTATTATACTCCCAAATATAATTTTTTTTTAAATAATTATACACAATTTTCTAATATTTTATTAATGAATAACTATTAGAGGCTCTCTAGTTGAAAACATAATAGTAGTATATTTTGTAATATTAGTTAAAAAAAAATGTAAAGAATAAAAGTGAGTATTATGGTTGTTGATTATAATGGAAAATAGAGATTTGAAGTAATGTTAAGAGGGAGATGCATAGAAAGAAAGGAGCGGTGAATATGAAAGGTTTGGTGTGAACCATAGGAGGCTCCTAAATTAAGGGGCACACACATTCCAAACACAACAAAACTTCATTTTTATTTCTTTCCCACGTTGTTTCTTCGTCTTCTTCAACGTTTATTTTGTTTTCTTCCTCTTTATAAAAACAAGCCTCACCTTTCTCCTTCTTCTCCAACCCTTTTCTTCACAACATGAGGAAGAAGCTCGATACTCGTTTCCCTGCTGTAAGTTCTTATTTTTTCCCTTTCTTTTTCATTTCTGAGTTATTTATGTTTGGCCAAAAAAAAAATCAAATTTTGTTGTGTTTTCGATGTTTCTGGCTCACGTGGGAGAGATGGGTTTCTCTTGGCTTTGGAATTTTTGTTAGTTATGTTTTGACGTGCAAACGTGATTTGTATTAACACTTCGAGGCTTTGGGATTGTTGACTTTGTTAATGGATTGGTTGTTAAAGTTAATGTTTGTTTGAAGAACTATGCCCATAGAACGTTATTTTGGATGAGATAAGTTATTTATTTGAAAGAGAAAGAGGAACGGGGAGCCCATGTTGGATTTTGATGTAGTGCAACATTTTTAGGCAAAGAAAAAAAGGAACGCTGTGAAGTTGTGAATTGTGATTAGTGCACATTTGAAATCTTCTTGTTAGTATTATGACTGTGTTAACTTGGAGGTATAATTTCATTTTTGGTTTTATGTCTACTTAATTTGGTAATAGTTATGTCCTTGTTAAGCATTCACATGCTTTAATTCGGCTGGGGAACATCAATTACTGATTTTGGGATATAAAACATTATCTGTGTTTTGGTGTGAAGGGGGGATATATTCCCCTTCTAACCTTTTTTTTTTCTTTTCTAAATATCGTATTTTATATGTATTTTATTTTTTTAAAATTCCCTGAATTTGGTCCCCCTCAAATGATGGTATTTTTTTAGGTATAGGTTTGTCACTACCTGTCCTGTAGCTATATTAGAAATGATACTTTAGGATAGATGTAACGCTAAGCAAATTCCTTTGTAAGCCACAGTGTGCAAAATTATTTCTAATTCTGGATGTTATTCTTTGACCTTCTGAGAAGGGATATTATTCCTTTGTTAAAACCACTGCTTTCAAGTATTTCCATACCTATAATTCTGGAGGATTGTTTATTCCATGCTACTCTCGCTGTACATATCACACATGCTCAAACAGAGTACAATATCATATTATTCATCACCAACAACAAAATTATTTTCCTTCTAGGTGGGGTGGAGTATATTGATCAAACAACGCCACAATGTCCTATTATAAATCATTTCCATAGATTAATCATATAAATGTATAGTTTTTTCTTTTTTGGTCTCTCTCTAACTATGGCACTGCTCTCTATATGTTGTACTTTCTTTATTCAGATTCTATAGCTTTTTTCCACACATACGTAAACCTTGTTCATGTGGGAAATATGCACAGGGGTCTTCTGTGGCCTTCCTTGTATTCTTACACTAGTCTTGACCCCATTGTACATATCTTTGATTGCTCGAATATAGGCAGGCAATATACCTTTATTATCTCTTTCTTCATTCCTTGAAGTGGAATTTCCTTAATTGCACGATTTGCATCAAACAAAAAAGCTTTTCTATCTTCCATGATTTAATTTTAGTCATTTTAGTAATGATTGTGTAATCTAATTGAATTGATTATTGACAGGCTAGGATTAAGAAAATCATGCAAGCTGATGAGGATGTAGGGAAAATTGCAATGGCTGTTCCTCTTCTAGTTTGTAAGTAGTTTTTCTTGCATATGATTCTTATTTTTTGTGCTTTTGGGAGTTTGTAATGAATTACCTCTGCTTTATGATGATTTGTGTATATGTATTGCAGCTAAAGCATTAGAGCTATTTTTGCAAGATTTGTGTGATCGAACATACGAGATAACTTTGAGGAGGGGGGCAAAAACTATGAATGCTTTTCATTTGTAAGTGAAATACCTTTTAATTTCTATTGGCTTGAATTTGTCTCTATGTCAAGGCTGTAGGTGGTTAGTTATGAGCCAGCAGTTTTTCTTTTTTTTTTTAGGGGAAAGGGGTTGGTTTACCACTATGGTACTCATAAGTTATAATAACATTAAATTCTGCAAAATTAGATTTCTCTATTCTGACTTCTATAGTATTTATCACATGCACAAACATGATTAGCATGTGAATGACATGTGCAGAAGAAAATGTTGGGATGGTCATGCTTTTGGAACATCTGCTGTTTGTTCTAGTGTTTACCTTCTCTTTCTGGTTTCTAAGAGGTAGAGTTACATGCATCCTTGCCTTTACAGAAAACAGTGCGTGCAGACTTTTAATGTCTTTGATTTTCTGAAAGATATTGTCAGCAAGGTTCCTGATTTAGGTGGTTCTGTTGCAACTGGTGATGACCATACTGTCACTAAGAGGAGGTCTGTGCTCTGGTTATTACTCTTTTTACTTGGAACAAATTTTCTGTATGCTGAGTTTTGTTTATTTTATATTAGGAAAGTTGCTGAAGATGATGATAATGATAGTGATGAGGAGTCCAAGAGAAATAAGAAGGTAATATATGATAATATATCGTTCGTATTTAATTACTTAACCAGGAGTTGCCTTAAATTTTCTTGTGTTATTAAACCTATTGCTGTGTAATTATCTATTGTTTATGAGCACTACAAACCTTTTGCTTGTTACAAAAGAATTTAACTTCAGTCATATGGCAAGTTCACCTGTGGTCTGTGAATGCAAGTGCCTTTAATAGTCTGTAATGCTATCCCATATACAAAGAACCAAAACTAATATGGTTTTCTGAAACTTTTGGTGAAAATGTTTTGTAATTGAGCAAACTATAGAATCAGCACTAGCACCTAACGTGGAATTCTAGCTAATAGACGTGGCATTCTAAAGAGCCTTGATTTCTGTTTGGTGTGTTAAATATTTTCTAAATAATGAAATGTTTTTTCATGAGTTGCGCAGCCAGAGGCTGGCCATAGCAGTGGCAGAGGAAGGGGCAGGGGCAGAGGTAGGGGTCGTGGCCGTGGAGTTAGAACAGTAGATCAAGAGACGAGTCCACGTGCCAAGTCTGAAGATGATTCTAATGTATTGAAGCAAAATGAAAAGCACACTCAGAGCAATGAAAGCATGGAAAATGTGTCAGACCCTGAAGATGTTAAGCAGACTTCTCTAGATAGCAAACCGGCCAAAGTGTCCATTCGAAATTTTGACTTAAATATGAACCCGGATGAGAATACGGATTCATCAGCCTCACCAACACCTGTAGCAACTAGTTCATCTGCAAAATCAATGTCAGAAGAGAAGCATGATGAATACCCTGGATGGTCCTGGTCTGATATGGAAAAAATGTCCATTGATCCCACGCAACTAGCCAACATAAATAGAAGGATCGATGAAGACGAAGAAGATTATGATGAAGAAATGTAGATGAGCCTGTGTTGGCATAATTACGACATCTCATTAGAAAGTTCGTATGGAGAATTAGTGTAGATTTTTTAGGAGCAGTAGGTGTTAGACAGATACTTAGTTGTTAGGAAGATTAGGAGGGAATAGTATCATTGAATACTCTCCTTACGACCTTTGTTTTAGGCTAAAAGTGGAGATATAGATTGTTCCATTTATAAATAGCCACCGTATTGTAATTTCAGAAATTTCAATCTTAGGTAGGTTTTGCTTATGGTAGGCACAACATTCAGGTTCTAGATGTGCTACGGCGCAAAATTTAACGAGGATGCTTCCCTTGTTCAAGTATTTTCTTTATCATGCTTTTTGTTCATTCAATCACACTCGTGCAAAGTTTTAAATTTGTAGTTATCCAGAACTTTTTGCACCATCTTAGATGAGAAATGAAATGAAGAGGAACAAATAGGAAAGAAAAAGTGAAAAATACGTATTATTTGAATAAATAGAAATTAAAAAGAAAGAAATGTGATTTTTTTTAGATGAGAGAAAAATATAGTAGAAATGAGCGAATTATGAAATATTATGTTAAAAGCAACCGAACTCTTCCACTATTTTTAACGATGAAATTATCATTTATATTATAAAGAATTAAAAGAGCATTAACTATTTGTCCCCCACTTCAGTTCACATCTCTTGGAGTGAGAAATGGTATTGGTAAATTATAATTTGATTTCTCCTTTCACCTTGATGCTCCCACTTGGGTCAGGGTTACAAACTAGAGTTGCAAGACTCAATGAATCGACGCCCATGTCAGGGGCTTTTAAAGAACGATTTCTATGTGAATCTAGTCGACGTGGAACTTATTGCTTGCATGAGATGGAACATAAGAGTGTTCTGGTAATAGTTTGTTTGAATCTACTCCGGCAATTATTACTGAAGAGATTGTGTAATTGAAATTGGAATGTGGTGTGTTCCAACTTCCAATAGTTTACTTGATGTTCACAAGTAAATGATCTTATTCTTATGACCATGATAGAAGAAGTTAGTGAAAGCTGCCACCTAATAAGTCACAATGAGATAGAAGTACATTAATCTCAAATTCAAACACCAAGATTATTTCTCAAACATCCTTCTATGAATTAAGAGACAGAAAATGAGAAAGTCTTTAAGATTTACTAACCAATGCCAAAAGATAATATCTAGACCACAAGAAATCATCAAAAAGCCTAAATTGAAACAGAAGAAAGAGTAGTATTGGGAAGAACCCCATTGGAACCACAGCATATGCAACCCACTTGGATGTGTGAGCAAATATCAGAAAGGAGGCTGCAACAAAAGCTATAACCATAGCGGTAACGGAGATTAGAAGTAACATAACCCCGAGAAGCAAGCTAGGATGCAGTGATATGAAAAATTGGCTCTCTGCAAATCTTGATGAAGTGAAATTGGACAAGAATGAGAGTATAGACGCAGAAGAAGTGAATAATGCGACTGCATTTGTCAAGATGAAGACAATAAACCACACATTGGTCTTATCACCTGGAACAGTCAGAGCAGCAGCAAATGCTACTGTAGCAACAAGTGTTGCCACAAGCATGCTAGAGTTCGCTATTTCTTTGGCTGCTCCTTTTATTTCTTCAGATAACAACTTATGTTTATCATAAAATACATCATATGGTGTCTTGCCCTTCTTGTTTTTCATTCTCCTTAGTTCAAGAGGAACACTCTTCTCCACTTCCTATAAACAATCAAGAGGACATGTTAATTGTGATAGATAATAGATTAATGACTTGAACCATTAAAAAAGTATAGGTGAAGGATAAAAAATAATAGTTGAATAAGGATAAGCAAAATGAAACCTTGAACCATGCGAGCTCCCTACGCATTTGAATGTTTGCTCTGAAATCTAAGGATGCTTCATTTTGGCGAGGATGTGCAGCTAAGTGTAGAATGTTGTTACCTGTATTGTCGGGTGCTTGCAGTATAAGTTTCACAGTTCCCATCTTAAGTATATAGGAAAAAATACTTCTTTGTCGACATAAAACAGCGAAGTGCAGTACGTTGCGTCCATCAATGTTTTTTATGGTGAGTAGTTCACGGTTCATGTAAAGAAGCCATTTCACAACCTCAACATTACCTGATTCTACTGCATCAAACAATACTATTGAAGGTCGAGTTATCAACTCCAAAATCTTCTTGTGTTTCAACTGTCTAACTTGATTCCATATCATTTCAAGCAATTGCATGCCCTTTCCTTTATTGTCATCCTCTTTCATGTCTAGTTACAAGCATAGATACTTGATTGGTCATAGAGAATACTCACAAATGTTTTTATGAGAATAAAATAGATATATTTATTATGAGAATGAGGTTACAACATTGATACGAAATATACTTGTAAAATTTTGCATTAATTTAATTCAGTTAGAAGATAAGTAAAATCTATTTAATGATCAAATTTGGACACCATTTTATCAATTTGACTTTGAATTCAATATATTAACTACTTATATTCATCTTTTTAGTTATAAACCTGTATTATATATATATATATATATATATATATATATATATATATATATAAAATATGTCTCATAGAATTTTTTTTTTCTCCATAAATTAAAATTAATTTGTAGATGATAAAAATTATTTTTTACGATGTTAATATGATATAATTTCTATAATTAGTTTAATTGTATAAATTAATTTTAATTTATTTTTTATTTCTTATTTTATAAATATTTTCTTATTTTTTTATTTAAAGTCTAAATATAAGTTCCATAAAAAGAACTCAGGTCTGACATTTCTTTATTTAAATTGTGCATAAGCATCCATTGAGTTCATTGAAGGAATATGAAAATTATATGAGACGAAAAAATTAATCAACCATTACGATGGGGAATTAAAATAATTCTTGATTTAAATTTTGTTAGATAATTTTAATTCTTATCCATAATTAAATAGATGGAAAAATTAGTTGAATAATCAAAATTAAAAATTTAAGAGAGAGAGAGAGAAAGAAAAAAAATAAACGAAAATTACAGCTTTAAAGAACTAACACGTTAATTCTTCCGGAGGTTTTCGTGCTAGCATATGCAAAGCTGTTTGTTTCTCTTGATTCTCTTGATTCTCTTGATCATCTTTTGCAGCAGCCAAATCAGATGGATACGCTTTAAATAAAGTCATTGCAACATCTGTTATATGCACAAATTAAATTGTGATTCAAGTTTGGTAGATTATTGCATATATGT